>NW_027250756.1:724776-1449552 GCF_044704955.1 Pristiophorus japonicus
TCATATTTTTGAGTAGCTCAGCCGGGGGCACCCCAGTGTGCGAGTGTGTCACGTGCGGTAGGTGAGCAGTATCGGGACAGGCGTGTTTGGAGTGAGCCTTCTATGTCTCGTTTAAGGCACTGTTTGATTGTTTCTACTGGCCGCTCTGCCTGCCGATTGGAGTTTGCTTTAAACGGGGCCCAGTTGACATGTTTGATCCCATTGCGCGTCATGATTTTTTTTAATTCGGCACTGGAGAAACATGGCCGGTTTTCACTGACCAGTATGTCAGGCAGGCCGTGGGTGACAAACATGGCCCACAGGCTTTCAGTGGTGACGGTGGCGGTGCTTCTAGACATAATTTCGCGTACAATCAATTTTGAAAAAGCATCCACCAACACCAGGAACGTTTTACCGAGAAACGGATCCGCCCAGTCGACATGGGTCCTTGACCATGGTTTGGAGGGCCAGGACCACAAACTTAATGGTGCCTCTCTGGACGCGATGCTCAACTGAGCACACATGCTGCATTTCTGTACACAGGACTCGAAGTCAGAGTCGATACCGGGCCACCACATGTGGAATCTGGCTGTCGCTTTGATAGTTACTATACCGGGATGTGTGCTGTGGTGATCCGAGATGAATGTCTCCCTGCCTTTTTTGTGTAGCACAACACGGTTACCCCACAACAGGCAGTCTGCCTGAATGGGCAGCTCGTCCTTTCCCTGCTGGAACGGCTTGACTAACTCTTGCATTTCAACGGGGCTGCTAGCCCAGCTCCCATGCAGCATACAGTTTTTTTTTACTAGAGACAGCAGATTATCTTGGTTGATGCAAGTCCTAATCTGGCGGGCCGCGACAGGTGATTTGTCATTTTCAAAAGCTTCCGTGAACATCAGCAAATCTGCGGCTTCGCCACCAGAATTAGCTCCAGAAGCAGTGGAATTGCAGTTAGAAAGAGCTGAGTTCTATCGAGAATGAAGTGACTTAGTTGTCCCTGCAGCAGGAGACGTAGGAGAGCGCATCATAACAAGTGATTTCGGAGATATATATATAACTACTAGACTCATCAATAGGACAATTAGGTGCTTCATAATCAGCGCAATGTGGAGCTCCAGAAAAGGGAAAATTAGGAGCTCCACAAACAACACAGAATCTCCAGAAAGTGGCGAACGAATACCTCCAGAAACTGTGGAATTCTCTCTGGAATCAATGGTATTAGCTCCAGAAACAGCTGTATTAGCTCCGGAAACATGGGAATTCCCTCCTTGAACATGGAAATTAGGAACCGCAGAAAGAGGGGAAGCAGGAGCCACAGCTACACGGCAGTTAGTGCACAAACGAGGAATTAGCGCCAGAAACAGGAGGATAAGCCCCAGAAACTAGAATTAGGCCCTGAAAGAAAAAAAGTAGGATATACAGAAACTGGTAAATTTGCAGCTCCAAAAACAGTGGAATTGGCTCCAGAAACAGGGCAATGGGGAGCTGCAGAAACATGGGAAGCGAGTTCCAGGAAGACAGGAATAATCACAGTACTGCACAATTAGCTCCAGAAACAGGGGAATTTTGTTTCGATGGAAGAGAGTTATCTTCAGAAATGTTGACTTTTCTGTTCATGTTGCAGGGTAATAAGGAGAGTGCACCATAAACAGGACAATTCGGAGCAATACATATCGGCGAACTAGTAGACACGTAAAAAGGACAATTATGTGCTTCATAAACCACAAAATAATTAGAGCTCCAGAAATATGGACATTTGAACATCAGCAGGAATTTTCCCCAGAAAAAGAGGTATTAGCTCCAGACACCGTTGTATTAGCAACAGAAACAGGGGAGTTACCTCCCGAAACAGATGCATTAGGAGATTCACAATATGGGATAGTAGAAACTCCAGAAAAATCATGAGCTCCAGGAAAAGCGGAAATAGTTCCAGGAGCAGACTAATTGGTAGCTGCAGAGAGCAGAATTGGTGTACCTGGAATACTGGAATTAGTTCAGAAACATGTGTATTAGCAACAAAAATAAGTGAACTAGGACGAGAAAGGTGAGAGTTAGCAGTTGCAAAAACTTCCGAATTGTGCACTGTAGAAACGAGGGAATTATGAGTTTCAGAAACACGGGAATTTGTTCAGTAGAGCGGAAGTAGCTCTAGAAACAAAGGAGTTACATTTAAAAAATGAAGAACTTGCTCAAGAAGCCGGTAAACTAACTAATCCTGTAGCAGGGATATTAGGAGAGCGCACCATAAGCAGAATAATTCGCGGCTAAGTATATCGTGGAAATGGTAGCCACATTAAAAAGCACAATTAGATGTTTCATAAACAGTGCAATTTGAAGCTCCAAAAACAGGGAACAAAGGATCTCCACAAATAACTGAAAAAGCTCCAGAAACAGGAGAACTAGGACCTGCATAACCTTGTGTAAAAGGAGCTCCAGCAAAAGCGTCATTCGGCGTTCACATAAAATGGGATTTTTCCGCTCCCACAACATTGAAACAAACTCCGGGACAAAGTAAATAGTTCCAAAAACAGGGGGAAGGGATAATCGTAAGTACAAGAATTATTTCGATAAACCGCGCAATTAGCTCCTGAAATGGTGGCGTTAACTCCACAAAATGGGGAATTAAGTGTTCCAGAGACACCGGAATTAGGAGCTCCCGTATCTGAGGAATAATGACCAGAAATATCGCGATTAGCTACAGAAAGAGGGAGAATCAGGTTCTCCAGAAAAAGAGGACGTTTTAGCTAGAGAAACAAGGTGATTAGCTCCAGGAACAGGTGATGATGCCCAGAAACAGAGAAATTATAAGCTCCACAGACTGGAAAATTTGCAGCTCCAGAAACTGCGCAATTATCTCCAGAAACAAGGTAATTGCATTTATAAAGAGCAGACTTTACTCTGGAAGGAATAACATTAGCTGTCCCTGCAGCAGCGGAATTAGGAGAGCGCACCATAAACAGGACTTTCCGGAGAAATATATAAAACTAGTAGGCAATAAAATATGACAATTGGCTGCTTCATAAACAGTGCAATTTGGAGCTCCAAAAAAAGGACAATTAGGAGATCAACAAACAACTCAGAATCTCCAGAAAGTGGGGAAATAGGACTTCCAGAAATTATGGAATTTTCTCCGGAATCAAAGGTATTTGCTGTCGGAGCAGCTGAATTAACTAAAGAAACAGGCAAATTCCATCCAAGAACAGGGATATTAGGAGTCGCAGATAGACGGGAAGTAGACGCTCTAGGAACACCAGCATTAGAGCAGAAACAAGAAATTAGCACCAGAAAGAGAGGAAGTCGGTTTAGGAATTGTGGAATTAGGTCTTAAAAGATGAAAAGAAGGAGTTCGAGAAACTGTTAATTCGCAGGTGCAGACACAGTGGAATTCGCTCCAGAAACAGGGCAATGGGAAGCAGCAGAAAAAGGGGAATCGATCTCGAAAACAGGAACAGTCACAGTACAGAGCGATTAGTTTCAGAAACAGGTGAATTATGTTTTGAAAGAAGAGAGTTACTTCCAGATGAGGTGAATCTGCTATTCATGATGCAGGGTACTGAGGAAAGAGCAGCATAAGAAGAAGAATTCGGAGCGAAATATATCAGGGAAATAGTAGCCGCATAAAAAGCAGAATTAGGTGTTTCATAAACAGCGCAATTTGAAGTTCCGCAAACTGGGGAATTACGATCTCCAGAAAAAGGGGAATGTGACCATTAAAGCGGAAGTAGTTCCATAAACAAATAAATTACGTTTAGAAAGAGAAGAGTTGGCTCAAGAAAGAGGTACTCTATATGTTCCTGTAGCAGGATAATTAGAAGAGCGCAGTATAAGCCGAATAGTTCGGAGCTAAATATCTCATGGAAATGGTAGCGCCACAAAAAGCAATATTTTTTTTTCATAAATAGCGTAATTTGAAGCTCCAGAAAGAGAGTGATTAGTATCTCCACAAACAACTGAAAGAGCTCCAGAAACAGGGGAACTAGCAGCTGCAAAACCTGGAGTATTTGTAGTTCCAGCATTAGCGGCATTCGGAGCTCACGTATGATGCGATTTAGCAGCTCTAAGTACATTAAAACTAACACCGGAACATGGGAAGTAGCTCCATAAACAGTGAAAATGCGGAATTCCTTAATTACTATAATGAATTCCAGAAAGCGGGGATTAGCTCCAGAAACATTGGACATATCTCCACAAATTTGGGAAATAATTGCTCGCAGAAACACCGGAATTAACATCTCCAGGAAGAGGGGAATTATGTCCAGAAATCTGGTCATTAGCTCCAGAAAGGGTGAGAATCAGGTGCTCCAGAAACAGAGGATATTTCAACTTCAGATACAAGGTGATTAGCCGAAGGAACAGGGAAAGTTGCTCCAGAAACAACGGAATTAGCAGCTCCAGAAACAAGGGATTTAGCAGCTCCAGAAAAAGTGGAAATAGCTCCAGAAACATTGGACTTAGCTTCACAAACAGTGACATTAGCTGCATAAACACTGGAATTAACTTCAGAAACAGTAGAATTGCTTCCAGAAACAGGGGAATTAGCAGTTGAAGAAGCAGCGGAATTAGCTCCAGAAACAGTGGAATTAGCTTCAGACGTCGTGAAATTAGCCCCAGAAACAGTGGAATTAGCGCCAGAAACTGTGACATTATTTCCATTAACAGAGAAGTTCGCTCCAGAAACAGTGGAATTAGATCCAGAAACAGTGGAATTTGCTTTTGTTATATTTCTGGACATAATTTCCTACTTTCTGGAGCTCATAATTCCTATGCTTCTGGATAACTTAATTCCCCAGTTTGCGAAGTTAACTCCAATATTTCTGGAGTTAATTCTGCGGTTTGTGAAATTAATGCCTGTAAATGAGAATATCGTGTTTCCCCTGTTTCTGGAGCTATTTCCCTTGTACCGGGTTGGTTTTAAAGTACTCGGAGCTGGTAAATCCCATGTTAAGTGAGCTGCGAATGCCGATGTTGCAGAAGCTCCTACCACCGCAGGTTATGCAGGTCCTACTTCCCCTGTTTCTGGAGCTATTTTTCTTGTTTTGGATATCCTAATTCCCCTATTTCTGGACCTTCAAATTGCACTGATTGTATTGCACCATATTGTGCTTTTTCTAAGGCTGCCAATTCCCCGATGAACTTTGCTCCGAATTATTCTGCTTATGGTGCGCTCTACTAATTCCCCTCCTGCAGAAATAGCTAGCTTATCATTTTCTTTAGAAAACTCTTTTATTTCTAATCGTAATTCCTTTGTTTATGGAACTATTTCCGCTGCGCTGAACAAATTGCTGTCTTTCTGCAACTCCTAATTCCCCAGTTGCTCCAATGCCCAATTCGGCAGTTTCTGCAGTACATAATTATCATCATTCCTGACTTAATTGCACTGTTTCTGGAGCTAATACACATGTTTCTGAACTAATTCCTGAATTCCTGGAACTATTAATTCCCCTCTCTGCAGCTCCTTTGTCCGCTC
The DNA here is from genome assembly GCF_044704955.1 of Pristiophorus japonicus. Lineage (NCBI taxonomy): Eukaryota > Metazoa > Chordata > Chondrichthyes > Pristiophoridae > Pristiophorus > Pristiophorus japonicus. The sequence goes on from NW_027250756.1 coordinate 730,223, forward strand.
TTCCTGGAGCTAATTCCACTGTTTCTGGAGCTCATCTTTTTTCTGGAGTTCCTAATATCCACGATTGTGGAACTCCGAATGCGATGTTTCTTGAGCTAATTCAGCAGTTTTTGAGCGCATTCCTTTTTTTCTTCGGTTATTTCCTGTGGAGCTCCTAATTGTCCTTTTCCTGGAGCTCCAAATTGCGCTGTTTATGAAGCACCAATTTTCATATTTACGTGTCCAATCGTTGTATATATATATATATATTTATATATACGAAACGTCCTGTTTATGCTGCGCTGTCGTAAATCCCCTGTTGTTCCGGGGTAGCTAAGTCACTTCTTTGTACAGCTAACTCTGCTCTTTCTAAACGCAATTACCCTTCTACTGGAACTAATTGCGCTCTTTCTGGAGGAACTTCCCCTCTTCCTTGAGCTGCAAATTTCACTGTTTTTGTGGAGCTCCTAATTCCTCTGTTTCTGGAGCTGCTAATTAACAGTTTCTGCAACTCTTTCTTTTCATCTTTCAAGACCTAATTGTACAATTTCTAGACCTAATTTTCCTGATTCTGGTGCTAATTCCCTTGATTCTGCGCTAATTCCCATGTTCCTTGGACGTTCTGCTTCCCGTCTTTTATGGACTCCTAATTTCCCTGTTCCTGGATGGAATTCGCCTGTGTCTGCAGTTAATTCAGCTGTTCCGGGAGCTAATACGTTTGATTCCGGTGAAAAAACCTTAGTTTCTGGAAGTCCTATTTCCCCACTATCTGGAGATTCTGATTTGTTTGCTGAGCTCCGAATTGTCATTTTTCTGGAGCTCCAAATTGCGCTGATATGAAGCAGCTAATTTTCATTTTAATGTTTTTACTGGTTTTATATATATATATATATATCCGAAATGTCCTACTTATAGTGCGCTCTCCTAATTCCCCTGCTGCAGGGACAGCTAATGTTACTCTTTATAGATCTATCTCTGCTCTTTATAAATACAATTCCCATGTTTCTGGAAATAATTGCGCTGTTTCTGGAGCTGCTGATTTCCCAGTCTGTAGAACTCCTAATTGTTCTGTTTCTGGAGATTCTTCCTCTGTTCCTAGAGCTAATCACTTTGTTTCTGCAGCTGAAAAGTCCTCTGTTTCTGGAGCCCCTGATTCTCCCTCTTTCTGTAGCTAATCGCGATATTTCTGGACATAATTCCCCCCATATTGGAGCAACTAATTCCGGTGTCGTGGAGCACTTAATTACCTATTTTGTGGAGTTAACTCCACCATTTCTGTAGCTAATTCCGCGAGTTATGGAATTAATTTTTGTACTTAGAAATATCCGATTTCCCCTGTTTCTGGAGCTATTTCGCTTGTTCTGTGGTGCGTTTCAATGTTCTTGGAGCTGCTAAATCCCATTTTATTTGAACTCCGAATGCCGCTGGTGCTGGAGCTCCGACCACCCCAGGTTATGCAGGTACTAGTTAACCTGTTTCTGGAGCTATTTCAGTTATTTGTGGAGATATTATTCCCCTGCTTTTGGAGCTTCAAATTGCACTGTTTATGAAAAATCTAATTGTGCTTTTTATGTGGCTACCAATTCCCCGTTATATTTAGCTCCGAATTATTCTGCTTATGGTGCGCTCTCCTAATCCTGCTACAGGAAAAGTAAATTTACCTGTTTCTTGAGCAAGTTCTTCATTTTTTAAATGTAACTCTTTTGTTTCTGGAGCTACTTCCGCTCTACTGAACAAATTCCCGTGTTTCTGATACACATAATTCCCTAGTTTCTGCAGTGCACAATTGGGCTGTTTCCGTAACTGCTTATTCTCATCTTTCTAGACCTAGTTCCCTTGTTTCTGTTGCGAATACCCATATTTCTGAACTAATTACAGTTTTCCAGGAACTCCTAATTCTGCTCACTGCAGCTCGCAATTAGCCTGTTCTTCGAGCTAAATCCCCTCATCCTGGAGCTCATCTTTTTTCTTATATTCCTATTATCGCAGAATGTGGATCTCCTATTGCATCTGCTTCCGGAAGTAACTCCCCTGTTTCTGTTGGTAATTGCTCTGTACTATGATTATTCCTGTGTTCCTGGAGCTCGCTTCCCGTGTTTCTGCAGCTCCCCATTGCCCTATTTCTGAAGCTAATTCCACTGTTTCTGCAGCTGCAAATTTATCAGTTTCTGTAACTCCACTTTCATCTTTCAAGACCTAATTCCACAGTTTCTGAGGCTTATTCTCCTGGTTCTGACGCTAATTCGCTTGTTTCTGCGCTAATTTCCGTGTTGCTGTGGCTCCTTCTTCTCCTCTTTCTGCGGCTCCTAATTTCCATGTTCCTGGAGGGAATTCCCATGTTTCACCGACTCCTAATTTACCTGTTTCTGGAGGGAATGATCCCGCTTTTGTAGCTAATACAGCGGTTTCTGTAACTAATACCATTGATTCCAGGGATAATTCCATAGTTTCTGTAGGTACTCGTTGTGGGGTAGCCGTGTCTTGCTATAAAAAGGGCAGGGAGACGTTCACCTCTGATCTCAACAGTACACACCCGGGTATTGTAATGCTGACAGCTGTAGCTAGATCCCACGTCTGGTGGCTCGCTATTGACTCTGACTTTTAGAGTCCTGTGTACGGCAATACAGCGTGTGTGCTCATTTGAGCAACACGCCAAAAGGCATCACTAAATTTGTGGTCCTGGCCCTCCAGACCATGGTGAATGATCCATGTCGGTTATGCGGGCCCGTTTCTCGGTAAAATGTTCCTGGTGATGGTGGATGATTTTTCAAAATGAATTGAAAGCGAAATTATGTCGGGAAGCACCGCCACCGCCACCATTGAAAGCATTAGGGCCATGTTTGTCACCCACGGCCTGCGTGACATAATGGTCAGTGACAACGGGCCATGTTTCACAAGTTCCGAATTCAAGTAATTCATGACCCGCAATGGGATCAAGCATGTCACCTCGGTCCGGTTTAAACCAGCCTCCAATGGGCAGGTAGAACGGGCAGTACAATCAATCAAACAGAGCCTTAAATGAGTCGCAGAAGCCTCACTACAAACCCACCTGTCCCGAGTACTGCTGAGCTACAGCACGAGACACACTCGCTCACAGGTGTGCCTCCGGTTGAGCTACTCATGAAAAGCACACTAAAAATCAGACTCTGGCTGGTTCACGCTAACCTCCATGATCAGGTAGAGAGCAGGCGGCAGCAACAAAATATAAAACGATGGTCGCGCCAATGTTTCACGGGAAATGATCTGAATGATCATGTGTATGTGCAAAACTATGCACATGGTCCCAAGTGGATGTCGGGCACGGTGATAGCAAATGAAGGGAGTAGGGAGTTTGTAATCAAACTAGACAATGTCAAATTTGCAGAAAACACCTGGACCAAACGAAGCCGCGGTTCACAGACGGCTCTGAATAACCCACAGCAGACACCATCTTTTTCGAGCCAACAATACAGATCCCAAAGGATCAACGACACCACCGCGGACTAGTAAATCGAACCCATCATGCCCAACATCCCAGCAATGCCAGGCACACCCAGCAGCCCTGCAGGGCCAACAACACGCCAGCCCAGCGAGGGCAAAGCCAAAACAGCAGAACAGACATTTGTACTCAGTCGGTCAACCAGGAAAATAAAGGCGCCCGATCGCCTCACCTTGTAAATAGACTTCCATTTGACTTTGAGGGGGAGTGATGTTGTGTATCGACAAAGCATACACTCCCATGTTCCGCCACCAGGGAAGGCATCCGCTGAGGTTACAAGGAATCCCAACATCCCTTGGGAGCACTGCATATAAGCCAGACCCTGAGGCCTGTTTCTCACTCTTGAGTGTCTTAATAAAGACTAAGGTAACTATTAATTAAATCTCCATGTGTGCAGTCTCATCTCTTGTAGTAACACGATAACTGCGATAGCCAGAAAGAAGATGAAATGCTGACACCATTTCTGCGAAAATTTCTGTACACCAACATTGCTCTGACCAAAATTTCACAATACAAAAATGTTCCTTTCAATGTCGTTAAACCTACTTTTCGCGCACCCGAATCTTCTGAATCAGATGCCTCTAGTTGTGCCGACTCAATCCATGTTCCTTTGCAATATTCTGCTTCCATTCACACTAAAAATGTGCCACTAACTCATAGAATCACAGAATAATGGAATGGTTACAGCAGGGAGGAAGGCCATTCGGCCCATCGGTCCCATGCCAACACTCAACTAGTCCCACTCACTCGTCATTCAACCGCAGCTTTGCATTTCTTTCCCTTCAGATACTGATCCAACTGCCTTTTGAATGATAAGGTTGAGTCTGCCATCACCGTCCCTTAAAGCAATGTCTTCGAGATTCTAACCACTTGCGGCGAAATGGCCACCTCCTGTTCCTATCGATAAAGTCTGTCAAGCACGGGATCAATTGCAGCCACAGGATCACAACCTTTCAAAATATAGCACCTTCATTCTCTTCTCGTAAGGCAAGTACCTGAAGTGTAGTCCAGCTGTTGAGGTTAAAGCTCTCGTTATGTTCTCAACGCTACTTTTACCACAGCGTTTCCGTACTGTAGTTTGTCACATTCGCATTACAGGCAAAATGTTCCTGGTTCGAAACAGAGCAGAAACATTTTTGAAACGTGTTCCAGTAATGTTTAGCAAAAATGGAATAATACATATTAGTTGTTCAATATTATTAGAGTGCAGGGCCTCACGACGCTGTTGCATTTGCTGATTTCTCTGTACAGTTCTGTACACATTCAAACTCTACACAGTTTCTCTGACTCCCTCCTGTTTCCAGCCCAGACGGTGGCGAAACCCTATCTCAAAGATGTGCATTCAGTTCAGCTGCGAGAGATTATTAAAGGATTCTGCCGCGCCGCCACACTTCACAACAGAAAATCAAAGCCACAAACAAACGACTAATCGTTCTTCCCCAGCTCCAGAGTGAGTGAGGGCGAACAAAGATCAACATTCTGATCACACACTCTCCAATCAGACGATGCCTGCCGAAAGCGGCGAAGACACCCTCAAACAGCAGTCTACCGCCCTTCACTGGGCTGCAAAATGCCACGTGTCGAGCCAAAGCTCCACGTACACCGAACAGCAGCCTTATAACACTTTAAATCTAGGTTCCTGAGGTGGAGCCCCAGCTTGCACAAACATGTTTTCACTGGAAACACCATTAATTCGCCGATCGCCTCTTTTTGCATCATGAAAGTAATGGTAATCGATAATTACATAATCAGAGAATTTACAGCAGATTGAATGGCCCATCCTATCTGCACCAACGAACAAATGTCCAGTTTTAGGAGTGTAACTCTGCACCTTACTGCATTTCAAAAGCAGACCCAAGAACTGTTTAAATGTGCTGAGAGTTTCTGACTCCACCACACTTTCTGGATGTGAGTTCCAGACCCCCACAACCATCTGGATGAAGATTGCTCCCTTGAAATCCCCTTTAACCATAATACTAATGAATTTTAATTTTTGCCCACTGTTTGTTGACCACTCCACTAACATCAGCAATTTTCAAATATCCAATGCGGAACGCTGCACATATACTGCACGATCTAAGAATGGAACGTCCTGTCATTATAGCCATCTCTTGGAACAATCAGTTTGTTCCACATCTCAAATAATACTTGCATTGGTCCACGAAGATTGAAATCAATATTTTCCGAGTTTCGTTGTTGGAAAAGTGAATTGGCAATCTGTTTTGTCTCGCCTGATGCTGAGTTTCCCCAGCCGGCCAACTGTTGTGTCCTCCATTGCACTCTGCTCTTGAACAAAGACGATGGTGAAAAGGCTTCGAGAAGTCAGGAGGTGATCCAAATCTGCGTGCAGTTCACACACACACACACACACATCAGTCACAATCTCACAGTCACAATCTCACAGACATACACACTCAAACACATATCCAGACACACACTTACACACTTGCACACTTACACACTCACACACTTACCCAGACACAATGTTGCAAACACACACTCACACGCAGACACTCACAAACACACTCATACACACATTCACACACACATTCACACAACCAATTACACACACACTCACACACACTCTTACACACTGACACACACACTTACACACTCACAGACTTACACACACACAGACACACACTTCAAAACGTACACATTCACAAAGTCACGCACTTACTCACCCACACACCCAGGCACAGAATTATATACTCACAATCTTACACACTCACGTATTTACACAGGCATATACTCAAAGATTGCACACTTACGCCCTTACCCAGATGAATACTCACGCATACACATGTGCACACACAGACACTCGCACACACTTACAAATTCACATACTCATACACTTACACACTCAAACACTTACCCAGGCACACACCTGCACACTTACACATTTACACACTCATACATTCAGAGAGTTACACTCTCACACCTATAGCCATACACACAATTACACACTCACACAATTACCCAGAAACACACTCACGCATTAACACATTTCCACACGCACACATTTACCCAGGCACGCGCTTACATGCTCACATGTTTGTGCACTCATGCACACACACACTCACAGATGTAAGGAGTCACACACTTATCCATACACGTTCTTACACACTCACACAATCACAATCACAGACCTACACAATCACAGACTCACACACTTACAGACACACGTTCACACACTTACACACGCCCAGACTTAGACACTCACACACACTTGTACACACACACTTACCCAGGTACACACTCACAAACAATAATACACTCACACTCACACTCACACACTTACCCAGGCACACACTTAAGCACTTACATAGTGACACACACACACACACACACACACACACACACTTACCCGCACATTCCATCCATCATAGGCAATCACTCGAATTGAGGATGACTTGCTTCCACGTCAAAACGTTCACAGGTGTTTCAAAGAAGGAACTAAAATTCCAGGTCCAAACAAAATCTTCATGGGTGGAAGATGCTTGTGCGTGGATCTTATAATGTGTGATGACCGTTGTACACCAGTCAGCAATTACCCACACACACACTTACACAGACACATGTACATATACTCACACACAATAACACACTCATACTCATAATCCTTAACCACATACACACTAATTCAGTCATATAATCACACATTCACACACAATAGCACACTCACACTCACACACGCTTAACCAGACAAATAATTACACACTCACACACTTACACACTCACACGCTCATTTACCCAGGCACACACTCAAACACTCACACACATTAACACACTCACAAACACTTACGCAGAAATACACTCACACACTCATACATACATTCACACTCACATAAACCTATACTTAGCCAGGCACGCATTTACCCAGAGACACATTTACACTCGCACAGTTGACTCATGAGATTGCCAGTTGGGACAACTTCTTAAATGAACAATTATGTGTTAGGCGATTCAGTAGCGCAAGTTGCCATTACTGAACGGGGTAGAGGAGCAGAGAGGTGCAGTTACACGTATCACTATAAGCAGCGACGTAGTTTAATGAGGCCATAATAACATCAAATAAAGGTCCAGGGTTCATTTCAAGACGGTCGATTTCAAAATAACAATAACTTGAATTTACTTAGCGCCTTTATCACAGTGAATCATCCAAGGCGCTTCACAGAAGTGTTATGAGATAAAACATTTCACACCGAGACATATCAGGAAAAATTAGGGCAGGTGACTGAAAGCTTCTTCAAAGGTATGGATTTTAAGGAGCGTCTTGAAGGATGATGGAGAAGTGGAGAAATGGAGAGGTTTATGCAGGGAATTCCAGAGCTTGGCAACAGAAGGCCTGTGATCACGGTGAATATTAACACACTCACTCACACACTGTCCACACAGGGCTCCAGGTATGAGACCTGTGAACAGTGTGAATATTAACATACTCACTCACACACTGTCTACACTGGGAGTTCTGTGTGAGGCATGTGATCAGGGTGAATATTAACAAACTCAGTCACACACTGCCTACACTGGGATCTCTGTGTGAGGCATGTGATCTGGGTGAATATTAACAAACTCACTCAAACACTGTCGACACTGGGCTCCATGTGATCAGGGTGAATATTAACACACTCACTCACAACCTCTCAATACTGGGCTCCCTGTGTGAGGCCTGTGATCAGAGTAAATATTAACATACTCATACACACTGTCTACACTGGGCTCCCTGTGTGATGCCTGAGATCGCAGTGATATTAACACACTCACTCACACAGGTCTGCATTGGGCTCGCTGTGTGAGACCTGTGATCAGGTGAATATTAACATACTTACTCACACACTGTCTACATTTGGATCCCTGTGTGAGGCCTGTGATCATGGTGAATATTAATACACTGACTCACACACTTTCTACACGGAGGTCCCTGTGTGAGGCCTGAGATCAGGGTGAATACTGACACACTCACTCACACATTGCCTACAGTGGGCTCCGTGTGTGAGACCTCAATGTGAAGTTATGTCGGCACGCACCGCTACCACCACTATTGAAAGCCTGAGGGTCATGTTTGGCACCCACGGCCAGCCTGACATACTGGTCAGTTAAAACGGGCCCTGTTTCACCAGTGCCACATTTAAAGAATTCATGACCCGTAATGGGATCAAACATGTCACGTCGGACCCGTTTAAACCAGCAGACAATGGTCAGGCAGAGCAGGCAGTACAAATAATAAAACACATCATTAAACGAGTTACAGAAGCCGCAAACTAAACCCTCCTGCCCCGAGTACTGCTCAACTGGGGCACGAGACACACTCGCTCACATGTGTGCCCCCGGCTGAGCTCCTCATGAAAAGGACACTTAAAACCAGACGCTCGCTGGTTCCACCCAACCTGCATTATCAGGACGCGAGCAGGCAGCGTCAACAAAATGTGAGCAATGGTCACGCCAGTTTGTCATGGGAAATTGATCTGAATGACCCTGTGTATGTACTAAACTATGGACATGGTCCCAAGTGGATCGCGGGCATGGTGACAGTTAATGAAGGGAGTAGGGCGTTTGTAGTCAAACTATACAATGGACAAATTTGCAGAAATCACCTGGACAAACGAGGCTGCGGTTCACAGACTGCCCTGAGCAACCCACAGCAGACATCACCTTTTTCGAGCCTACAACAGACACCCAAAGAATCGAGTACACCACCCCGGAATAGGAAATCGAACACATCACGCCCATCATCCCAGCAAGGCCAGGCTCAATTTGCAACCCTGCAGGGCCAAAAACACGCCAACCCAGCGAGGGCACAGCCATCACACCAGAACAGACATTTGTACCGCCACCAGGTAAGGAAAGGCTCCCGACCGCCTCACCTTGTAAATAGTTTTCAATTTGACTTTGGGGGGAGGCGGGGAGTGATGTTGTGTTTCGACAAAGCATGCACTCCCATGTTTCACCACCAGGGAGCGCATCCACTGAAGACCCAAGGGATCCCAGCATCCCTTGCGAGCACAGTATATAAGCTGGCCCCTCGGGCCTGTTCCTCACTCTGGAGTGTCTTAATAAAGACTGAGATCACTGTTACTTTAACCTCCCTGTGTGCAGTCACAACTCTGTTAGGAACACAATAATTTCGAAAAGAAATGTGACCCCATAGACAGAAAGCAGATGAAATGCTGACTCCCGTCCTGCAAAAAATTACTTCACGAACATTTCTCTGACCAAAGCTTCACAAAAGAAAAATGTTCCTTACAAAGTGATTAAACCCGAATTTTTACGCTCCCGAATCTTCTGAATCTGATGCCTCTATTTAAGCCGTCTCAATCCATGTCTCTTTTTAATATTATGTATCCATGCACGCTATTAAATGTGCCACTAACTTATATAATTGCAGAATAAGTGAATGGTTAAATCATGGAAGAAACACATTCGGCCCGTCGAGCCCATGTCAACTCTCAACTCATCATACTTCCCCGTCATTTATCCGCAGCTGTGCAATTTCATTCCTTCAGATACTTATCCAAATGCCTTTTGAAAGATAAGATTGCGTCTGCCTCCATTGCAATTTAAAGCAGTGTATTCCATTTCTAACCACTTGATGAACAATGGCCATTCCTGGTCCAATGTATAAAGTCTGAGAAACAAGAGATCAATTACTGACACACTCAAAACCTTGCTAAATATGGCATCGACTTCCTATTCTCGTAACGCAAGCTCCAGAAGTGTAGTCCAGCTGTTGAGATTAAAGCTCTGGTTATGTTCCCAACGCTACTTCTGACAAGCGTTTCCATAGTGCAGTTGTTATCATGTTTGCCGAACATGCTAAAGGTCCCAGGTTTGAAACCGAATGGAAACATTTTGCAAACGTGTTCCATTAATTAGTAGAAAAAATTGAATAATTCATATTGGTAGTTCGATCCCCAGCTTGCACGAACATTTTTTCACTGCAAACACCATTAATTAGCTGATCGCCTCGTTTTGCATCATGAAAGTATTGCGAACCGACAATTATATAATCATAGAAAGTTACAGCATGGAAGGAGTCCTTTATGACCCAATGTACCCGCACCTGCCAACACATGTCCAGTATTAGGTGTGTAACCCTGCACATTACTGCATTTCAAGTTCACATCCAAGTACTTTGGAAATGGGATGAATGTTTCTGCCTGCACCAAACTTTCAGGCAGTGAGTTCCAGGCCCCCACAAACATCTGCATGAATAATGTTCCCTTCAAAACTCCTTTAACCCTTGTACTAATTACTTTTAAATAATACCCACTGCTTGTTGACAACTCACCTATGGCAAGGAGGCCCTTTTAATCAACAATATTTAGTCCTCTCCTAATTTTTACACCTTAATGCTGTCGCCCATCAGCCTCCTCTGTTCCAAGGAAACAAACCGAGCCGATCCAATCTGTCCTCATAACAAAGTTGCTCCACTCCCGGAAACATTCTACATAAATCTCCTCTGTACCCTCTTCAGCACAATCACGTCCTTCCTTCAATGCGGTGACCAGAACTCCACGCAGTACTCCAGCTGTGGGCTAATCAAAATTGTATACAGTTCTAGCATAACCCACTTGCACTTCAATGTCATGCCTCTGCCAATAACTGGAAACATTCTGTATGCCGTCTGAACCAACTTATCCAACTGGCCAGCTACATTCAGGCATCTTTGACCATGCATTGACAGTGCCCTTTGCTCCTCTACACTTCTCAATGTCCGACAGTCGATGTTTATTCCCTTTCGTAGTTAGCCATCCACAAATGCACGATGTCACACGTCTCCGATTCAAATTCCATTTGCCACTTTTCTGCCCACCTTACCAGTTGATTAATATCTTCCTGCAGTCTCCATCTGTTTTCTTCATTATCACCGACACTGCCTATTTTACGACCACCTGAAGGCTTCTTAATCATAACCCCGATATTCAAGTTTAGATAATTGAAAAATACCACAAAAAGCAGTGGACCTAGCACTGAAAACTGCGGAACCCCACTGGAAACATCCTTCCAGTCACAAAAACTCCCATCAAACATCAACCTTTGCTTCCTGCGTCTGAACAAATTTTGGATCCAATTTGCCACTTTGCCCTGGATCCCATGGGATTTTACTTTCATCACTAGTCTGCCATCTAGGACCTTAGCGAAAGCATTAATAAAATCCATATACACTACATCGTAGGCACTAATGATCGACCATCCTGGTGACCTCCTCCAAAAGTGCATTCAAGTTAGTCAAACGCGACCATTCCTTTACAAATCGTGCGGACTGTCCTGATTAACCAGTGCCTTTCATACTGGAGAGAATGTATCATCGTTAAATGTTATCCTGCTTTCACGGGAAAACATTTTTAATTAACTGATGATCTTCATTTGCACAACTAAAGAAATGTTAACTGAAGGAGAGTCTTCAATAAAATAATTTGTCTCTGCTCTGCAATTTACCTCTTAAAACCATTTTAGACACTGTGCTTTGGTGGTCTGCTTCAAAATGTTCATTGCTGGTAACAATACATTAGACTGGGGATATAGTGAGATCGACTGTAAAGGAAGAGAATCGTTATTGTGAAACAGCAAAGAAAATATACATTCTGGAAGAATAACATCGAGAAGAAATATGACGCCAACATCCAGAAGGAAGATTAAATCTTGAGTCCCTTTCACCCAAAAATTCCTTTCACAAACATTTATTTGACCGAAACTTCACAAAACAAAAATGATGCTTTTTAAAGTAATTCAACCCGAATTATCGCGCACCGAATCTTCTGAATCAGATACCTCCAGCTCTGCCGACACAATTCATGTCGCTTTGCAATATTCTGCTTCCATGCACACTATTAAATGTGCCACTAACTTATAGAATCACAGAATAAGTGAATTGCCCGTCGAGTCCATCCCAAATCTCAACCAGTCTCACCCGCCCTGTCATTTACCCGCAGCTGTGCAATTTTATTCCTTCGGATACTTATCCAACTCCGTTTTGAAAGATAAGATTGAGTCTGCCTCCTCCGCCCTTTTAAGCAGTGTTGTCCAAATTCTAACCACTTGATGAGGAATGGCCACTCCTGTTCCTACGTATAAAGACAGAGAAACACGGGATCAATTCTTGCCACACTCAAAACGTTGCTCAATACAGCACCGTCACTCTATACTCACAACGCAAGCTCCTGAAGTGTCAGGCAGTTGTTTAGCTTAAAGCTCTAGTTATGTTCCCAACATCAACACTGCCACAGCGTTTCTGTAGTGTAGTGGTTGTGACGTTTACCAAACACTCGAAAAGTCCCCAGTTCAAAACCAGACGGAAATATTTTACAAATGTTTTCCATTAATGATTAAAACAAGTTGAATAATTCATATTCGTGGTTCAAAATTAACAGAATGCAGTGTCTCATGACGTTGTTGCATTTGCTGATTTATCTGCACAGTTATGTACAAACTGAATTTCTACCAGTGTTTCTCACTCACTCCAGTTTGCAGCCCTGACGGTGAAGAAACCCCATCTCAAATCTGCACATTCCGTGCATTCAGTTCAGCTGTGAGAGTTATTAACGGATCCTGCCGCGCCGCATCGAAGATCAAAGCCACAAACAAACCCATCGACGAATCGCTCTTCCCCAGCTCCAGAGTGAGTGATGGCGGGACAAGGCCCATCATTCCGAGCCCGCACTCTCCAATCAGCAACTGCTGTCTGAAGGCGGCGAATGCAGCATCATCAGTGGTTCAACGCCCTTCACTGGTATACAAAATGCCGCGTTTCGAACCAAAGCTCCGCGAACAGTTACCCTCATAAAACTCTTTATCTCAGGTTCCTGAGTTCGAGCCCCAGCTTGCATGAACGTTTTATCACTGGAAACACCATTAATTTGCCAATCGCCAAGTTTTGCATCATGAAAGTAAAGCTAACCGATAATGATATAATCATACAAGTTTACAGCATGGAAGGTGTCCTTTTCGACCCATCGCATTTGCACCGGCCAAAAAATATCCTGTTTTCGCTGTGTAACCGTGCACTTTACGGCATTTCAAATTAACATCTAAGTACTTTTGAAATGTGGTGAGGGTTTCTCCCTCCACCACACTTTCAGGCAGTAACTTCCGATACCCACACATATCTGGTTGAAGAATGTTCCCTTTTAATTCTCGTTAACCCTTATACGAATTACTTTTAATTTATGCCTCCTGGTTGTTGACCCTTCTACTATGGGACATTGGCCCTTTTAATCAACACGATCGAGGCCCCTCCTAATTTTATTCACCTTAATGCTGTCGCCCATCAGCCTCCTCTGCTCCAAGGAAACAATAGCAGATAGAATGCTGAATGAAGGCAGCGACAACCTCGACTAATAGGTACAGCCTGTACAACTGGTATTAAAACATCTATCCAAGTATTTATCAGACCTGTCCCTACTTTGTTGCAGAATTGTGCTACGATGTGTTAGTTAAAGCGGAACGTCTGAATTTGATCTGTGATACATTGGATGATAAGGAGTTACAGGTTTGCTTGTGTTGTTTTGCTCGGTTATTTTTTTGCTGTGTTTTTTGCTTGGATATGAATCAACCCCCTTGACTTTCTATGGCAGCAGGAGAATCAGCAGCAACGATTTGGAAAATATCGAAACATCGAAATAGTGAAAATAGGTGCAGGAGTAGGCCATTCGTTCCTTGGAGACTGAGCCACCATTCAATTAGATAATGGCTGATCACTCCCTCTGTACCCCATTCCTGCTTTATCTCCATATCCCTTGATCCACTTAGCCGTAATTGTCATTTTTAACTCCCTCTTGAATAGAACCAATGAACTGGCATCAACAACTCTCTGCGGCAGGGAATTCCACAGGTTAACAACTCTCTGAGTGAAGAAGTTTCTCTTATCTCAGTCTTAAATTGCCGACCCCTTATCATAAGCTTATGTCCCCGGGTACTTGACTTCCCCAACATCGGAAACATTCTTCCCGCATCTAACCTATCCAATCCCGTCAGAATCTGATACATTTTTACGAGATCCCCTCTCATCCTTCTAACCTCCAGTGAATAAAGTCCCAGTTGATCCAATCTCTCCTCATATGACATCCCTGGAATCAGTCTGGTGAACCTTCGCTGAACTCCATCAATAGCAAGAACGTCCTTCCTCAGATTAGGAGACCAAAACTGAGCACAATATTCCAGGTGAGCCCTCAATAAGGCCCTGTACAATTGCAGTAAGTCCTCCCTGCTCCGATACTCAAATCTTCCAGCTGTGAAGGCCAACATACCAACAAAGCTTTTACATTTTTCACCGCTTGCTGTGAAAATATCGAAACATCGAAATAGTGAAAATAGGTGCAGGAGTAGGCCATTCGTTCCTTGGAGACTGAGCCACCATTCAATGACTGATGGACCATGACACCGAGCTCTCGTTGCACCTCCTCTTTTAATAAGCTGCCACCATTCAGATAATATTCTGCCGTCCTGTTTTTGTCCCTAAAATGGATAATCTGTATTTCATTTGGCCACTCACCTAAACGTCCAGGTAACCCTTCTGCCTATTAGTGTCCTCCTCATTGCTCACAATGCCATCCAGTTTAGTGTCATCTGCAAACTTGGAGATATTACACTCAATTCCTTCATGTAAATCGTTAATAATATTGTAAAGAGCTGAGGTCGCAGCATTGAGCCCTGCCGCACTCCACTAGTCAAAAAATTCGAGCAGATTCGTCAAGACTGATTTCGCTTTCATTAATACATGCTGACATGGAACGATCCTATCACTGCTTTCCAAATGCGCTGCTGTTTCATCCATAATGATTGATTCCAACCTTTCCCCTCCTACTGATGTCAGGCTAATCGGGCTATACTTACCCATTTTCTCTCTCCCACCTTTTTACAAAGGTGGTGTGACATTAGCTACCATCCAGTCTATAGGAACTGATCCAGAGTCGATACATTGTTGGAAAATAATCAGCAATGCATCCACTACTTCTGGGGCCACTTCTTTAAGTACTCTGGGATAAAGATTATCAGGCCTCCGGGATTTATCGGCCTTCAATCCCATCAATTTACCTAACACAATTTCCTGCCTCATAGGGATATCCTTCAGTTCTTCCTTCTCACGAGACCCACTGTCCCGTAGTGCATTAGGAAGCTTACTTGTGTCTTCCCTCGTGAAGACAGAACCGAAGTATTTGATCAATTGGTCTGCCATTTCTTTGTTCCACATTATAAATTCAGCTGAATCAGACTGCAAGCGACCTACCATTGTCTTCACTAATCTTTTTCTCTTCACATATTTATAAAAGCTTTAGCAGTCAGTTTTTACGATCTCTTCAAGCTCCCTCTCGTAATCTATTTTCCGCCTCTTAATCAAACCCTTAGTCCTCCTCTGTTGAATTCTAAACCTCGCGCAGTCCTTAGGTTTGTTGCTTTTTCTCGCCAATTTGTATGCGTCTTCCTTGGGTTTAACACTATCCTTAATTTCCCTTGTTAGCCACGGTTGAGCCACCTTCCCCGTTTTTTTTAAATCCAGAAAGGGATGTAAAATCGCTGAATTTCATCCATGCGACCTTTAAAGGTTACATTGCGTATCCACCGTCAACCTTTTACGTATCCTTTGCCAGTCTATTCTAGCCAATTCACACCTCATGCCGTCGAATTTACCTTTCCTTAAGTTCAGGACCATATTTTCCGAATTTACTGCGTATCTCTCCATCTTCATAAAGAATTCAACCATATTATGGTAGTCTTACACAAGGGTCCTCGTACAACAAGATTGCTAATGAGTCCTTTCTCATTACACATCACCCAGTCTAGTATGGTCAGCTCTCTAGATGGTTCCTCTTCATATTGATATAGAAAACAATCCCTAATCCACTCCAGGAAATCTTCCTCCACCACATTGCAACCAGTTTGAATTAACCCAAGCAATATGTCGATTAAAGTCGCCCATGATAACTCGTGTACATTTATTGCACACATCTCTTATTTCTTGTTTGATGTTGTCGCCGTCCTCACTACTACTGTTTGGTTGTCTATACACAACTCCCACTAGCGTTTTCTGCCGTTGGTATTCCGCAGCTCCACCCATACCAATTCCAAATCATTCACGTTAATATCCCTCCTTGCTATTGCATTTATTTCCTCTTTACCCAGCAACGACACCCTCCCTCCTTTTCCTCTCTGCCTATCTTTCTTAAAAGTTGAAGACCCCTGGATGTTGAGTTCCCAACCTTGGTCAATCGGGAGCCATGTCTCCATGATGCCAATTAGATCATATCCGATAACTGCTGACTGCGAAATTTATTCCGAATAATCCTCGGATTGAGGCACAGAGCCTTCAGTCTTGTCTTTTTAATACAATTTGTCCCTTCAGAATTTTGCTGCAATTTTGCCCTTTCTTTTTGCCTTGAAATAAAGGGAGAGGGTGAGAGAGAAATTAAGTGCAGGAGGGAGAAGCGAAAAGCTTGTTGATTGGTTGACGGCAGTGTGAATGTTGCGAGCAGCCTGTGGTGGCAGCAAAATCGGACTGCAGCTGGCATTCCCAGACGGTCTACAATCCAAATGCTAATCAGGCCTGACTCTGCGGAGGTTCCGAGATCGGATGAGATTGGGCGTTTTCAGATTAGTGTGGCCATCGGCATCAGGACATGGAATTTCTCTTAACTTAAACCGTCATACGTCTGTTCTTCATTTCTTTTTCTCATTCGATGCATTCAAACAAGGAGACAGCACTCAAATTTAATTTCACCATTTTCCTTCCGCCACACCCACATCTTACTGCTCTGTCTCCCACGCAAACAATCTACAAACCCTATCACCTTCATTGTCTTGCCTCAAGCTTCAAAACACCCTGACTTTCAACATTACCTCTCTCACACCCAAATCAATCACTTACTCACCCCGAAATCACATGCTCGCCAAAGTCGAATCGGTCTTCCCCAAGATCCCCCCATCCCCAAGTCTGAACTCACCCCAAAAAAAGCTTTCAATGCAACCAAATCGCCAGCAATGTTTAAATTTCACTCCTACTCATTTTTAAGCCAGGACTATCTTGTAGCCACATTTCAGAACCCCATGTGACAAGTGACTCCTCACATTAACACACATGCATTCCACCATCCTGCTAGTTGCCTTTGCTTTTTTCCTGCATTGACTTGCTGCTCATCCTGCACTATTCTTTGTTCTGTTGCTATTTGTCGCTCCCAGGTTTCGATGCACCTTGTCTCTCCTCTCTGATGCTGCATCCTGGTGCTCCTCCGCCAGCTTGTGGTTTTTTGCTATTAATTTAGTTGTTCTTCGTCCTTTCGCCCCCTGCGTCGACCCCCTTGCATTTGTGTAGCAGCAGGAGAAAGTGCAGGAAAGCAATGGTGAAAGCAAAATGAGAGAGAGAGGAGCAAAAAGTGTGCTGATGGATTAACGGCAGTATCTGCGCATTACCCTGAGCGACACGTGGCGGCAGCAAAAGGCTCCTGCACCTGGAATTCCCAGGCGGTTTCCCGTCCAAGAACCAACAAAGCCAGAGTCTGCTTAATTTCCGAAGTCACACGATATTGGGCGTTTATAAACTAACGTGGCCGTTGACATCTGCACAGTCGCTTTCTCTTAACTAAACGGACATACTGCTGTTTTTCATTTCTTTTTCTCATTCTGTGCAGTCACACTTGTCATCTGCACTCAATTATAATTTCATAATTTTCCTTCCGCCACCCCCACCTCTTGCTGCTCTGCCTCCCACATAACAAACTATAAGCACTACTCCCTTGATTGCCTTGCCTCAAATTTCAAAATGACATGACCATCACCATTTCCTCACTCACCCCCAAATCTCACGGTCGCCAACCTCAAAATCTCTCAGCACCTCAAATCTCCCCATCCCGAAAACTCTGCTCCTCAAAAAAAAGCGTTCACGCCCCCAAATCGCCAAAATGCTTTAATTTCCAATGCAATTCGCCAATTTCATTTGTAACAGTCCTCCCATTAAGACTCATGCATTCCAGCAGCATGCTAGGAGGCTTTGCTTTTACCCTGTATTGAATTTCAGCTCTTCCTACATTATTCTTTGTTCTGTTCCTGTTTGTCCCTCCGAGGTTCCGATGCACCTTGTCTCTCCTCTCAGATGCTGCGTTCTGGTGCCCCTCTGCCAGCATGTAGTTTTCTGCTAACTTATTTTGTTCTTCTGCATTCTTTCGCCCCCTGCGTAGACTACCTTGCATTTGTATAGCAGCAGGAGAATGTGCAGAAAATAAATGGTGAAATGAAATTGAAAAAGAGAGAGCAGCAAAAAGGTTGTTGATGGATTAACGGCCGTGTTTGTGCAGAACCATGAGTGGCCTGTGGCAGAAGCAAATGCCAACTGCACCTGGAATTCCCAGGCAGTCTCCCTTTTAATTACTAACCAGGCCTGACTCTGCAGTGTATTCGAGATCTGATGAGATCAGGATTTTTCAGAGTAGTATGGCCGTACATATCGAACCGCTGGCTCTCTTTTTATTTATGTCGCACTTAACCAGCGAGGCTTGGAGGGTGTCCTTATAACGTTTCCACTGTCCTCCTTGGCCCGTTTACCGTGAAGCAGCTCTGCATAAAGCATTTGCTTCGGGAGTCTTGTATCTGGCATGTGTACTATGTGTCCTGCCCAGCGAGGCTGATAGAGTGAGGTCAGTGCTTCAATACTGGGGAAGATAGCCTCGGCGCGGACACTGATGTTGGTGCACCTGTCCTGCCAGGAGATTTGCAGGTTTTTGCGGAGACACCATTGGTGAAATATCTCCAGCGGCTTCAGGTGCCTTCTGTACATCGTCCATGCCTCTGACCCATATAGGAGGGCAGGCATTACTGTAGCCCTGTAGACCAAGACTTTGATGGTATATTTAAGGGCCTGTCTTCAAACACTCTTTTCCGCTGGCAGCCGAAGGCTGCGCTGGTGAACTGGAGGCGATGCTGAAACTCCACATCAATGTTTGCCTTTGTTGATAAGAGGCTCCAGAGAAATGGGAAATGGTCCACGTTGTCCAGTGCCGCGCAGTGGACCTTGATCATCGGAGGGCAGCGCTGTGTTGCGATGACAGGCTGGTGAAGGTCCTTTGTCTTACGGATGTTAAGTGGAAGGCCCATGCTTCAATATGCCTCAGTGAATACATTGACTATATCCTGGAGTTTAGCATCTGAATGTGCAATGTCGCAGGCATCGTCCGCATATTGCAATTGAATGATAGAGGTTGGGGTGATCTTGGACCTGGCCTGGAGGCAGTGTAGGTTTACCAGCTTCCCACTTGTTCTGTTGTTTAATTCCACTCCAGCGGGGAGTTTGTTGATTGTGAGGTGGAGCATGATGGCGAGGAAGATTGAAAAGAGGTTTGGAGCGATTACACCGCCCTGTTTGACCCCGGTGTCGACGTGGATTGCGGCTGTAATGGAACCATTACAGGGTTGACGCTGCTCTCTGCATTTTTTCTGCAACTGGCCTGCTGCAAAGATCATATCGGTTGTGCCCCATAGGGGACGAAATCCGCATTGTGATTCCGGGAGGAGCTCCTCGGCCACAGTGAGAAGATGATTGAGGAGAACTCGAGCAACAACTTTCCCAGTGGATGAAAGCAGGGAGATTCCCCTGTAGTTGCCACTTTTTAAAAATGGTCACAGTCACTGCATCTCTCAGATCTCCAGGCATGCTCTCCTCCCTCCAGCTGAGAGAGGTGAGGTCATGTATCCGCGCCAACAGCGCCTCTGCACTGTATTTTAGCGCCTCAGCACTGATTCCATCTGCACCCGTAGCCGTTTTATTCTTAAGCTGTTTTATAGTTTTGCCAACCTCGTGCAAGTTTGGAGTTTCACTGACTTGATGATAGGTTGCAAGCTGCGGGATAGATTCGAGAACACTCGAGTCAAAGGCAGCGTCTCGATTGAGGAGATCTTCAAAGTGTCCCTTCCATTGGGCCCTGAAAACCTCGGTGTCCTTAATGAGTGTTTCCTCGTTCTTGGCTTGGAGTCGGTTGGAGCCTCCAGAATTTGGATCGCAGGTGGCTTGATTGCAGCGAAAAATTCTCGCATATCGTGGCTGTCGACCTGTTGTTGTATTTCCTGTGCTTCTCCATCCATCACCTATTCTTTCGGTCCTGGGTTTTTTGTTGAACCTGTGCCTTGAGCAGGCTGTAATTTTGTTTTGCAGCTCCCCAATTGGGCTGTTGCTTGATGCTTAGAAATGTATTGTGCTTGCAATTTATTAGTTCTTCGATCTCCTGATCATTTTCATCAACCAGTCCTGGTATTTTCTGGTTGAGTGACGAAGTGTCTCTTCACAGGCACTTTATATAGAGGCCTGGAGGACAGACCAAGCTCTATGGGGATTCAGCATCTCAGTGTCATCAAGGCACGACAGATTGATTGTGAGGCGCTGGCTGTATGTGGCTCTTAGCTTGCTCTCTAAGTGACCCGGCATTAACTTTTTGTGGAACTGCTTCTGCTGCCCCCTCTGTTTTGGGGCAATTTTAATGTTGATGTTGGATCTGATAAGGCGATGGTCCTTCGGCCAGGGACAGCAGCGGCCGTTAATGGGTCCCATCGACCAGGGATAGAAGAGGCCGGTACCGAGTCCCTTTGGCCAGCGACAGAAGAGGCCGGTACCGGGTCCCTTCGGCCAGTGACAGAAGAGGCTGTTACAGAGTCCCTTCGGCCAGGGACAGAAGTAGCCGGTACCGGGTACCTTCGGCCAGTGACAGAAGAGGCCGGTAAAGGGTCCCTCCGGCAGGGACAGCAGCGGCCGGTACTGGATCACTTCGGCCAGGGACAGAAGAGGCTGGTACAGAGTCCCTTCGTCCAGTGACAGAAGAGGCCGGCAAAATGTCCCGTTGGCCAGGGACAGAAGAGGTCGGTACTGGGGCCCTTCGGCCAGGGACAGAAGACGCCGGTACAGGGTCCGTTCAGACAGGGACAGACGAGGCCGGTACAGGTTCCCTTCGGCCAGGGACAGAAGAGGCCGTTATTGGGTCCATTCGGCCAGGGACAGAAGAGGCCGGTACAGCGTCCCTTCGGCCAGCGACAGAAAAGGATGGTACTGGTTCCCTTCGGCCACCGACAGAAGAGGCCGGTACAGCGTCCCTTCGGCCAGCGACAGAAAAGGATGGTACTGGTTCCCTTTGGCCACTGACAGAAGAGGCCGGTACAGTGTCACTTCGACCAGCGACATAAGAGGCCGGTATGGCACCCTTCAGCCAGGGTCAGAAGAGGCCGGTACTGAGTCCCTTCTGCCAGCGACAGAAGAGGCCGGTACTGGGTACCTTCGGCCAGGGACAGAAGAGGTTGGCACAGGGTCCCTTCGGCCAGGGACAGCCGCGGCCATTACTGGGTCCCTTCAGCCTGCGACAGAAGAGGCCGGCACAGAGTCCCTTAGGCCAGGGACAGAAGAGGCCGGTAAAGAGTCCCTTCGGCCGGCAAGAGAAGAGGCTGGTACAGGGTCCCTTCGGTCAGCGACAGAAAAGTGTGGAACTGGGTCCCTTCTGCCAGCGACAGAAAAGA
The DNA here is from genome assembly GCF_044704955.1 of Pristiophorus japonicus. Lineage (NCBI taxonomy): Eukaryota > Metazoa > Chordata > Chondrichthyes > Pristiophoridae > Pristiophorus > Pristiophorus japonicus. The sequence goes on from NW_027250756.1 coordinate 752,163, forward strand.
CTGGTACTGGGTCCTTCCGCCAGGGACAGAAGAGGCCGGTACAGAGTCCCTTCGACAAGTGACAGAAGAGGCCGGTACAGAGTCCCTTCGACAAGTGACAGAAGAGGCTGGTACAGAGTCCCTTCGACCAGGGACAGAAGAGGCTGGTACAGGGTCCCGTCGGCCAGCGACGGAAGAGGCCGGTACAGGGTCCCTTCTGCCAACGACAGAAGAGGCTGGTACAGGGTCCGTTTGGCCAGGGACAGAAGAGGCTGGTACAGGGTCCCTTTGGCCAGCGACAGAAGAGGCCGGTAACGGGTCCCTTCGGCCAGTGACAGAAGAGGCCGGTAAAGGGTCCCTCCGGCAGGGACAGCAGCGGCCGGTACTGGATCACTTCGGCCAGGGACAGAAGAGGCTGGTACAGAGTCCCTTCGTCCAGTGACAGAAGAGGCCGGCAAAAGGTCCCGTTGGCCAGGGACAGAAGAGGTCGGTACTTTCTCCCTTCGGCCAGGGACAGAAGACGCCGGTACAGGGTCCGTTCAGACAGGGACAGACGAGGCCGGTACAGGATCCATTCGGCCAGGGACAGAAGAGGCCGGTACAGCGTCCCTTCGGCCAGCGACAGAAATGATGGTACTGGTTCCCTTTGGCCACCGACAGAAGAGGCCGGTACAGGGTCACTTCGACCAGCGACAGAAGAGGCCGGTATGGCACCCTTCAGCCAGGGTCAGAAGAGGCCGGTACAGGGTCCCTTCTGCCAGCGACAGAAGAGGCCGGTACAGGGTACCTTCGGCCAGGGACAGAAGAGGTTGGCACAGGGTCCCTTCGGCCAGGGACAGCCGCGGCCAGTACTGGGTCCCTTCAGCCTGCGACAGAAGAGGCCGGCACAGAGTCCCTTAGGCCAGGGACAGAAGAGGCCGGTAAAGAGTCCCTTCGGCCGGCAAGAGAAGAGGCTGGTACAGGGTCCCTTCGGCCAGCGACAGAAAAGTGCGGAACTGGGTCCCTTCTGCCAGCGACAGAAAATACTGGTACTGGGTCCTTCGGCCAGGGACAGAAGAGGCCGGTACAGAGTCCCTTCGACAAGTGACAGAAGAGGCCGGTACAGGGTCCCTTCGGGCAGGGAAAGAAAAGGCCGATACCGGGTCCCTTCGGCCAGGGACAGAAGAGGCCGGTACAGGGTCCCTTCTGCCAGCGACAGAAGAGGCCGGTACTGGGTACCTTCGGCCAGGGACAGAAGAGGTTGTCACATGGTCCCTTCGGCCAGGGACAGCCACGGCCAGTACTGGGTCCCTTCAGCCTGCGACAGAAGAGGCCGGCACAGAGTCCATTAGGCCAGGGACAGAAGAGGCCGTTAAAGAGTCCCTTTGGCAGGCAAGAGAAGAGGCTGGTACAGGGTCCCTTCGGCCAGCGACAGAAAAGACATGGTACTGGGTCCTTCGCCCAGGGACAGAAGAGGCCGGTGGAACAGTCCCTTCGAGAAGTGACAGAAGAGGCCGGTACAGGGTCCCTTCGGCTGGGACAGAAGAGGCTGGTACAGGGTCCATTCGTCCAGCGACGGAAGAGGCCGGTACAGGGTCCCTTCTGCCAGCGACAGAAGAGGCTGGTACAGGGTCCGTTTGGCCAGGGACAGAAGAGGTCGATACAGGGTCCCTTCCGCCAGGGACAGAAGAGGCCGGCACAGAGTCCATTAGGCCAGGGACAGAAGAGGCCGGTAAAGAGTCCCTTCGGCCGGCAAGAGAAGAGGCTGGTACAGTGACCCTTCGGCCAGCGACAGAAAAGTGTGGAACTGGGTCCCTTCGGCCAGCGACAGAAGAGGCCGGTACAAAGTCCCTTCGACAAGTGACAGAAGAGGCCGGTACAGGGTCCCTTCGGCCAGGGACAGAAGAGGCTGGTACAGGGTCCCTTCGTCCAGCGACGGAAGAGGCCGGTACAGGGTCCCTTCTGCCAGCGACAGAAGAGGCTGGTACAGGGTCCGTTTGGCCAGCGACAGAAGAGGCCGGTACTGGGTCCCTTTGGCCAGCGACAGAAGAGGCCGGTAACGGGTCCCTTCGGCCAGTGACAGAAGAGGCCGGTAAAGGGTCCCTCCGGCAGGGACAGCAGCTGCCGGTACTGGATCACTTCGGCCAGGGACAGAAGAGGCTGGTACAGAGTCCCTTCGTCCAGTGACAGAAGAGGCCGGCAAAAGGTCCCGTTGGCCAGGGACAGAAGAGGTCGGTACTTTGTCCCTTCGGCCAGGGACAGAAGACGCCGGTACAGGGTCCGTTCAGACAGGGACAGACGAGGCCGGTACAGGTTCCCTTCGGCCAGGGACAGAAGAGGCCGGTATTGGGTCCATTCGGCCAGGGACAGAAGAGGCCGGTACAGCGTCCCTTCGGCCAGCGGCAGAAAAGGATGGTACTGGTTCCCTTCGACCAGCGACATAAGAGGCCGGTATGGCACCCTTCATCCAGGGTCAGAAGAGGCCGGTACTGGGTACCTTCAGCCAGGGTCAGAAGAGGCCGGTACTGAGTCCCTTCTGCCAGCGACAGAAGAGGCCGGTACTGGGTACCTTTGGCCAGGGACAGCCGCGGCCATTACTGGGTCGATTCAGCCTGCGACAGAAGAGGCCGGCACAGAGTCCCTTAGGCCAGGGACAGAAGAGGCCGGTAAAGAGTCCCTTCGGCCGGCAAGAGAAGAGGCTGGTACAGGGTCCCTTCGGTCAGCGACAGAAAAGTGTGCAACTGGGTCCCTTCTGCCAGCGACAGAAAAGACTGGTACTGGGTCCTTCCGCCAGGGACAGAAGAGGCTGGTGCAGAGTCCCTTCGACAAGTGACAGAAGAGGCCGGTACAGAGTCCCTTCGACAAGTGACAGAAGAGGCTGGTACAGAGTCCCTTCGGCCAGGGACAGAAGAGGCTGGTACAGGGTCACTTCGTCCAGCGACGGAAGAGGCCGGTACAGGGTCCCTTCTGCCAGCGACAGAAGAGGCTGGTACAGGGTCCGTTTGGCCAGGGACAGAAGAGGCCGGTACAGGGTCCCTTTGGCCAGCGACAGAAGAGGCCGGTAACGGGTCCCTTCGGCCAGTGACAGAAGAGGCCGGTAAAGGGTATCTCCGGCAGGGACTGCAGCGGCCGGTACAGGATCACTTCGGCCAGGGACAGAAGAGGCTGGTACAGAGTCCCTTCGTCCAATGACAGAAGAGGCCGGCAAAAGGTCCCGTTGGCCAGGGACAGAAGAGGTCGGTTACTGGGTCCCTTCGGCCAGGGACAGAAGAGGCCGGTACAGGGTCCGTTCAGACAGGGACAGACGAGGCCGGTACAGGATCTCTTCGGCCAGGGACAGAAGAGGTCGGTTACTGGGTCCCTTCGGCCAGGGACAGACGAGGCCGGTACAGGATCCATTCGGCCAGGGACAGAAGAGGCCGGTATTGGGTCCCTTCGGCCAGGGACAGAAGAGGCCGTTATTGGGTCCCTTCGGCCAGGGACAGAAGAGGCCGGTACAGCGTCCCTTCGGCCAGCGACAGAAAAGGATGGTACTGGTTCCCTTTGGCCACCGACAGAAGAGGCCGGTACAGTGTCACTTCGACCAGCGACATAAGAGGCCGGTATGGCACCCTTCAGCCAGGGTCAGAAGAGGCCGGTACAGGGTCCCTTCTGCCAGCGACAGAAGAGGCCGGTACAGTGTACCTTCGGCCAGGGACAGAAGAGGTTGGCACAGGGTCCATTCGGCCAGGGACAGCCGCGGCCAGTACTGGGTCCCTTCAGCCTGCGACAGAAGAGGCCGGCACAGAGTCCCTTAGGCCAGGGACAGAAGAGGCCGGTAAAGAGTCCCTTCGGCCGGCAAGAGAAGAGGCTGGTACAGGGTCCCTTCGGCCAGCGACAGAAAAGTGCGGAACTGGGTCCCTTCGGCCAGCGACAGAAAATACTGGTACTGGGTCCTTCGGCCAGGGACAGAAGAGGCCGGTACAGAGTCCCTTCGACAAGTGACAGAAGAGGCCGGTACAGAGTCCCTTCGACAAGTGACAGAAGAGGCCGGTACAGGGTCCCTTCTGCCAGCGACAGAAGAGGCTGGTACAGGGTCCGTTTGGCCAGGGGCAGAAGAGGCCGGTACAGGGTCCCTTCTGCCAGCGACAGAATAGGCTGGTACAGGGTCCGTTTGGCCAGGGACAGAAGAGGCCGGTACAGGGTCCCTTCGACAAGTGACAGAAGAGGCCGGTACAGAGTCCCTTCGACAAGTGACAGAAGAGGCTGGTACAGAGTCCCTTCGACAAGTGACAGAAGAGGCTGGTACAGAGTCCCTTCGGCCAGGGACAGAAGAGGCTGGTACAGGGTCACTTCGTCCAGCGACGGAAGAGGCCGGTACAGGGTCCCTTCTGCCAGCGACAGAAGAGGCTGGTACAGGGTCCGTTTGGCCAGGGACAGAAGAGGCCGGTACAGGGTCCCTTCGGGCAGGGACAGAAAAGGCCGATACCGGGTCCCTTCGGCCAGGGACAGAAGAGGCCGGTACCGGGTCCCTTCCGCCAGGGACAGAAGAGGCCGGTACCGAGTCCCTTTGGCCAGCGACAGAAGAGGCCGGTACCGGGTCCCTTCGGCCAGTGACAGAAGAGGCCGGTAAAGGGTCCCTCCGGCAGGGACAGCAGCGGCCGGTACTGGATCCCTTCGGCCAGCGACAGAAGAGGCTGGTACAGAGTCCCTTCGTCCAGTGACAGAAGAGGCCGGCAAAAGGTCCCGTTGGCCAGGGACAGAAGAGGTCGGTACTGGGTCCCTTAGGCCAGGGACAGAAGAGGCCGATACAGGGTCCGTTCAGACAAGGACAAACGAGGCCGGTACAGGTTCCCTTCGGCCAGGGACAGAAGAGGCCGTTATTGGGTCCCTTCGGCCAGGGACAGAAGAGGCCGGTACAGCGTCCCTTCGGCCAGCGACAGAAAAGGATGGTACTGGTTCCCTTCAGCCACCGACAGAAGAGGCCGGTACAGCGTCACTTCGACCAGCGACAGAAGAGGCCGGTATGGCACCCTTCATCCAGGGACAGAAGAGGCCGGTACTGTGTCCCTTCGGCCAGGGACAGTAGAGCCTGTTACAAGGTCCCTTTGTCCAGCGTCAGAAGATGCCGGTACAGGGTCCCTTCTGCCATCGACAGAAGAGGCCGGTACAGGGTACCTTCGGCCAGGGACAGAAGAGGTTGTCACATGGTCCCTTCGGCCAGGGACAGCCGCGGCCAGTACTGGGTCCCTTCAGCCTGCGACAGAAGAGGCCGGCACAGAGTCCATTAGGCCAGGGACAGAAGAGGCCGTTAAAGAGTCCCTTTGGCAGGCAAGAGAAGAGGCTGGTACAGTGTCCCTTCGGCCAGCGAAAGAAAAGACATGGTACTGGGTCCTTCGCCCAGGGACAGAAGAGGCCGGTGGAAGAGTCCCTTCGACAAGTGACAGAAGAGGCCGGTACAGGGTCCCTTCGGCTGGGACAGAAGAGGCTGGTACAGGGTCCATTCGTCCAGCGACGGAAGAGGCCGGTACAGGGTCCCTTCTGCCAGCGACAGAAGAGGCTGGTACAGGGTCCGTTTGGCCAGGGACAGAAGAGGCCGGTACTGGGTCCCTTCCGCCAGGGACAGAAGAGGCCGGCACAGAGTCCATTAGGCCAGGGACAGAAGAGGCCGGTAAAGAGTCCCTTCGGCCGGCAAGAGAAGAGGCTGGTACAGGGTCCCTTCGGCCAGCGACAGAAAAGTGTGGAACTGGGTCCCTTCTGCCAGCGATTGAAAAGACTGGTACTGGGTCCTTCGGCCAGGGACAGAAGAGGCCGGTACAGAGTCCCTTCGACAAGTGACAGAAGAGGCCGGTACAGGGTCCCTTCGGCCAGGGACAGAAGAGGCTGGTACAGGGTCCCTTCGTCCAGCGACGGAAGAGGCCGGTACAGGGTCCCTTCTGCCAGCGACAGAAGATGCTGGTACAGGGTGCATTTGGCCAGGGACAGAAGAGGCCGGTACAGGGTCCCTTCCGCCAGGGACAGGAGAGGCCGGTACAGAGTCCCTTCGACCAGCGACAGAAGAGGCCGGTACTGAGTCCCTTCGTGAAGGGACAGGAGAGGCCGGTACTTGGCCCATCGGGCAGGGACAGAAGCGGCCGCTTTGATCTGGGATGCTTTGCATGCCAAGGACTTACAGGTTTCGGTGTGCTGTTTTGCTGTGTTTTTTGTTTAGTTGTGTTTGAACCCCCTTGATGTTCGATGGCAGCAGGAGAATGAACAGCAAAGATTTGGAAAGATATCGGGAGAGGGTGGGAGAGAACATGAATGCAGCAGGCAGAAGCGAACAGCTTGTTGTTTGTTTGACGGCAGTGTGAATGTTGCGAGCAGCCTGTGGAGACAGCCAAAGTCTACAGCACCTGATATTTCTCGTCGGTCTCCCTTCCAAGTAATAATCAGGCATTACTCTGCTTCACAACCAAGATCAGACATTTTCAGACTGCTACGGCCGAATCAATATAACATGTTGCTTTCTCTTTACTCAAAGAGCCTCAGACAGCCTGTTATTGCTTTCTGTTAGCTCCTACATGAATGGTATTTAATTCTCGGAAGCATTTGTACTTCTTACATTTCCTTTTACCTGCCTTCCCACCTTGTTTTCAATCACCCTTCGCGCCATCTCTCGCTAACACACACTCAATGTTTCAGCCCGAGCCTCCATTGCTAAGTAAAAATCAGGCATGTGGCTATTAGACAGAGAGCGAGAGAGAGAGCGAGAGTGATAGTTGCAAAAAAAATCGGTGGAAACAACAGCAAATGGCGTGCTAAAAGAAGGCAGCAACAACTTCGACTAATAGATAAAGCTAAATACGCCTGGTACAAGAATCGAACCTAAGTACAAATCAGACCTGTCCCAACTTTGATGCAGAAATGAGATCCAGTACGGTCGTTTAAGCGCAATGTCTGAGTTTGATCTAAATGGTTTGGATTTTTAGGACTTACTGTTTTGGGTCTGTTATTTTGCTCGGTTACTTTGTTGCTGTATTTTTTGTCTCCTTGTGTGTGGACCCCCTTGACATTCTATGGCAGCAGGAGAATGAGCAGCAAACATTTGGAAAAATAAGGGGAGAGAGTGAGAGAGTAATTGAATGCAGGAGAGAGAAGCGAAGAGCTGTTGTTGATTGTTTGATAGCAGTAGGAATGTTACGAGCAGCCTGTGGTTGCAGCAAGTATCTACAACACCTGTTATTCCCAGTCGGTCTCACTTTCAAATAATTACCAGTCTTTAGTCTGCCTCGCCTCCGAGAGTAGACTTTTTCAGACTGGCCTGTCCGTAGTGATATAACGGCTGGTTCTCTCTTTACTCAAAGAGCAACAGACAGCAGAGTATTGATTTCTGTCAGCTCACACATGAATGCTATCAAACATCTGAATAGAAAAAAGGAAACATAGTATCATAGAAAATAGAAAACTGTTCTTCGAGCCTGCACCGCCATTCAATAAGTTATTGGCTAATCATTCACCTCAGTCCCCCTTTCCTGCTTTCTCTCCATTACCCTTGATCCCTTTCGGCATAAGGGCCATATCTAACTCCCTCTTGAATATATCCAATGAACTGGCATCAACAACTCTCTGCGGTAGGATTTCCACAGGTTAGCAACTTTCTTAGTGAAGCAGTTTCTCCATAATCTCAGTCGTAATTCTAATCCTTAGAAGATGTCCCATGGTTCTAGACTTCACCAACATCGGAAACATTAATCCTGCACCTAACCTGTCCAGACCAGTCAGAATTTTATATATTTCTATGCGATCCCCTCTCATCCTTCTAAACTCCAGTGAATACAAGCCCAGTCGATCCACTCTCTTCTCGTATGTCAGTCCTGCCATCCCGGGAATCAGTCTGTTTAATCTTCGCTGCACTCCCTCACTAGCAATAACGTTCTTTCTCAGATTAAGAGAGCAAAACTGAACACAATATTCCTGCAGTAATACCTCCCTGCTCCTATACTCAAAACCCCTAGCTATGAAGGCCAACATATAATTTGTCTTCTTCACCGCCTGCTGCACTTGCATGCCAACTTTCAATGACTGATGTACCATTACACCCAGGTCTCGATGCACCTCCCATTTTCCTGATCTGCCGCAATTCAGATAACATTCTGCCGTCGTGGTTTTGCCAAAAAAGTGGATCAACTCACATTTACCCACATTATACTGCATCTGCCTTGCGTTTGCCCATTCACCGAACCTGTACAATTCATCCTGCAGCCTTTTAGCATCCTCCTCATAGCTCACACCATCATCCAGCTTAGTGTCATCTGCAAATTTGGATATATTGCACTCAATTCCCTCATACAAAATATGAATGTATATTCTACATCGTTGGGGTCCAACACTGAGCCCTACGTTAACGCACTGGTCACTGCCTGCCACTCTGAAAAGGTTCCGTTTATCCCGACTCTCTGCTTCCTGCCTGCAAAGCAGTACTCTAACCACGTCAGTACATTACCCTCAATAACATCTGCTTTAATTTTGCACATCAATCTCTTGTATGGGACTCTGACAAAAGCATTTTGAAAGTCCAAATACACCACATCCACTGGTTGTCCCTTGCCAATCTACCAGTTACATCCTCAAAAATTTTTAGAAGATTTGTCAAGCAGGATTTCCCTTTCATATGTCCATGCTGACTTGGATCGATTCAGTCACTGCTTTTCAAATGTGCTGCTATTATATCTTTAATAATTGTTTCCAATACTTTCAACCACTATTGATGTCAGGCTAACCGGTGTATAATTACCCGTTTTCTCTTACACTCCTTTCTTAAAAAGTGGTTAACCTTATCATTCAAATGGGAGTTGGATATGTACCTGAAGAAAAAGAAATCCACGTCTGTGGGTAAACGACAGGGGAATGGGACTAGTTGATAGTTAGCTTTAGGTCGACCAGCCGAATGGTCTTCTTTCGTGTTGTAAACATTCCATTATACTATGATTATATCAGTTAGTGGCACATTTTATTGTGTGGATGGAAGCAGAATATTTCAAAGCGGCGTGGCTTGTGTCGGCACAACTAGAGGCATCCGATTCAGAAGATTCGAGTGAGTGAAAATTCGGGTTTAGTGACTTTAGAAGCATCATTTTTGTTTTGTGTAGTTTCAGTCAGAGGAATGTTAGGGAAAGGATTTTGTGCAGAAAGGGACTCAGCATTTAATCTTCTTTCTGGCTGTTGGGGTCACATTTTGTGTTCCATGTTATTCTTCTAGAATGTATGTTTTCTTGGCTGTTTCGCAATAACCAGTCCCTTGCTCAACAGTCTATCTCACTCTTTCCCCAGTCCCATGTACGTTTTACCTGCAATGAACGTGATAAAGCAGATCAATAAAACACAGTGTCTAAAATGGTTTATGGTTAAAGAGATACATTGCAGAGCACATAAAATTATTCAATTACATACTCTCCTTCAGTAAACATTTAATTAGTTGTGCAAATGAAGATCATCAGTTAATTAATGATGCTTTCCCTTGAAAGCCGTTTAACATTTAACGATTATGTTTTTTCATAATTCAAAGGACTCTGGTTAATCAGGACAGTCAGTACGATTTGTTAGGAAAGGTTCCCGTTTGACTAACTTGATTGCATTGTTGGAGGAGTTCACCACGTGGGTCGATGAAGTAGTGCGAATGATGTCGTGTATATGGACGTTATTAAATCGTTCGCTAAGGTCCCACATGGCAGACTGGTCATGAAATAAACGCCCATGGGATACAGGGCGAATTGGCAAATTGGATCCAAATTTGGCTCAGTGGCAGGAAGCAAAGCGTAATGTTTGCATGGTGTTTTTGTGACTGGAAGGATGTTTCCAGTGGGGTTACGCAGTTTTTATTTTGAGATCGATTGCTTTTTATGGTATTTATCAATGATCTAAACTTGAACATAGGGGTAATGATTAAGAAGTTTTCAGCTGATCGTAAAATAGGCAGTGTGGTTGAAAATGAAGAAGAAAGCTGGAGACAGCAGGAAGATATCAATCAACTGGCAAGGTGGGCAGAACAATGCCAAATGGAATTTAATCCAGAGAACGTGTGAGATCGTGCATTTGTGGAGGGCTAACAAGGAAAGGCAATACACATCAACTGGTAGGACATTGTGAAGTGTAGAGGAACAAAGGGAACTCGGATTACATGCCCTGAGATCACTGAATGTAGTTGGCTGGTTGGATAAGTTGGTTAAGAAGGAATATGGAATAGTTGCATTTATTTGCAGAGGTATGTTTGAAATGTGCAAAATTCTGGTTAGCCTACAGCTGGAGTACTGCATTCTGGTCACCGCATTGAATAAAGGGCGTGATTGCGCTGGAGATGGAACAGAAGATGTTGCCCGGTGTGGAGAAACTTTGCGATGAGGACAGATTGGATAGGCTGGGTTTGTTTTCCTTGGAGCAGAGGAGGCTGATGGGCCACAGCATTTAAAATTAGGAGGGGCCTGGATATTGTTGATTAAAAGGGCCTATTTCCCATAGTAAAGGGGTCAACAACCAGGGGGCATAAATTAAAAGTAATAATTATAAGTGTTAATGTCGATTTGAAGGGAATATTCTTCATCTAGATGTTGTGATGGTCTGGAACTCACTGCCTGAAAGTGTGGTGGAGGCAGAAACTCTCAACCCATTTAAAAAGTGCACGTGAATTGCCGAAAAGTACAGGGTTACACACCTCAAACTGGACATTTTTTGGCCGGTGTAGATACGATGGGCCGAAAAGGACTCCTTCCATGCTGTAAACCTCTATGATTAAATAAATATCGGTTAGCATTACTTTCATGACGCAAGACGAGGTGGTCGGCTAATTAATGGTGTTTCCAGTAAAAAAATGTTTGTGCAAGCTGGGGCTCGGTCTCAGGAACCTGAGATTAAAAGCCTTATGATGCTATTGTTCGGTGTACGGGGAGCCTTTGCTCGAACCGTGGCATTTTGTAGCCAAGTGAAGGGCAGTAAACCACTGTTTGATGCTGCATTCGCCGTTTTTCACCGGCAGTGGCTGATTGGAGATGCAGGTCCGGAATGTTGGAACTTGCCCCGCCCTCACTTACTCTGGGGCTGGGGAGGAGCGATTAGTCGATGGGTTTGTTTGTGGCTTTGAAATTCTGTTGAGAAGCGAGGTGGCGCGGCTGGATCCTTTAATAATCTCTCACAGCTGAACTGAATGCCTCGAATGTGCAGCATTCAGATGGGGTTACTCCACCTTCAGGGCAGGAAACAGGAGGGAGTGAGAGACACTATCTAGAGTTTGAGTCTGTGCAGAACTGTACAGAAAAATCATCAAATGCAACAGCGTCGTGAAACACTGCACTCCGTTAATATTAAACCACTAATATTAATTATTCAATTTTTTGTAATCATTAATGAATACGTTTGCAACATGTTTCCACCCGGTATCCAACCGGGGACCTTTCGCGTGTTTGTCTAATGTGATAACCACTACACACTCCGGAAACGCTGCGGCAGAAGTAGCGTTGGGAACATAACCAGAGTTTTTACCCCAACTGCTGGACTACACTTCAGGAGCTTGTGTTACGGGAATAGAATGGCGGTGCTATATTTAGCAAGATGGTGAGTGTGGCATGCGTTGATCTAGTGTTTCTCTGTCTTTATTCACAGGAACAGGAGTGGCCATTCCTCAGCAAGTGGTTTGAATCAGGAATGCACTGCTTTAAAGAGAAGTGGTGGCAGACTCAATCTTATCTTTGAAAACCGAGTTGGATACGTATCCGAAGGAAGAAAATTGCACAGCTGAGAGTAAATGACCGGGGTGCAGGACTAGTTGAGAGTTGGAATGGGCTCGACGAGCCGAATGGCCTTCCTCCTTCCTGTAACCATTCCCTTATTCTGTGATTATATAAGTTATTGGTAAATTTAATAGTGTGCATGGAAGCAGACTATTACAAAGGGACATGGATTGAGTCGGCCGAGCTAGAGGTATCTGATTCAGACAATTCGGGTGCCGGTTCGCGAAAATTCGGATTTAAAGTCGTTAAATGGATTATTTTTGTTTTGTGAAATTTCGGTCATAGAAATCTTTGGGAAAGGAATTATTTGCTGAAATGGACTCAGCATTTAATCTTATTTCTGGTTGATGTGGCCACATTTCTTTTCGATGTTATTCTTCCAGAATGTATATTTTCTTTGTTGTTTCAAATGACCAGTCCCTTGCTTTACACTCTATCTCATTGTTTTCCCAGTCTCATGTACATGGTACCAGCAACGAACATTTTGAAGCAGACCACTAGAACACAGTGTTTAAAATGATTTAGCGTTTAAGAGGTAAATTGCAGAGCAAAGAAAATCATTCAATTAAAGACTCTCCTTCAGTTAACATTTCTTTAATTGTGCAAATGAAATCATCAGTTGATTAATGACGTTTTCCCGTGAAAGCAGGATAACATTTAACGATTATACATGTTCGATATTTCGAAAGACACTGGTTAATCAGGACAGTCAGCACAACTTGTTAAGGAAGGGTCGCGTTTGACTAACTTGATTGCATTTTTGGAGGAAGTCATCTGGTGATTCGATGATGTTTTGCGTATGATGTAATGTCGATGGATTTTATTAATGCTTTCGCTGAGGTGCCACATGGCAGACTGGTCATGAAAGTAAAAGCCCATGGGATCCAGGGCGAAGTGGCAAATTCAATCCAAATTTGGCTCAGACGCAGGAAGCAAAGGGTAATGTTTGATGGGTGTTTTTGTAACTGGAAGGATGTTTCAAGTTCGGTTCCACAGTTTTCAGTGCTAGATCCATGGCTTTTTATTTTATTTATCAATGATCTAAACTTGAATATAGGGGTTATGATTAAGAAGTTCTCAGGTGATATTAAAATAGGCAGTGCGGTTGATAATGAAGAAGAAAGTTGGATTCTGCAGGAATATATCAATCAAAGGTAAGGTGGGCAGAACAGTGGCAAATGGAATTTAATCCAGAGACGTGTGAGATCGTTGCATTTGTGGAGGGCTGACAAGGAAATGGAATACACATCAACTGGTAGGAAATTGAGAAGTGTAGAGGAACAGAGGGAACTGGGATTGCATGTGATCCCTGAAGGTAGTTGGCCAGTTGGATAAGATGGTTAAGAAGGCATAAGGAATAGTTGCCTTTATTGGCAGAGGCATGGAATAGAAGAGCAAGTGGGTTATGCTTGAAATGTGTAACATTCTGGTTTGGCCATAGCTGGAGTACTGCGTGGAGTTCTGGTCACCTCATTGAAGGAAGGACGTGATTGCGCTGCAGAGGGTACAGAGGATAATTACGTAGATGTTGCCGGGAGTGGAGCAACTTTGCTATGAGGACAGATTGGACTGGCTGGATGTATTTTTCCTTGGAACAGAGGAGGCTGATGGGCGACAGCATTAAGGCGCATAACATTCGGAGGGGCCTTGATATTGTTGATTAGAACGGCCGATTTCCCATAGTGGAGGGGTCAACAACCAGGAGGCATAAATTAAAAGTAATTCGTACAAGTGTTAAAGGTGATTTCAATGGAACATTCTTCATCCAGATGTTTGTGAGGGTGTGGAACTCACTGCCTGAAAGTGTGATGGAGGGAGAAGCCCTAACCACATTTAAAAAGTACTTGGATGTGCATTTGAAAAGCCGTAATTGCAGGGTTACACACCGAAAACTGGACATTTATTGGCCGGTGCGGAGACGATGGGCCGAAAATGATTCCTTCCATGCTGTAAACTTCTATGATTACATAATATCGGTCAGATTTACTTTCATGATGCAAAACAAGGCGACCGGTTTATTAATGGTGTTTCCAGAGAAAAAACGTTCGTGTAAGCTGGGGCTCGAACTCAGGTACCAGGAATGAAGAGTTTTTATGAGGCTGCTGTTTAGTGTACGGGGAGCTTTGGCTCGAACCGTAGCATTTTGTAGCCAAATGAAGGGCGGTATCCATAGTTGATGCTGCATTTGCCGCTTTCCGCCAGCAGCGGTGAATCGGAGAGTGCGGGATTGGAATGTTGGGGTTGTCCCGCCCTCACTCACTCTTGAGCTAGGAAAGAGCGATTAGTAGATGGGTTTGTTTGTGGTTTTGATTTTCGATGCAGCGTGTCAAGATCCTTTAATAATCTCTCACAGCTGAACTCAACGCACAGAATGTGTAGCTTTGAGATGGGGTTGCTGCCCCGTCAGGGCTGCAAACGGGAGGGAGTGAGAAACAGTGTAGAGTTTGAGTATGTACATAACTGTGCAGAGAAATCAGCAAATGCAACAGCATCATGAGACACTGCATTCTTTTAATATTGAACCACGAAGATGAATTATTCAATTTGTTATAATCATTAATGGAATACGTTTGCAAAATGTTTCCACCCGATTTCGGACCAGGGACTTTTCGTGCGTTAGGCGAACGTGATAACCACTACACGACGGAAACGCTGTGGTAGATGTAGTGTTGGGAAAATACCAGAGCTTTAAGCTGAACAGCTGGCCTGCACTTCATTTGCTTGCGCTGTGAGTAGAGAATGACAGTTCTATCGTTTGCAAGGTTTTGAGTGTGGCAGGAATTGATCCCGTGTTTCTCTGCCTTTATACATAGGAACAGGAGTGAACATTCCTCAGCAAGTGGTTAGAATCTTGAATACAACTCTTAAAAGGGAGGCAGACTCAATCTTATGTTTCAAAACGGATTTGGATAAGCATCCGAAGGAATAAAATTGCACAGCTGCGGGTAAATGTCAGGGCGGGTGAGATTAGTTCAGAGTTGTCATGGGCTCGGTGGGCCGAGTGTGGTTCTTCACTACTGTAACCATTCGCTTATTCTGTGAATCTATAAGTTAGTGGCACGTTTAATAGTGTGCATGGAAGCAGACTATTGCAAAGCGACATGAATTGAGTCGGCAGAGCTCGAGGCATCTGATTCAGAAGATTCAGTCGCCGAAAATTCGTGTTTAATGAATTTAAAAAGCATCATTTTTGTTTTGTGACGTTTCGGTCAGAGAAATGTTTATGAAAGGAATTTTTTGCTGAAAGGGACTCAGTATTTAATCTTCCTTCTGGATGTTGGCGTCACATTTCTTCTCAATGTTATTCTTCCAGAATGTATATTTACAATGCTGTTTCACAATCACCATTCCCTTGCTCTACAGTCCATCTCACTGTATCCCCAGTCTCATGTATTGTTACCAGCAATGAACATTTTGGAGCAGACCACTAAAGCACAGTCTCTAAAATGGATTAAGAGGTAAATTTCAGAGCACAGACAATTATTTTATTGAGGACTTTCCTTCAGTTCACATTTCTTTAGTTGTGCAAATGAAGACCATCAGTTAATTAATTATGTTTTCCCGTGAAAGCAGGATAACATTTAACGATGACACATTCTTTACATTTCGAAAGGCACTGGTTAATGAGGACAGTCCGCACGATTTGTTAAGGAAAGATCGCGTTTGACTAACTTGAATGCACTTTTGGAGCAGGTCACCAGAAGGGTCGATTAGCAGTGCGTACGATGTAGTGTGTATGGATTTTATTAATGCTTTCGCTAAGGTCCCACATGGCAGACTGGTGATGAAAGTAAAACCCAATGGAATCCAGGGCGAAGTGGCAAATTGGATCCAAAATTGCTTCAGAGGCAGGAAGCAAAGGTTAATGTTTGGTGGGAGTTTTTGTGACTGGAAAGATTTTCCAGTGGGGTTCTGCAGTTTTCAGTGCTAGGTCCATTGTTTTTTCTGATATTTATCAATTATCTAAACTTGAATATTGGGTTTATGATTAAGAAGTTTGCAGGTGATAGTAAAATAGGCAGTGCTGTTGATAATGAAGAAGAAAGTTGGAGACTACCGGAAGACATCAATCATCGGTAAGGTGGGCAGAACAGTGGCAAATGGAATTTAATCCAGAGACGTGTGAGATTGTGCATTTTTGGAGGGCGAACAAGGAAAGCAAATACACATCATCTGGTAGGACATTGAGAAATATAGAGGAACAAAGGGAACAGGGATTGCATGTCCACAGATACCTGAAGGTTGCTGGCCAGTTGGATAAGTTTTATGAAGAAGGCAGACCGAATGTTTTCACTTATTAGCAGAGGCATGGAATAGAAGAGCAAGTGGGTTATGTCATAAATTTGCAAAATTCTGGTTAGTCTACAGCTGGAGTACTCCGTGCAGTTGTGGTCACCGTATTGAAGGGAGGACGTGATTGCGCGAAAGAGGGTATGGAGGAGATTTCTGTAGAATGTTGCCGGCAGTGGAACAACTTTGTTATGAGGACAGATTCGATAGGCTGGGTGTGGTTTCCTTGGAACAGAGGAGGCTGATGGGTGACAGCATTGAGGTGTACAAAATTTGGAGTGGCCTTAATATTGTTGATAAAAAGGGCCTACTTGCCGTAGCTGAGTGATCAACAACCAGGGGGCATAAATTAAACGTAATTAGTATTAGGGTTAAAGCGGATTTGGAGGGAACATTCTTTATGCAGATGTTTGCCGGGGTCTGGAACTCACTGCCTGAAAGTGAGGTGGCGGGAGAATCCTTCATCACTTTTATTAAGTACTTGGATGTGCACTTGAAATGCCATACGGTGCAGAGTTACACACCTAAAACTGGACATTTGTCGCCGGTGCAGATACGATGGGCCGAAATGGACTTCTTCCATGCTGTAATCTTCTACGATTATATAATTATCGGTTAGCATTACTTTCATGATGCAAAATGAGGCGATCAGCCAATTCATAGTGTTTCCAGTAGCAACATGTTCATGCAAGCTTGGGCCCGAACTCAGGAACCAGAGATTAAGAGTCTTAAGAGGCTGCTGTTTTGTCTGCGGGAAGCTTTCGCTCGAACCATGGCATGTTATAGCCCAATGATGGGCGGGAAACCAGTGTTGATGCTACATTCGCCGTTTTCAGCCGGCAGCGGCTGATTGGAGATGCGGCACCGGAATGTTGGGGCTTGTCCCGCCCTCACTCACTCTGGAACTGGGGAAGAGCGATTAGTCGATGGGTTTGTTTGAGGCTTTGAATATCTGTTGTGAAGCGAGGCGGAGCGGCAGGATTATTAAATAATCTCTCACAGCTGAACTGAATGCACGGAATGTGCAGTTTTGTGATGGCGTTTCTCCACCGTCAGGGCTGGAAACGGGAGGGAGTGAGAAACACTTTGTAGAGTTTCAGTGTGTACAGTATTTTACAGAGAAATCAACAAATGCAACAGCGTCATGAGACACTACACTCAGTTAACCACGAATATGAATTATTCAATTTGTTCTTATCATTAATTGAACACGTTTGCAAAATGCTTCCACCCGGTTTCGAAGCGGGTATTTTTCACGTGTTAGGCGAACGTGATATCCACTACACTATGGAAACGCTGTGGCAAAAGCAGTCTTGGGAACATAACCAGAGATTTAACCTCAACAGTTTGACTACACTCCAGGAGGGAGCGTTCCGAGGAGAGAATGAAGGTGCTTCAGTTAACAAGGTTGTGAGTGTGGCAGCAATTGATCCCGTGTTTCTCAGACTTTGCAGATGGGAACTGAAGGTGGTCATTTCGCAGCAAGCAGTTAGAATCTGAAATACAATTCTTTAAAAGGCGGTGGAGGCTGATTTATTCTTATCTTTCAAAAGGCAGTTGGATAAGGATCTGAAGGAAAAGAAAATGCACAGCTGCGGGTAAATGATGGGGGAGTGGGACTAGTTGAGAGGTGGCATGGGCTCGATGGACCGAATGTCCTTCTTCGATTCTGTAACCATTCCCTTATTCTGTGATTATATAAGTTCGTGGCACAATTAATACCGTGCATGGAAGCACAATATTGCAAAGGGACATGGTTTGAGTTGACACATCGAGAGGCATCTGATGCAGAAAATTCGGCTGCGTCAAAATTCAGGATTAATGACTTTAAAGGAACATTTTTCTTTTGTGAAGTTTCGGTCAGGGAAATGTTTATGAAAGGAATTTTTGGCAGAAAGGGAGTCAGCATTTCATCTTCTTTCTGGCTTTCGGGGTCACAATTCTTTTCCAAGTTATTGTGTTCCAAACACAGATGAGACTGTACAAAGGGAGGTTCAAGTAACAGTGATCTCAGTCTTTATTACGAAACTCTTGAGTGAGGAACAGGCCTTAGCGGCCGGATTATATACAGTGCTCCCAAGGTATGCTGGGATCCCTTGGGTCTTCAGGGGATGCACTCCCTGGTGTCGGAACATGGAAGTGCATGCTTTATAGATACACAGCATCACTTCCCCTAAAATCAAAGGGAAAACTATTTGGAAGGTGAGGCGGTCGGGAGCCTTTCTTTCTCTGGTTCACCACCTCGGTACAAATGTCTGTCCTGGTGTGCTGGCTCTGCCCTCGCTGGGTTGGCATGTTGTTGGCCCTGCAGGGCTGCTGGGTGAGCCTGGCCTAGCTGGGATGTTGAGAGTGATGGGTTCGATTTCCGAGTCCGGTGTGGTGTCGTTGATCCATTGGGTGTGTGGTGTGGGATCAAAAAAGGTGCTGTCTGCTGTGGGTTGTTCAGGGCCGTCTGTGAACCGAAGCCTCGTTTTATCCAGGTGATTTCTGCAATTTGTCCATTGTCTAAGTTGACTACAAACTCCCTACTCATTTCATTAACTATCACCGTGCCGGCAATCCACTTGGGACCATCTCCATAGTTTCGCTCATACACAGGGTGATTCAGATGAATTTCCCGTGACACAGTGGCGCGACCATCGCTTACATTTTGTTGCTGCCGCCTGCTCTCTACCTGATCATGCAGGTTGGGGTAAACCAACGAGAATCACGTTTTAAGTGTCCTTTTCATGAGTAGCTCAGCCGGATGCACCCCTGTGAACGAGTGTGTCTCATGCCGTAACTGAGCATTACTCGGGACAGGCACGTTTGGAGTGAGGATTCTGTTACTCTTTTAAGGCTCTGTTTGATTGTTTGTACTGGCCGCTCTGCCTGCCCATTGGAGGATGGTTTACACGGGCCCAACGTGACATGTTTGATCCCATTGCAGGTCATGAATTCTTTAAATTCGTCACTGGTGAAACATGGCCCTTTGTAACTGACCAGTATGTCAGGCAGGTTGTGGCTGGGAAACATAACATTCAGGCTTTCAATTGTGGCGGTGGCGGTGCTTCCCGACATAATTCCACATTCAGGCCTCAAACACGAAGCCAAGTGTCGGCAATGTGTGAGTGAGTGTGTTAGTATTCACCTGATCTCAGGCCCCACACAGGGAGCTCCGTGTAGACAGTTTATGAGTGAGTGTGTTTATATTCACCCTGATCAGAGGCCTCACACAGGGAGCCCAGAGTAGATAGTGTGTGAGTGAGTGTGTTAATATTCACCCTGATCACATGCCTCACACAGGGAGTCCAATATAGACAGGGTGTGAGTGAGTGTGTTAATATTACCCTGATCACAGGCCTCATTCATGGAGCCGAGTGTAGACCACGTGTGAGTGAGTATGTTAATATTCACCCTGATCACATGCCTCACACAGGCAGCCCTGTGTAGGGAGTGTGTAAGTGAGTCGGTTAATATTCACTCTGATCACAGGCCTTCTGTTGCCAATCTCTGGAACTCCCTGCATAAACCTCTCCATCTCTGCACTTCTCCATCATCCTTGAAGACGCTTCTTAAAATCTACCTCTTTAATAAAGCTTTCAGTCACTTGCCCTAATTGTTCCTGATATGTCTCGGTGTCAAATGTTTTGTTTCATAACATTTCTGTGAAGCGCCTTGGGATGATTCCATCTGATAAAGGCGCCAAGTAAATACAAGTTATTGTGGTTTTCAAATCTGACCTTCTTGAAATGCACCCTGGAGCTTTATGTGATGTTTATTAAGGCCTCATTATCCTACGTCGCTGCTTATAGTGATATGTGTATCTGCACCTCTCTGCTCCTCTACCCCGTTCAGTAAAGGCAACTTGTGCTAATTAATGGCCCGAAACACAATTGTTCATTTAAGAATTTGTCGCAACTGGCCATCTCATGAGTCAACTGTGCGAGTGTAAATGTGTCTCTGGTTAAATTCGTGCCTGTCTAAGTGTAGGTTTATATGAGTGTGAATATATGTATGAGTGTGTGAGTTTGTTTCTGCGTAAGTGTTTATGAGTGTGTTATTGTGTGTGAGTATTTGAGTGTGTGCCTGAGTAAGTGTGTGTGTGTCTACAAGTATGTGATTGTGTAATTGTTTCTCTGGTTAAGCGTATGTGAGTGTGAGTGTGTTATTCTGTGTGAATGTGTGAGTGTATGACTGAATTGGTGTGTGTGTGGATAAGCATGTATGAGTATGAGTGTGTTATTGCGTGTGACTTTCAGTCTGGGTAAGTGTGTGTGCATTTGTGTGAGTGTGCATTTGTGTGAGTGTGTATGTGTGCGTCTAGGTAAGTGAGTGTCAGTGTGTTATTATCCATGTGTGTATGTGCATGTGTCCAGGTAAGTGTGTGTGCGGGTAATTTCTGGCTGGTGCAAAACAGTCATCACACGTTACAAACATTCATGCACAGGCATCTTCCACCCTTGAAGATTTTGTTCGGACCTGTAATTTTAGGTCCTTCTTTGAAGCATCTCTGAACGTTTTGACGTGGAAGCAAGTCATCCACGATTCGAGTGATTGCCTATGATGGATGGAGTGTGTTTAATGTGTGCCTGTGTGTGTAAATATGTGAATGTTTAAGTGTGTGTCTGGGTAAGTGTGTGTGAGTGTGAGTGTATTATTGTGTGTGAGTGTGTGCCCGGGTAAGTGTGTGTGTGAGCAAGTGTGTGTGACTGTGTAAGTTTGCGAGAGTGTAAATGTGTGAATGCGTGTCTGTGTCAGTGTGTGAGTCTGTGAGTGCGTAAGTCTGTGAGTGTGAAAGACTATGAATGTGAGTGTGCGAGTGTGTAAGTGCGTGCCTGGGTAAGTGTGTGAGTGCTTACATCTGTGAGTGTGTGAGTGTATGCGTGCATAAGCATGTGAGCATGTAAGCGCGTGCCTGGGCAAGTGTGTGCCTGTTTAAATGTGTTAATATGTGAGTGTGTGTCTGGGTAAAAGTGTGAGTGTGTAAGTCTGTGAGTGTAAGTGAGTGCGCGTGTAATTGTGTGTCTGGCTAAACGTGTGAGTCTGTAAGTCTCTGAATGTATGAGCGCGTAAATGTGCACATGTGTGCCTGGGTAAGTGTTTGAGTGTGTAATTGTATGAGTATGTGAATCTGTAAGTATGTGCAAGTGTCTGTGTGTGCGCATGTGTGTGCGTGATTGTTTATCTTTGAGTATATGCTTGAGTAAGTGCGTGAGTGTGTAAGAGAGTGAGTATATACGTCTCTATCTGGGTGTGTGGGTGAGTAACTGTGCGACATTGTGAATGTGTAAGTTTGGAAGTGTGTGTCTGTGTGTGAGTGTGTGTGTAAGTCTGTGAGTGTGTACGTGTGTGTAAGAGTGTGTCTGGGTATATATTTGAGTGTGTATGTCGATGAGATTGTGCCTGAATGTTTGTGTGTGTAAGTTTCTGTGTGTGAGTGTGTGTTTGTGAATGAGTGGCTGTATGCATGGCTTTGTGTCAGTGCGTGTCTGTCTGTAACTGCGTATGTGAGTGGCTGTGTGCGTGCGGGCGGCGTTCAAGGCATCACCCACAAAGACGCTGGTGGCCCAGACTAGATTCGGTACTTTGGACATTGTATCAGTCAGGGCAAGAAATACATGACAGAGGAAAGACGGATGGGTAATAAAGACATGCCTAAGCCCCAGAATGTCAGTGGTGTAAGGAACGTATTCGGACTTTTTAATCAGAGTCGGAATGTTCAGACAATAATAGCGGAACCCATACAGAAAATAATTAAATGGACCGGTGGACCCCTACATCAGATAGATTGCGGACCGGAGCAGGACGAGGCATAAGGTGAACTAAAAGAGATCTGATGTCGTCCCCCGCCCTACGATTGCTAGATCCCAATAATATTTTCCAACTACTTTGTGATCAGGATGATGGAAGATATTCTGCCAGGTAATGCAGGTACATGGGAGCCAGCTGGGACCTATAGCCTAGTAATCGACGAAGAAAGTCCCAGTGGTTAGTGTAATGCCGCGATGTGTGGCCGCCCTGGAATGTGCGACTTGGGCGGTCAAAGTAAACCAACCAGTAGTGATGATGGGACAGGTGATTTTGCACCCACAACATATCCTAAATACTAGAAAGCTGCGGTCGATCTCGGACAGCCGAAAAACTAAGTGGTAGGCGTTAATCCTGCCCAAACAAGTCAGTAATAATAAAAAAGCATAAAGAAATGAACCACGCTACCAGGGTGCTGACAGAAGGAGCGGAATATAGCTCTATGGAACAAGTAGAGGAGGAAACGCATAACGGGGTTAAGGACGAGCCATTCGAAAATCCTGATGAGTCTTTCAACGTGGATGGATCCAGAAAATACATTAATGGAGAACCCCATACTGGGTGGGCAGTGGTAACACAGGAGGGAGAGAAAATAATGGTATGAACGCTCCCAGGAGACGAGTCACCTCAGGTGGCAGAACTGTTATAAAGGCTCTCGAGTCAGCGAAATGAAAGTGAGTAAATAAATAAACAGATAATCAATTTGCTTTTGGAGTGGTTCACCACTATATGGCAGTCTCGTCACAACGAGGGTATGTGATATCTACTGGCGAAGTGGTAAAAGACGGAAAGCTAGTAGAAAGTCCAGTGAAACCAGCAAAGGAACCAAGGGGAGCAGCGGCAATAAAGGTAAAAGCACAAACAAAACTAACTAGTATGGACCAAAAGCACCCGAAAGATGTACCAATTGCTGGGAATAGGTCTGCAGACCTCGGAGCCAAACGAGCGGCAGGTGAACGGAAGCCAGAGCCAGCATTTAAGGCTGAATTACAGCCAGTAATGACAAAAGTGTTCAGACTGACATAAGTATCGCAGTGGTCCACCAGAGGGTCGAGCAGGATGAAAGACGTGAATGGAGTCCATCAAAAGGGTATCATGTGAGTATGGGTTCCCCAGGAGCAAGTTGTGGCGCCATAATGTTGTGAGTAGCAACTGCTAAAATTATATCACGCGATAACGCACACTGGGAGAAGTAACATGCAGTAACTGATTTTGCAGTACTGGTGGTGGCCAGGAACGGGTAAGGATGTCGATAAATTTTGCCAAAGGTGCATAACGTAGGCAGGAGAGGCAAGGTCGCAATGGGACATCAGCCAAGGTCACAGGAACCTCGGGAGAATTTACAGATAGACTTCACCGGCCCCCTGCAAGAGGAAACGGGAAAAAGGTTTTGCCGGGTAATCATAGACCAATTCATATGGTGGGTGGAAGCCTTCGCTACCAGCGACTGTTCCACTCGGACCGCAGCACAGATCCTGGCTAGCGAGGTGATACCTCGGTGGGGCGTATGCCGACAGATAGATTCAGACAAGGGGACACATTTCACGAGCAAATTAATTAAATAAACATGTGCCTTGCTGGGAATCAAACAGCGGTACCACATGACATATCATCCCCAAAGTTCGGGAATTGTGAAAAGAAAGAATAGGTCCTTAAATACGACCCTTTCCAAAGCAACCCAGGAGAAAGGCAAAGGCAAGTTGTGTGCGGAAATTTTAATGCGGCTCAGAGCCAGCCCAGCACGAACCACGGGACTAAGACCATATGAGCTGATGACTGGATGGGATATGAGATTAGCAGAGGGCTTATCCGGAGGGACAGGTGAAGCAGGAACAATTCAGAAAAGGCTAAGGCAGTACATGATCCACCGAAGCCAAGAGGCGCAGGCTATGAATAAAGAAGTTCGAAGCAGACAGCAGATAAGAGACCTAGAAATTCAGAATGAGGAATGAGACCCGAAGCGCTACATAAAATAGGAGAACAGGTCATGATAAATGTGACAGGGATGCGAAATGGAATCGAGCCCCGATGGAACAGACCATATGCGGTACTACTGCCGAGCGATACTTGTGTTTGTCTACAGGAGCCCACTGGAATTAGATGGAAGCACTGGACACAGGTAAGCCAATATAACATTAAACAACTCCCGTCTATTTTAACACATAGTAACGGTGCACCCGTTGAAGATTGAAGTATCCGATAAGGAAGCATGCTTGAAAAAAATGGGATGAACCTGTGGATAGTGCTGGTGGTAACTGGTTTCTTGGCCGCCCTGCCCTTCTAGTGCCTCCAGAGGTACGTTTAGAACGAAAGGGCGTAGACGTTATTATTTGTGGAAGGCTCATCCAGACGCAACCCAGAAAAACTATACATGCCCCGCGGGAAATAAATTTCATGTGTTGATTTAACATTTGACTGTAAATGGTGGACCTATTCGGCACCAGTCTCAGGCAATTTTATCCTGTCACCCAGAAGAATGAGAATGAAACATTCAACTTTACAAAGGTGGCCGACGGTCCTGGGATGATGTGTAAGCGTGGTTGACCAATACTCCCCACAATATAAAAAAATACTGAAAAAAGCCTGGAATTCTAAAAAGACGGAGTATACCAATAGTACGTAGTGGACACAGGGAACATTGGGAGACAGAGACTGGGTGTTGTCTAGGAATAATTCACTGTTTGGCAGGTGGGATACATGGTTGGTCATGATATGTGTAAATATCTCCGTCCGAACCAGGAACGGATGCCACTCTTACAAAGGCTACACGATACATGCCTGAGCACACTGATAGACCCTGCAATAATACAGTTAACAATAAATATACAGTATGATCAATAGATGGTATCCAGTTTTTGTAAGAACCCGGATATTGCTCTGAATATAACCAAAGATGGCAATCGGTGAAACTTACTAGATAGAGTACTAGGACGATTAGGAACGCGACTAGGAGCATTAAACTCAATGGATATTGAAACGCTGCTGAATAAAGCGGGACTATTGACTAACGATGCCATAAGGCTGTCAGATGTGTGTCAAGAAACCTTACAGTCCAAAAGCGTGTTAGGATGGCTGTCAGTCAAAATGATTTGGGGGTGGTAAAACAAAAGTAACTGGGAACAGCAACATGTATCGGCCAATTTAATGCGGGAAGCCAATAAGACTCACTGACTTATAATGGGTTTGATCAGCGAAGGAAAACTGATGAATTAGAAAGGACAGCATTTTCTGGGAATGCCCCACGATGGGCTAAACTGTTTCAGTTTGTCCACCGAAATCTAACACTCAGGCCAGATATGAAGCATACGCGATGTGATGAAGAGGGATGTAATCTGACTATGTTGTTAGCTAATGTTACGAACAGTCAGATATGGTGTGAATATGTGACCCTCCCATAGCTATTCGGTAAAAATTTATGGAAGCCACAGTTTTACGGGAAATGGATAGACCCGAAGAATAAAATACACGTAGGGATGGACTGTGTTAAGTGACCATTTGGGCTAGTATCCCCGCTACAGACACCAGTGGTGGATCCATGCAGCATGGAAGGCATGGCAGAGGCGTATCAATGCCACTTGAAGCACTTAAGTGATTATAATAATACATGAAATAGGACAAAACTACATATGTCTAACCAATACCCACATGGTAAATTTGAAGGCAGATCGCTTGGAACCCCCGGTAAATGAATCCCAAGAGGAAATATATATCATCATCGACGTCAGCACGACCAAGACCGAACAAATAGGAGAATGGAAAAACATTGCCCAAAACATGAGCACGAAAGGACTATCCGTACGATCCCCAGTAGTGGACTTGAGAATGTTAAGGGCCTTTATGGAAAAACACATTTAGGTGACCAACTACATGGGCGAAGAAAAGGAACCGTTACTAAGAAAAAACAAGAACTGATCCGAGTGACGGAGGAACTAAGTGACCTCGCGGTTAATCACTGGTGGGACATTTTTAAGTGCTTTTCACATGAGGCCCACGCAGTCCACAAATTGATGTGGCACACAATTGTGCTAATAATGGTACGGGTTGGGATATGTATCGTCATCCAATTACATCTGATGTCTAACATCCCAGGTATATACAACCGCATGGTTCAAGCCGAACAGCAACCAGCCTTGTTCACTTTTTAACGTCAGTGTGATAGGGAGGCGAATGACTTTGTAGCGCGTTAGGCGAACAACTAACACCTCCGAGCTTATGCTCTGTAGTACGAAAGCAAATATAAATAGCTTGCCACTAATCCCACGCAAATGGTCAGGAGTAGCATGCAAAGATTCCTTTAAGGGACATGATTACGAGTGATCCAAAGGAAATGGATTTGATCACGTTTTTTAGCAGATGGCTGAGAATATATATGTGGTGGGCTGATTATTTCGAAATAATCAGGGACCAATAGGAGAGACTGAAGAGGTAAATTAAAATTCTTTATATATTAATTAATGGTGGCATTTTAAAATTGAGCTAACTGATTTTAAAATGAAAAGCACAGACTGTGTGAAACATTGCACATAGAAACAAATTTTCTAGTTCACCGACCAAGGCCTTGGGAGGCAAGCACAGAAAGAGAGAACAGAGAAATTGAAGCCATAAGAAGATAAGGGTAGAATAGAAATAGACACGATAGCAACTGTCCGGACTTAACATTTAAGGCATACGGAAGGCAGAAAGGAGGACGTGCTGTTCCAATATATTAACCAAGCATCATGTATCAATCATCACGTATTCATTATAACTTGTTTAAGTACGTAATGATTTAATCTGAAATTCCATAAAGGAAGATGCCTCTGGCCACTTATTTGAGCGTTCTTTCACTGAATAGCTCTTCTGACAGCTTGTATCTATCAAAATTATAAACAAAATTTTTTTAAGGATAACGGACTCTGAGCGGTGGTTTGAAGTTAATCCTAACAGAAAATAGGAGTGAGGTCATTATGTGTCTGAATGGACAATGAAAGTATAAGCGAGGTTAGTTATGTACCTGATGGGCAGTGACAGTATGAGTGAAGTCAGTGAAATACCTGGATTGGTAGTGATAGTATGAGTGAGTTGATCAATGTACCTGGATGGGCAGTGACAGTATGAGTGAGATCAGTGATGTATCTGGATGGGTAGTGATAGGCAGAGTGAGGTCAGTGATGCATCTGGATGGGTAGTGACAGTGTGAGTGAGGTCAGTGATGTTTCTGGATGGGGAGTGACAGTATGATTGAGGTCAGTGATGTAACTGGATGGGCAGTGAGAGTATGAGTGTGGTCATTAATGTATCTGGATGAGCAGTTAAAGTATGAGTGAGATCAGTGCTGTAACTGATTGCGTAGATATGTTCTGTGTGTGATCAGTGATGTACCTGGATGGGAAGAGACCGTATGAGTGAGGTCAGTGATATGCCTAGATGCGTGGTGACAGTATGAGTCAGGTCAGTGATGTATTTGGATGGGTAGCGACTCTATGAGTAAAGTCACTGATGTATCTGGATGGGTAGAGACAGCATGAGTGACGTCAGTGTTGCATCTAGAAGTGCAGCGAAAGTATATGTGAGGTCGTGATGTATCTGGATGTGTACTGACAGTATGAGGAAGGTCCGTGTTGTATCTGGACGTGAACTGACATTATCAGTGAGTTCAGTGTTGTAACTGAATGGGTAGTAAAAGTATGAGTCATGTATTTCACCATCTTGCAATGACAATAGTTTTGTAACTGTAACTGATGCACACTATACCTGTACACTTGAAATGCACACCCTGACCACAGTGTGTGAGCTTCCGGGAGACACACCTCACCTGTGTTTCCATATATAAAAGGGGAGGTCCCTCCGAGCGGCAGCACTGCTTGGTCCTTGGAATAAAGTGAAGGTCACAGAGTGACCGTGTCTGATACATACATGCCACGTGTGAGTTTGTAACAAGGTGCAGAGAAACTACATTTGGGAACGAGAAACGGGAATCACTGAACCACGAGGATGGTCACCGGTGGCACAGATGAACGCTACTGAGTGGGTGAGGACTCGGACGAATTTGTGGAAAGACACCAGCAGAGCTTTGTCACAAAGGACTGGCTGGAAGAGACCGCGGCTGACAAGGAAAGGACGCATCTACTGAGCAGCTGTGGTCCACAGACCTATGCACTGATGAAAAATTTGCTCGCACCCCAAAAGCCGGTGGACAAGTCCTTCGAAGAGCTCAGCCAGCTGATCAGTGAGTATCTCAAGTCGGAAAGTAGTGTACAAAACGCCCGGCACCGGTTATACTCTCACCAGCGTAGGGAGGGTAAAAACGTCTCGGACTTCGTGGCAGAACTGCGGTTTTTGGCCAGTCTCTCTAAGTACTCCGATGTTGCAGGGCGGGGGGGGAAGTTAAGGAACTTTTTCAATCATGCCGACATTTTCAGGAATCTCATAAACATAGAAACATAGAAACAAAAAAATTGGGGCAGGAGTAGGCCATTCGGCCCTTCGAGCCTGCACCGCCATTCAATGAGTTCATGGCTGAACATGCAACTTCAGGAGCCCATTCCTGCTTTCACGCCATACCCCTTGATCCCACTCGTAGTAAAGACTTCATCTCACTCCTTTTTGAATATATTTAGTGAATGGGCCTCAACAACTTTCTGTGGTAGAGAATTCCACAGGTTCACCTCTCTCTGGGTGAAGAAGTTTCTCCTCATCTCGGTCCTAAATGGCTTACCCCTTATCCTTAGGCTATGACCCCTGGTTCTGGACTTCCCCAACATTGGGAACATACTTCCTGCATCTAACCTGTCTAAACCCATCAGAAATGTAAAGGTTTCTATGAGGTCTCCTCTCACTCTTCTGAACTCCAGTTAATACAAGCACAGTTGATCCAGTCATTCTTGATACGTCAGTCTAGCCATCCCGGGAATCAGTCTGGTGAACCTTCGCTGCAGTCCCTCAATAGCAAGAATGTCCTTCCTCAAGTTACGAACCAAAACTGTACACAATACTCCAGGTGTGGCCTCACCAATGCCCTGTACAACTGTAGTAACACATCCCTGCCCCTGTACTCAAACCACTCACTATGAAGGCCAACATGCCATTTGCTTTTTTAACCGCCTGCTGCAACTGCATGCCAACCTTCAATGCCTGATGTACCATGCCACCCAGGTCTCGTCGCACCTCCCCTTTTGCTAATCTGTCGCCAATCAGATAATGTTTAAAAGCTGAAAATAAAATATGATTGATATTTTATTAATTCAAATTGTACTCACTTCGTTTATTGATTTATTCTTCTACTGTCTAACCTTTTCATCATGGCCGCCGCTCTTCTGATTCCCTTTATTTCTGTCGGTCCCTAGCTCTGCCACATTTCAGTCCCACAGCTATCCACACTCTGCCAGCTCCAGATCTACAGTTTTTTCGAGAATGGTCCTTGGAATATCAGAAGGATAGAATTCAAATCTAACGTGGTATTGTTGTTACAGGAAGTATTGGGCTTACACAATTTAGAACGTGTGTTCATTGCTGGTAAGCTAATCACGGAAATAACTCTTCTGCACTATGTCGTACACACAGGTCAGCAACAGAGATTCAATTTTCCAGTTACGATGACATTGTAGGAAATCTTACCTTATACCTTCTGAAAAGAGGTTACCTGCAAGCCATCCAACGTCGTTTTTAATGTTATGAAGAAGATGGACAATTTGTTTGCTCAAATTATTCTCCGTGGTATAGAGTTCAATCATAATGATCGACATGTAAAAAAAACGTGAAATTTGGAGTTAGGATTGAAAGTGGGCAGAAAATTTCAGCTCATTGATTAACCATTTTCTGTATGTTATTTATTGAATTACCAGGAGTGTCATTCACAACAAACCTATTATCTGCCCCTGAACATTATATCATCGAAAGCTTATCAAGTTACACTTATTGCTGTTTGAAAGCATCACAACCTACTCAGCTGTAAAAAGAGTACAATCTCGATCTCCAGCGTAACAACGGCAATCATGGTGGTAAACTGATGAAGCTCGATGCTGGCAGTTTGACAATCAAGATTGATATAGAAGAAAGCCTCAAGTTATCTTGAAAGCAGCGAACAACATTAAAAGGACATTTTTAGAATGACTAATCCTGTCACTACATGTACCATCGCTTAGCAGGCAAGAATAAAAACTGCATTATTTAACATTATTATGTTCAGGTCCATATTTATCCTCTCAGTTTTAAGTGTATATTCTTTGGCACATGTCAATAATTTAACAAATGAAAATCTGGCAACCCAGTTATGTGCATCCTATTTAACTACAAACAATCGATTCTCAGTGTGTTGTTTTGAAGGGACGCAGAGATAGCATCAAACACACGGCACCTCTCGTTCTGTCAATCCAAGTATCTACCCAAGTCCTGGATATCCCATTGTTGGAAACCTGTATTTAGGTCTCTTGGCAGATATATGCTGAGGAATCTGACGAACTCGTATTTCCCTCCCTTATGTTCTTAGCAAGGAATTGACTTTTGTTTTCCCAGTAGAGCTCCAGGAATGAATGATCTTTGATTCGGTAACCAAACTCTCTTAAATTTAACCCAGTTCGGATCTAAATTACTAACTACTGATTAGGTATTACTTAAGCTGCTGAGTGAGTGAATTATGTCTTCCTTGCAAAACCAGTAAGGAAAAAGCCAGAACTCATGCCATGTATTAAACGCTATTTCACTGTAACCAAACACAGCCTAAAGTTAAGGTTAATCACAATGGCGATTAAAAAGCGGGAAGACACGTGATTAGTTATCGATCCATTCAGTAGCACATCACTGAGGATAGATTTGCTGAACAAAGTTAAGTAGAGAAGGTTGCAAAGCGAATTCCGTGCTTCTCTGTAAATCAGCACCGAAAGATGCTAAGGCATTAATAACAACACTGACAGCAGTCTGAGGTTATAAATTGATAGAACTAGTTTAAAATTATTCCTTTCGATGGCCAGTCTACTAAATAGCTCTAGAGCACGTGTGAATAAATACATCCAGAGCTTGCAGAAACTCGTCTTTCCCAATACTGTCTGAGAATCAACCTCTTTCCTTGCCTGTAATGGAGGCGGTAATTTCAGGAGAATTGAATCGTTGAACCCCTTTCAGCAACAGAGTCAACATTTTCCAGTTGGAACCTTTCTCACTGTGGGGCCTCAACATTAAATTGCCCATTAAAGCTGTTAAGTGGCGTGAGGTTTATCGCGTTCACATTCGCTGTAGCAGTGTGTGCCAGAAATGTAGTAAATGTAATTAAAGGAACTGAACAGGAAATTCGGAGTCATCGAGCCGTTCACACAAGAGCACCTCATAATCATCCACATTCTGCTGCAAAACAAAAACATAGTTGCACAATAGGTAGTCTCCTAAATAGTTAATTTCAGTCAGCTTCACTATTTTAAAACAGTTTTGCTTATCCATTCAAGGCATTATGGCGTCGTGGCCTTATCAGCCTTTATTGTATAATCATTTTGAAGTTAACAACTCAGTGTTGTACTGCCATCGTGAACCGCTGCAGACCGTGTGGTGAAGGCACTCCCAGTGTTCTTAGGTACAGAGTTCCACGATATTAGCCCAGTGACAATCAAGGAATTACAATATTATTCCAAGTCCCGATGGTGTGTCAATTGAAGGAGTATTTGGAGATGGTGTTCTTCTCAACTATCCATAATTTGCTCTATGTGATCGATGTCGCGGCTTTGGGAGGTTCTGTCGAAGAAGCTTTCATTAGTTGCTGCAATGTGTTTACAGATGGTACACAGTGCAGCAAATTGGCGCTGGTGATAAAGAGAGTTACTGTTTAACGTGGTAGATGGTGCGCCAATCAATCGGGATGCTTTGTCCTTGATGATGTCGAGCTTCTTGATTGTTTTGGAGCTTCACTCATCCAGGGAAGTGGAGAGTATACCAGCACACTGCTGACTTGTGAATTGTCGGTGGAGGAAAGGCTTTGGGGAATCGGTATGTGCATCACACGCCGTCGAATATACAGCCTGTACCACCTGCTCCTATAGGAACAGTATTTATGTGGCTGGTCCAGTAAAGCTTCTGGTCAATGGGGATTTTGTGGGACTCAGCCAAATAAATGCTGTTGAATTTCAAGGGGTGGTGTTTACACTGTCGCATGTTGGAGAGCATCATTGTCTGGCACTTGTGTAGAATGAATCTTATTTGACTATTAACAGCTCAGGCCTGGATGTGTCCAAGTCTTGTTGCATGCTGGCATGGCTGCTTTGTTATCTGAGGTATTTTGAAGTAAACAGGACATTGTGCAATCATCAGCGAATATCCTCACTTCTACCTGAATGATGGAGGGAAGATCATTGATGATGCACCTGAAGATGGTTGTGCCTACGACTCTTCCCTGAGGAATTCCTGCAGAGATGTATTGGGGCTTAGATGGTTGACATCCAATAAGCACAACCATCTGCCTTTGTGCTGGTCGAGCTAGTGGAGGGTTTTCCTATTATTTCCCAGTGCCTTTAATGTTTCTCGTGCGTCTTGATGCAACACTTGTCATATTCTTCCTTGGTGACATTCGTACTTAAATTTAGCTCTCTTGAAAATGTTTGGACCAAAGATGTAATGAGCTGTAGAGCTGAGTAGTGCAGGCATAACTTCAGCTGAACTTCGGCGAGCAAGATATTCACGAGCACGTGCCGCTAGAGGGAACCTGCCATCACTTTGTTGATGATTGAGAATTGGCCGCATGGGCGGTAATTTGCCGGATTCAACTTGGCTTGCTTTATGTGGATATGACATACCTGGTTAAGTATTCATGTTTTCAGTTAAATACACGTGTTTAATTTTACTCTAACAGCTTGGCTAGAGGTGGGCCTAGTTCCGGTGCACAAGTCTTCAGTACTACAGCCGGGATGCAATCGGGACCCGTATATTTACAGTTTTTCTTACCAATCGTGATATCATGAGGTGTTGAATTTCTGATTCTGTGCAATTACCCCTTTCACTCTTATGTTCGAAAAGAATCGACGTGACACTTTTGGTGAGAGTGAGTACAATTTATTCATTGTAAGCAAGGCCTGACACATTATTGTATCTGAGCAGAAGCTACCAAAGTGCAATCAAGTGTTATATTACCACTTATGGCCGAGATAAAACGGTTACGATCTCCATGTGCAAACACCTCCCCCCACCCCATGGGTACTTTAGCCTCTGCTTAAGGTCAGTGCCAAACATGTGGTCCCTCCTCCAGCCCGTCGCTCCTTGGATCTTCTGTGGATATAGCCAAGGTTTTTTGCCAAATCTCACTGCAATACTTATATCTAAGCGAGCCCTCTTATTCCTCCACTTCACATAAAAGTTTATGGAGACCAGTAAAGCCATTGAGGGGCTAAAACCTGAATTTAAAGACACAACCAGAGATATGCCACATACTCACTAATCGTGCCTGCCACTGTCAGCCGATCACCATCATGAACCCAATCCTTCTCCTTATAACCTCTGTGTTTCAATCCATAACAGTATCGAAGTCAAACGGGAAATGATGTATTGACGATTATTTATCTCGCCTGGGAAGTGAACAATTATGATTTCGTCATGGCTTCGCTGTGACTTATTCTCTGTTCCTTATCAGGATATCTGGAATCTTGCCAAGCTGGCCTTGTTGTTTTTACATGCAGCTATCCTTTTATAAGAAATGCTGAAATTGTCTTTTTAAATTTCGGTCAAGTAGGACCCAGGCGCCTTTAGTTTCTGTCCATCTTCCCGCAAAAACCAGGGCTACCCAGAGTATTCCACAACAAATTTCTGGATGATTATAAGTGAAGCAATTACATAATTGCGTTTTAAACTTACAACTACTAATATTATGTATTCATTATAATTTTTTTTAGTTAGTAAGTTAATCTGGAGTGAAGAATTTCCCAGTATTCCCACTGCGTGGTGTGACTTGAATTGGCTGAAGGCTGGCAACTCTGATCGTGGGGACCTCAGGTGGAAGCCGACATGAATTATACACTCGGCACTTCTTGCTGAACATTGTTGCAAACGCTTCAGGCTCGTCTTTTGCACGTGAGTTCTGGGTTCCACCAACTTTGAGGATGGGGATATTCATGGATCCTCCGACTCCCCTTGTTTTTCAGTTTAAATAGTTTCGCATCTCATTAGCAGGCAGGCCTGGTGCTGCTCCTGGTGCATGCTCTTCTACACTCCTCATTGAAACCGGCTTGGTGCTAGGCGTAATTATAATGGTGCAGTGAGTGATCTGCCGGTCCATAATGTTACAGATTGTGGAGCAATATAATTCTGCTCCTGGCACATTGCACCCCATAGAGGAACAGATTTTTGTTGCTAGATCTGATCTGAATCTATCCCATTTCGCACAGTAATAGTGCCACACAGCACGATGGAGTATGCCCTCAGTGTGAAGATAGGGTTTAATCTCCATGTCTGCTTAGTGGTCACTTCTACCAATACTGCCATGGACAGATGTATCTGTGACAGTTAGATTGGTCAGGATCAGGTCAAGGATGTTTTTCTCTCCTGTTGGTTTCCGCACCAGCTGAAGCCAGTCACATCTAGCCACGATCTCCTTCAGGAAGCGCCCAGATCACCGGTAAAGGTGCTGCCGAACCACTCTTGGTAATTGACATTAAATTCACCGTGTTCAACATGGACGTCAGCTGAAGCAGGACGGTAGCTGGTAATCAGAAGGAGGTTGCATTGCCCATGATTTAACTGATGACATGAAACTTCAAGTTTAACGGCAGAAATCCTGAGAATTCGCAGGGCCATTACCTCCCGACTGTAAAACTTTGGATTTTTCCATGTGGTAAGAAAGGAGATACCAAAGATGGAGTTGATCTGGACTTCGGCAGACAGGTATTAAACTGTGAGTCTGAGTATTTGCTTGCTCAGTCTGTTACACAGCACTCCCAGTTTTGGTACAAAACACCAGATATTAGTGAGGAGGTATATACAGGTTTAACTTCGTGCTTTTGCTATGTCCGTATTGGTATCTGGTAAAGCGAGGGAAGCTTTAGATGAATACGAGATATTTGTTAATGTTTGGAAGCTCTAGTGAACATTCTTCTTTTTTTCAACCTTAAATGTTTAATAATGCAACGGGAGACTTTAGCATTTGGCACTTATATAGAAACACAGAGATAGAGAAAATAGATAAAGGAGTAGGCCATTCGGCCCTTCGAGCTTGCACCACCATTTAATATTATCGTGGCTGATCATGCATTTCAGTACCCCTGTCCTGCTTTCCCATTAGCCGTAAGGACCACATCTATCTCACTTTTGAATATATCGAACGAACTGGCCTCAACAACTTTCTGTGGTAGATACTTTCACATGGCCACAACTCTCTGAGTGAAGACGTTTCTCCTCGTCTCGGTGCTAAATGGCTTAACCCTTATCCTTAGATTGCGGACTGGTTCTGGACTTCCCCAACATCGGGAACATTTTTCCTGCATCTAAAGGTGTCCAATTCCGTCAGAATCTTACATGTTTCCAGGAAATCCCCTCTCATTCTTCAAAATGCCATTGAATATCAGCCTAATTGATCCAGGCTTTCTTCATATATCAGTCCTGTCATCCCGGGAATCAGTCTGGTGAACCTTTGCTGGACTTGGCCGTAAAGCCTCGTCTGGATGGATGCAATGCAGAACATTTAGCAGAGAGCATCGGAGGCCAGTAACATAACCCAGCCAATTATTGTTTGTTGTTTTACTACTCAGATGTTGGAATGTGTCTTTAAAATAAGTGTTATTTCTGATTGATGACATGGTCTGTCACACTTTCCTGCTTGTCAGTGGTACCTTCCTGACCAGTACTTTACTCGATGAAAGAGCAGCAGTGGAAGCGGTTACGCTGCAATAAAACATGTTTAGTCAGTCGGATTGAAACATACTGTGACACTGCTGGATTCTGAGACTTTCAGTCCAGCCGGGAGAGATAGTCAACCTGAACTGAAGAATTCTGAGAGTCTGATACTTGTCAAAGTGTCTTGATTGGAAAGTTCGGCTGAATATACGAACCCGTTTCCAGAGAGAGAAGCAAGTTTTGCGGTGAAATACCAGAGGTATTTCTCACAGAAAATTGCTGATGTTCTGGGCATGGTCTGTCGCTGTTCTAGTATAAGTTCAACATTAAGGGATTTATTATAATTCGTAATGTAACGTGATGATTGAATATATCGATTGATGCACTTGATGTGATCCATTAACCTTCAATAAAAACACTGTTCTGCTTTCTAGAATCACGAAATTGTTTCTTTTTGGGAATACAAACTCTTTCTCAAGTCACTGTTAGTGGTTATTGGGGACGAGGTCTCCCGGATGGTCCACATCATTTTGTATCATTCTCTGCAGTCTCAGCTCTTCACTGTGAGCTCCCATATCACAAATGTATTTCAAGATCCCAGATCCACTTCGCACAATCTGTATCTTCCCTTCCAAAATGCAACATTTGCTAATCGTGCACGCTGCCCTGTAACTGACTCCGAACATGGCACCAAGGTTAATAAAGTAAATTGGTACTTCAAAATTTACAGAGTTATACATCACGATGGCAGCTTAAAGTCATTTTCAAGTTAAAACAAAGTAAAAACTAAATGTTGTAAACGAAAAGCGATCATAGAATTTGGCTCATCAGGTATTCCTGCACAGAGTTATTGCTCGGAACAGAGTTAATATCCGATTTGCACTGAGATTTGTTCCAATTTTTTAACACATTACTAACATTACAACACTCCAGCAGTTCTTCTTTGGCTACATATCGCATTGAGATCTCACGTGGTAATAAAAGACAGGGGCTCAGAAATCCCGGTTTCTCCTTTATGCGTGTGTTAGACAGGATTCAACAAAAAATAAGCGCAACTATCTGAAGCCGCAGCACCGACGCGAGATCCGCATCCTGAGGCCTCCTCTAACTTTGCGTCGCAGTGCATGCCTGTTGGGACGTGCTCAGCCATGGAGCTGGAGTCACATGGTTCTAGGCAGCCAATCAGGTATCGTATATTCTCATTCATAATAATGGTGACGACGAAAGTTGGAGTTCCCATTATTGTGAATGATCAGCAGCCCACAAAACATATAACCAATAATAAAGGATAGAAAAATGAGCGACATATTTTATTAATTAAAATTAAACCCACTTTTGAATTTAAAAACAATATATTTTTATGTATTTTTAAAGCAGTTATTAAATGATGGTTTAAATAAACTTACCGCACTGGAGAGAGTTTGTAACAAAAAAATGTGTTTTTAAAATGTTACTTTACAACGTATTTGCGTGTTTTAAAACTCTTAAATGTGGAAAAATTAGGTTTTGCACCTGCTTTTACCAGGTGCAATACTTTTGAGGACATTTTCTGGGGAAGATATGGGTAAAAGCAGCAATCCTGCACATGCAAATGTCCTCAAAGATGCTGGAGTTAAAAAGAGCTTTGGCCCCTCCAGTGCATACATCTTTTAAGGTAGTTGAGCAATTCTGTACAGCGATAGCTAGAGAAAATAGAGTGTAGTGGTGTATCCTATGGACAATTGAGTATAAGAAGAGACGTATTGTTTTGCCTTTGTCATTCGTCAGGCCGCACTTGAAATACAGTAACCACGTTTAGTCTCCTCACATGCTGGGTGTCATTGAGGCTCTGGAAAGGGTGCAGAAGAGGGTCACTGCAATAATTCCAAATCTAAAGCGTCTTTGTAATCAAGGTAGGCTAAAACTGTTGGGACTCTATACGTCAGCGCAGCAAAGTCTGAAGAATCTGATATACATTCATAAGATAATGAAGGTAATATACGGTGTTCCAGCTGACAGTTAATTCAAATAATTATTTTAGGCAGAACGATGGTTCACAAACTTAAGTTGTCTTGGGTTAGATCTAGCTTAGACGTCAGGAAATAGTTCTTTTCCCAGAGAATAGTCGATTGCTGGAACAAACTGTCATTCCACCTGCTGGATGCACTCTCGTTGAATTTGTTAAAAAAAAGTGGGTTTTTTTCTGGATGCCGTGGCGATTACCTCTAACAGAAGGTACATACTGCAAGGAAATTAATGACCAACGTGACCTGCTGGAATAGTTAGGTGGGAAGGAATTTTCCAAGTTTTTTTCCCAAATTGGCCTGGTTTTTTTAATAGGCTTTTTTGCCTCCCTGAAGATCACAACTTTTCTTGTGGTTTGAGCTCACATGGTGTGGGGCAGGCTAATGAAGCAGATGAACATTGGGTGTTGCATATAACAGAAAACGACGTGATTTTGCATGATTGCACAAGACCTTTTATTTATATAGCCCCATTCAAGACCTCACGCTGTTCTAACGCTACTCACTGCGAACAATGTATTATAAAATTGAAGTCCAGGCAGAAATGGGGGTCGATTTGCGCTCAGCAAAGAGCAAAACGATAAATGACCAGAGAGGACAGACTTGGGGCATCGACATGGGACCGGAATCTACCGGTATCATTTCGATCACCTGTTACATGCCTCATGCATAATGGTCGGCTAATGCGATCCATCTGGTTTGCTTGCACAGCCGATGCGAATTTCATTCCGAATAAATAGTTGTAATTCTGTTTGTTCAGGAGTAAATACTGACCAACACGACGGAACGAAATAGCTAACATTCAAGGCCGACTCACGTAACAATTAGGAAATCTATTGCAAACCTCGAGCTCAGTTAATGTTTTACATCAGGACCCAAGCCCACTATAGATAGTCAAGTTAAGAGCTCTAACCTGACCTTCCAATTAATATTCTCACTCCCTGTGTTCAGGTAAAGAACATTCACCCAATGGTTGCAACAGAACACCATCTCGAGAATGACAGACACCCGCTAGATGAAAGGCAGCACGATAAAGAAACAAACCGGCTATCTAAACTAAAACACATGCAAACCAGTGCATACTAATGGAACGTTCAACCAACAACGTAAACATATAGGCTATGCCGATCAATCAAAGAAGGCGTGTAAAAATCGAGTGCTCACTGGGCTGTCTGTATTTTATGTATAACTGAGTATATTGAACAATAGAATAGTTGAGGCAGTCCGTGAAACTCCTCCAGTTACATATCGTGCAGTGCTAAAAGTGGAATTGAATGGTCACAGGGCAGCCTCTCATCAACATCTTCCAATCTGTAAGCCAAAGTCTTCATCTTAAATTCTAAAGCAATTTTATCTGAGGCAGAACAGGAGGAAACTGAATGTTAATTAATTAACTGAAGTTTTCAACTGAAGCCTTTGCACCGAGCAACGCTCTGAATCCCAGGTCCCCAGATATGCCGGATGTTGCTCTGAATACATTGCCTTGTACTGGAGATGGCCGTTCTGCTCCAGTTGTTAATGGGCAAAAGTTATTAATATATTTTATGCTGTAAATAATTCGTTAAAAAGGTCTGGTGGATAGTTAACATAATACCTACATTTAAGAAGGAGTATAGTACATGTCTGTGGAGCTAAATACTACATAGGTGGCAGTATAAGTAATGAAATTCCTACAAAAGGAGAAGTTAGAACATTTAGGAGCTAAACTATGATAATGACAAGGTAACATGGATTTCAAAAGGGAAAGAACAGCTTGAACAACCTCTTTGAATTCTTTGAAGAGGCAACAATTTGAATAGGGAAGGGTAACGCACCAGATGTAATTGAGCCAGATTTTCAATGGGCCTTCGACAAGTTACCAAGTAATAGGCTAATGAATAAGGTCAATGAATTCCCAGTCAGTGGAAAAATAGGAACACTTACAGCTAGCTTGCTGAAAGGAAGAAAACAGAGAGCAGGGTTAAAAGTATAGAAACATAGAAACATGGAAAAAAGTTGCAGGAGTAGACCATTCGGCCCTTCGAGCCTGCGCCGCCATTCAATAAGTTCATGGCTGAACATACAACTTCAGGAACCCATTCCTGCTTTCTCGCCATATCACTTGATCCCCCTAGTAGTAAGGACTACATCTAACTCCTCTTTCAATATATTTAGTGAATTGGCCTCAACAACGTTCTGTGGTAGAGAATTTCACAGGTTCACCACACTCTGGGTGAAGAAGGTTCTCCTCATCTCGGTCCTAAATGGCTTACCCCTTATCCTTTGACTGTGACCGCTGGTTCTGGACATCTCCAACATTCGGAACATTCTTGCTGCATCGAACCTGTCTAAACACGTCAGAATTTTAATCGTTTCAGTGAGATCCAGTCTCATTCTTCTGAACTCCAGTGAATACAAGCCCAGTTGATCCAATCATGCTTGATATATCAGTCCCGCCATCCCGGGAATCAGTCTGGTGAACCTTTGCTTCACTCCCTCAATAGCAAGAATGTCGTTCCTCAAGTTAGGAGACCACAACTGTACACAATACTCCCGGTGTGGCCTCACCAAGGCCTGTACATCTGTAGTAACACCTCCCTGCCCCTATACTCAAATCCCTTCGCTATGAAGGCCAACATGCCATTTGCTTTCTTAATCGCTTGCTGTACCTGCATGCCAACCTTCAATGACTGATGTACCATGACACCCAGGTCTCGTTGCACCTCCCCTTTTACTAATCTGACACCATTCAGATAATACTCTGTCTCTCTGTTTTTACGACCAAAGTGGATAACCTCACATTTATCCACATTATACTTCATCTGCTATGCATTTGCCCACTCACCTAACCTGTCCAATTCACCCTGCAGCCTCATAGCTTCCTCCTCGTATCTCACGCTGACACCCAGCTTAGTGACATCCGCAAATTTGAGGATTCTACATTTAATCCCCTCGTCTAAATCATTAATGTACAATGTAAACAGCTGGGACCCCATCACAGAACCTTGCAGTACCCCACTTGTCACTGCCTTCCATTGTGAAAAGTACGACTACACTTTGCTTCCTGTCTGCCAACCAGTTCTCAATCGACGTCAGCACACTACCCCCAATCCCATCTGCTTCAACTTTGCTCATTAATCTCTTGTGTGGGACCTTGTCGAAAGCCTTCAGAAAGACCAAATACACAACATCAAGGATAGCTATTCAAAGTGGCTGATGGTGGATAGTAATGTTCCAGAAGGATCATTGATGGGAGCACTGTTGTTCACAATCTGTATTAGAGATTTAGATTTTGGAATCAAAAACACAAATTGTCGATTTGTAGATGACACTGAATTTGGTGGGGGCGGTGGTAGTAGTGAATAATGTGGAGAACAGAAACAATTTACAAGAGGACATTAATAAACTAGCAGCATTTGCATAGAATTGGCAAATTAATTTCAACGCAGCTAAATGTGAGGTATGACATTTGGTTGGATGAATGAGAGCTGATGATTCAGAAAGCCGAAGTATTCAGACACAGACAATTATTGGCTGCAGGACTTATGTTCTTCGACACTCAGACCATGGCCTTATATCCTGCGGCCAATCTTGAAGTGCGCCATATTCTGTCGTAACTCCTCTTTGATAACGCAGCGAGTGCTTGAAATTTTAATGTGGTTCGTCACACGTCAGACATTAACAGCCATTGAGTGCGGATTTCAGCCGATGCTCTGAAGTAACTTATATGTAGGAGCACCTCCATCTTTAATTCCTTGATGTTTGTTTTGTAGATCAAAGATAACAAATGCATCGCTACTATTGATGCTGACCGTTCCAAATATGGACAGCTGCGCTGTGTCTTGCTTTGGTCCTTTAACATGACGTAACATATATTTTATTTCGGCCAGGTTAAAGTTCCCTTTACATGAGCATTGGGCAGAGCAAGTTGAAGATGCCGCAATTAAGGGCAGTCGTAAGATAGAAAGATATAAACCTAGAAATTTACAGTGTGAGAGGCCAGTTCGGCCTATCGTGTTTGTGCCGGACGAAAAGAGCTGCACAGCTCTTTGTCAGCAGCCCTGATGTTTACATACAAACCTATGAACAATTAGCAATGGCGGAAGATGGATGTCTGTAATCCTTCATT
This sequence comes from Pristiophorus japonicus, assembly GCF_044704955.1. Classification (NCBI taxonomy): domain Eukaryota; kingdom Metazoa; phylum Chordata; class Chondrichthyes; family Pristiophoridae; genus Pristiophorus; species Pristiophorus japonicus. The sequence continues at coordinate 793,832 of NW_027250756.1, forward strand.
AACAGTATACAACCATAGAACAAACTGCACTGCTAGAGAAACATACCAAAGGCGATCATCCTATTCCGACTCATCGATACAAGGTGGAGAATTCCGCGTGAGTTACACTCAAATTTGTCAAGTTGTTCATTCTACACCAAATAGCAACAGAATAATAGCAACATTTCAATCTATTACTGATTCGAAGAATTTATGAGGGTAGATTTAAAAACAGACAAAGAATCCAAACACTGTCGTTGGTCAACTGACTCTGACAGTAGAGACACTAGAAACAATGAGCAGCTTCCTCAAAAGTGTCCGTTTATTATCAAATAGTATTCGTAAATTAACAAACAAGTCAATAATTCTGTGAATTTACTGTAATTTGCTCTGCTTTAGTTAATTCTGCCGATTGTTGGAACAGTCTTTGTAATTATAATCAATTGAAAGAAAAATTCCGCTCCAGCAAGTTTTTCGCCGAAATTGAAAATGGCCTTATTTTCAGGATATTCAGTCTCCACTATACAATAACTGATCGATAACTAACTTTACAACTTGTGATTAAAAAACCTTAAATGATGGTCACTGAAATGCCTCTTACAGCTCGTCCCGGAGGTTTGGCTGGAAATAAAGAACTTGGGTTGAATTTATCGAAAGGAGCGGAGGGCAAACCTGCTGTGTTGCATCGCTTGCCTGTTACACAATGCGATGGAGCTGAATAGTTTTATTAATGATCGGCATTTTGAGGTTGGGGGCGATATTTGAAAATGTACAGTTGATACCATGATCTGTGGGCGTGGTACAACTATAGAAGATGCGCATCAGCTACAGACAAATCTTAACATGTCGTGAGATTGGTTGCAAGACTGGAAAATGATGGATAACTTAGAAAAGTGTCGTGTTATACATGTGGGCAGGGCAGATGCTCAACACTCTTTTCTCCTCGAGGTAAATGCATCACAGATGCTGGAGATAAAAAGAGATTTGGGGACTCCAGTGCATACATCCTTAAGGTACATGAGCAATTCTGTTCAGTGATAACTAAAGGAAATATAGTGTAGTGGTTTATCCTATAGACAATTGAGTATAAGAAGAGACGTATTGTTTTCCCTTTATCATCAGTCAGGCCGCACTTGGAATACTGTATCCAGGTTTGGTCTCCTCAAACGGTGGGTGATATTGAGGCTCTGGTAAGGGTGCAGAAGTGGGCCTTTGTACATTTCCCAAATGAAGAGTGGTACATTCATTGTGGATGTGTGGAAGCAGTCTGGTCACGCACACTGCAGACAGTTCCATGTCACCGCAATCCAGTTCTCCCGCAAGCGGTGTGATCTACCTTCCAGCCTTCTGGTGCCTTGTCTGTGACAAAGTATTCTGATTGTCCCGAAGCCGATATTAGGTTTTAATTCCTTTTCAGCTTCTGACTGCGGATATTCATGTGATTAAACGCGAACACAATACTTACAGAGACAGTTGAATTCACTGTTGCGTTGCTTGGTGAAATTTGAAAGTTTGGAAGTGACACACATCAACCCCAAACCTCGGCACCTACTCACTAACCGCTAAACGCTGCTCCCCTGAGATGGAAGCCCAGTTGCTGTTTGTAGCTTGAAAGCAGGTACAAGCAGATCTCATTCAAAGAAAGTCCAAGTCCCTGAGACACCTGATTATTAGCACCGAAATCCTTCACAAAGAGTTGAGGTTCATGTGGAGTGCTTTGGGCACATCTTTCCCCACACTACAACACTTTAAACATAACTCAACGGCTGTAAAGCGATTTGGGGCATCATGAGCACCTGAAAGGCTCCGCAGAAAAGCAAGTCCTTCTTTGCAAAATTTCAATGCAATTTCAAAATTCGCGTCAAAATAATGGGCTCGTTCAGGATTTGAACCAAGGACCTCTGGCAATTTTGAATTAACAATTCCCCTGAGCAAGTATCATGCTTCTCGAACATCAAGTCAATTGTTTAATAAACGTGGAGGTAAGGTGTAATTATTAAAAAAGCATGTTTTGTGTGCAGCTATTCTTGATTAGAGGAGCACATGAGAACGAATCAGTGACTTTGCTTTTTCGACCTGTCTTCTGAAGCGCCACATGGTCCCACTCCTGTGGATGAGTAAAATGGATAGTTAAAATGTATAAGCCATGAAAAAATAACTAAGAGCATGTCAGATGGCAAATAATACAACATCAGCACAATTAACAGTCTGTCTCAAAGTGTTGAGCTACTAACCATGCCCGTAAAAATGGTAACATTTAGAAACAATGCATAAACTTTAGTAAAAACAGCTACTATAGATATTGGCTCATGAGTGGACAATGGAAAGGAGGGACCAAAAGGGGATAGGATAAACTAGGATGTCACTCGAATTGTATCTTGTTATCTTGTACCAAAAATTGTGTAACTGTGTGCTTTCGCAATGTAAACTCACTTCTCCGTAGGAAGGGTGTACACTCTGTCAAGAGGGTACTGCTTCTGTCTGATAAGTCTCAGCCGGCCGGTGAGAAATAAAGACTGCTTTGTTTAAAGCACAATCGATGTTCGCGTCAGTGTATTCACTGAAACAGATTGAAGGAAAAGAATCTGTTTCAACATTTGGTGTCAGAAGTGGGATCTCAACGGACGACTGCCGAAAACTTGCGATTTATGAGCCAGACTCGCCTTGGACGAGACGAGGGGAAAGTGGCCACTGGAGTAAGTATACTTTCAATACTGCTCCAGTTGCCCCCGGTATCAAAAGTCATTGGAAAGTTTAGCCACTCGCTGGTTCTCAGGTAGTGTCTGAACGAGATCCAGGTCAATCTGGCGAATACCCTCTAAAAACTTACGATAAGTGTCCAAGTCAGGTGTGACGTCGACCTTGTATATCACTTGGCCCGTCTCGGCACTGATTGGATTTAAACTGCGCAGTGACCCGAAAGGATTGGGAAATCTGGAGACTGGACGAAATTAGGTTCAGAAGAAATTTGGTTCAGAAGAAATTAAATAAGGCTCACAGGGAATTAAGTAAGGCTTATGTGGAATTAGGGAAGGTTCATAGGGGATAAGTGTCCAAGTCAGGTATGACGTCGACTTTTATATCACTTGGCCCGTCGAAGCACTGATTCGCTTCAAATCGCGCGGCAACGCAGAAAGTAGGACCAAATAGGGCTAGATCAGGCAGCGACGCGAGGTTGAGAGGTAACGCGAACCGCGGGCCGACCGACGCAAACCGCGGGCCGACGCGAGGTTGTGAGGTAACGCGAACCACGGGCCGACCGACGCGAACCGCAGGCCGACCGACGCGAACAGCGTGCCGATGCGAGATTGCGTGGTAACGCGAACCGCGGGCCGACGCGAGGTTGCCAGGTAACGCGAACCGGGGTGACGCAATCGCGCAGTGACACGAACCGCCGAGTGAAGCAATCGCGCAGCGACGCGAACCGCGGGGTGACGCAATCGCGCAGCGACGTGAACGGGTGACGCAATCGCGCAGCGACTTGAACGACGGGGTGACGCAATCGCGCAGCGACTTAAACGACGGGGTGACACAATCGCGCAGCGACGTGAACCGTGAGGTGACGCAATCGCGCGGCGACGCGAACCGCGGGGCGACGCCGAAGATTAGTTCAGGTTAGATTAGTTCAGGTTAGACACAACCGCGCGGCGATACGAACCGCGGGGTGACGCGGGAGATAGAGTCAGTTGAGATAGGATTAGCTCTGGATAGATTAGTTCAGGTTAGGCAGAATTAGTTCAGATTAAAATGGATAATCAGTTAGATAAAACCACGGATGCGTGTAGTCCGCTACAAAAGTTATGTGAGGAATTCGCTGAAAGAGTTGAATAATTTATAAAATTATCTGGAGCCCTGAACAAATTATTAGGAGATGACCAATGGCCCCTAGGTGGCACTAGAAGCGTGGAGTTAGCAAAAAAGGCACAGGGATTGATTTGGAGAAGGGGACGAGGGAAAAGGGACAAGAATTTAAGTGCCACGTGGCGACATTATTGTCAAAAATTAAAAGATGCATCACTTCTGTCAAGTTGGCAGGAAAACGTCAGTAAATTAGGACTTCATTGACAGAAGGAGGACAGGTTAAAACCATAGACGTCTTAAAAAAAGAAGGCGCGCACGAAAAACGTACTAAGAGTTCCACTGGGACCTCTGAGAATGGTATTGATCGACTTCGTAGTCAAATGGCTGGCTTTGCGTTGACCAAGGCTGATGATGAAATTGATGAATGGTCACTGACTCGGCGCCCAACGTCGCCTTCCGCACCACTTAGCCCCTTGCCCCAGTCCTGTTCCCATCCCCCTCGACCTTACACTCCGGCGAGAGGAGTTAAAGATAAATGTAACCCCACATCAACGAAGCAACAAGCCCAAACTGGCTCCTCGTCCTCTGATAGCGATTGGGATCCCGAGTGCAAGACAATATAGCTGGGAAGACCAGATCTCACACCTGGAAGTGCAGAACTATATCTCGACATCACAGACAGTCCCGTAAATCTTCTCGTCAATCTACCAGTCCCGGTTGTGAAAGGCATAGCAAACACTCCAGCCGATCGAGACGCTCCGAAACATCCTCCGACCTAGAAACCCCAAAGTCAAAGTCCCAACACCAATTCCCAGTCCGACCAATGCCAAATCCTGATGCACAAGAAGCCCAAACCACCCCACAATAGATGTCTATGTGCCCTGGAAACCAAATGAAATTATGGCCCTTATGGCCTTGATACCAGATCGGAAAAAAGAACCTATCAAATTTATAGATTATCTTCAAACTACTATTTCAGTTTATAATGCAGAATCAAGGGACCTGTGGGCCTTGGTAAAGCAAAGCCTGAGCCCAACTGAGCGTGCCCCATTTCTAACTCACCTAAGACGTGCTACTCATGATTCATTGGTGGTTGCTCACTCTAACGATGTCCAGGATCGCCTCAACGGTATCTTTAATGCTCACACCACTACCCTTCAGAAGCCCATCAGTATGACCGCAGTATTTGAAACTAAACCCAAACGAGAATAACTGCCGCCAAATTCATGGAAAGATTTATTGAAATATACGGAAGTCAATCAGGAGATAATGCCTTCAGGGAAGGAGAGGATTCTCCTCAATTCTGCGCTATCCTACTTCAGTGCCTGGCCTATTCGATTGCACACGCTATCCGGACAAATAATATGAATTGTGCAGATATCAGTAAAGCCCAGATGGAAAGGGCGGTTAAATATTATTGGCAGGAAAAGAAAGGAGAGGGGGGAGGGCCAGGTGCGCCCACAACCCGGGTCAAGGCTCACTACATGACTAAGAAAGAAGAACCGTCCCAAGTGGAAGAACCAAAACCCAACCCATGGAGATACCAGATGGAACCGCAGTACTGCGTGCAGGGTTGGGTGGATAAACAATGATACGGTTATATCAAACACCCAAATGGCCCGTGCCCTGCTAATTACGGACAGCCCTATTGTCCCCGGCCTAGTATGGGAAGAGGTCGGGATTGGGTGAGAGGAAATGAATGCTTTAATTGTGGGCAAGAAGGACATTGGAATAAAAATTGTCCCTACCGGCAGCACGAAAAAGGAAGAGGAGGGGGGCAAGGGGGGAGAGGACGAGGATCTTACATTAACTTCTCCCAGAACAATCCCTTTGGCCAATCGTCCACCGATTATTCGTATTGACTACGTATCTTGATTGTGCAGGGACTCTCCCCAGACGACGAACCGATGATATTGTTAAAAGTTCTGAATAAGTGGCAACCCTTCTTGATAGATACGGTAGCTTTCATGTCCTCTGTACAATCAAAACTTAAACTCCCTACCTCCACGGAAACACAGCGACTGTCAGGATTCCTGGGACAAGTCTCTACATTCCCGATGTCAGAATCGGTTGAATTGGGTTACCAGGAAGAATCGGTGAAACATCAATTTGTTATCACTACCAATCTGGACTGTACCTTGATGGCTCGAGACCTCTGCTGCAAATTCCAGTTGCATTTGGAGTGTGGAAATGATGGAATTATTGTAAAACAAGGAATCCTTAAGCAGCAGTATAATACCACTAGAACCCCTCAGTGGTGGTCTCTGGACCTGCCGCAGGTAGCCTATCACGTGACCCTAGCATACGATCCCAGTGGAAAGAATCAGGACCTACAGAAAATTTTTCAGGATTACGAAGTGGAAGTGAAGGAAATTATATTATGTGCTCGAGTGACTGGACCGGAAGGGAAGGCAGATTTTGTGGAAATGGATAAGAATCTGTGGAGACGATCCACAGCGGTGGCACCACATATCATTCGTGAAGCATTAGCCCCTCACCACGCTAATGATATTGGAGTTATGCTGCGCCAGGCTATTTACGAGGCTGACCCTACCAGTCGGGATGTGCAAATTGTGAAACATTGCCGAAAAGTCCAATTCCACGGGAACCCCGAGAAGGTCTTATCGACTCTGCAGCATCACACTGGCTCGGAAATACTTGACTATGTAGATCCCCATGTGTGGGCAGTGGACCCATCCCACGTGGGTTATACTCCTATTGATCCGATTAAAATCTCAGTACAGGCCAATGTGGACTGGCCTTCCATCCGACAGTACCCACTGAAGTCACAGGCAATACCAAGTATCCACCGATTGATTAAGGGGCTAGTAGAACAGGGGATTTTGATCCAATGCCAGTCCCCGTGTAATACTCCTATACTGGCAGTCCCGAAGCCAGGCAGACCAAACGAATACCGTTTAGTCCAGGACCTTCGAGCTATCAATGCAATCGTCCAGCCCCTGCACGCTCTGGTTCCCAACCCAGCGCAGATACTGTCAATAATTCCAGCAAACGCCAAGATCTTCGCTATAATAGATATTCAGCATGCTTTCTTTGCATTGCCGCTAGCCCAGACAAGTCAGTAACTATTCGCCTTCACTTACCAGGGACAGCAATATACCTGGACTAGACTTCCCCAATGATTCATCCACTCCCCAACCTTATTCTCAAGGTGCCTGCAGAAACAGTTACAACCCGCACGCTGAATAAGGGATCCACTTTAATTCAGTATGTGAACGATTTACTGATAGCCAGCACAGATAAACCAAGTAATAGGGAGGATGCTAATCAGTTATTGAATTACTTGTCCTCCCTGGGATACATAGTTTCCCCGTCAAAGGTTAAAATTGGCCAGTCTCAAGTCAAATTTCTTGGGATCATTTTATCAGTTACCCACCGAGCCTTGGAGGCTAGTCGAATCGAACCCATCTGTCAGTTTCCAGTCCCTAGCACAGCTAGGCAAATGCGGCAGTGGCTGGGTATGATAAATGACTGTAAATCGTGGATCCCTCTTGCTGCCCTAACGACCAAGCAACTCACACCATACTCTACCAAGGAAGGCAGCTTTGAAATAGAAACCACAGACGTCCGAGCCTTTAAGGAACTAAAAACAGCCCTGCTGCAAGCTCCGGGTTTTGGCCGGCCCCTCTGTGGCCGGCACTTTCAACTGTATTGTACGATCTTGAAAGATTGTGCTACCGCTGTCTTAACTCAGAAACATGGGGATAAGCATAGGCCTGTTGTCCACTACTCTTCTAAAATAGACCCTGTTGCCTTGGGACACCCAGTATGTACTCAAATATTAACTGCCATCTACAATAGCATTCAATCTGCCGCCAACCTCACCCTCCAGCAGGATATTGTTGTGTATACCTCCCACTCCGTAGCTGCCCTCTTGGGTCAACTGCAGACTCTACATCTTACCATGGCCAGGCAGAGTAGATATGAGATCTACCTACTAAATATTCCAAGGCTGACCTTTCGGCAATGTACTGCCATTAATCCGGTCTGTTTCCTGACCAAGCCACCCCAAGATGAGGAAGAACCAAGTCAAGACTGTTTATCTTTAATTCAAGAAGCTAACTCGGTCAGGGAAGATTTAGTTGATGTACCAATGGAGGACCTTGACTGTACTATGTATGTTGACGGAAGTTCTTCCATTGACCCAGAAGGCAGACGAAATACAGGATACGCTACAGTAGACCAGGAGAATCAGGTCCTAGAATGTGCCGGTCTTGAGACCGCCTATTCCGCTCAACAAGCTGAACTATTTGCCCTCACCCGAAACTGTATCTTGCCTAAAAACGTCAAGGTCAATATCTATACTGACTCTGGGTATGCCTCTGGAGTTGCCCATGATTTCGGACAATTATGGAAAAATTGGGGATTCCTAATTTCACAGGGGAATGAGATATCCCATAAGCAGCTAGTATCTGACATATTGTAAGCCCTCATGGTCCCCAAGTTCATTGCTATTGTCAAATGTACCGCCCACACAACCGGAACATCTCCGGTTGATATAGGAAACCGCTGTGCTGAACAAGAGGCCAAACAGGCCTCTCGTGGAAAACAAATGGTAGTGCCCGGAATGATGAGTCAAACTAAAAATCCTGCAAAGCATAAGTTAGCCTCGGAAAAACCAATGCCAACCATCCAAGATGTCATTAAAGCACAGGAGGATGCTTCTGAAAGAGATAAACTGTTGTGGAAAGATTATGGATGTACTTATGACAATGCCTTTAAAATCTGGACCACTCCCGCGGAACAGACTTGCATGTCTGACGATTTGGCTCCGTGGGTTATTTAATCTATACATTTTGATACTCATTGTGGAGCAAGGACAACAAGTGATACGCTTTTGGCTACTTGATGTCACCCTAGACTCCAGACGTTGGCCCAGAACATCAGTAGTCGTTGCCTTGTTTGCCAACAGCATAATCCAGGGAAAGCAGTCCACTGTGATTGGGGTAGAACGCCCCTACCAGAAGGTCCCTTTGAGACCTTGCAGTTGGACTACATTAAGTTGCAAAAGGTTCAGTGTTACAAATATGTATTAGTAATAGTGGATTTGTTCAGCAAATGCATCGAAGTTTACCCTACCCTGGACAATAAGGCTCAAACTGTTGTTGAAGTGTTAATGAAGGAAATTGTTCCAGATATGGTATCCCTGCTCGACTGAGTTCCGATAATGGCCCTCACTTTATTGGCCAAGTTAACAAAGAATTCTGGTAACAGATGCGTATTAACCAGCAGCTGCATTGCGCCTACCGTCCCCAAGCTGCGGGATTAGTTGAACTTGCTAATCAAACTCTTAAAACCAAGCTTGCGAAACTGGTAGCATCAACTGGACTCAATTGTCTTAAACTCCTTCCCATAGCCCTATTCCAGATTCGCACTACTCGTACTAGGCGGACCGCCGCTGAGGTCATTTATGGTGGACACCTTAAGACCCCCTGGAATCAGAATGCACACTCCACTGTCCAGTTCCACCACATGACTGAGGAGATGACCACCTATATTCTTTCCTTGACTCAAGCCCTGCGAATAGCCCATAACCAGGTTCGAGATGCTCACCTCGACCTCTCAGTTTTACCCAAATCATCCCTCGAGGTCCCCGGGAAGTATATCCTGATTAAGAAATGGATTCGAAAGGGATGAGAGACACGATGGGAGGGACCTTTTCAGGTGTTACTCACTACCCCGACGGCAGCCAAGGTTGAGGGGAAAAATGCCTGGGTTCACCTGCACCACTGCAAGCTCACCACCCTCTAACAAACCTATTTTACTGGTTATTCTGATTCCTGTCTCTGTTCCAGATTTCCTCTTCTTCATAGCTGATCAAGGCCATCGACATCCTAATAGACAGCCAGCTCACCGACAGCTACACCACAAGCTACACCACATGGACCTGAGAAGAAAGACGAGAAAACTGAACTCTATTTATTAGAATTCTGAGGCTTAAGATGAAACCATGTCTGTTTGCCACAGTCTGTATAATAGTATGGATATATGACAGTTTCGACGCATAGGAAGGGAGACCGATGCGAGAACTCGATGTAAACACCTTTTTGTATATGTCTTACGTTAATGCGCAAAATGGGAACGTTTCTAGTTGCTGGGTGTGTTCATATATCCCTATACATTCCAAAGGGGGAATTCCATTGTGCACCGTTCCACTGACCCTAACTGAGACTGTCAGATGGATTCAGAGCCAAACTATCATGAGAGGAGGGGGGCCAATACAAGTACGAGTGATGAAAGGCGGGTCAAAAGAGGGATCACGGAGACCAGGAGGAGTATCATACCATTACCTCGTGAACCTCCACGGGGAACTCACCGACTGGGAGAGTGCTGGAGAGCCCATTAGTCAGACATTTCAGGGATGTTAACAACCAACCTACAACTGTGAAAAGGAACCCCCATTCATAAACCTAACCAATATCTCAGGGATTGGGATGCCAACCGGGGACATATGTCTAACCAGAAATGACACCAGTAACAGGGGACATATTGTAGGGTACAGCAGTTGCCCACACAGTCTCGACCTCACCACACGTGCACGAGTCACCATCCACTCTCACGATCCAAATAACGCAAGTGGAAGTGTGTGGGTCAAGTCCTGGGACTCGGAGACAATATATCCGAAAGCAGCTTTTAACAGCACGTATTTCGTGTGCGGTCATAAGGCATATCCTTGGTTGCCTAGGCTATGGACAGGATCCCCTATCTGGGATATGTGGTGCCATTTGTGCGGCAAGTACGTACCCTGGCGGAAGCACATGCCTCCAGCCAATACAAGCGAGCCATCACCCCCGCCGACAAGTTCTTTGGGGTCATGATGTTCCCTTTCGGGATAAGACGTCTCATGGACGAAGTACAGAACCTAGAGAAGATATTGGAACAGATAGCTAACTATACTGCTGAAGTTCTGGAGGGCATCAAAGCTGAAATGGTTACCATAAGGACCGTCGCATTACAAAACCGAATGGCCCTCGATTACCTTTTAGCTGAGAAAGGTGGAACATGTGCCCTGATAGGATCTGAATGTTGCACTTACATCCCCGATAATTCAGAAAACATAACCAAACTCGTTGATCACATAAGAAGGGAGGTAAAGAAGTTATCCACTCCTGCAAGAGGAGAAGGTTGGTTTGATTGGCTGTTAGGTGGATCTTGGGGATCGTATCTAATGCATGGAGCAATTATTCTCATCGTAATATTAACTACCTGTTGCTTGATTATTGGTTGCTTTAACCTTTGTGGTAAAGTCATGATAGCAAGGTTAGCAAATCCTCTGGTGGTCAAGGGCTCCCGGGTTTTGATCCAAGGAACTAAAGAACTATTCGACAATAACAACAATATAATTCAAGAAATAGAATGTGAACGGATGAATGCAATAATCCTAGAATGATCCTAAATGTTATCATGGAATGATAAAAGGGGGGAATGTGGATAAGTAAAATGGATATATGAAAATGTATAAGCCATGGAAAAATAACTAAGAGAATGTCAGATGGCAAATAATACAACATCAGCACAATTAACAGACTGTCTTAAAGGTTTTAAGCTACTAATCATGCCAGTAAAAATTGTAACATTTAGAAACAATGCATAAGCTTTAGTAAAAACAGCGACTATAGATGTTGGCACATGAGTGGACAATGGAAAGGAGGGACCAAATGGGGATAGGATGAACTTGGATGTCACTCTAATTGAATCTTGTTATCTTGTACCAAAGATTGTTTAACTGTGTGCTTTCGCAATGTAAACTTACTTGTCCGTAGGAAAGGTGTACACTCTATCAAGAGGGCACTCCTTCTGTCTGATAAGTCTCGGCCGGCCGGTGAAAAATAAAGACTGCTTTGTTAAAGCACAATCGGTGTTTGCGTCAGTGTATTCACTGAAACAGATTGAAGGAAAAGAATCCGGATCAACATCCTCACCACCAAAGCTTTCCTAACAGCCCAAGCAGTCTTGCCCCGCAAGCTCTCCAACCAACCAAGCTCTCATAACCCCCAAGCCCTACGACCCCGCAAGTTCGGATACACCCCGCAAGCTCTCTACGCCCACAAGCTCGACTACACCCAAAGCTCTCTGAAACCTCCAAACTCGCCTAAACCCGCACAAACTTTTCTACCCGCCCAAGCTCAAGTACCCCAAAGCTCTATTACACCCCAAGCTCTTCTCGCCCACAAGCTCGCAAAACAGCCTAGTTCTCGTACACCCAAGGCTCTGTTAGCCCCCCCACCTCACCTAACCCACATGCCCTCCTAACCGCAAGCTCCCCTAACCCCCAACCTCTCCTGCCGCCTCCACAAGTTCTACGAACCACCAAGCTCTTCCACCCGCCATGCTCTCCTATGATCCTAAGCTCTTCTTCCCCCCCAAGCTCTCCTTACCGCGCCAAACTCTCCTACCTCTCAAGCTCACGTATTCCCCAAGCGCTCCTACCAACCCCAAAGCGCTCCTACCTCTCCAAGCTCTCCTACACCAACAAGCTCTCCGACGTCTCCAAGCTCTCCGAACCCCCGACGAACTCTTCTACCCCCAAATTCACTAACAAACCAAGCGCTCCGACCCACCCCAAGCTCTCCCTCCTGCCAGAAGCTCATCTGCACCCCAAGCTCTCACACACACCCAAGCTCTCCTACCACACACCGAGCTCTCCTACGTACCCAAGATCTCCGAACCACCAAAGCTCTCCTAACACCTCAAGCTCTCATGCCTCCAAGCTCTCCAAACCCCCAAGATCTCATAACCCCCAAGCTCTCCTATCCTCCAAGCTCTCCTACACGCCTCAAGCACTCCTGCCTCCCAAGATCTCCGAAAAATGCAAGCTGTCCCAATTCTCCCAAATTTTCCTACCCGCCCAAGCTCACATACCACTACGCTCCCCTACTCCCAAGCTCTCCTTACCCCGCCAAACTCTCCTACACCCAAGCTCACCTACTGCGCAAGCGCTCCTACACAGCCCAAAATCGCGGACCCCCCCATGTCCTCCGAACTCCCAAGATCTCATAACCCCTAAGCACTCCTTCACCCTGAGCTCTCCAAAAGCCCCAAACTCACCCATGACCCCAGCTTTCCTCGCTCCAACTCTCCAACACCACAAGCTCTCATACCACAGCCAAGCTCTTCTACAGCTCTAAGCTCTCCTACCCCGCCAAGATCTCCTACCCCTCCAAGCGCTCCTACCATCCAAGCTCTCCAACAACCCATGATCTACTACCACGCCAAAAGTTCTCCAAAACCGAGGATCTCGTATCCCCAAACCCGAGATATTCTAATAGCCCCGAACTCTCCTACCCCACGGACCTCTCCTAAACCCCAATTCTCGTACCTCACCTAAGCTCTCATCCCCCCAACTCTCCTACTTCCCTAAGCTCTCATTCACCCGCAAGCTCTACGACTGCACCAAGCTCTCCTAGTACCCCCGCAAGCTCTCCTATCCCCTGAGCTCTCCAACCCTGCAACCTCTCCTATACCACCCAAGCAACCCTACCACCTCAGGCACTCCAAACGCCGATAGTGCTCCTACCACTCCAAGCTATCCAAACCAAGCTCTCCTACCACCCCAATTCCTCCAACCTGCACCCTACGCTCTCCTATCCCCCCAAGCTCTCCCACCTTCACAAGCTCTGCAACCCCTCAAGCACGCCATTTCCCAAGCTCTCCTATCGCCCCAATGCTCTCCTACACGCAAATTCTCACACCCCAAACTCTGCTACCCACCAAGGTTCTCCTACACCCACAAGCTCTCCCATACCCTCCAAGCACTCCTACCCCCCTCAAGCTCTCCTACCACACCTAAGCTCAACTACCCGCAAGCTCTCCCACCTGTCAGAATCATGCTTCCCGCCCAAGTTGTTCTAGCCGCCGATCTCCCCTATGCCACAAGCTCTCCTCCTCCCCCAAGGTTTCCGACTCCCCAAAATCTCCTCCTAACCCCCAAGCTCACCTAACCCTGCAGCACTCCAACCCCCCAGGTTCTTTAAACCCCACAAACTCTCCTACCCCATAAAGCACACCAACACCCGCTAGAGTTCCTACCCCGCCAAGCACTCCTACAATCTCAAGGTGTACTACCCCAGCAAACACACGTTCCACCACAAAGATCTCCTCCCCCGAAAATACTGCTCCCCCCACACCCAAGCTCTCCTACGCATCACAAGCTCTCCCACCCTCAAGCTCTCCAGCCCCCCAAAGCTCTCCTTCATCCCAAGGTCTCCTAACACCTCAAGCCCTCCTTCCCCCCAAGCTCACCTAAGCCCCAAGCTCTCCGACACTCTCCAAGCACCCCAAGCTCTGCTACCCCTCTAAACTCTCCTATCCTGTAAGTTCTCCTACTAACCCAAGCTCTCGCACTCCTCAAACTCTCTTACTCCAACAAGTCAGCCACGCCCAAGCTCTCCGAGCACCCAAAGATCTCATATTCCCACCAAGCTCTTCGACTCACCCCAGGCTCTCCTGCTCGCACCCGCAAGCTCTCCTACCAATCCCGAGCTCTGCTAACCCCCAAGCTCTCCTACCCCGCAAGCTCTCCAAATCCGACAAGATCTAATTCCCCACCCAAGAACTACTACCCCGCAAGGCTCTCCTACCCCGCGCCACAAGCTCTCCTAACCGCAAAAGATCTCCTAACCCGCTCAGCACTCCTACCCGCCAATCTTTAGTACCCCACCAAGGTCTCCGACCACTCCAAGCTTTTGTACTCACCGACACGCTTAACCCCGCATGCTCTCCGAAACCTCAAGTCTCCGGCCGCTCCTAACACTCTTAAACCCCCAAACTCACCTACCCACCAAGCTCTGGTACCCCGCAAGCGCTCCTATCCCTCCCCCCAAGCTCTCCTAACTGCCAGATGCTCGCCTACCACACAATCTCTCCTACGCCCCCAATCTCTCATCCCCCGCTGAGATCTCCGACCCACCGAGCTCTCCTACTCGGGCTCTCATGCCGCCCAAACTCTCCTACACCTACAAGCTTTACAACCGCCCAAGCACACCTAACCTCCAAACTTTCCTTTCACATCGCAAACTCTCCTAACCCCGCAAGATCTCCAACACCCCAAGCGCTTCTAACCCCAAGCCGTACTACCCTCAAAAAACTCTCCTACGCGCCAATCTCTCCTCTCCCCCAAACTCTCCTACACCGCCAAGCTTTCCTACTCCCCAAATTTCTCCTACCGCCCAAGCTCTCCTATCCCCACGCCGAAGCTCTTCTATGGACCCGAGCTCTCCTACCCCACCGAGCTCTCTAATCGCTAAGTTCCCCTACCGCAGAAACTCTCTAAACGGACCGCAAACTCTCCTACCCCACCAAGCTCTCCGAAGCCTGCAATCTCTCCTAAACTCCACAATCTCGCCTACCCACAAACTCACATACCCGCCAAGCACTGCTACCCACCCCACTCTCCTACCTGCCAGCAGCTCGCCAATCCTCGAAGCTCTCCACCCCGCCTAAGCTCTCCGAGCTGCCATGCTCTCCTACCGACCCCAAGCTCCCCGACACCCGGAGCACTCCTTGTCCCACACGCCCTCTTTGCCACAAACTCCCATACCCGCCCCTTGCTCTCCGACCCGCACAAAGCTCTCCTGCCCCCCAAGCTCTCCAACCGCACCGAGCTCTCGCACCCCAAAACACTCCCAGCCCCCCAACTCTCCTAGCCCCTGAGCTCTCCTCACCCTCGAGCTCTCCAACAAAACCCAAGCTCTCCAACCCCCCTAGCTCTCCACCCCTCCAAGAACACCTAACCCCCAAGCGCTCCTATCCCCAAGCTCCCTTACCACCACAAGCTCTCCTACCACACAAGCTCTCCTCGTCCCACAAGCTCTCCCATCACCCAAGCTCTCGTACACTTCCAAGTTCTCCTACCCTCCAAGCTCTCCAACTGCTGACCCCACAAGCTCTTCTAAACACCAAGCTCTTCGACGCCTCCAAGCTCTCCTAATCCCCCAAACGTTCCTTCGTACATGCTCATGTACTCCCCAAGCGCTCCTACCCGCCGGCCCAAGCGCCCCAACTGCCAGAAGCTCGTCTACCTACTACAAGCTCTCCTACCCGCTCAACTCTCCCACCCCGCCAGGCTGTCCTACCCCGCTCCATGCTCTCCGACCTACCAGCTCTCCTAACCCGCAGGCACTCCTGACCCCACAAGCTCTCCTAAACACCAATCTATTCGACACCTCCAAGCTCTCCTAATCCCCCAAACTTTCCTTCGTACATGCTCATGTACTCCCCAAGCGCTCCTACCCGCCCGCCCAAGCTCTCCAACTGCCAGAAGCACGTCTACCTACTACAGGCTCCACTACCCCACGAGCTCTCCTACAAGCCCCATTTTCTCATACACGCAAACTCTCCTACCCTCCAAGCTCTTCTATCCCCCCAAGCATTCCTAAGCCACAAGCTCTCCTAACCACCTCCAAGCTCTCCGAGCCCCGAAGCTCTCCTACCCCAACAAGGTCTCCTAACCCCAAAGCTGTTTTATCAAGTTCGCTACCCTACCAAGCTCTCCTAATCCATCCCTAAACATTCATTCCCCCAGGCTCTCCTAACCGACCCACATGCTCTCCTACGCCCCAACGTCTCCTACTCATAAGCTCTCCTAACACCCGAAGCACACCCATGTCCCAAGCTTTCCTATTCCCTCAAGGTCTCCGAACCACAATGCTCTCCGACCACGCCCCAAGCTCTCCTATGACATTAACTCTCCGAGCCCCAAGCTCAGCTACCCGCCCATGCTCTCGTACCACTCCAAGCTCTCGTACCCCCCAAGCACTCATACCAACACAAGCTCTTTTCCCGCCAAAGCTCTCGTACTCCTCCAAGTTCTTGTACACTCCCCTCCAAGCTCTCGTACACCCTAAGCTCTCATACACACCCAAGCTCTCGGAACCGCCTATACTCTCGTACACCATTACGCTTTCCTACGCCCCAAGCTCTCCTAGCCCTCCATGTTCACCTCCACCAAGCTCTCATACCCCCTTAACTCGCCTACCACCCCTTTCTCTCCTACCCCAAAATCTCTCTTACCCCAGCAAGTTCTCCTGCCCACCAAGCATTCCTAACCCGTCAAGCTGTCCTAAGCGCTAAGCTCTACTAATCCTCAAGCTCACCTACACCCGCAAGCTTTCATAAACGCCTGAAGTTCTCCCACCACCGCAAGCTCTCCTACCCCACCCCCGAGCACTTCTAACTCTGGAAGGTCTCCTCCTCTACCAAGGTCGCCTTCTCCCCAATCTCTCATACAGCCCAAAAGCTCTCCTACCCCTCAAGCTATCCTACCAATGCAACTCTTCGTCCCCCTCAAGCTCTCCCACACCACCGAGCTCTCCGACAATACCCATGCTCGCTTACCCACTAAGCTGTCCTAACTACCAAGCTCTCCGACAAGCTCAAGGTCTCCGACCCACAAACTCTCCAATCCACCAAGCACTCCTACCCGCAAGCAATCCTGCTTCCCCCCGCAAGTTGTTCGAAACCCCAAGCTTACCTACCCCCATCCTCTCCAAGCCCACAAGCTCTCCAACGCCCCTGAGCTCTCCTACAGCCCCAAGTCTTCTAAGCCCCTAATTGCTTCTATCCTCGCAAGGTCTACTATCCTAAGCTCCCCTACCGCCTAAGTCGCCTTCCCCCCAAGCTCTACTACCTCCTCAAACTCTCCTACCCGATCACTCCCAAGTTCTCCTTCGCCCTATTATTGCTTATCCCCCCAATCTCTCATACCCCCCACGAGCTCTCCTAAACCACAAGTTCTCCTGACTCCCAAGCTCGCCTCCCACCGAAGCTCTCCGAACACTCAAGCTTTTCTACTCCCCAAGGTCACCTACCGTTCGAGATCTCCTAACACCCATTCTCTTCTAATCCCCGCAAGGTCGCCTGTGCCCCAAGCTCACGTAAACCCCAATCTCTTCTTCCCCCAAGCTCTCTTCCCCTACAAGTTATCTCCCTCCCTCCCCCCATGCTCTCCATTTCCTCTCAAGCTCTCTCCCCCGCAAGCTCACCAAGCTAGCCTGCCACTCCAAGCACTCCTATCACCCCAAGCAATCCAACTCCCACAAGCTCTCCTACACCCCCCCGAAAGCTCTCCGACATCACAAGTTCTCCTACACCCAAGCTATTCCACCCACAGGCTGTCCTACCACCAAGTACACCTAGCCCACAAGCTCTCTTCCGCTCCTCCTGCTCTCTTCTAAACCTGCATACTCTCTGCTACACCCCCGCCAATCTCTCTTGTAATCCCCAAGCTCTCTCTCCCCAACCAACTCTCGGTCTTCAACTCGAACTCACAAAGTCGCTCTCTTTCTCCTCCTACACAATTCAATCTCTCTCTCACCTCCCCCCCTCTGCCCAAGCTTTCTCTTTTCCCTGCTCCATCTCTTTCTTTCCCACCCACCAAAACTATCTCTCTTCCCGCCATTCAACCCCTCTCTGTTCTCCCTCCACCCAAGCTCTTTCTCCCATGTCCCCGCCAAGCTCACACTCTCCACTTCCCAACAAGCTTGCTCCACCCTATGCTCTCTCGCTCTACTCCCACACCCTAAGCTCTCTCTCCCCCGCGATAAATGCTCTTCTCACTACCCCCAAGTTCCCTTCTACCCTTCCAAGCGAACTAATGCCCATACACCCAAACTTCTACACCCGCCCCGAAACCCTCCTCCACCCCTTCCAAGCTCTTCTACCCACCAAGCTCCTACTCTCGAAAGCACTCCTATGCCCCAATCTCTCCTAACTCCCCAATCTCTCCTACCAACCACCAATTCCTCCAACACCTCCAAGCCCAACTATCCACCGAAGCTCCCTGCCCCCAAGCTCTCAGCGCCCCCCCCCCACAAGCTCTCTTTCCAACACAAGCTCCATTCCCCACAAGCTCACTCCCCCAAGCTCACTTTCCCCCACAAGCTCCATTCTATCCTCTCCAAGCACTCTTCCAACCGTCGCAAGCTACCTTACACGCACCGGCTCTCCTCTACCCCCACACAAACTCTCTTGTACAACCAACTCTCTTCTATCCCACTCCCCACTTCTCTTCTACCCCCAAGCTCTTCTACCCACCAAGCTCTCCTACTCCCCGAAAACTCTTCTACACTCGAAAGCACTTCTGTGCCCTCAGCTCTCCCCCAATATCTCTACACACCAAACTCTCTTCCCCCATCTCTCCAAGCCCTGTAAGCATTGCTAACACCCCAAGCTCTTCTACAAGCCCCCCCGCTAAATTCTCCTACCCCCCTCCCCAAGCTGTGAAACATTCAAAACTCCTACTTTTCTTCTTTCAGAAGCAAATTCCACATTTTCGAGACGTTAGTCCCATATTTCTGGCGATAACTCCCTTGTTTCTGCGCTAACAATGCACATCGAGCGGCGAAATCGATGCTGCCCATTTTGCACCACTGACCGAGATAAGTTTAAAGGCCATACTTTGTAATATTTTGCAGCATGGTAAATGCTTCCTGCAATGATCAGTGGCTATTCTTTTCACACCCAAATTGAAAACAGCAATCAAAATAGATAGATGACTCCTGAAAAGTGCGTAGCAGTATTCATCATTCTCCAGTCTCTTTAGCATACCTTTGTTCAATTGCAATGTTAAGTAAATACGAAGGCAGAATATTATCTCAATGGCGGTAGATTAGGAAAAGAAGGGGTGCAACTAGACCTGGGTCTCTTGGAAAATTAGTCATTGAAAGTTGCCATGAAGGTATAGCAGTCAGTGAAAAATGGCAAATTCTATGTTGGTCTTCATATCTAGGGGATTTGAAAATAGGAGCAGGGAGTTCTTATTGCAGTTGTACAGGGCCTTCGTGAGGCCTCACCTGGAATATTTTGTTCAGTTTTGGTCTCCTAATCTGAACAAGGACGTTCTTGATATTGAGAGAGGGAAGACTGATTCCAGGGATGGCAGGGGTGACATATGAGGAGAGAGTGGATCGACTGGGCCTATATTCACTGGAGTGTAGAAGGATGTGAGGGGTGCTCACAGAAACATATAACATTCTGACAGGATTGGACAGTTTAGATGCAGGAAAAGTGCTCCCGACGTAGGGGAAGTCCACAGCCAGAGGACACAGACAAAGGCTAATGGGGAAGCCACTTGGGACTGAGATGCGGAAATGGCCCTTACGGCTAAAGTAATCAAGGGGTATGGAGAGAAAGCATGAAACAGGTACTGAGATGAATGATCAGACATGATCTTATTGAATGGTGGTGCAGGCTCAAAGGGCCGAATAGCCTACTTCAGCATCTATTTTCTGTGTTTCTATGTTTCTAAATTCCCATGTTCCTGGAGCTCCTGCTGGCCATATTTCTGCGACTCACAATGTCCTTGCACCTGCATGGAATGCCCCCCTGCTTCTGTTGGTAATTCAATTCTTTCTGGAGCTAATATCTTTATTTACGGAGAAAATTCCATCGTTTCTTGAAGTCCCAGTTCCCTCTTTCTGAGATTCTGAGTTGTCTGTGGAGCATCTAATTGTCCTTTTCCTGGAGCTCCAAATTGACTGTTTATGAAACACTAATTGTCCTATCTAAGTGACTACGAGTTATATATATGTCTCCGAAGTGTCCTTTTTATGATGCAACCTCCTAAATCCGCTGCTGCAAGGACAGCTACGTCACCTCTTTCTGGAGCGAACTCTGCAATTTGTAAACGGAATTCCCCTGTGGCTGGAGCTAATTGCGCTGTTTCTGGTGCTGTTAAATTTCCTGTCTGTGGAGCTCCTAATTCTTCTGTTTTTGGAGCACCTTCCCCTGTTTCAGGAACTAAACAGTTTGTAACTGTAGCTGAAAAGTCCTCTGCTTCTGGAGCACCTGATTGCCCTTCTACTGGAACTAATTGCGATATTTCTGGACATAATTTCCCTCTTTCTGGAGCTCCTAATTCAGATGTTTCTGAAGTACTTAATTCCCCAGTTTGTGGAATTAACTCCAATATTTCTGGAGCTAATTCCACGGTTTCTGCAATTAATTTCTGTAATTAAAGATATCCCCTTCCCCGTGTTTCTGGAGCTATATCCCTTGTTCCGGGGTTAGTTAAAATGTTCTTTCAGCTGCTAAGTCCCAGCTTATGGGTGCTCCGAATGCAACTGTTGCTGGAGCTCCTACTACCCCAGGTTATGCAGATCCGAGTTCCCCTGTTTCTGGAGCTATTTCAGTTCTTTGTGGAGATCTTAATTTCCCTCTTTCTGGATCTTCAAATTGCACTGTTTATGAAGCAACTTATTGTGCTTTTTATGTGGCTACCATTTCCCCGATATATTTAGCTCCGAATTATTCTGCTTATGTTGCGCTCTCCTAAATCCCTTGCTACAGGAATAGCTCGGTACCTGTTTCTTGAGTATACTCTCCTCTTTCTAAATGTAATTCCTTTGTTTCCTTTGTGTACTGCACAAATTCCAGCGTTTCTGGAGCTCCTAATTATCCAGTTGCCCCAGTGCCCAATTTGGCAGTTTCTGTTACTACTACGTCTCATCTTTCTGGAACTAAGTCCCCGTATCTAGTGCTAATATGGTTGTTTCGTAGCTAATTCCAGAATTCCTAGAACTCCTAGTTCCCCGCTCTGCAGCTCCCAATTCCCGAGTTCCTGCAGCTAATTGCCCTGTTTCTGGTGCTCAACTTGTTTCTGGAGTTACGGATCTCCCAGATTGTGGATCTCCTAATTTGTTTCTCGAGGTAACTGCCATGTTTCTGATGCCATTTCAACTGTTTCTGGAGCTAATACTTTTTTTTCTGGGGACAATTTCTGTGGAGCTTCAAATTTCCATATTTCTGGAGCTCAAAATTGTGTGGTTTATGAAGCATATAAATGTCCTTTTAATGTGTCTCGTAGTTTGCCAATATATATTGCTCTGAATTGTCCTGCTTATGCTGCGCTCTCCTCATTATCCTGCAACATGAACAGAAAATTCACCTTTCCTGGAGGTAACTCTCCTCTTTCTAAATATAATTCTCATGCTTCTCGAGCTAATTGCTCTGTACTGTGATTATTCCTGTGTTCCTGGAGCTCGTTTCCCCCAGTTCTGCAGCTCTGTTTTGTCCTGTTTCTGGAGCTGCTAATTTAACAGCTTCTGTAAATGCTACGTTTCTTCTTTCAAGAACTAATTCCACTGTTTCTAGATCTAATTCCCTTGCTTGTGCGCTAATTCCCGTGTTACTCAAGCTGCTACTTCCCTTCTTTCTGCGACTCCTAATATCCTCGTTCTTGGAGAGCATTCCCCTGTTTCTGTAGCTAATTCAACTGTTTCTGGTGCTAATACCATATTTCCGAAAAAAACTCCATCGTTTCTAGAAGTTCTTGTTCCTCTCTTTCTGGAGATTCTGAGTTGTTTATGGAGCTCCTAATTGGCCTTTTTCTGCTGCTTCAAATTGCGATGTTGAGGAAGCACCTAATAGTCCTATTTAGTGTCCACGAATTATATATATATATCTCCGAAATGTACTGTATATGGTGCGCTCTCCTAAATCCACTGCTGGAAGGACAGGTAAGTCATCTATTTCGAGAACGAACTCTCCTCTTTCGACACGCAATTCCCGTGTTTCTGGAGCTAATTATGCTGTTTCTGTAGCTAATGCCACTGTTCGTGGAGCTACTAATTTCCCAATCTGTGGAACTCCTAATTCCTCTGCTTCTGGAGCAAATTCCACGGTTTCAGCAGCTAATCACCTTGTTTCTGTAGCTGATATCTCCATGTTTCTGGAGCACCTGATTCTCCATCTTTCTTGATCTAGTCACCATATTTCGGGATAAAATTCCCTTCTTTCTGGTGCTTCTAATTTTGCTGTTACTGGAACACTTAATTCCCCAGTTTGTGGATTTTACGCCAATATTTCTGGAGCTAATTCCCTGGTTTATGGAACTAATTCATGTAATTAAGGATATCCCATTGCCCCTGTTTCTGGAGCTATTTCCCTTGTTCCGGGTTAAGTTGCAATGTTCTTGGAGTTGCTAAATTCCATGTAATGGGAGCTCCGAATGCCGCTATTGCTGGAGTTCCTACTATCCCAGGTCATGCAGATCCATGTTCCTCTCTTTCTGGACCTACTTCAGTTGTTGGTGAAGATCCTAATTCCCCTCTTTCTGGAGTTTCAAATTGAGCTGATTATGAAACACCTAATTGTGCTTTATATGATGCTACCATTTCGCTTAAATATATAGCTCTGAATTAATTTGCTTATGCTGCGCTCTCCTAATTCCATTGCTACAGGAATAGCTAGTTTACCTATTTCTTGAGCCAACTGTTCTCTTTCTAAATGCAATTCCATTGTTGCTGGAGCAAATTCCGCTGTACTGAACACATTCCATAGTTTCTCCAGTGCCCAATTCGGCAGTTTCTGTAACACCTAATTTTCATCATTTTAGAAATAATTCGCCTGTTTCTATTTATAATACCGTTGGCTCCGAACTATTTCCAGAATTCCTGGAATTTATAATTCCCCTCTGTGCAGCTCCTAATTCCCCTGCTCCTGGAAATAATTCCCCTGTTTCTGGAGCTCATGTTTTTTCTGGAGTTCCGAATATCCCAGATTGTGGATCTCTAATGCATTTGTTTCTGGAGGTAACTTCCCTGTTTCTGTTTGCTAATTCAACTGTTTCTGTTGCTAATATCTTTTTCTCTGGGGAAAGTTCCTGTGAAGCTCCACATTTCCATATTACTGGAACTCCACATTGTGTGGTTTATGAAGCACATATCTATCCTTTTTACGTGTCTCACATTTTGCAGAAATATATGGCTCCGAATTGTTCTTTTTAAGATGCACTCTCCGAATTACTCTGCAACATGAACAGAAAATGTTTCTTGAGGTAAATCTCATCTTTCTAAACATAATTCCCCAGTTTCTCAAGCTAATTTCGTTGTACTGCGATTATTCCTGTGTTGCTGCAGGTCGCTTCCGCTTTTTCTGCAGCTCACCATTACCCTTTTACTGGAGCTAAATCGACTGTTTCTGGAGCTGCTATTATACGAGTTTCTGTAACTCCAACTTTTTGAACTTTCTAGAAGTAATTTCACAGTTTCTAGATCTAATTCCCTGTTTCTGACGCTAATTACCTTTTTCTGCGCTACTTTCTTTGTTCCTGGATGTCCACCTTTCCTCTTTCTATAACTCACAATTTCCCTGTTCCTGGAGGGCATTCTCTGTTTCTGCAGCTAATTGTCCTATTTTAATGTCCACTGGTTACATATGTACATCTCCGAAATGTCCTGTTCGTGGTGCGCTCTCCTGAATCCCCTGCTGCAGAGACAGCTAAGTCACTTCTTTCGAGAGCTAACTCTGCTCTTTCTAAATGCAGTTCCCCTATTTCTGGAGCTAATTGCGCTGTTACTGGAGCTAATTCCAATATTCCTGCAGCTGTTAATTTCCCAGTCTGTGGAGCTCCTAATTCTTCTGTTTCTGGATCAACTTCCCCTGTTCCTGGTGCTGAACCCATTGTCTCTGCAGCTGCAAATCCTGTGTTTCCGGAACACCAGATTCTCCCTTTTTCGGGAGCTAATCACCATATTTCTGGACATAATTTCCCCCCTTTCTGAAGCTCCTAATTCCGGTTTTTTGGAGCACTTAATTCCCCTGTTTGTGGAGTTAACTCCAAAAGTTATGGAGCTAATTCCCCGGTTTCTGGAATTAATTCCTGTCATTAAGGATATCCCATTTCCACTGTTTCTGGAGGTATTTCTCTTGTTCCGGGATTAGTTTGAATGGTCTTGGAGCTGCGAATTCCCATCATATGGGAGCTCCGAATACCGCTCAAGCTGAAGCTCATAGTACCCCAGGTTATGCAGGTCGTTGTTACCCTGATTCTGGAGATATTTCAGTTGTTTGTGGAGAACCTAATTTCCCTTTTTCTAGGCCATCAAATTACCCTGTTTATGAAACACCTAATTGTTCTTTTTATGTTAGTACCATTTCCGCAATATATTTAGGTCCGAACAATTCTGCTTATAGTGCGGTCTCCTAATTCCCCTGCTACAGGAATAGCTAGCTTACCTGTTTCTTGAGCCAATCCTTCTCTTTCTAATTTCTTTGTTTCTGGAAATACTTAAGCTGTCCAAAATAATGTCCCGTGTTGCTGGAAATCCTAATTCCGCAGTTTCTGCAGTGCCCAATCCGGCAATTTCTGTAACTCCTAATTCTCATCTTTCTAGACACAATACCCCTGTTTCTGGAGCTAATACCCATGTTCCTGAACTGATTCCAGTATTCCTGGAATTCTTAATTCCCCTCTCTGTAGCTCCTAATTCTTAGTTCCTGGAGCTAATTCCCATGTTTCTGGAGCTAATCTTTTTTCTGACGTTCTAAATATCCCATCTTTTTCTGGTGGTAAATCCCTTGTTTACGTTTGCTAATGCAACGGTTTCTGGCGCGAATAACTTTTTTTCTGTGGTAAATTTCGGTTGTGATCCATATTTCCATATTTCTGCAGCTCCAAATTGTGCAGATTATGAAGCACATTTTTGTCCATTTTGCATGTGTACTAGTCGAGTAGATATTGCTCCGAATTGTCCTGTTCCTGATGCGCTCCCCTAATTAACCTGCAACATGAACAGAACATTCATCATTTCTAGAAGTAACTCTCCTATTTCTAAACTTAATTCCCCTGTTTCCGGAGCTACTTATGCAATACTGTGATTAATCTTCTGTTCCTGGAGCTCGCTTCCCCTGCTTCTGCATTTCCCCCTTGCCCTGTTTCTGGAGTGAATTCCATTGTTTCTGGAGCTACAAATTTTCCCGTTTCTGCACCTCATCCTTGTCATCTTTCAAAAAGTAATTCCACGGCTTCTGTACCTAATTCCCTTGTTTCTGCACAGATTCCCACGTTTCTGAGCTCCTACTTCCCCTCTTTCTGCGACTCCTAATTTCACAGTTCCTTGAGTGAATTCCCCTCTTTCTGTAGCTAATTCAATTGTTTCTGGAGCTAATACATTTGTTTCCGGAGAAAATTGCATGGTTTCTGAATGTCCTAGTTCCCCTCTTTCTGGAGACTCTGATTTGTTTGTGGAGCTCCTAAATGTTCATTTTCTAGAAAGACAAATTGCGCTGTTTGTGAAGCACCTAATTGTCCCATTTAAGTGTCTATTAGTTATATATATATATATATATATATTTGTGTATCACCGAAATGTCCTATTTATGCTGCGCTCTCATAAAGCCGCTGCTGCAGGGACAGCTAAGGCTTGTCTTCCAAGAGCTAACTCTGCTCTTTGCAAACATTTCTGGATCTAATTTCGCAATTTCTTGCGCTAATAATACCCCTGTTCCTAGAAGTACTAATTTCCCAGTCTGTGGAGCTCCTGATTCCTCTTTTTCTGGAGCAACTTCCCTTGTTCTTGGAGCTTATCACCTTGTTTCTGTCGCTGAGACGCCCACTATTTCTGGGACACCTGATATTCCCAATTTCTGGAGCTAATCACAATAATTCAGGACATATTTCCCTTCATTCTGGAGCTCCTAATTTTGGTGTTAATGGAGAAATTAATTCCCCAGTTGATGGAGTTTACTCCAATATTTCTGGAGATAATTCCCCGATTATAGAACTGAAGCCTTTAATTAAGGCTATCACATTGCCCCTGTTTCTGGTGCTATTTCGCTTGTTCCAAAGTTCGTTGCAATATTCTTGGAGCTGCTAAATCCCACCTTATGTGTGCTCTGAATGCAGCTGTTGCTGGAGTTCCTACTACAACAGCTTATGCAGGTCCAATTGCCCTGTTGATGGAGCCATTTCAGATATTTGTGGAGATCACAATTAACTGTTTCGAGAGATTCAAATTTCGCCGTTTATGAAAAATCTAATTGTGCTTCCATTTACCCGATATAATTCCTTTGCTTCTGGGGATACTTCCGCTGTACTGTACAATGTCCCCTGTTTCTCGAAATCCTAATTCCACTGTTTCTGCAGCGTCCAATTAGGCAGTTTCTGTGACTGCTAATTCTCATCTTTCTAGACCTAATTCCCCGGTTTCTGGAGATAACACCCTTCTTTCGGAATTAATTACAGTAATCCTGGAACTCTTAAGTCCCGTCCCTGCAGCTCGCAATTCCACGCTTACTGGAGCTAATTCCCCTGTTTCTGAAGCTCATCTTTTTTCTGCAATTCCTAACATCCCAGATTGTGTATCTCCTAATGCAGTTGTTTATGGACCAAAATCCCCTTTTTCCTTTGCTACTTCAACGGTCTCTGGAGATAACCAGTTTTCTGTGGACATTTCCTGTGGAGCACCTAATTTCCCTTTTTTCTGGAACTCCAGGTTGAGCGGATTATGAAGCCCATAATTGTCCTTTTACGTGTCTCGTACTTGGCCTAATTATCCTGCTCATTGTGCGCTGTCTTAATTACCCCGCAACAAGGCCTATTTCCAGAGTTTCAATACCTAACTCCCCTGTTTCTGGCGCTAATTCTCTTCTTTCTGAGCAAATCCCGTCTTCCTGGAGCTCATAATTCCACTCTTTCTGCGGCTCCAAATTCCCCTGTTCCTGGAGTTAATTTCCCTGCTTCTGGAGATAATGTAAATTTTTTCTGGATATCCTAATTTCCCAGTTTGTGGAGCTTCTAATCCCTGTTTCCGGAGGTAACTCCTCAGTTTCGCTCGCTAAGTCAATAGTTTCACAAGCTAATGCCTAGGTTTCTCGAGCTAATTCCCCAATATCTGGAGGTCCTAGTTCTCCTGTATCTGCAGTTCCTAATTCCTCTGATTCTGAGTCTCTAAATTGCCCTGTTTATTTTACACCGAATTGCCCTTTTCACGTGGCCACTCATTCTCTGATATATATATGTCGAACCAAAGTGTATTGTTTATGGTGCGCTCTCCGAATTCCCCTACTACATGATCAGCTAATTTACATGTTTCTGGAGCTGGCTCCACATTTCGCAGATTCTGGAGCCTGCTCCAGAGGCCCACGTTGATGCTGCCCTCTCCTAATTACCCACTATCTGGATCACCTAAATCACCTGTTTCCTTTGCTCCAACTAAATTTGTTGATGGAAACATACTTCTCTCGCTTGTGGATCGTATAATTCCACTGTTTTTGCAGCTAATTCCCCTGATGCTGGAGATGATAGCACTGCTTCTGGATTTGAGTCCCCTGTTTCTGGAGCTAATTTCCTTGCTTAATAGCTAATTCCCGTCTTCCTGGTACTAATTCCCATGTTTCCAGACGGGATTTAGCTTTTTTCTGAAGCTCCGAATTCCTCAGTTTCTGGAGGGAAAACCCCTGTTTCTGCAGATATTTCAAAGGCTTCTGGAAGTAATAATTCTGCCTCTTGAGCTGAATCCATATATTATGGAGGTACTAGTTCCCCTATTACTGGAGATATATCAGCTGTTTCTGTAGATCGCAATACCCCCGTTTCTGGAGTTAATATTGCGCTCTTTATGGAGCAGGTAATTGTCGTTTTTACATGGATCATGTCCCATCCACCAGCGCAAGTTCGTGCCTCATTCCAGCCCAATTTTCTGCACCATGGCAACCCAAGTTCCTGTCCATTCCCCAGACCATTTCCCAATTAATGGAGCCTGCTCCTAAGTTCTATGTTGATGGAGTCCTCTCCTAATTGCCTTGCATCTGGATCTCCTAAAGCGCCTGTATCTTTTGCTCCAACTTATTTTGTTTATGGAACCATACTTCCTTTGTTTCTGGACTTTATATTTCCCCAGTTTCAGAATATAATTCCAAATTTTATGGGTTAATTCCCCTATTTCTGAAGATAATGGCCTCAGTTCTGAGTTAATTTCCATGTTCCTGGATCTCCTACTTCTGCAGCTCCCAATTCCCCTGTTTATCGATCTAATACTCCTGATTGTAGAGGTAATTCATATTTTGCTGGAGCTCCTAATATCCCAGTTTGAGGAGATCCTAAATCCTCTGTTTCTGGATGTAACTCCTCTGTTTCTGTAACTAATTCAACTGTTTAAGTAGGTAATACCTCAGTTTCTGGTGCTGATTCCCCAGTTTATGGAAGTCCGAGTGCACCTGTTTCTGGAAATGTTTCAATGGTTTGCGGAGTTACTAATATCCCCGTTACTGGAGCTCCAAATTGCGCAGTTTATGGAGCACACCATTGTCATTTTATTGAGGCTATGAGTTCCCTATAGCTCCGAATTGTTCTGTTAATGGTGCGCTCTGCTATTTCCCCTGCTTTAGGAACAGCTAATTCGCCTTTTTCCGGAGATGTCTCCAAATTTCCCACTTTCTTGTACACTATCCTATGTTCCAGTTTGAAGCTGCAATTTCCTTATTTCCCTGTATCCGGATCTCCTAAATCTCCTTTATCTTTTGCTTCAAATTGCATTCTTTATTGAAACATACTTGCCTTGTTTCTGCATCTCGAAATCTCAGTTTCTGAAGCGAAACAACCTGAATCTGTAGCTACGATGTCTTCTGTTTCTGGAACTCTTGATCTGCCCCTTGGTGGATCTAATTCCAATATTACTGCAGGCAATTCCCCTGTTTCGAGAGCTCCTAATACCTGTGTTTCTGGAACCAATTACCTGTTTTGGGGATTCACCTTCTATTCCTGGAGCTGGTATTATTAATGTTTCTGGAGTTCCTAATACTCCAGTTACGAGAGTTCCCATTATTCCTGTTTCTGGAGCTATTTCACTTGTTTGTGGATCTCCTCATTGCGCAATTTCAGGAACTCCAAATTGCACTGTTTATGGAGTACTTAATTATCCTTTTTATGTGGCTACTATTTGCCCGATATATATCGTACCGAATTGTCTATTTATGCTGCACTCTCCTAATTCTCCTGCGAAAGGAAAATCCAAGTCGCCTTTTTATAAAGCTGTGCCCAATTTCCCAGTTCCTGGCGCTGTCTGCTATGTTCCAAGTTCTCCTAATTCCACCCTATCTAGATCTAATAAATCTCCGGTTTATTTTGCTCCAAATTACATTGTTTATGGAACCTAATCTTCTTTTGCTTCTGGATCTCATGATTTCCCTGTTTCTATAGTCGAAATGTCCTCTGATTCTGGAGCACCCGATTCTCTCTCTTTCCCGAGGTAATTACCATATTTCAGGACATAATTCCCCTCTTGCTGTAGCTCCTAATTCCGGGGCTTCTGAAGCACATAATGCCTTGGTTTGTGCAGTAAATACCAGTGTTTATCGAGCTAATTTTCGTCTTTCTGGAATTAATTCATATATTTAAGTAGGTAATATTCAGTCTATTGTGGAGCTAATTCCCTTGTTCTGTGGCTTATTTTTCTGTTCCTGGAACTGTAAATTCTCATCTTTAGGAAGTTCCTAATGTCCCTGTTGCTGAAGCTTCTAATACCGCAGGTTATGTAGATATTTCTCTTGTTGGGGAGATCCTAATTCCCCTGTTTCTGAAGCTGAAATGCACGGTTTACGAAGCGTCTAATTGTTTTTTCATGCGGCTAACATTCCCCCGATATATATAGCTCCGAATGGTTCTGCTTATAGCGCTCTGTGCTAATTCTCCTGCAACAGGAACAGCTAATTTTCCAATTTATTACACTAACTCCCTTCTGTCTAAACCCAATTCCCATGTTTCATATATAATTCCGCTGTAGTGAGCGAAGTCCTGTGATCCTGAGCTCCTAATTCCCCAGTTTCAGCAGCATACAATTCTTCTGTTCCTGGAGCTAATTCCATTGTTTCTGGAGCTGCTAATTCACCGCTTCTTGTAACTCCTAATTATCCACTTTCTGGACCCAATTCCTCTGTTTATGGAGCTAAGTCCCTTGTTTTGCGCTAATTCCGGGTTCCTAAAGCTCCTACTTCATCTTTTTACTGGAGGTCCGAATATTCCAGTTTGTGAAGCTCCTAAATCCTGTTTCTACATGTAACTGTCCTGGTTCTGTAGCTAATTTAACTGTTTGGAGTTAAAACTTTGTTTCTGCGAAAAAAATCCCCTAGTTTCTGGAACTGTCTCCAAATTTACTAGTTTGTCGAGCCCTCTCCTAATTTCCATGTTCATGCTGGCCTCTCCTAATTCCCCTGTTTCTTATCTGTATCACCTAAATCTCCTCTTTCTTTTGCTCCAAATTACTTTGTTTATTGAACCATACTTTCCTTGTTTCTGTATCTGTTAATTCCCATGTTTTTGGAGCTAATTCTCCTGATTATGAAGTAATTCGCGTGTTCCTGCAGCAATTCACGGGTTTCCGAGCTAATTCATCTTTTTGTGGGGAGTTACGAATATCCCAGTTTGTGGAGCCACGAATTCTTCTGTTTCTTCAGGTAACTCCCCTGATTCTGTAGCTATTTTAAATATAATGTAGTGTAACAAATGAATACACCATTCGATGACTGTTGAATTGCAATGAATCGATTATTCACTTGCAAGGGGAAATCGTGTAGTTGATAATTAGCCCTTCACTGAGCTCTCCGCCTCGATCTCTTCGATAAACTCTTGAACTGGGACAGTTATACATTGCAGCAAATAGTTGTGTACCGGACATTACAGCCATTGTCCTTTTACATGGCCTTTTTCAATCCGACACAGATTTATGATCTATTTCGCTCATATGATACACCATGGACTATTTGGGGGCTTTACCTCTTGAGCATGAGGCTATATCCTTAATTTTAAACAGCTGCGAGCGAGGCTTCCAGTAATGCAACACTCGTCTGAACCATATGAGTAAATATGGAATTGATGATGTATGTCGCTATCGGCAACTTGAAAACTCTATCATTGAATCAGATACAACGGAGGCCTATGTAGTACTTCAATTCCCCCTTTTGGTCCTTGACAACTCACCTCAACGTAACCAGCCCTTCTAAATTTAACAGTTGCGGGAATGAGCCTAGTGCACATGTAGCTATATTACTCCCTCTGTCTCAGTAGGTTACTCTGCTTCTTCAATGTAGCTTTAACCTTGCTTTTATTCCTACAGTTAGACTAAGCTGCACCTGTCTTTACATGCCAGGCTAAGGACAATAACAATTGTAGAGCTGCCAGCACACGAGAGATGATGCTTTAGGATGTGGTAAACTTGTATATTTTCCTTCAGGGGATCCTTTATCTCATTTATGTCGTCTGGGAGAAAGGGTATGGAGCTGAGAGGTGTTCTTCATACAGCCCCAGATCTGCCCTTCATTCGTCCGTTAGATTCAGAGCAATAGATCACCGTGCATGAATGTAGGTACATGAGTGCCCTATGCATACAAGTAGGATGAAGGTGAAGCAGACGCTGGGGTTAGTAATGTTAGAAAAAAAGGTATTCGCTCCAGAAGCCGTTGAATTAGCTACAGATGCATTCGGAGATCCACAACCTGGGATATTAGGAACTCCAGGAAAAACCTGAGCTCCAGAAATAGGGGAGTTAGCTGCAGGAACAGTGGTATCAGCAATTGCAGAGAGGGGAAGTAGCAGTTCCAGGAATACTATAATTAGTTCAGAAACAAGGTTATTAGTTCCAGAAACATGGTAATTAGGTCTAGAAACATGACAATTCGGAATTACTGAAACTGCGGAATTGGACACTGCTGAAGCTGGCGAATTCGGAGCTCAAGAAAATGGGAATATGTTCAGTACAGCGGAAGTATCTCCAGAAACAAAGGAATTAATATTAGAAAGAGAACACCATACGCAGGACATTTCGGATATATATGCATATATATATATATATATATATATATAAAACTAATAGACACTTAAATATTAAGTGGGGAACTAGGACTTCCAGAAACTATGGAATTTTATGCGGCAGCAAAGGTATGAGCGAGGTTACTCCAGAAAGAGGTAACTTAGCGGTTTCTGCAGCATGGGAGTTAGGAGTGCGCACCATAAGGAGCACATTTCCGATAGTTATATATATATAACTAGTCGACACGAAAATAGAACAATTAGCTGCTTCATCAATAGTGCAATTTGGAGCTCCAAAAACAGACGAACAGACGAACAGGGGCTCCACAAACAAAACATAATGTCCAGAAATTGGGGAACGTGGACTTCAAGAAACTATGGAATGTTCTACGTAAATAAAGGAATTAGCTCCAGAAACAGTTGAATTACCGAGAGAAACTAGAGAAGCAGGGACATTCCATGTAGGTATAGGGAAATTAGGAGTCGCAGAAAGAGGAGCTCCAAGAACATGGGAATTAGAAACATAGAAACATAGAAAATATTTGCAGGAGGAGGCCATTCGGCCCATCGAGTCTTCACCACTGTTCAAGAAGATCATGGTTAAACATTCACCTCAGTACCCCTTTCCTGCTTTTTCTCCATACCCCTTGATCTCTTTAGCCGTAAGGGCAATATACAAGTCCCTCTTGAATACATCTAACGGACCATCATGAACAATTCTCTCCGGAATTGGGTTCCACAGGTTAACAACTCTCTGAGTGAAGAAGTTTCTCCTCATCTCAATCGTAAATGGCTTACCCCTTATCCTTAGTCTGTGTCCACTGGTTCTGCACTTCCTCAACATCGCGAACATTCTTCCTGCATCAAAACAATCCAGTCCCGTCAGAATATTATATTTTTCTATGAGATCCACTCTCATCCTTCTAAACTCCAGTGAATACAGGCCCAGTCGTTCCAGTCTCTCCTCAGAAGTCAGTCCTGCAATCCCGGTAATCAGTCTGGTGAACCTTCGCTGCAATCCAACAATAGCAAGAACGTCCTTCCTCAGATTACGAGACCAAAACTGAACACAGTATTCCAGGTGAGGCCTCACCAAGATCCTGTACAACTGCAGTAATTCCTCTGTGCTCCTCTACTCATATCCCCTCGCTATGAATGACAACATACCATTCGCCTTCTTCACCGTCAGCTGTACCAGCATGCCAAATTTCAACGACTGATGTACCATGACACCCAGGTCTCGTTGCAGCTCTCCTTATCCAAATCTGCCGCCATTCAGAAAATATTCTGCCTTCGTGTTGGGGGTGGCTAGGAGAGCTTGGAGGCTAGGAGAGCTGGGGAGTGGGAGAGCTTGGAGAGGTATGAGAGCTTTGCGGGGTAGGGAGATTTTAGGTGCTAGGAGAGCTAGGAGGGCTTGGAGTTCTGGGAGGACGGTCGGAGAGCTTGGAGGGATGGATAGCTTTGGGGTGGTGGTAGGAGAGCTTGTGGGTTAGGGTAGATTGCGGGGGCAGGAGCGCTTGGGTGACATGAGTACTTGGGCGGTAGGAGAGATTGAGTGGTTTGGAGAGATTAGGGGAGGTAGGAGAGCTTGGAGGAGTAGGAGAGATTGAGGTGTAGGAGAGAATGGAGATTCGGAGTGCTTGGGCGGGTAGAAGAGCTTGATGGGTAGGAGAGCTTGTGGGTATGTGAGCTTGCGGTGTCGGAGAGCTTGGGAGTTAGTAGAGCGTGGGGGGTGCAGCATAGCATGGGGGTTAGAGGTGCTTGGGGATTAGGACATCTTGGGTGATAGGGGAGCTTTGGGGGTTGGAGAGCTTGGTGGGTAGGAGAACTTGTGCGGTTAGGAGAGCTTGGGCGGGTAGGAGAGCTTTTGGGTTAGGAGAGCTGGGGTGGCACGAGAGCTTGTGGGGGTAGGAGAGTTTGGGCAAGGGGGATAGGAGAACTTTTGAGGTGTCCTAGAGCTTGGGATGGTTGGAGAGCTCGTGGGGGTAGGTGTGATTAGGGGGATAGGAGAGCTTCGGAGGTAGGATAGCTTGGGCGGTGAGGGAAAGAGAATATTCGGATTTGGAGAGTTGGGGGGCAGGAGAGCTTGGGGGACATGAGAGCGTGGGGCGGTAGGAGAACTTGGGGGGTGTAGGAGAGGTTGGGGGATGTCGGAGAGCTTGGGGGGATAGGAGAGCTTGGTGGGGTTAGGAGAGCTTGGGTGGGTCGGACATCTTGGGAGGGGTGTAGGAGAGATTGGTGTAGTAGGAGAGCTTGGATGGGTAGAAGAGCTGGGCTGGGTACGAAAGTTTATGGGGTGAGGAGTGCTTGGCGAGTAGGTCAGCTTGGGGTGTGTAGGAGAGCATGGGGGAGTAGGAGAGATTGGCGGGGCAGGAGAGCTTTGAGGGTAGGAGAGATTGGCGGCTAGGAGAGCTTGCGGGGTTAGGAGAGCTTGGGGGTGGCTAGGAGAGCTTGGAGGGTAGTAGAGCTGGGGATTGGGAGAGCTTGGGAGGTAGGATAGCTCGGGCGGTGATGGTAGGAGAACTTGTGGGTTAGGAGAGTTGGGGGGCAGTTGAGCTTGTAGGAGATGAGAGCTTGGGGCGGTAGGAAAGCTTGGGGGTCTAGGAGAGCTTGGGTGAGGTCGGAAAGCTTGCGGGGGAGGAGAGCTTGGGCGCGTAGGAGATCTTGGGCGGGTCGGAGAGCTTGGGGGTTAGGAGAGCTGGGGTTAGAAGGAGAACTTGCGGGGGTAGGAGTTGTTGCGGAGGTGTAGGATAGCTTTCTGTGGTAGGAAAGCTTGGGTGTAGGGGAGCTTGCGGGGGGGTTGGACAGCTTGGCGGGGAAGGAGAGTTTGGGCGGGGTCGGAGAGCTTGGGTGGTGTTGGAGATATTGCAGGGTAGGAGAGCTTAGGGGGTAGGTTAGCTTGTGGGTTCGCAATGCTCGGGTTGTAGGATAGCCTGTGGGTTAGGAGAGATTGGGGTTAGGAGAGCTTGTGGGTTCGGAGAGCTTGGGGGTGGGGTAGGATAATTTCAGGGGTAGGAGCTTGGGGTGTTAGGAGAGCTTGGCGGGTAGGAGAGATTGGCGGTGCAGGAGACCTTTGATGGGGGGGCGTAGGGGAGATTGGGGTTGGGTAAGAGAGCATTGGTGGGTAGGAGAGCTTGCGGGGTAGGAGAGCTTGACCGGGGTTTGCCAGGATAAGAGAGCTTGGGGAGCCGGTAGGAGAGCTTTGGAGGTGTTAGAGAGCTTGGGGTGGTAGGAGTGCGTGGGTTGGGTAGAAGTGATTGGCGGGTTTAGGAGAGCATTGGGGATAGGAGAGCTTGGTGGGGTACGACAGCTGGGGCATTAGGAGAGCTGGGGAGGCAGGAGGATTGGGGGGGTTGGGAGAGCTTGGGGGTAGGAGAGGTTGGGGGTAGGAGAACTTGTGGGTGGGTAGGAGAGCTTGTGGGGGTAGGAGAGTTGGAGTGTTGGCGAGCTTGGGGGTGTCGGAGAGCTTGGGGGTTAGGGGAGCTGGGGCGGTAGGAGAGCTGGTGAGGTAGGAGAGCTGGGATTTGGGAGAGCATGAGGGTAGGAGCGCTTTGGGCGTAGGAGAGCTTGGAGGGGTAGGAGTGCTTCGGGGTTGGTAGAAGAGCTTACGGGAGAAGGAGATCTTGGAGGGGGGGTGGTTTAGAGACATTGGGAGGACAGGAGAGCTTGTGGGGAATGGAGAGCTTGGAGGGGGCGTGGTTTAGAGACATTGGGAGGACAGGAGTGCTTGGGGGTGTAGCAGAACTTGTGGGGAAGGAGAGCGTGATGGTAGGTGAGCTTGCGGGGGTAGGAGTGCTTGTGGGGGGTAGGAGTGCTTAGGGGATAATAGAGCGTGGGGTGTAGGAGAGTTTAGTGGTGTAGGAAGCATGGGTGTTGGGAGAGCTTGGGGAGTAGGAGAGCTTGGGCGTAGGAGAGCAACGGGGGTAGGAGAGCTTGCCGGGGTAGGCGCGCATGGGTGGGCTAGAAGATATTCGGGGGATCGGCGAGCTTGGGAGTTTTGGAGACCTTGACAGGGAGTAGGAGAGCTTCGGGAGTGTAGGGGTTCTTGTGAGTTTGGGAGTGCTTGTGGGGTCGAAGAACTTGTGGGGGTATGAGAGTTGTGGGGTTCGGAGAGCGTAGGTGGGGTAGGAGAGCTGGAGGCGTAGGTGAGGATTGCGGGCTAGGAGAGCTTGAAGGCTAGGAGAGCATGGGGAATAGGAGAGCTTAAAGGGGTAGGAGAGCTTGGTTGGTAGGAGAACTTCTGGGCATGGGAGAGCTTGGGTGGGGTTGAAGAGCTTGGCAGGGTAGGAGAGTTTGCGGCGGTGGGAATGCTTGGTGGGTAGGAGAGCTTGGGAGTGGTAGGAGAGGTTGGGAGGGAAGGGGAGCTTGGAAGGTAGGAGATCTTGGCGGGGTAGGTAAGCTTGCGGGTGCGTAGAAGAGCTTGCGGTGGAAGGAGAGTTGGTTGGTTGGAGAGCATGGGCGGGTAGGAGAGCGTGGGCGTGTAGGAGCACTTGGGTGGGTCGGTCAGTTCGGAGGTGTAGGAGAGCATGGCCGGTTAGGAGAGCTTGGTGGGGTGGTGTAGGAGAGGTTGGTGGGTAGTAGAGCTTGGAGGGTAAGATAGCGTTGGTGTGGGGGTAGGAGACCTTGCGGTACATGAGAACTTGTGGCGGTAGGAGAGCTTGGGTGTTTAGGAGAGATTGGGGGAGGTAGGAGAGCTTGGAGGGGTAGGTGAGCATGGGGTGGAGGAGAGCATGGGGATTCGGAGTTCTTGGGCGGGTAGGAGAGCTTGATGGGTAGGAGAGCTTTGGGGTATTTGAGCTTGCGGTGTAGGAGAGCTTGGACATAGGAGAGCGTGGCGGGTAGGGGAGCTTGGGGGGTATATGAGAGCATGGGGGTTAGAAATGCTTGGGGATTAGCAGAGCTTGTAGGCTAGGAGAGCATGGGGTTTGGAGAGCTTCGTGGGTAGGAGAGCTTGTGCGGTTAGAAGAGCTTGGGCGGCTAGGAGAGCTTGTGGGTTAGGAGAGCTATAGTGGCACGAGAGCTTGCTGGGGTAGGAGTTGTTGCAGGGGTGTAGGATAGCTTTGTGTGGTAGGAAAGCTTGGGGTGTAGGAGAGCTTGCGGGGGGTTGGAGAGCTTGGCGGGGAAGGAGAGCTTGGGTGGTGTTGGAGATTTTGCAGGGTCGGAGAGTTAAGGGGGTAGGAGAGCTTGGGGGGTAGGAATACGAGAGTTTCGGGGGTATGAGAGCTTGGGGCGGTGGGATATCTTGGGGGCGTTGTGAGAGCTTGTTAGGTAGGATAGTTGTTGCGATAGCATAGCTGGGGTGGGAGGAGAGCTGGGGCACTGGGTGAGCTTGGGAGGTAGGATAGCTTGGGGGTTAGGAGAGCTTGGGGGTTAGGAGCGCTTGGGGGTGGTAGGAGAGCTGGGGCGGCAGGAGAGCTGGCGGTGTACGACAGCTGAGGGGGTGAGATCGTTTGGGGGTAGAAGAGCTTGGCGGGTTAAGAGTGCGGTCGGGTAGGAGAGCTTGGGCTGTAGGAGAGCATGACGGGTAGGACAGCTTGTGGGAGTAGGATAGCTTTGGATTTATGATTGCTTGGAGCGGTTGGAGAGTTTGTGGTGTTAGGAGATCTTGGGGAGGGAGGTAGGAAAGCATTCGGTGTGAAGGAAAGTTTGCGTGGGTCGGAGAGCTTCGGGGCTGTCGGCGAGCTTGGGGGGTGGGTGAGATTGTTGGTGTAGGAGAGCTTGGCGGGTAGGAGTGCTTGTGTATCGGACAGATTGTAGTGTGGGAAAGCTTGGGATTGGGTTGGAGAGCTTGCCGGGTATGAGAGCTTGGGAGTGGGTTGGCGAGCTTGTGGGGGTTGGAAAGCATGGTGGTGTAGCAGAGCTTGCTGGGTCGGAGAGCATGTGGGTAAATGAGCTTGGGAGGATAGTGAGCTTGGGGTTTCAGAGAGCTTGGGGGGTTAGTTAACTTTGGGGGTTAGCAGAGCTT
The DNA here is from genome assembly GCF_044704955.1 of Pristiophorus japonicus. Classification (NCBI taxonomy): domain Eukaryota; kingdom Metazoa; phylum Chordata; class Chondrichthyes; family Pristiophoridae; genus Pristiophorus; species Pristiophorus japonicus. The sequence continues at coordinate 832,120 of NW_027250756.1, forward strand.
GAGCGGATAGGAGAGCTTGGGTGTGGTGGTGAGCTTAGATGAGGTAGGAGAGTTTGAGGGGAGGAGATCTTGGGGGGGTGGAATGTTGAGGGGGAGGAGATCTTAGGGTTAGGAGCGCTTGGTGCGTAAGAAAGCTTGGGTGGTAGGAGAGCTTGGGGGTAGGAGAGCTTGGGCGTGTAGAAGACCTTGCGGCGGGTAGGAAAGCTTGGCGGCGGCGGAGAATTTGGGTCGTGTTGGAGAGCTTGGGGTGTAGGAGAGCTTGGGCGTGTAGGAGAGCTTGCGGGGTGTTGGAGAGCTTGGGGGGTTTAGGAGAGCTTGGGCGGGTAGGAGAGCTTGGCGTGTTAGGAGAGCTAGGGTGGGGTAGGAGAACTGGAGGGGTACGTGAGCGTAGGGGTCTAGGAGAGTTTGAAGGGGTAGGACAGCTTGGGGTTAGTAGTGCTAGCGCGGGTAGGAGGGCTTGCTGGGTGTAGGAGAGCTTGTGTGGGTAGGAGAGTGTGGGGCGGTAGGAGAGCTTGTGGGGGTAAGTGACATTGGGGGTAGGAGAGCTTGGCGGTGTCGTAGAGTTTGTGGGGATAGGAGAGCTTGGGGTGATAGGAGAGCTTGGGGGAAAGAAGAACTTGGGGCGGTGGACGGAGAGATTGGGTGGGGTTGAAGAGCTTGGGAGGTGTAGGATAGCTTGGGTGGGTAGGAGAGGTTGGGTGTAGGAGAGTTTGCGGGGTAGGAGAGCTTGGGGTGTAGGAGAGCATGGGGATTCGGAGTGCTTGGGCGGGGAGGAGAGATTTTTGGGTAGGAGAGCTTGGGGGTATGTGAGCTTGCGGTATAGGAGAGCTTGGGAGTTAGGAGAGCTTGGGGGTAGGGGAGCTCATGGGCTGTAGTAGAGCGTGGGGGTTATAAATGCTTGGGGGTTAGGAGAGCTTGGGGGATAGGAAAGCTTGTGTGGGAAGGAGTGCTTTGGGTGGTAGGAGAACTTGGGGGAGTAAGAGAGATGAGGGGTTTGAGGAGCTATGGTGGTAGGAGATTTTGGGGGAAGATAGCTTGGCGGGTAGGAGAGGTTTGGGAGGGGAATGAAAGCTTGGGGTGAAGGAAAGCTTGGGCGGTAGGAGAGCTTGTGCGGTTAGAAGAGTTTGGGGGCGGGGTAGGAGAGCTTTGGGGGAAGGCGAGCGAGGGGTGGTTAGGAAAGCTTGCAGGGGTAGGAGAGCCTAAGGGGGTAGGAGAGCTTGGTGGTGTGGGAAATCCTGGTAGGAAGGAGATATTGGCGCGAGGAGAGTTTGGGGGTGTAGGAGTGCTTGGGGGCTAGGAGACCTTTGCGGGTAGGAGAGCTTGCGGGTGTAGGAGAAGTTGTGGGGGTGCAAGGACATTTTGGGGGGTTGGAGAGCTTGGGGCGAGAAGAGCATGGGGGCTAGAAGAGCTTGGTGGGGTAGGCGAGCTTCAGCGTGGGTCGGAGTGCTCATGGATATAGGAGGATTTGGGTGTGGTTGGAGAGCTTGGATGATAGAAGAGCTTGGGTAGGTGGGAGAGCTTAGCGGGTGGGAGATCTTGTCGGGTAGCAGAGCTTGGGGGCAGGAGAAAATGTAGGATGGGTGATTTTGGGAGTGTGCGAGAGCTTGGGGGGTAAGAGAGCTTGGGGGAAGGAGAGCTTAGCGGGTAGGAGACTTTGGGGTATAGAAGAATTTGGGGGGTAGGTGAGCTTGGGGTGTTGGAGAGCTTGGTGTGTTTGGAGAGCTTGGAGGTTTAGTGAGCATCGGGGTAGGAGATCTTGGCGGGTAGGAGAGCTTTGGTTGGTAGAAGTGCTGGGGGGTTGGAGAGTTTACGGGGTAGGAGAGCTTGGGGTGATAAGAGAGCTTAAGGGTGTCGGAGAGCGAGGGGATTGGAGAGCTTGTTGGGGTAGGAGAGCTTGTAGCGTAGGAGATCTTGGTGTGCAGGAGAGCATGGGGGTGGAAGGAGAGCTTGCGGATAGGAGTGCTTATGGGGGTAGGAGAACTTTGGGGTGGTAAGAGAGCTTGGGGTGGTTGGAGAGCTTGGGGGGTAGGAGTGCTTGGGTGGCAGGAGAGCTTGGTTGGACAGGAGAGCTTGAGGGCGTAGGAGAGCTTGGGTTCGAAGGAGAGCTTGGGAGTGTAGGAGAGCATGGAGGGTAGGAGAGCTTGGGCGGGTAGGAGACCTTGGGGGTGTAAGAGAGCGAGGGCAGGTAGGAGAGCTTTGGGATTTTGGAGAGCTTGAGGGGGTAGGAGAATTTGCGGGGGTAGGAGAGCTTTGGGAGATAGGATAGCATTGGGGTGTAGGAGAGTTTGAGGGGTAGGAGAGCTGTGTGGGTTAGGAGAACTTGGCGGGTAGCAGAGCTTGGGCAGGGGGAGAGCTTACGGGTATAGGAGAGCTTGGGCGGGGTAGGAGTGCTTGCCAGGGGTAGGAGTGCTTGGGGGCTTCGAAGAGTTTGGGGGAAGGAGTGCTTGTGGGGATCATAGAGCTTGGCGGCGTCGGGGATCTTGTGGGGTTAGGAGAGATGTTGGGGTACGAGAGCTTGGCGGGAGTAGGAGCGCTTGGGGTGTAGGAGAGCTTGCGGGGCTACGAGACCTGTGGGCGTAGGAGAGCTGGGGGCGTAGGAGAGCTGGGGTGCTTGGAGAATTTGGTGTGTAGGAGAGCTTGGGGTGTGAGGAGAGCGTGAGTTGGTAGGAGAGCTGGGGGTTTAGGAGAGCTTCGCGGGCTAGGACAGCTTACGGCGGGTAGGAGAGCTTGGGGGAGTAGGAGGGCTTGGTGGTTAGGAGAACTTGGTGGTTTAGGAGAGCTTGCGGGGATAGGACTTGGGTGGGTGATGGGAAAGGTTGGGGTTATGAGACGTTGCTGGGTTGGACAGCTTGTGGGGCTAGGAGAGCTTGTGCAGTAGATGAGCTTGGGTGTGTAGGAGAGCCTGCGGGGCAGGAGAACTTGGAGCGTAGGAGATCTTCGAGGTGAGCTGACCTTGCGTTGGTCAGAAAGCTTGGTGGGGTCGGAGAGCTTGGGCGAGTAGAGAGCTTCGGGGGTAGGAGAGCTTGGCGGGGTAGGAGAGCTTGGGCGGTTAGGAGAGCTTGGGGAGGTAGGAGAACCTGTGGGTGTCGGAAAGCTTGGAGGCGAAGGAGAGCTTGAGTGAGTAGGAGAACTTGGGGGGTGTAGGAGAGCCTGGGCGGTGTCGGAGAGCTTGGTGTGTGTAGGATATCTTGTGGGGTAGGAGAGCTTGAGGGGGTAGGAGAGCTTGATGGTTTTAGGAGAGTTTGGGGGGGTCGGAGGTATTGGTGTGGTAGGAGAGCTTGATGGATAGGAGGGCTTGGGGAGGGATAGGAGAGCTTGGGGGTGTACTAGGAATTGGGGCGATAGGAGAGCTTGAGCTGGTAAGAGAGCTTGAGGGGTAGGAGACCTTTGCGGGGTATGAGAGCTTGGGGGGTAAGAATGCTTGGTGGTTAGGAGAGCTTGGTGAGTCGGAGAGCTTGGGTGTGTAGCAGAGCTTAGGGATGTAGGAAAGCTGGAGGCGGGTGGTGGGAAAGCCTGACGGCTCGAAGAGCTTTGGAGGTGTAGGAGAGCATGGGGGGTAGGAGAGCCTAGGGATTTTAGGAGGGCTTTGGCGGGGTAGGAGAGATTGGCGGGTAGGAGTGCATGGTGGGGTAGGAGAGCTTAGTGCGGGGGGTGGTAGGAGAGCTGGGGTGAAACAGAGCTGCTGGGGTAGGAGAGCTCGGGCGGTAGGAGGAGAACTTGGCGGCGGGCCGGTGAGATTTGGAGGTTGGGAGTGCTTGGTGGGGGCAGGAAAACTTGGCGGGGTATTGGAGCGTGGGGTAGGAGAGTTTGGGAGGCTAGAAAGCCTGGGGGGTAGGAGAGCTTGGGGAGGTATGAGAGCTTGGGGGAGGGAGAGTAGGAGAGCTTGGGGTGTAGGAGAGCCTGTGTGGGTAGGGGATTAGGAGAGCTTGGGGTGTTAGGAGACCTTGGGGGCAGAAGTGCTTGGGGAGGGATAGTAGTACATTGGAGGGGATTACTAAAGCTTGGGATGGTAGGAGAGCTTGGGGAAGGAGAACTTGGGGTTTAGGATAGCATTGGAGGTAGGAAAGTTTGGGGGAAAGAAAGCTTGCGGGGTAGATTAGCTTGGGTGTTCGGGGAGCTTGGGCGGGGTAGGAGAGCTTGCAGGGTGTAGGAGAGCTTGGTGTGTAGGAGAGCTTGGAGTGGTAGGAGAGCTGGGGATGTGGGAATAGGAAAACATGGGGGGAATAGGTGAGCTTGAAGGGGTAGTAGAGCTTGGGGGTCAGGAGAGCTTGGGGGGTTGGTGAGCTTGGGCGGCAGGAGAGCTTTGGGGGTAGGAGAGCTTCGGTAGTTGCCGAGCTTGGGGGAGATTGGAGAGCGTTTGGGACTAGGATAACTTGGCAGGCTAGCAGCGGTTGGAGGGGCAGGAGAGCTTGCGGTGCAGGAGAGTTTGCAGGGGTAAGTGAGCATGCGAGTGTAGAAGAGCTTGGCGGTGGGTAGGAGAACTAGGGCGGTAAGAGAGACTGGGGGGTTGGAGAGTTTGGATGGGTAGGAGAGCTTGGGGAGGGGTAGCAGAGCTTGGAGTGGTAGGGGAGCTTGGGGGTTAGGAGAGCTTGGGGGGTTAGGAGAACTTGGCGAGGCGGGGGGAAAGGACAGCTTGTGGGTGTTGGAGAGCTTGCGGGGTAGGAGAGCTTGGTGGGTGGGTCGGGAGCTTGGAGTGTAGGAGAGCTTGGGGTTCGGTGAGCTGACGGGGTTGTAGAGCATGGGGTGTAGTTGAGGTTGGCAGAGTAGGAGAGCTTAAGGTGTCGAAGAACGTGGGGGCTTTATGATAGCTTGGGGGGCTCGGAGATCATGGGGGGATAGGAGAGCTTACGGAGGTAGGAGAGCTTGGCGGGTAGGAGGGCATGCAGTAGTATGAGAGCATGGGGTTTGGGGAATTGGCGGGGTAGTAGAGCTTGGGGGTGGTAGAACATATTGGGGGTAGGAGAGCTTGGGGGATAGGGGAGATTGGGGGTGGGAGAGCATGGGGTGTAGCAGAGCTTGCGGGTAGGAGAGCATTGAGTGGTAGGAGAGCTTGGGTGCAAGAAATCTTTGGGGGTTTTGGAGATCTTGGGTGGGTAGCAGAGCTTTGGGTGTAGGAGAGCTTAGTGGGGTAGGAGCGCCAAGGAGATGTGGGTAGAAGAGCTTTGTGGGTGTAGGAGATCATGCGGGAGGGCGGTAGGAGATCTTGGGGGTTGCAGGAGAGTTTGGGGGTTGGGAGAGATTGGGGTTTAGTAGAGCTTGAGGGGTTCGGTGAGGTTGCGGGGTCGGTGTGTTTCGGGGATATGAGAGTTTGGAGGGGTTGCAGAGCTTGCGGGTTTAGGAGAGCTTGGGGGGTTGTACCACATGGGATGATAGGCGAGCATGGGGTGTAGGGGAGTTTGGGGTATAGGAGAGCTTGGCAGTGGTAGGAGAGCTTGGTAGAGGGGGTAGGAGATCTTGGGGTGGTAAGAGAGCTTGAGGGGTAGGAGACATTTGGGGGGTAGGAGAGCTTGGGGGGTAAGAACTCTTGGGTGGTAGGAGAGCTTGGTGATTCGGAGGGCTTGGGTGGGTAGCAGAACTTGTAGGTGCAGGAGAGCTCGGGGGCGGTGTAGGAGAGCCTGACGGCTAGAAGAGCTTTGGGGTTGTCGGAGGGCTTTGGCGGCGGTAGGAGAGATTGGCGGGTTGTCGTGAAATGGGGGGGGTAGGTGTGTTTGTGGGGAGGAGAGCATGGGGGGCAGGAGAGCTTGAGGTGTAGGAGTGTTTGAGGGTAGTAGAGCTTGCGGTGGTACGAGATCTTGGTGGGTAGGACAGCGGCGAGGTAGTAAAGCTTGGTGGGTAGTGGAGCTTGGTGGGTAGGTAAGCTTGCGGGGTATGCGAGCTTGGTAGGTAGGAGAGCTTGGGTAGTAGCAGAGCTTCCGGGGTCGGAGAGCTTGGGGATGTTGGAGATTATGAGGGGTGAGGAGAGCTTTGGGGAGTAGAAGAACTTGGGGAGCAGGAGAGTTCATAGGGTTTGGAGAGGTTGGGTGCTACGAGATCTTGGGGAGAGAAGGAGGAGAGGTTGGAAGGGAAGGAGAGCTTGGGGGGGTGTCGGCGAGCTTGGGGGATGGGAGAGCTTGGGGGTGTAGGAGAGCTTTGAGTGTAGGTGAGCTTGGGGGATAGTAGAGCTTGGTGTGGTCGGTGGGCCTGAGGGGTAGGAGAGCTTGCGGGGCTAGGACGTGGGTAGGACAGCTTGTGGGGCTGTAGAGCTTGGTGGGTCGGAGAGCTTGGTGGGTAGGTGAGCTTTCGACGTATGAGAGCTTGTGGCGTCGGAGAACTTGGAGGGTAGGAGAGCTTGTGGGGTGGGAGAGCTTGGGGATGTAGGAGCTTCTGAGGGCGAAGGAATGCTTTGCGAGGTGGAAGAGCTTGGGGAGTCGGAGAGTTTTGCGGGATTGGAGAGCTTGGGCGGTAGGAGATCTTGGGGAGCGGGGTAGGATAGGTTAGGAGGGTAGGAGAGCTTGGGAGGCGGTCGGAGATCTTGGGGGATGGGAGAGCTTGGGAGGTAGGAGAGCGTGGGGGGTAGGAGAGCTTGAGGGGTGTGGTAGGAGTGCTTTTCGAGTCGGAGAGCTTGTGCGGGTAGAAGAGCTTGGGGTGGTGTTGAGCTGCTGGCTGTATAGAAGAGCTGCTGGAGGTGGTAGGAGAGCTGAGGTGGTCGGAGAGCTGGGGACGAAGAGAGTTTGGGTGGTTGAAGAGCTTGGGGTGAATAGGAGAGCTTTGGGGGTAGGTGAGCTTCGGTGTGTCGGAGAGATTGGTGGGGTCAGAGAGATTGGCGGGTAGGAGAGTTTGGGGTGGTACGAGAAATTGGGGGGATGGAGAGATTTAGTTGCAGGAGAGCTTTGGGTTGGGTAGGAAAGATTGGCGGTATAGGAGAGCTTGCGGGGTAGGAGAGCTTGCGGGGTAGGAAAGCTTGGGGGCCTATGAGATTTGGAGGGGCAGGAGAGCTTCGGGGTTCTGAGAGCTTTGGCGGGTTGGAGAGCTTGGGGCGTGGAAGAGCTTGGCGTGGTAGGAGAGCTTGGCGGGGTAGGAGAGCATGGGGGGCGTAGGAGAGCTTGGGCGGCGAGGATAGCTTTGTCGTGTAGGAGAGCTTGTGAGTGGAGAGCTTGGGGTTTTACGAGAGCTTGTGGGTAGGAGATTTTGGGGGTTAGGAAAGCTTAGGGGCGGGGTTAGGAGAGCTTGGAGGGCGTAGGGGAGCTTGCGGGGTAGGTAAGCATGGGGGGTAGCAGAGTTTGTTGAGTAGGAGAGTTTGGGGGGAAGGAGAGCTTGCGGGGGGTGGTAGGAGAGCTTGGCGAGGTAGGACAGCATGTGGTGTTAGGAGAGCTTGGGGGTGCAGGAGTGATTGGAGTGGTCGGAGAACTTGGGAGGAGCGGAGAGCTTGGTGGGTAGGAGAGCTTGGTTCGATGGTAGAGTTGGGGGTTTAGAGATCTTTGGGGGTAGGAAAGCTTGGGCGGGGTTGGAGAGCTTGTGGGGTTAGGAAAGCTTAGTGGGGGGCAGGAGAGTTTGGGCAGCGTAAGACAGCTTTGTGGCTATAAGTGCTTGGCGTTTAGGCGAGCTTGGGAGGTAATTTCTTTGTACTGTGATTATTCCTGTGTTCTTGCAGCTTGCTTGCCCTGTTTCTGCAGCTCCACAATGCCTGTTTCTGAAGGTAATTCCTCTGTTCCTGGAGCTGCTAATTTACAAGTTTCTATTCATCGTTCAAGACCTAATTCCTCAGTTTCGAGGTTTCGGTCCACTGTTTTCGGCACTAATTCCCGTGTTTCCGGCGCTAATTCGCTTATTTCTGCGCTAAAACCCGCAATTTCTGGAAGTCCTCGGTTCCCTCTTTCTGGAGATTCTGAGTTGTTTGTGGAGCTCCTAATTGTCCTTTTTCAGAAGCTCCAAATTGCGCTGTTTATGCAGCACCTAATTGTCGTATTTAAGTGTCTACTGGTTATATATATATATCCGAAATGACATGTTTATGGTGCGCTCTCCAAAATATCTTGCTACAGGGACAGCTAAGTCACCTCTTTCTAGAGCTTACTCTGTTCGTTCTAACACCAATTCCCCTGTTTCTGGAGAGAAGTGCGTTGTTTCTGGAGCTAATTTCAATATTCCCGGGGCTACTAATTTCGCAGTCTCTGGAGCTCCGAATTCCTCTGCGACTGGAGCAAATTCCCCTGTTCCTGGAGCAAATCATTTTGATCTGTAGCTGAAGTGTCCTCTGTTTCTGGAGCACCTAATTCTCTCTTTCTGTATATAATCACAATATTTCTGGGCATAATTCCCCTCTCTCTGCAGCTCCTAATTCTCGTGTTTCTGGAGCAATCTATTCCAAAGTTTGTAGAGTTAACTCCAATATTAATGCAGCTAAATCCCCGGTTTCTGGAATTAATTCCGGTAACTAAGAATATCCCATTCCCACTGTTCCTGGAGCTCTTTCTCTTGTTAGGGGTTAATTTCAATGTTCTTGGAGCTGCTAAATCAAATCTTACGAGAGCTCACAATGACGCTGTTGCTGGAGCTCCGACTACCCAAGATAATGCAGGTTCATAATCCCCTGTTTCTGGAGCTATTTCAGTTGTTTGTGGTGAAATTAATTCCCCTGTTTCTGGAGCTTCAAATTGCGCTGTTTATGAAGCACCTCAGTGTGCTTTTTATGTGGCTACCATTTCCCGCTATATTTAGATCTGATGTATGCTGCTTATGGTGCGCTCTCCTAATTCCCTGCTGCAGGAAAAACTAGTTCATCTGTTTCATGAGACAACGCTTCTCTTTCTAAATGTAATTCAGTTATTTCTGGAGCAACTTTCGCTGTACTGATTAAAATCCCATGTTTCTGGAGCGCCTAATTTCCCATTTCTGCAGTGCCCAATTCGGCAGTTTCTGTAACTCCGAATTCACATCATCCTAGACCTAATTCCTCTCTTTCTGGAGCTAATACCGTTGTTGCTGAACTAATTCCAGTATTCCTGGAACTAGTAATTCCCCTCCCTGCAGCTCCTAATTCCCCTGTACCTGGAACTAATTCCCCTGTTTCTGGAGCTCATCTTTTTCTGGAGTTCCAGATATCCAGATTGTGGATCTCCTAATGCATCTGTTTCTGGAGGTAACACCCCAGTTTCTGTTGCTAGCTCAACTGTTTCTGAAGAGAATACGTTTTTTTCCTGTGGAGATCATAATTTCGCTTATTATGGAACTCCAAATTGTGCAATTTATGAAGCAGGTAATTTCCCTTTATACTTCTGTAGTTTGCCGGTACATATGGCTCCGAATTACCCTGTTATGGTGCGCTCCCCTAATTTCACTGCGAGAGGAAGAGCTAATTCTCTGTTTTTGAATGTAACTATCCTATTTCTAAACACAACTCCCTGTTTCTGGATCTATCTGCGCTGTACTGTGATTATTCCCGTGCTCCTGGAGGCCATGCTTCCCCTGTGTCTGCAGCTCCGGAGAGCCCTGTTTCTGGAGCGAATTCAACTGTTTCTGGAGCGGATAATTTACCACTTCCTGTAACTCTTATTTTCTTCCTTCTCGAGCTAATTCCAGTGTTTATGGAGTCAATGGCTCTATTTCTGGAGCTAATTCCCTTCTTTCTGCGCGAATATCCGCGTTCCAGGAGCTCCAACTTCCCCTCTTTCTGCGGCTCCAAATTTCCCTGTTCCGAGATTTAATACCCCTGTTTCGGTAGTTAATTCAGCTGTTTGTGGAGCTAATGTTTCTGGAGCTAATGTTTCTCCTGAACTTATGTTTCTGGAGCTAATTCCCCAATCTCTGTAGTTCCTAGTTCTCCTGTTCCTGCAGCTCCTAATTCTTCTGTTTCTTTACGTTCGAAATTGCCCTATTATATTGCATCAAATTGCCCTTTTCATGTGGCCACTAGTTCTCCGATGTATATAGCTGCAAATTGTATTGTTTTTGGTTGGCTCTCCTAATTCCCAATCGACAGGATCAGCTAATTCACTTGTTTCTGGAACTGGCTGCAAATTTCCCAGTTTCTGGAGCCTGCACCAACGTTCCACGGTGAAACTGCCCTCTCCTAATTACCCTGTATTGGGATCTCCGAAATCGCCTGCTTCTTTTGCTCCAAATGAATGTGTTTATGGAACCAAACTTACCTTCGTTCTGGATCGTATAATTCCCCTGTTTTTGGAATTAATTTCCCTGATTCTGAGATGATAGCACTGTTTCTGGAGTTGAGCCCTTGTTTATGGAGTTAATTTCCTTGTTTATGAGCTAATTCCGGTGTTCCGGGTGCTAATTCCCATGTTTCCGGAGCCAATTCTTCTTTTTTCTGCAGATCCTAATATCCCACTTTGTGAAGCTTCGAATTCGTCAGTTTCTGCAGGGGAAGCCCCTGTTTTTGTAGCTATTTTACCTGTTTTAGGGGCTAATAATTCTGCCTCTTGAGCTAAATCACTAGATTCTGCAGGCACCAGTACCATTATTACAGCAGATGTTTCAGTTGCTTGTGAAGCTCCCAAAAAAACGTATTTGGAACCCTAAATTGCGCTGTTTTTGGAGCAAGTAATTGTGTTCGTACGTGGTTACTAGTTCTTCTATAGATATAGCCCCGAATTTTCCTATTTATAGTGCACTCTCCAAACTCCCTGATACAGGAACAGCGAATACACCTGTGTCGAGAGCTGGCTCCAAATGTCCCTCTTTCTGGAGCCTGCTCCTAAGTTCCACGTTGATGGAGCCCTCTGATAATTTCCCTCTATCTGTATCATCAAAAACGCCTGTTTCTTTTTCTCCAACTTCCATTGTTTCTGGAACTTTTATTTCCCCAGTTTCAGGAATTTTTCTGGAATTAGTTCCCCTGTTTCTGAAGCTAATGTCCTTATTTCCGATCTAATTCCTGTGTTACTGGAGCTCCTCGATCTGCAGCTGCAAATTTCCCTGATTCTGAATCTAATTAACTGGTTGTGGAGGTAATTCATATTTATCTGGAGCTCCTGATATCGCAGATTGAGGAGATCCTAATTCCTTTGTTTCTGGAGGTAACTCCCATGTTTCTGTAGCTAATTCAACTGTTTCATAGGTAATACTCTGTTTTTGGTGCTGATACCCCAGTTTCAGGAGGTCCTAGTCCCTCAGTTCTGGAAATGATTTATTTGATTGTGGAGTTTCTAATGTCGCTGACAATGGAGCTCCATATTTCGCAGTTCATGGAACACATCATTATCGTTTTCTTGTAGCTACATGTTCCCCTATAAATCCGAATTGTCCTGTTAATGGTGCGCTCTCCAATTACCCCTGCTATAGGAACAGCTAATTTGCCTTTTTCGGGAGCTGTCTCCACATTTCCCACTTTCTTGTGCCCTCCCCTATGTTCCATGTTGATGGAGCTCTCTCCCAAATTCCCTGCATCTGGATCTCCTAAATCTCCTGTATCTTTTGCTTCAAATTCTTTATGGAACCATAATTTCCTTGTTACTGGAAATCGTAATCTCATGCTGCTGAAGCTAAACACCCTGTTTCTTTGCTGCAACGTCTACTGTTTCCGGAACACTTGATTCTGCCCCTTGATCGAGCTAATTCTCATATTTCTAAGGACAATTCACCTGTTTCGGGAGCTGCTAATACATGTGTTTATGGATGTTCGAATTCCCCGATTTGTGGAGTTAACCCTTGTTTCTGTAACTAATTATCTTGTTCTGGGGCTAATCCTTCTGTTCCTGCATCTGCTATCGTCAATGTTTCTGGAATTCCTAATACACGAATTTCGAGAGTTCCAACTTTTCCTTATTTGTGGAGCCCATCATTGCACAATTTCTGGAGCTGCAAATAGCACTGTTTGTGGAACACCTAATTTACGTGGCTACTGTTTCCCGGATATATATATATATATATAGCGCCGGATTGTCTTGTTTAAGGTGCACTCTCCTAATTCCTCTGCTAAAGGAAAATCTAAGACGCCTTTTTATGGAGCTGTGCCCCTATTTCCAAGTTCCATGTAGATGTGGTGCTCCCCTCATTCCGCTCTATCTGGATCTCATAAACATTCTGTTTATTTTGCTCCGAATAACATTGTTTACTGAGCCACAACGCTCTTGTTTCTGGATCTCATGATTTCCCTGTTTCTGTAGCCGAAATTCCCTCTGTTTCTGGAGCAACCGATTCTTCCAATGTCTGGAGATAATTACCGATTTTTAGGCCATAATTCGTCTTTCTGTTGCTCCTAATTCGGGCGTTTCTGAAGCACATAATTCACTGGTTTGTGGAATAAATTCCAGTATTTATGGAACTAATTTTCATGTTTCTGAAATTATTCATATATTTAAGGCGATACTATTCCCCCTGTTTATGGAGATACTTTATTCATTCTGGGGCTAATTTCTCTGTTCTGGGAGCTGCTAGTTCCCATGTTGCTGTACCTTCTAATTCCACATCTTATGTAGGGCCTAGTTCCCTATTTCTGTAGTTATTTCACTTGTTGTGGAGATTCAAATTCCTATGATTCTGGAGCTACAAATGCACTGTTTATGCAGCGTCTAATTCTGTATTAATGTTGCTAATATTCTCCCGATCTATATAGCTATGAAGTGTTCTGCTTGTGGCGCGCTGCCCTAATTCTCCTGCTACAGGAACAGCTAATTTTCCTATTTATTGAGCTAACTCTTCTCTGTCTAACCGAATTACCATGTTTCTGCAGATAGTTCCGCTCAACTGAGCGAAGTCCTCTGTTCCTGAGCTCCTACTTCTCCTGTTTCTGCAGCGCGCAATTCTTCAGTTTCTGGAGATAATCCCACTGTGTCTGGAGCTGCTAATCACCAGTTCCTTTAATTTCTAATTAACCTGTTTCTAGACCTGCTTCCACCGTTTCTGGAGCTAATTTCACTGTTTCTGGCGCGAATTCCACTGTTCCTGGAGCTGCTAATTTCTCCTTCTTTTTAGAGCTGCTATTCCAAAGTTCCCAGATCTGCTAATTCCACTGTTTCTGGAGCTAATTCCACTGTTCTGGGAGCTAATTCCTCTGTTTCTGAAGCGAAATCGAATATTTCCGGAGCTGATAATTATTCTGTTCTGCAGCTAATTCCACTATTTCTGGAGCGGATTCCACTGTTCCTGGAGCGATTTCTTCTGTGTCTGAAGCTGATAATTACATTGTTTCTGGAACTGCTAATTACACTGTTTCTGGGGCTAACTCCACTATTTCTGGAGCTGGTAATTCCAATATTTATGCATCATATTCCACTGTTTCTGAAGCTGCTAATTCGACCTTTTGTTGGTGCTGTAAATTCTGCTATTTCTGAAGCTAATTCCCCTGCTTCTGAAGTTAATTCCAGGGTTTCTGAATATAATTCCCCTGTGTCTGAAGCTGCTAATTCCACTTTTTCTTGAGCTGCTGACTTCTCAGTTTCGGGAGCTAATTTCCCTGTTTCAGGAGCTAATTCCTCTGTCTCTAAAGCTAAATCCCCTGTTCCTGGAGCTGCTAATTTCTCCCTTTTTCTGAAGCTGCTAATTCCGATGTTCTTGTAGATAATTCCACTGTTTCTGGTGCTAATTCCCCTTTTTCTAGGGCTGCTAATTCCACTGTATCTGGAGCTAATTGCATTATTTCTGGAGCTGAAAATTCCAGTTTCTGGCGCTAATTTGGCTGTTCATGGAACTGATAATTCCACTGTTTCTGGAGCTAATTCCTCTTTTTCTGAAGCAGCTAATTCCACTGTTCTTGTTGATGCTAATTCCAATAGTTCTGAAACTAATTCCATTGTTCCTGGAGCTGCTAATTCCACAATTCTTGTGGCTGCAAATTCCAATATTTCTGGAGATATTTGCACTGTTTCTAAAGCTAATTCCACTGTTGTTGGAGCTAATTCGACTGTTTCTAAAGCTGCTACACTTTTTCTGGAGTTAATTCACCTTTTTTTCTGGAGCTAATTCCACAGTCTCGGGAAATGTTTATTCCACTGCTTCTGGAACGAGTTCCACTGTTTCTGCGGCTAATTCCACTGTTGTTGGAGCTACTTCTACTGTTTGCGAACAGTTCTGAAGATAATTCTACTGTTTCTGGAGTTACGTCCACTGTTTCTGGAGCTAATTCCACTGTTTCTGGAGTTAATTTCACTGTTTTTGGAGCTAATTCCCCTGTTTCTGGAGCTAATTCCACTGTTCGTGGAGTTAAGTCCAATATTTCTGGAGCTAATTCCACTGTTTCTGGAGTTAATTTCACTGTTTCTGGAGCTAATTCCACTCTGCAGTTAATTCCACTGTTTCTGGAGTTAATTCCCCTATTTCTGGAGCTAATTCCACTGTTTCTGCAGCTAATTCCACTGTTTCTGGAGTTAATTCCACTGTTTCTGGAGCTAATTCCACTGTTCCTGAAGCTGCTAATTCCACAGTTCCTGGAGCTGCTAATTCCACTGTTTCTGAAGCTAGTTCCACTGTTTCTGGAGCTTCTAATTCCACTGTTCCTGGAGCTGCTAATTCCTTCCTCTTTCTGGAGCTGCTAATTCCAAAGTTGCTGGAACTGCTAATTCCATCGTTTCTGCAGCTGCTAATTCCAATGTTCCTGGAATTGCTAATATTCCTGCTTCTGGAGCTAATTCCATTGTTGCTAGAGATAATTACACTGTTTCTGGAGTTGCCTATTCCTCCCTTTTACTGGAGCTAATTCCCCTGTTTCTGGAGCTTCAAATTGCGCTGTTTATTCATCATCTAAGTGTGCTTTTTATGTGGCTACCATTTCCTGCTATATTTAGCTCTGATGTATTCTGCTTATGGTACACTCTCCTCATTCCCTGCTACAGGAAATACTAGTTCCTCTGTTTCATGAGACAACTCTTCTCTTTCTAAATGTAATTCAGTTATTTCTGGAGCAACTTTCGCTGTACTGATTAAAATCCCATGTTTCTGGAGTCCTAATTTCCCATTTCTGCAGTACCCAATTCGGCAGTTTCTGTAACTCCGAATTCACATCTTTCTAGTCCTATTTCCTCTGATCTGGAGCGAACACCCTTGTTGCTGAACTAATTCCAGTATTCCTGGAACTAGTAATTCCCCTCGCTGCAGCTCCTAATTCCCCTGTTCCTGGAACTAATTCCCCTCTTTCTGGATCTCATCTTTTTCTGGAGATCCAGATATCCAGATTGTGGATCTCCTAATGCATCTGTTTCTGGAGGTAACTCTCCTGTTTCTGTTGCTAACTCAACTGTTTCTGGAGAGAATACGGTTTTTTCTGGGGGAAATTCCTGTGGAGATCATAATTTCGCTTTTTGTGGAGCTCCAAATTGTGCAATTAATGAAGCACGTAATTGCCCTTTATATCTGTGTAGTTTGCCGGTATATATGGCTCCGAATTACCATGTTATGGTGCGCTCCCCTAATTTTCCTGCCAGAGGAAGAGCTAATTCTGTGTTTTTGAATGTAACTATCCTATTTCTAAACACAACTCCCTGTTTCTGCTCTGTACTGTGATTATGCCCGTGCTCCTGGAGCCCATGCTTCCCCTGTGTCTACAGCTCCGGAGTGCCCTGTTTCTGGAGCGAATTCCACTGTTTCTGGAGCTGATAATTCACCACTTCCTGCAACTCTTATTTTCTTCCTTCTAGAACTGATTCAAGTGTTTCCGGAGTCTCTGGCTTTATTTGTGGAGAAAATTCCCTTCTTTCTGCGCGAGTATCCGTGTTCCAGGAGCTCCAAATTCCCCTCTTTCTGCCACTCCAAATTTCCCTGTTCCTAGATTAATACCCCTGTTTCGGTCGCTAATTCAGCTGTTTGTGGAGCTAATGTTTCTGGAGCTAATGTTTCTCCAGAACCTATTTTCTGGAGCCAGTTCCCCAATCTCTGTAGTTCCCAGTTCTCCTGTTCCTGCAGCTCCTAATTCTTCTGTTTCTTGCGGCTCGAAATTGCCCTGTTATATTGCAACTAATTGCCCTTTTCATGTGGCCACTAGTTCTCTGATATATATTGCTCCAAAATGTATTGTTTTTGGTGCGCTCTCCTAATTCCCAATCGACAGGATAAGCTAATTGATTTGTTTCTGGAACTGGCTCCAAATTTCCCACTTTCTAGAACCTGCACCAACGTTCCACGGTGAAACTGCCCTCTCCTAATTACCCTGTATTGTGATCTCCTAAATTTCCTGTTTCTTTTGCTCCAAATGAATTTGTTTATGGAACCATACTTACCTTCTTTCTGAATCGTATAATTCCCCTGTTCTTGGAGATACTTTCCCTGATTCTGAGATGATAGCACTGTTTCTGGAGTTGAGCCCTTGTTTATGGTGTTAATGTCCTTGTTTATGAGCTAATTCCGATGTTCCGGCTGCTAATTTAGATGTTTCCGAAGCTAATTCTTCTTTTTTCTGCAGATCCTAATATCCCAATTTGTGAAGCTTCGAATTCGTCAGTTTCTGCAGGGAGAGCCCTTGTTTCTGTAGCAATTTAAACTGTTTCCGGGGTTAATAATTCTGCCATTGAGCTTAATCCCTAGATTCTGCAGGCACTGGTTCCATTATTACAGCAGATGTTTCAGTTGCTTGTGAAGCTCGTAATAAAACCAATTTGGAACCCCAAATTGCACTGTTTTTGGAGCACAAAATTGTGTTCGTATGTGGTTTCTCGTTCCCCTATATATATAGCCCGGAATTTTCCGATTTATAATGCACTCTCCAAACTCCCTGATACAGGAACAGCGAATACACCTGTGTCTAGAGCTGGCTCCAAATGTCCCACTTTCTCGAGCCTGCTCCTAAGTTCCACGTTGATGGAGCCCTCTGATAATTTCCCGATATTCGTATCATCAAAAACGCCTCTATCTTTTTCTCCAACTTCCCTTGTTTCTGGAACTTTTATTTCCCCAGTTTCAGGAATTTTTCTGGTATTAGTTCCCCTGTTTCTGAAGCTAATGCCCTTATTTCCGATCTAATTCCCGTGTTACTGGAGCTCCTCGATCTGCAGCTGCCAATTTCCATGATTCTGAATCTAATCCCCTGGTTGTGGAGGTAATTCATATTTATCTGGAGCTCCTGATATCGTAGTTTGAGGAGATCCGAATTCCTTTGTTTCTGGAGGTAACTCCCATGTTTCTGACGCTAATTCAACTGTTTCACAGGTAACACTCTTTTTCTGGTGCTGATTCCCCAGTTTCTGGAGGTCCTTGTCCCTCAGTTCTGGAAATGATTTATTTGATTGTGGGGTTTCTAATGTCGCTGACAATGGAGCTCCATATTTCGCAGTTCATGGAACACATCATTATCGTTTTCTTGTAGCTACATGTTCCACTATAAATCCGAATTGTCCTGTTAATGGTGCGCTCTCCAATTACCCATGCTATCGGAACAGATAATTTGCCTTTTTCCGGAGCTTCTCCACATTTCACACTTTCTTGTGCCCTCCCCTATGTTCCATGTTGATGGAGCCCTCTCCCAAATTCACTGCATCTGGATCTCCTAAATCTCCTGTATCTTTTGCTTCAAATTCTTTATGGAACCATAATTGCCTTGTTACTGGATATCGTAATCTCATGCTGCTGAAGCTAAACACCCTGTTTCTTTGCTGCAACGTTTACTGTTTCTGGAACACTTGATTCTGCCCCTTGATCGAGCTAATTCTCATATTTCTAAGGACAATTCCCCTGTTTCGGGAGCTGCTAATACCTGTGTTTATGGACCTCCTAATTCCCCGATTTGTGGAGTTAATTCCAGTGTTTCTGTAACTAATTATCTTGTTCGGGGGTTAATCTTTCTATTTCTGGATCTGCTATCGTCAATGTTTCTGGAATTCCAAATACATGAATTTCGAGAGTTCCAACTTTTCCTTGTTTGTGGTTCCCATCATTGCATAATTTCTGGAGCTGCAAATAGCACTGTTTGTGGAACACCTAATTTATGTGGCTACTGTTTCCCCGATATATATATATATATAGCGCCGGATTGTCTTGTTTAAGGAGCACTCTCCTAAATCCTCTGCTAAAGGAAAATCGAAGACGCCTGTTTATGGAACTGTGCCCCAATTTCCCAGTGCCATGTCGATGTGGTGCTCCCCTAATTCCGCTTTATCTGGACCTCATAAATATTCTGTTTATTTTGCTCCGAATTACGTTGTTTACTGAGCCACAACTCTCTTGTTTCTGGATCTCATGATTCCCCTGTTGCTGTAGCCGAAATTCTCTCTGTTTCTGGAGCAACCGATTCTCCCAATGTTTGGAGATAATTACCGTTTTTTAGGCCATAATTCGTCTTTCTGTTGCTCCTCATTCGGGCGTTTCTGCAGCAAATAATTCACTGGTTTGTGGAATAAATTCCAGTATTTATGCAACTAATTTTCATGTTTCTGGAATTAATTCATATATTTAAGGCTAATTTCTCTGTTCCGGGAGCTGCTAATTCCCATGTTGCTGTACCTTCTAATACCAAATCATATGTAGGGCCTAGTTCCCTGTTTCTGTAGTTTTTTCACTTGTTGTGGAGATTCTAATTCCTATGATTCTGGAGCTACAAATGCACTGTTTATGCAGCGTCTAATTCTGTATTCATGTTGCTAATATTCTCCCGGTTTATATAGCTCTGAAGTGTTCTGCTTGTTGCGCGCTGCCCTAATTCTCCTGCAAAAGGAACAGCTATTTTTCCTATTTATTGAGCTAACTCTTCTCTGTCTAACCGAATTACCATTTTTCTGTCGATAGTTCCGTTGTACTGAACGAATTCCTCTGTTCCTGAGCTCCTACTTCCCCTGTTTCTGCAGCGCAAAATTCTTCAGTTTCTGGAGATAATTCCACTGTGTCCGGAGCTCTTAATCACCAGTTCCTTTAATTTCTAATTAACCTCTTTCTAGACCTGCTTCCACCGTTTCTGGAGCTAATTCCACTCTTCCTGGAGCTGCTAATTTCTCCTTCTTGCAGGAGCTGCTAATTCCAAAGTTCCTGGAGCTGCTAATTCCACTGTTTCTGGAGCTAATTCCACTGTTTTGGGAGCTAATTCCTCTGTTTCTGGAGCTAATTGAACTCAATCTGGAGCCGCTAATTCCATTGTTCCTGGAGCTAATTCCACTGTTTCTGAAGCGAATCCAATATTTCCGGCGCTGATAATTACTCTGTTATGCAGCTAATTCAATTATTTCTGGAGCTGATTCCACTGTTCCTGGAGCGATTTCGTCTGTGTCTGAAGCTGATAATTCCACTGTTTCTATTACTGCTAATTACACTGTGTCTGGAGCTAATTCCCCTGTCTCTGGGGTAATTCCACTATTTCTGGAGCTGGTAATTCCACTATTTATGTGTCATATTCCACTGTTTCTGGAGCTGCTAATTCCACCTTTTCTTGGTGCTGCAATTTGCGCTATTTCTGAAGCTAATTCCCCTGCTTCTGAAGTTAATTCCACGATTTCTGAATATAATTCCCCTGTGTCTGAATCTGCTAATTCCACTGTTTTTGGAGCTGCTGAGTTCTCAGTTTCTGGAGTTAATTTCCCTGTTTCTGGAGCTAATTCCTCTATTTCTAAAGCTAATTCCCCTGTTCCTGGACCTGCTAATTTCTCCCTGTTTCTGAAGCTGCTGATGCCGATGTTCCTGCAGAAAATTCCACTGTTTCTGGGGCTAATTCCCCTGTTTCTCGGGCTGCTAATTAAACTGTTTCTGGAGCTAATTGCACTGTTTCTGGAGCTGCTAATTCCAGTTTCTGCCGCTAATTCGTCTGTTCATGGAACTGATAATTCCACTGTTCCTGGAAGTAATTCCGCTTTTTTCGGAGCAGCTAATTCCACTGTTATGTTGCTGCTAATTCCAATAGTTCTGAAGCTAATTCCATTGTTCCTGGAGCTGCTAATTCCACAATTCTTGTGTCTGCAAACTCCAATATTTCTGGAGCTAATTCCAATGTTTCTAAAGCTAATTATAGTATTGTTGGAGCTAATTCGACTATTTCTGAAGCTGCTAATTCCACTATTTCTGGAGCTAATTCCACTGTTTCTGGAGTTAATTCACCTTTTTTCTGGAGCTAATTTCACTGTCTCGGGAAATGCTAATTCCACTGCTTCTGGAACGAATTCCACTGTTTCTGCGGCTACTTCCACTTTTTCTGGAGCTAATTCCACTGTTTCTGGAGTTAATTCCACTGTTTCTGGAGCTAATCCTACTGTTTCTGAAGCTAATACCACTGTTTCTGGAATTAATTCCACTATTACTGGAGATAATTCCACTGTTTCTGGAGCTAATTCCACTGTTTCTGGAATTAATTCCACGGTTTCTGGAGCTATTTCCACTGTTCCTGAAGCTGCTGATTCCACTGTTCCTGGAGCTGCTGATTCCACTGTTTCTGAAGCTAGTTCCGCTGTTTCTGGAGCTTCTAATTCCACTGTTCCTGGTGCTTCTAATTCCTCCCTCTTTCTGGAGCTGCTAATTCCAAAGTTGCTTGAACTGCTAATTCCATCGTTTCTGCAGCTCCTAATTCCGATGTTCTTGGAAATGCTAATATTCCTGTTTCTGGAGCTAATTCCATTGTTACTAGAGATAATTACTCTGTTTCTGGAGTTGCCTATTCCTCCCTTTTACAGGAGCTAATTCCACTGTTTCTGGATCTACTCCCACTGTTTCTGTGGCTCGTTACCCTGTTTCTGCAGCTGCTAATTCCACTGTTCTGGAGCTATTTCCACTGTTTCTGGTGCTGCTAATTCCACTGCTTCTGGCGCTAATTCTGCTGATCCTGGAGCTCTTAATTCCAATATTTCTCAAGCTACTACTATTGTTACTGGAGCTGCTAATTGCACAGTTACTGTTGCTGCTAATTCCATTATTTCTGGAGATAATTCCTCTGTTTCTGGCGCTAATTCCACTGTGTCTGCGGCTAATTCCAAAGTTGCTGGAGCTAATTCCCCTTTCTGAAGAAATTCCTCTATTTCTGGAGCTAATTCCACTGTTTCTGTGGCTAATACCACTTTTTCTGGAGGTAATTCCACTGTCTCTGGAACTGCTGATTCCACTGCTTCTGGAACTAATTCCACTGTTTCTAAAGCTCATGCCACTGTTGTTGGAGCTAATTCCATTGTTTATGAAGCTGCTAATTCCACTATTTCTGGAGCTAATTCCACTGTTTCTGGAGTTAATTCCAGTGTTTCTGGAGCTAATTCCACTGTTTCTGGAGTTAATTCCACTGTTTCTGAAGCTAATGCCACTGTTTCTGGAGTTAATTCCACTATTTCTGGAACTAATTCCACTGTTTCTGGAGTTAATTCCACTATTTCTGCAGCTAATTCCACTGTTTCTGGAGTTAATTCCAATGTTTCTGGAGTTAATTCCCCTATTTCCGGAGCTAATTCTACTGTTTCTTGAGCTAATGCCACTGTTTCTGAAGTTAATTCCACTATTTCTGGAACTAATTCCACTATTTCTGGAGTTAATTCCACTGTTTCTAGAGCTAATTCCACTGTTTCTGGAGTTAATTCCACTTTCTGGAGTTAATTCCCCTATTTCTGGAGCGAATGCCACTGCTTCTGGAGCTAAGTCCACTGTTTCTGGAGTTAATTCCACTGTTTCTGGAGCTAATTCCACTGTTCGTGAAGCTGATAATTCCACTGTTCCTGGAGCTACTAATTCCACTGTTTCTGAAGCTAGTTCCCCTATTTCTGGAGCTTTTAATTCCACTGTTCCTGGAGCTGCTAATTCCTCCCTCTTTCTGGAACTGCTAATTCCATCTTTTCTGCAGCTGCCCATTCCGATGTTCCTGGACATGCTAATATTCCTGTTTCTGGAGCTAATTCCATTGTTGCTAGAGGTAATTACACTGTTTCTGACGTTGCCTATTCCTCCCATTTACAAGAGGTAATTCCACTGTTTCTGGAGCTACTCCCACTGTTTCTGTAGCTAATTCCCCTGTTTCTGCAGCTGCTAATTCCACTGTTCTGGAGCTAATTCAACTGTTTCTGGAGCTGCTAATTCCACTGCTTCTGTCGCTAATTCTGCTGTTCCTGGAGCTCTTAATTCCAATATTTCTGAAGCTACTACTATTGTTACTGGAGTTGCTAATTGCACAGTTACTGCTATTGTTACTGGAGTTGCTAATTGCACAGTTACTGTTGCTGCTAATTCCATTATTTCTGGAGATAATTCCTCTGTTTCTGGCGCTAATTCCACTGTGTCTGCGGCTAATTCCAAAGTTGCTGGAGCTAATTCCCCTTTCTGAAGAAATTCCTCTATTTCTAGAGCTAATTCCACTGTTTCTGCGGCTAATACCACTTTTTCTGGAGGTAATTCCACTGTCTCTGGAACTGCTGATTCCACTGCTTCTGGAACTAATTCCACTGTTTCTGAAGCTAATGCCACTGTTGTTGGAGCTAATTCCATTGTTTATGAAGCTGCTAATTCCACTATTTCTGGAGCTAATTCCACTGTTTCTGGAGTTAATTCCAGTGTTTCTGGAGCTAATTCCACTGTTCCTGGAGCTACTAATTCCACTGTTTCTGAAGCTAGTTCCCCTGTTTCTGGAGCTTTTAATTCCACTGTCCCTGGAGCTGCTAATTCCTCCCTCTTTCTGGAGCTGCTACTTCCAAAGTTGCTGGAACTGCTAATTCCATCTTTTCTGCAGCTGCTAATTCCGATGTTCCTGGATATGCTAACATTCCTGTTTCTGGAGCTAATTCCATTGTTGCTAGAGATAATTACACTGTTTCTGAAGTTGCCTATTCCTCCCTTTTACAGGAGCTAATTTCACTGTTTCTGGAGCTACTCCCACTGTTTCTGTGGCTAATTCCCCTGTTTCTGCAGCTGCTAATTCCACTGTTCTGGAGCTAATTCCACTGTTTCTGGAGCTGCTAATTCCACTGCTTCTGGCGCTAATTATGCTGTTCCTGGAGCTCTTAATTCCAATATTTCTGAAGCTACTACTATTGTTACTGGAGCTGCTAATTCCACAGTTCCTGTTGCTGCTAATTCCAATATTTCTGGAGATAATTCCTCTCTTTCTGGCGCTAATTCCACTGTTTCTGCGGCTAATTCCAACGTTTCTGGATCCAGTTCCCCTCTTTCTGAACAAATTCCTCTATTTCTAGAGCTAATTCTACTGTTTCTGTAGCTAATCCACTTTTTCTGGAGCTAATTGCACTGTCTCTAGAACTTCTAATTCCACTCCTTCGGGAACTAATTCCACTGATTCTGAAGCTAATTCCACTGTTGTTGGAGCTAATTCCACTGTTTCTGAAGCTGCTAATTCCACTATTTCTGGAGTTAATTCCACTGTTTCTGGAGTTAATTCCATTGTTTCTGGAGCTAATTCCACTGTTTATGGAGTTAATTCCACTGTTTCTGGAACTAATTCCACTGTTTCTGGAGTTAATTCCAGTGTTTCTGGAGCTAATTCCACTGTTTATGGAGTTAATTCCAATGTTTCTGGAACTAATTCTACTGTTTCTGGAGCTAATTCCACTGTTTCTGTGGCTAATCTACTTATTCTGAAGCTAATTCCAATGTCTCTGGAACTGCTAATTCCACTCCTTCTGGAACTAATTCCACTGTTTCTGAAGCTAATTCCACTGTTTCTGGAGTTAGTTCCACTATTACTGGAGCTAATCACACTATTTCTGGAGCTAATTCCACTGTTTCTGCAACTAATTCCACTGTTTCTGGAGCTAATTCCACTGTTTCTGGTGTTAATTCCACGATTTCTGGAGCTCATTCCACAGTTTCTGGAGTTAATTCCACTGTTTTAGGAGCTAATTCCACTGTTTATGGATTTAATTCTGCTGTTTCTGGAGTTAATGCCACTGTTTCTGGAGTTAATTCCACTGTTTCTGGAGCAAATTCCACTTTTCATGGAGCAGCTAATTCCATCGTTTCTGCAGCTGCTAATTCAGATTTTCCTGGAACTGCTAATATTCCTGTTTCTGGAGCTAAGTCCATTGTTGATGGAGCGAATTCCACTGTTTCTGGAGCTGCTAAATGCACAGCTTCTGGCGCTAATTCTGCTGTTCCTGGAGCTTCTAATTCCAATATTTCTGAAGCTACTACTATTGTCACTGGAGCTGCTAATTCCACAGTTCCTGTGGCTGCTAATTCCAATATTTCTGGAGATAGTTCCTCTGTTTCTGGCGCTAATTCCACTGTGTCTGCGACTAATTCCAAAGTTTCTGGAGCTAATGTCCCTCTTTCGGAACAAATTCCTGTATTTCTAGAGCTAATTCCAATGTTTCTGTGGCTAATTCCACTTTTTCGGAAGGTAATTCCACTGTCTCTGGAACTGCTAATTCCACTGCTTCTGGAACTAATTCCACTCTTTCTGAAGCTAATTCCACTGTTGGAGCTAATTACACTGTTTTAGAAGCTGCTAATTCCACTATTTCTGGAGCTAATTCCACTGTTTCTGGAGTTAATTCCAGTGTTTCTGGAGCTAGTTCCACTGTTTCTGAAGCTAATCACACTGTTTCTGGTTAATTTCACTGTTTCTGGAGCAAATTCCATTGTTTCTGGAGCTAATTCCACTGTTTCTGGATTTAATTCCACGATTTCTGGAGCTCATTCCACAGTTTCTGGAGTTAATTCCACTGTTTTTGGAGCTAATTCCACTGTTTATGGATTTAATTCTGCTGTTTCTGGAGTTAATGCCAATGTTTCTGGAGTTAATTCCACTTTTTCTGGAGCAAATTCCACTTTTCATGGAGCAGCTAATTCCACTGTTTCTGAAGCTAGTTCCCCTGTTTCTGGAACTTCTAATTCCACTGTTCCTGGAGCTGCTAATTCCTCCCTCTTTCTGGAGCTGCTAATTCCAAAGTTGCTGGAACTGCTCATTCCATCGTTTCTGCAGCTGCTAATTCAGATTTTCCTGGAACTGCTAATATTCCTGTTTCTGGAGCTAATTCCATTGTTGATGGAGCTAATTACACTATTTCTGGAGTTGCCTATTCCTCCCTTTTACTGGAGCTAAGTCCACTGTTTCTTAAGCTAATCTCTGTTTCTGGGGCTTATTCCCCTCTTTCTGCAGCTGCTAATTCTACTGTTCTGGAGCTAATTCCACTACTTCCTGAACAAATTCCTCTCTTTCTAGCGCTAATTCCACTGTGTCTGCGGCTAATTCCAACGTTTCTAGATCCAGTTCCCCTCTTTCTGAACAAATTCCTCTATTTCTAGAGCTAATTCTACTGTTTCTGTGGCTAATCCACTTTTTCTGGAGCTAATTTCACTGTCTCTCGAACTGCTAATTCCACTCCTTCGGGAACTAATTCCACTGATTCTGAAGCTAATTCCACTGTTGTTGGAGCTAATTCCACTGTTTCTGATGCTGCTAATTCCACTATTTCTGGAGCTAATTCCACTGTTTCTGGAGTTAATTCCATTGTTTCTGGAGCTAAATCCACTGTTCATGGAGTTAATTCCACTGTTTCTGGAACTAATTCCACTGTTTCTGGAGTTAATTCCAGTGTTTCAGGAGCTAATTCCACTGTTTCTGGAGCTAATTCCACTGTTTCTGTGGCTAATCTACTTTTTCTGAAGCTAATTCCAATGTCTCTGGAACTGCTAATTCCACTCCTTCTGGAACAAATTCCACTGTTTCTGAAGCTAATTCCACTGTTTCTGGAGTTAATTCCACTATTTCTGGAGCTAACCCCACTATTTCTGGAGCTAATTCCACTGTTTCTGCAACTAATTCCACCGTTTCTGGAGCTAATTCCACTGTTTCTGGTGTTAATTCCACGATTTCTGGAGCTCATTCCACAGTTTCTGGAGTTACATCCACTGTTCCTGGAGCTAATTCCACTCTTTGAGTTAATTCCGCTGTTTTTTGGTGTTAATTCCACTGTTTCTTGGGCTAATTCCCCTGTTTCTGCAGCTGCTAGTTCCACTGTTCTGGAGCGAATCCCACTTTTTCTGGAGCTGCTAAATGCACAGCTTCTGGCGCTAATTCTGCTGTTCCTGGAGCTTCTAATTCTAATATTTCTGAAGCTACTACTATTGTTACTGGAGCTGCTAACTCCACAGTTCCTGTGGCTGCTAATTCCAATATTTCTGGAGATAAATCCTCTGGTTCTGGCGCTAATTCCACTGTGTCTGCGACTAATTCCAAAGTTTCTGGAGCTAATTTTCCTCTTTCGGAACAAATTCCTGTATTTCTAGAGCTAATTACAATGTTTCTGTGGCTAATTCCACTTTTTCTGGAGCAAATTCCACTGTCCTGGAACTGCTAATTCCACTGTTTCTGCAACTAATTCCACTGTATCTGGAGCTAATTCCACTGTTGTTGGAGCTAATTCCACTGTTTTTGAAGCTGCTAATTCCACTATTTCTGGAGCTAATTCCACTGTTTCTGGAAGTTAATTCCAGTGTTTCTGGAGCTAATTCCACTGTTTCTGGAGCTAATCACACTGTTTCTGAAGTTAATTTCACTGTTTCTGGAGCAAATTCCATTGTTTCTGGAGCTAATTCCACTGTTTCTGGATTTCATTCCACGATTTCTGGAGCTCATTCCACAGTTTCTGGAGTTAATTCCACTGTTTTTGGAGCTAATTCCACTGTTTATGGATTTAATTCTGCTGTTTCTGGAGTTAATGCCACTGTTTCTGGAGTTAATTTCACTGTTTCTGGAGCAAATTCCACTTTTCATGGAGCAGCTAATTCCACTGTTTCTGAAGCTAGTTCCCCTGTTTCTGGAACTTCTAATTCCACTGTTCCTGGAGCTGCTAATTCCTCCCTCTTTCTGGAGCTGCTAATTCAAAAGTTGCTGGAACTGCTAATTCCATCGTTTCTGCAGCTGCTAATTCAGATTTCCCTGGAACTACTAATATTCCTGTTTCTGGAGCTAATTCCATTGTTGATGGAGCTAATTACACTATTTCTGGAGTTGCCTATTCCTCCCTTTTACTGGAGCTAAGTCCACTGTTTCTGGAGTTAATTCCACTATTTCTGGAGCTAATCCCACTATTTCTGGAGCTAATTCCACTGTTTCTGCAACTAATTCCACTGCTTCTGGAGCTAATTCCACTGTTTCTGGTGTTAATTCCACGATTTCTGGAGCTCATTCCACAGTTTCTGGAGATAAATCCACTGTTCCTGGAGCTAATTCCACTCTTTCTGGAGTTAATTCCGCTGTTTTTTGGTGTTAATTCCACTGTTTCTTGGGCTAATTCCCCTGTTTCTGCAGCTGCTAGTTCCACTGTTCTGGCGCTAATTCTGCTGTTCCTGGAGCTTCTAATTCCAATATTTCTGAAGCTACTACTATTGTTACTGGATCTGCTAATTCCACAGTTCCTGTGGCTGCTAATTCCAATATTTCTGGAGATAAATCCTCTGTTTCTGGCGCTAATTCCACTGTGTCTGCGACTAATTCCAAAGTTTCTGGAGCTAATTTTCCTCTTTCGGAACAAATTCCTGTATTTCTAGAGCTAATTCCAATGTTTCTGTGGCTAATTCCACTTTTTCTGGAGCAAATTCCACTGTCCTGGAACTGCTAATTCCACTGCTTCTGGAACTAATTCCACTGTTTCTGAAGCTAATTCCACTGTTGTTGGAGCTAATTCCACTGTTTTTGAAGCTGCTAATTCCACTATTTCTGGAGCTAATTCCACTGTTTCTGGAAGTTAATTCCAGTGTTTCTGGAGCTAATTCCACTGTTTCTGGAGCTAATCACACTGTTTCTGAAGTTAATTTCACTGTTTCTGGAGCAAATTCCATTGTTTCTGGAGCTAATTCCACTGTTTCTGGATTTCATTCCACGATTTCTGGAGCTCATTCCACAGTTTCTGAAGTTAATTCCACTGTTTTTGGAGCTAATTCCACTGTTTCTGGATTTAATTCTGCTGTTTCTGGAGTTAATGCCACTGTTTCTGGAGTTAATTCCACTGTTTCTGGAGCAAATTCCACTTTTCATGGAGCAGCTAATTCCACTGTTTCTGAAGCTAGTTCCCCTGTTTCTGAAACTTCTAATTCCACTGTTCCTGGAGCTGCTAATTCCTCCCTCTTTCTGGACGGCTAATTCCAAAGTTGCTGGAACTGCTAATTCCATCATTTCTGCAGCTGCTAATTCAGATTTTCCTGGAACTGCTAATATTCCTGTTTCTGGAGCTAATTCCATTGTTGATGGAGCTAATTAGACTGTTTCTGGAGTTGCCTATTCCTCCCTTTTACTGGAGCTAATTCCACTGTTTCTTAAGCTAATCTCTGTTTCTGGGGCTTATTCCCCTCTTTCTGCAGCTGCTAATTCCACTACTTCCTGAACAAATTCCTCTATTTCTGGAGCTAATTCCACTGTTTCTGTGGCAAATTCCTGTTTCTGGGCTAACTCCCCTCTTTCTGGAGCTAATCCACTGTTTCTGGAGCTAATTCACACAATTTCGGGAGCTTATTCCACTGTTTCTGAAGCTGCGAACGCCACTCTTTCTGGATCTAATTCCACTGTTTCTGGATCTTATTCCATTGTTTCTATTTCTAATTCCCCTCTTTCTGGCGCTAATTCCTCTATTTCTAGTCCTTATATTTCCACTCTTTCTGGGGCTAATTACTCTATTTCTGGTTCTTCCAATCCCACTGTTTCTGCAGCTAATTCCTGATTCTGGAGCTAATTCCACTGTTTCTGAAGCTGTGAATTTTGGTTTTTGGAGCTAATTCCACTGTTTCTGGAGCTAATTCCTCTATTTCTGAAGCTAATTCCTCGATTTCTGTGGCTAATTCCCCTGTTCCTGGAGCTGCTAATTTCACTGTTTCTGGAGCTAATTCCATTATTTAAGGAGCTAGTTGCAGTTTATCTGCGGCTTCTAATTCCTCCCTGTTTCTGGAGATAATTCCACTGTTTCCGGTGTTAATTCTAATGTTTCTGTGGCAAATTCCTCTGCTTCTGCAGCTGCTAATTCCATTGTTTCTGGCGATAATTCCGCTGTTCCTGGAGCTAAGTCCTCTGTTTCTGGTGCTGCTAATTCCATTCTTCCGAAGCTGCTAATTTCATTATTTCTGAAGCTAATTTCATTGTTCCTGGAGCTGCTAATTCCACAGTTCCTTCAGATATTGGAGAATTAACTCCAGAAACATAGGTTTTAGCTCCGGAAACAGAGGAAGTAGGAGCTGCAGAGACAGGAGATTGGGGACTTCAGATATTGGGGAATTAGCTCCAGAAATAACAGATATTTGTTCCAGAAACAGAGGAATCTGGAGCTGCAGGAACATGAGAACTGGCACCTTCAGATATTTGGGAATTAGCTCCAGAATTAATAGGCAATTGCTCCAGAAACAGAGGCATTCGGAGCAGCCAGGACACGAGAACTGGGACCTTCAGATAATGTGGAATTAGCTACAGAAACATAGGTATTAGCTCCAGAAACAGGTATTAGCTCCAGAAACAGATACATTAGGATCTGCAGAAACAGTAGAACTGAAATGTTCAAATATTATGTCATTAGCTCCAGAAACTCTTAGCCCCTGAAACAGAGGAATTAGTAGCTGCAGGAACAGGAGAACTGGAATCTTCAGATATATGTCATTAGCTCCAGAAACATAGGTATTAGCTCCAGAAACAGGAATTAGGAGCTGCAGGGCAGGAGATCGAGGACCTTCAGGTATTTAGGAATTAGCTCCAGAAACATAGGTATTAGCTCATAAACAAAGGAATTAGGAGTTTCAGGGGCACGAGAACTGGGACCTTCGAATATTGCGGAAGTAACTCCAGAAACATAGGCATTAGCTCCAAAATCTGTTGAATTATCTACGTAAATACGGGAGTCGCCTCCAGAAACAGCAGAATTAACTCCAGGAACAGGGGAATTTTGAGCCGCAGAGAGAGGAGAAGTTGTAACTCCAGTGACACGGGAATTAGGTCACAAACAAGGGGATTGGCTCCAGAAACAGAGCCATTAACTCCAGAAACAGTAGAATTAGCTCTAGAAAGATGACAAGAAAGAGTTACAGAAACTAGTGGATTAACAAATCCAGGAAAAATAGAATTAACTCCAGAAACAGGGCAATGGGGAGCTGTAGACACTGGGGAAGCAGGAGCTCCAGGAGCATGGGAATAATCACAGTACAGTGCCATTATCTCCAGAAACAGGAAGTAGTGTTGAGAAATAGGAGATATACATCCGGAAAGAGTTGAATTAACTCTTCCTGTAGCAGGGGAATTAGGAACACGGAGGATAAACATGATAATTCGGAGCTATATATATGGGCAAACTAGTAGACACGTAACAAGGACAATTAGTTGCTTCATATACCGTACAATCGGGATCTCCAGAAACAGTGGAACTAGGAGCTCCACAAACAACTGAAATATGACCTTCAGAAACGGTGGCATTTTCTCCAGAAATAAAAGTATTTACTGCTGAATCAGCTGAATTAGCTATAGAAACAGGATTATTCCCTCCAGGAACAGGGACGTTATGAGTCGCAGAGAGGGGAAGTAGGGGCTCCAGGAACACGGGAATTAGCGCAGAACCTAGGGAATTAGCGCTAGAAAGAGGATTATTAGTTCTGGAAACTGTGAAATTATGTTTCGAATGATGAAAAGTAGGATTTACAGAAACTGGTATATTAACAGCTCCAGAAACAGTGGAATTCGCTCCAGAAACAGGTCAATAGGGAACTGCAGAAACAGGGGAAGCAAGCTCCAGGAGCACAGGAATAATCATAGCACAGCGCAATTAGCTCAAAATGAGGGGATTTAAGTTTAGAAAGAGGAGAGTTTCTTCCAGAACATGTGAATTTTCTATTCATGTTGCAGGAGAAATAGCTGCAGAAAGAGGGGGACTGGGATATCCTTAATTACACGAATTAATGCCATAAAGCGGTGAATTAGCTCCAGAAATATTAGAGTTAACGCCGTAAAATGAGGAATTAAGTGCTCCAGAAACAACAGAAGTATGAGCTCAGAAACAGGCAAATTATGTCCAGAAAAATGGTGATGAGCTCCAGATAGTGGGAGAATCAGGTGCTCTAGAAAAGAGGAATTTTCAGCTGCAGATACAAGGTGATTATCTCGATTAAGAGGGGAAATTGCAGCAGAAGCAGCAGAATTAGGAGCTCGCAGATTGGGATATCAGCAGCCCCAGGCACAATGTAATTAGCACCAGAAGTAGGAGAGCGTCTCATTAACAGGACAATTCGGAGCTACAGAAACAGGGGAATTAGCTCTAGAAACAAGGGAATTAGCTCCAGGACCCGCGTAATTAGGAGCTGCAGAGAGGTGAATTCGGAGTTTCAGGAATTCTTGAATAAGTTCAGAAACATGTGTATTGGCAAAATACTAGATACGTAAAAAAGACGATTATGTGCTTCATTAAATTCACAATTTCGAGCTCCACAAAAAAGGGAAATTAGGAGTACCACAGTAATTTTTCAAATGGTAAATCCGAGCACCAGAAACTGAAGAATTATGCGCTGCAGAAATAGGGGAATTAGGAGCTCACGAACAGAGGACTTCGCTCAGTATAGCGGAACTTCTACAGAAACATGGTAATTCGGTTTGACAGAGAAGAGTTAGCTCAATAAATCGGAAAATTAGCTGTTCCTGTAGCAGGAGAATTAGGGCAGCGCGGCGCAAGCAGAACACTTCATAGCTATATCGATCGGGAGAATATTAGCAACATGAATACAGAATTAGACCCTGAATAAACAGTGCATTTGTAGCTCCAGAATCATAGGAATTAGCATCTCCACAACAAGTGAAATAACTACAGAAACAGGGAACTAAGCCCTACTAAGATGTGGTATTAGAAGCTACAGCAACATGGGAATTATCAGCTCCCAGAACAGAGAAATTAGCCCCAGAATGAGTGAATTAGCTCCAGAAACAGGGAGAAAAGTATCTCCTTAAATATATGAATTAATTCCAGAAACAGGAAAATTAGTTGCATAAATACTGGAATTTATTCCATAAACCAGTGAATTATTTGCTTCAGAAACGCCCGAATTAGGAGCAACAGAAAGAAGAATTATGGCCTAAAATATGGTAATTATCTCCAGACATTGGGAGAATCGGGTGCTCCAAAAAAAGAGGGAATTTCGGCTTAAGAAACAGGGGAATCATGAGATCCAGAAACAAGAGAAATGTGCATCAGTAAACAAAGTAATTCGGAGCAAAATAAACAGAATATTTATGAGATCCAGATGGAGCAGAATTAGGGGAGCACCACATCGACATGGAACGTAGCTCCAGGAACTGGGAAATTGGGGCACAGCTCTATAAAAAGGAGTCTTAGATTTTCCTTAAGCAGAGGAATTAGGAGAGTGCACCTTAAAGAAGACAATCCAGTGCTATATATATATATATATATATATATATATCGGGGAAATAGTAGCCACATAATTAGGTGTTACACAAACAGTGCTATTTGCAGCTCCAGTAATTGTGCAATGATGGGCACCACAAACAAGGAAAAGTTGGAACTCTCGAAATTCTGTTATTAGGAACTCCAGAAACATTGACGATAGCAGTTCCAGGAATAGAAGGATTAGCCACAGAACAGGATAATTAGTTACAGAAACACTGGAATTAACTCCACAAATCGGGGAATTAGGAGGTCCATAAACACAGGTTTTAGCAGCTCCTGAAAAAGGTGAATTGTCCCTAATAATATGGGAATTAGCTCGATCAAGGGGTTGAATCAAGTGGACCGGAAACAGTCGAAGTTGCAGCAAAGAAACAGGGTGTTTAGCTTCAGCAGCGTGAGATTACGATATCCAGTAACAAGGCAATTATGGTTCCATAAAGAATGTAATTTGAAGAAAATGATACAGAAGATTTAGGAGATCCAGATGCAGGGAATTTGGGAGAGGGCTCCGTCAACATGGAACATAGGAGAGGGCACAAGAAAGGGGGAAATGTAGAGACAGCTCCGGAAAAAGGCAAATTAGCTGTTCCGATAGCAGGGGTAATTGGAGAGCGCACCATTAACATGACAATTCGGATTTATAGGGGGACATGTAGCTACAAGAAAACGATAATGATGTGCTCCATGAACTGCGAAATATGGAGCTGCATTGTCAGCGACATTAGGAACCCCACAAAGAAATAAATTATTTCCAGAACCAGAGGGACTCGGACGTCCAGAAACTGGGGAATCAGCACCAGAAACAGAGTAATTCAAACAGTTGAATTAGCCACAGAAACATGGGAGTTACCTCCAGAAACAGAGGAATTAGGATCTCCTCAAACTGCGATATCAGGGGCTCCAGAAAAATATAAATCATCTCCACAACCAGGGGTATTAAATTCATAATCATGGGAATTGGCAGCTGCAGATCGAGGAGCTCCAGTAACACGGGAATTAGATCGGAAATAAGGGCATTAGTTTCAGAAAAAGCGGAATTAATTTCAGAAAAATTCCTGAAACTGGGGAAATATAAGTTCCAGAAACAAGGGAAGTGTGGTTCCATAAACAAAGTAAGTCGGAGAAAAAGATACAGGCGTTTTTAGAGATACAGACACAGGGAAATTAGCAGAGGGCTCCATCAACGTGGAACTTAGGAGCAGGCTCCAGAAAGTGGGACATTTGGAGCCAGCTCCAGACACAGGTGTATTCGCTGTTCCTGTATCAGCGAGTTTGGAGAGTGCACTATAAATCGGAAAATTCGGACCTATATCTATAGGGGAAAGAGTAACCACGTACGAACACAATTACGTGCTCCAAAAACAGCGCAATTTGGGTTTCCAGATACGTTTTTTTGGTAGCTTCACAAGCAACTGAAACATCTGCTGTAATAATGGAACTATTGCCTGCGGAATATAGGAATTTAGCTCAAGAGGCAGAATTATTAGCCCCTGAAACAGGGGAAATAGCTACAGAAACAGGGGCTTTCCCTGCAGGAACTGAGGAATTCGGAGCTTCACAAACTGGGATAATAGGATCTGCAGAAAAAAGAAGAATTAGCTCCGGAAACATGGGAATTAGCACCCAGAACATCGGAATTAGCTCATAAACAAGGAAATTAACTCCATAAACAGGGGCTCAACTCCAGAAAAAGTGCGATCATCTCAGTATAAGGGAAATGACCACCAAAAGCAGGGAAATTATACGATCCGGAAAGACGGTAAGTATAGACACATAGAAACATAGAAAATAGGTGCAGGATTAGGCCATTCGGCCCTTCTAGCCTGCACCGCCATTCAATGAGTTCATGGCTGGACATTCAACTTCAGTACCCCATTCCTGCTTTCTCGCCATACCCCTTGATCCCCCTAGCAGTAAGGACATCTTCTAACTCATTTTTGAATATATTTAGTGAATTGGCCTCAACAACTTTCTGTGGTAGAGATTTCCACAGGTTCACCACTCTCTGGGTGAAGAAGTTCCTCCGCATCTCGGTCCTAAATGGCTTACCCCTTATCCTTAGACTGTGACCCCTGGTTCTGGACTTCCCCAACATTGGGAACATTCTTCCTGCATCTAACCTGTCTAACCCCGTCAGAATTTTATATGTTTCTATGAGGTCCCCTCTCATTCTTCTGAACTCCAGTGAATACAAGCCCAGTTGATCCAGTCTTTCTTGATAGGTCAGTCCCGCCATCCCGGGAATCAGTCTGGTGAACCTTCGCTGCACTCCCTCAATAGCAAGAATGTCCTTCCTCAGGTTAGGAGACCAAAACTGTACACAATACTCCAGGTGTGGCCAACCAATGACCTGTACAACTGTAGCAACACCTCCCTGCCCCTGTACACAAATCCCCTTGCTATGAAGGCCTACATGCCATTTGCTTTCTTAACCGCCTGGTTCCATAAACAAATTCATTTGGAGCAAATGAAACAGGAGATTTAGGAGATCCCAATACAGGGTAATTAGGAGAGGGCAGTATCACCGTGGAACGTTGGTGCAGGCTCTAGAAACTGGAAAATTTGGAGCCAGATCCAGAAACAAGTGAATTAGCTGATCCTGTCGATTGGGAATTAGGAGAGCGCACCAAAAACAATACAATTGGAGCTATATATATCGGAGAACTAGTGAACACATGAAAAGGGTAATTAGGTGCAAGAAAAACAGGGCAATTTCGAACCCCAAGAAACAGAAGAATTAGGAGCTGCAGGAACAGGAGAACTAGGAACTAAAGAGATTGTGGAATTAGCTCCAGAAACATAGGTTCTGGAGAAACATTAGCTCCAGAAACATTAGCTCCACCAGCAGCTGAATTAGCTACCGAAACAGGGGTATTAAATCTAGGAACAAGGTAATTTGGAGCCGCAGAAAGAGGGGAAGTTGGAGCTCCTGGAACACGGGTATTCGTGCAGAAAGAAGGGAATTAGCTCCAGAAATAGAGCCATTGACTCCAGAAACAGTGGAATTAGCTCGAGAAGGAAGAAAGTAAGAGTTACAGGAAGTGGTGAATTATCAGCTCCAGAAACAGTGGAATTCGCTCCAGAAACAGGCCACTGCGGAGCTGCAATCACAGGGTAAGCATGGGCTCCAGGAGCATGGGAATAATCACTGTACAGCGCAGATAGATCCAGAAACAGGGAGTTGTGTTTAGAAATATATAGTTACATTCAAAAAAAGAGAATTAGCTCTTCCTCTAGGGGAGCGCACCATAACAGGACAATTCTGAGCCATATATACCGGCAAAATACAGAGGTGTAAAGGACAATTCCGTGCTTCATAAATTGCACAATTTGGAGCTCCACAAAAAGCGAAATTATCATCTCCACAGGAATTTCCACCAGAAAAAACGTATTCCCTTCAGAAACAGTTGAGTTAGCAAGAGAAACAAGGGAGTTACTTCCAGAAACAGATGCATTAGTAGATCCACAATCTGGATATCTGGAACTCCAGAAAATGATGAGCTCCAGAAACAGGGGAATTAGTTCCAGGAACAGGGGAATTAGGAGCTGCAGAGAGTGGAATTACTAGTTCCAGGAATACTGGAATTAGTTCAGCAAATAAGGATATTAGCTCCAGGAACAGAGGAATTAGGTCTAGAAAGATGTGAATTAGGATTTACAGAAATTGCGGAATTGCGCACTGCAGAAATGAGAAATTAGGAGCTCCAGAACCATGGGATTTTAATCAGTACAGCGAAAGTTGCTCCTGAAATAACTGAATCACATTTAGAAAGAGAAGCGTTGTCTCATGAAACAGATGAACTAGTTTTTCCTGCAGCAGGGAATTAGGAGAGCGCACCAGAAGCAGAATACTTCGGCGCTAAATATAGCGAGAAATGGTAGCCACATAAAAAGCACAGATGCTTCATAAACAGCGCAATTTGAAGCTGCAGAAACAGTGGAATTACTTTCTCCACAAAACAACTGAAATAGCTCCAGAAACAGGCGAACTAGAACCTGCATAACCTGGGGTAGTCAGAGCTCCAGCAACAGCGGCATTGTGAGCTCTCGTAAGATTTGATTTAGCAGCTCCAAGAACATTGAAATTAACACCTAACAAGCGAAATAGCTCCACGAACATTGGAATGGGATATTCTTAGTTACCGGAATTAATTCCAGAAACCGCGGATTTAGCTGCAGAAATATTGGAAATAACTCTACAAACTGGGGAATTAAGTGCTCCAGAAACACCAGAATTCGGAGCTGCAGAGAGAGGGAAATTATGCCCAGAAGTATCGCCATTATATACAGAAAGAGAGAATTAGGTGCTCCAGAAACAGAGGACACTTCAGCTACAGATACAAGATGATTTGCTCCAGGAACAGGGGAATTTGCTCCAGTCGCAGAGGAATTCGGAGCTCCAGCGACTGCGAAATTAGTAGCCCCGGGAATGTTGGAATTAGCTCCAGAAACAACGCAATTCTCTCCAGAAACAGGGGAATTGGTTTTATAACGAACAGAGTAAGCTCTAGAAAGAGGAGACTTAGCTGTCCCTGCAGCAGGGGATTTAGGAGAGCGCACCATAAATAGGACATTTCGGAGATATATATATATATATATATATATATAACTAGTAGACACTTAAATACGAAAATTAGGTGCTTCATAAATAGCGCAATTTGGAGCTCCAGAAAAAGGACAATTAGGAGCTCCACAAACAGTCTGCTCCTCCATCCATTTATTGAGAAGGTGCTCCAGACCATTTTATAGCTACAGTCTGCTCCTCCATCCAGTTATTCAGAAGCTGTTTCAGACCCTGTTACAGCAGCAGTCAGCTTCTCCATCCTGTTATTGAGAAGCTGTTCGAGTCCCAGTTACAGCAGCAGTGTGCTCCTCCATCCAGTTATTGAGAAGCTGTTTCAGAACCTGTTACAGTAGCAATCTTCTCCATCCAGTTGTTGAGAAGCTGTTCCAGACCCAGTTATAGCAGCAGTCTGCCGCTCCATCCAGTTATTGAGAAGCTGTTCCAGACCCTGTTACAGCAGCAATCTTTTCCATCCAATTATTGAGAAGCTTTTCCAGACCCAGTTACAGCAGCAGTCTGCTCCTCCATCCCGTGATTGAGAAGCTGTTCCACACCCTGTTACAGAAGCAGACTGCTCCTCCATCCAGTTATTGAGCAGTTGTACCTGCCCTGGTATAGCAGCAGTCTGTTCCTCCATCCAATTATTGAGCAGATGTTCCAGACCTGTTACAGCAGCATTCTGCTCCTCCATCCAGTTATTGAGAAGGTGTTCCTGCATCCAGTTATTGAGAAGGTGTTCCAGCCCATGTTATTGCTGCAGTCTGCTCCTCCATCCAGTTGTTCAGAAGCTGTTCCAGACCCAGTTACAGCAGCAGTCAGCTTCTCTATCCAGTTATTGAGAAGTTGTTCGAGACACAGTTACAGCAGCAGTTTGCTCCTCCATCCAGTTATTGAGAAGCTGTTCCAGACCCTGTTACAGAAGCTATCTTCTCCATCCAGTTATTGAGAAGCTGTTCCAGACCCTGTTACAGAAGCAATCTTCTCCATCCAGTTGTTGAGAAGCTGTTCCAGACCCTGTTACAGAAGCAATCTTCTCCATCCAGTTATTGAGAAGCTATTCCATACTGGTGGGGCGATGGTTCATCTGGGAATGCAGTGCTAGCTAATTCCACAGTACCACTGCTGTCACAGCTGCACAGGGGGGCGGGGGTTGTGGGAGAAGAGTGTTAGAGCAATAATAGTAAAATGTTCATTTGTTAGTGGAGCAGACAGGCCACATACGACATTCCAGTATGATATGTTGCCAACATGGTGCAGAGTCAATGTTTTAACTGAGCGGCTGCAGGGGATAGATGGGGGGAGTGAGTGAACAGTCAAAGGCTGTGGTCCATTATAGTACCAATGATATCGGAAGAAAGATGGATCAGGCACTGCAGGTAGTTTCTAGAGAGCTAGGAGAGAGATTAAAAAGCAGGACCCCAAAAGTAGTAATTTCCGGATTACTCCCAACGCCACGTGTCAGTGATGAGTATGATGTTATACCTATTATGGAGACATGGCTGAAATAATAGCAGGTATGGTAGGTCAACATTTCTGCTGATATGATTTTTAGGTGGGAGAAAGAGGGGGATAAAAACGAGGGGAGGGGATACGTCCAATTGTTGATTGCAGCTGAGGAGAGATTATATGCTTGATGGATCATCAATTCTAGACAGATGGAATCAATTGAACAACATAACCGCGGCGATCACACTGCTGGGAGGGTATTTCATCCGCTGCCAGTCAGAATGAGAGAGAAGAACAAAATTGTTGGCAAAGTTATAGGGGAGGAATAGGAGTCGGTTCCAACTACACTAATCTTAACTGGGATAGAATTAGTGCGAATTAAATATAGTGGCAGAATTACTAAAATGCATTCAGGAGATCTTTATTTCCCATTTTGTTGCCAGCCAAAGAAGGGAGGGGGCGATTCTGACTTAGTTTTAGTTAATGAAGCTGAGCGGATGGAAGGGGTATCAGTAGCAGAGTATTTTGGTACTAGTGATCATAATTCAGTTAGATTTAGTGTAGTGATGGAAAAATACAAGTTTAGACAAGAAATAAATACTCTCAATTGGGGAAAAGTTAATTCTGTTCAGCAGAGATAGGATTTAGCCAACGTTGACTGGAAACAGATATGTGAAGCCAAAACGGTGCCAGAGTATTGGGAGGCATTCAAGCAGCAGATCCTCAGGTTTCCGAGCAAGTACGTTCCCTTAAGGAAACAGGGTTGGACTTGCAAATTCAGAGCTCCCTTGAAACCAAGGGGTTTACAGGGTAGGATAGAGGAAAATATGGGGCTTATGCCATAGCGATGCATCAATGCGTCAGGAACACTAGAAGATTATAGGAAGTGCAAACGTGAAATTAAAAAGGAAATTAGGAAAGCAAAGTGAGTGCATGAAAATATTTTGGCAAGTAAAATCAACGAAAACCCAAAGTTTTATAATTACATTAAGAGCAAGACGATATCTAAAGATTGGGTAGTGCTCATTAGAGACCGTAAAGTAATGTATGTGCGGAGCTGGAAGATTTGTTTATGGTTCTCAATGAATACTTTGCATTTGTTTACATAAAAGAGAGCGGCGATGCAGATGTTTCAATCGGGGGGGAGTTGGGGGGAGGAACGTAAAATATTAAATGAAATAAGCATAGTAAGAGAGGAAGTCTTATGCGGTTTAACAGCTTTGGAAGTGGAAAAATCCACAGGGCCGCGTGGAATGTACTCAGGCTGTTAAGAGAAACAAAAGAGGAAATAGCAGAGGGTCTGACCATAATAATACTCTCTGGCTACAGGTGTGGTGCCAGAGGACTGGAGGACTGCTATTGTCGTATCTTTGTTCAAAAAGGGAGAAAGGGATCGATGATCGATTACAGACGAATCAGCCTAACCTCGGTTGTGGAAAGATTATTGGAAAAAATTCTGAGGAAAATGATAAATATTCTTTTAGAAAGTCTCGGTTTGGTCAAGGAAAGTCAGCATAGATGTTTTCAGGTAAGGTCCTGCATGACTAAATTGATTACATTTTCTGACATGGATTATCCATAAGCGTAGCGCATTTGAGGTAGTGTATATGGATCTTACCAAGGCTTTCGACAAGGTTACATATGGCAGACTGCTCATCAAAGTAAAATCCCATAAAATCCAATGCAAAGTGGCAAGTTTGATTCAAAATGTTCCTGGGGGCAGCAAGCAAAGTTTAATAGATATTTTCGCAACTGAAAGGCTGTTCGAGTGGGGCTCCTCGTGGCTCCTTGCTTTTTGAAGTATACATCAATGAATTAGATGTGAATGAAGGAAGTATGATTAAAACGTTTTCAGATGACACGACCATTAGCTGTGTGGATGATAATGATGAAGAACGTTCTTGAATGCAGCTAGTTATCAATGAAGTGGTCACGTGGGCAGAATCGTGGTGAATGGAATTCAATATGGAGAAGTATTAGGTAATGTATTTGGGGATGGCTAACACTGCAAGGGAATACACATTAAATGGTAGAGCACTGAGAAGTGTACTCTAACAAAGGGAATGTTTAATGTATGTCCACATACCCATGAATGTACCAGCACAGGCAGAAAAGTGCGTTAAGAAGGCATCCGGAATAGTTTCCTGAATTGACGAGGCATAGAATATAAGAGCAGGGAGGTTACGCTTGAACTGTATCAGTTACAGCTGGAGTACTGCGTAAAGTTCTGGTCACCATATTGCAGGAAGCACGTGATTGCACGAGACAGGGTACATAGGAGATATACCAGGATGTGGCTTGGAATGGGGAATTTTAGCTGTGGAGAAAGATTAGACAGGCTGGTTTTATTTTCTCTGGAACATAGGAGTCTGAGGGGAGAAGTTGTTCATGTGTTTAATTAGGAGGTGCCGAGATAAAGTGGATCGGAAGGATCTTTTCCCTTAGCAGAGGAGGTCAACAACGAAGAGGCAAATCTTTAAAGTAATGGGTAGGTGATTTAGTGGGGAGTGAGAGGAAATTTTTTCACCTAGATTATGGTGGTGCTGATTGGGGGAGGGGTCGTGAGAGGGGAATTGTCCTTGATCGCACTGCCTGAAAGGGTGGTAGGTGCAAAAACGGTCACCACATTTCGAAAGTATTCGGACGTGTATCTGAAGTGGCATAACCTACAGGTCTGTGGATCAAGATGTAGAAAGTTGGATAATGCTTGATAGCTCTTTATTGGGCGGTGTAAACGCGACGGACTGAAATGGCCTCCTTCTGTGCTGTAAATTTCAGTGATTCCATGATTCGATGAATAGAAAAAGTGGACATGAAACAGCTCATTGAAGGTAAACCAGTGTCAGAGCAGTGGGAGGCAGTCAAGAAGGAGATACCAGATCAGTGTCACCATGTTCCTGGAAAGAAAAACGGCAACAGTGCCACATCTGGAGCCGCCTGGATGACAAGGTGCATACAGTGAAAGATAAGGCAAAGAGAGGAATCATTTTTCAGCAATCGAGAGCACAGTAGTGCAGAAATCCTCGAGGTGAAATTAAAAATGAATTTTGGGAAGAAAAGAGAAAACATGAAAAATACTGGCACGTTGAATCAAAGAAAACCCAGAGATATTTCACAATTGCATAAACAACAAGTGGATAACGATGGGCAGAATATGGCATTTAGCGACCAAAATGGTAATCTATGTGTGGATGTGGAGTATGTGGGGATGGACTTAAAGAAAGTATTGCAGCGGTTTAATAAAGGAGGGCGACGATGCCAGCGTTAAAGGTAAGAAAGAAGAGAATGTAATATTGATTTGGATAAACATAGTAAGGGAGCAATGATTAAGGGGTTTGGTATCTACAAATTTAAATAAATCTCCAGGACACAATGAAAGATAAGCAAATGGCGAAATTGCAGAGGCTCTGACGATCATTTGAGCAACCTCCCTTGGTGCAGGAGAGGGAAAAAAAACATTGGATACCTGTTAACGTTGTACCATTATTTAAAAAAGGAGAAAGTGAAACAGTGAATAATTAAATACAGGTAGTTTAATCCTGGTGATGGGAAAATTATTGCAATCAACGCTGAGGGACAGTATAAACCTTCATTTTGAAAGCATCGAATTGTTCAGGGAAGGTCGTGTCTGACTTATTTTAATTGAATTTTTTGAGGAGGTAACAAACAGTTCCGATATGGGCAGTGCATTTGAAGTAATCCACATAGATTTTAACAAACCTTTTGACAAGTCTCACATGGCAGGCTGATTAAAAAACTAAAAGCCCATTGTATTTAAGGGAGTGTGGCAAACCGGATCGACAATTGGCTCAGTGGGAGGAAGAAAATGGTTCATGTATGCTTTTGCGAATGGAAGGCTACTTGCAATGAGGTTCGTAGGATTCAGTTCTCGGTCCCTTGTTTTCTGTAGTTCACATTAATGATTTAGACATAAATGTAGGGAGCATGGTAAAGAAGTTCACAAAAGATACAAAAATTGTCTGTGTGTTTGACAGTGAGGAAGGAAGTTTAGAATGCAGGAAAATATCGATTGACCAGTCAGTTGGGTAGAAAAGATAAACATGGCAATCATTCCAGGGAAGTGTGAGCTCATACAATCTATGAGGTGCAACAAGGCAAGGGAATATACTCAAAATAGCAGGGATACTGAGAGGTATGGAAGAACAAAGGGACCTTCGAGTGTATGCCCTCAGATCCTTAAAGTTAGAAGACAGGTCGATTATGTAGCTCAAAAAGCCTATGGAATCCTTTATTTATTAGCCAAAGGATAGAATGTAAGAGCAGGGTAGATACGGAACAACTGCAAAACAATAGTTAAGGCATAGCGAGAGTACTGCCGCAGTTCTATTCACTACTTACAGGAAATATTTGATTGCACTCGAGAGGGCACAGTGGACATTACGAGGATGTTGAATAAACTGGAAAACTGAAGCTATGAGGAAAGTTTGGATGAACTATGTTTTATTTTAATTGGAATTGAGGAGTCTGATGAAATATTGAATTGAAGTGCATGAACTATGTGGGCCCTAGATAGAATGGGTAGCAAGGACATTAGAAAGAGTATTTGCCTTAGGTGAGTAGTCAAAAATCAGGCGCATCGATGCAATTAGTTTGTATCATGATTAGAAAGGAGATAAGGGGAATACATTTATCCAGATGATGATGGGTGTCTGGAACTCACTAGCTGAAAGGGTGGTAGACGCACAAACCCTCACCATTATTTATAACGTACTTGGAAGCGCACTTAAAGAACCGTATCCAACAGGGCTACGGACCTCGTGTTGAAGGTCGGTTTAGGGCTGTTAGCTATTTGTCGGCGGGCAGAGACACAATGAGACAAATGGCTTCACTTAGTGTCGTATTATTTCTATTATTCTATCAGGAGAAAGTGTTAGAAAGATTCAGAGATTTCGAAAGAGAATTCAAGAGCCTAGAGCCCAGGCAGCTGAAGGTACGGCCATGAATGGTTGAGTGATTATAATCAGGGATGCTCAACGAGACAGGATTAGAGGAGTGAAGATTTGTCAAGGATTTATGGAGCTGGAGGAGAAGACAGAGATAGGGCGGGGCGAGGAAATGGAGCGGTTTGAAAGCAAGGATGAGATTTTATTATCGATGAGGTGCTTAACCGGGAGTGAATGTAGGTCAGTGAGCACAGGGGCGATGGGTGAAAGGGCGTAGTGCCAGTTAGGTTACAGGCAGTCTACTTTCTGGATGACCACAAGTTTTCATAGTGTAGAACGTGGGTGGCCACCCAGGAGTGCATTGGAATAGTCCATTCCAGGGGCAACAAATGCATGGATAAGGATTTTAACAGCAGACGCGCTGAAGCTAGGATTGAGACGGCTGATGTTACGCACGTGGGAAACTCCATAACTCAGATGTAAAAGGTTGGCAACCAGCGAGGAAGGATTTGGTTGCATGCAGTCCGCGGTTTAGTTTAATGGACTGTGATTTAAGTTATGGGATTGAGGAGGATTTGGAAGGAAGTCAAGAAGCAAAGAAACTTCCTGACGGCAGCAGAAAAGCTGTCGAGGAGGAAGCGCACGGAATGGAGATTAACTTTGGAATTCTCGTTTCTCAATCATTGAACGGTTCACAGCCGTTGATTTGTTTGGAGTGCAAGGAATGGGTACAATTGAGGTCTCATAACCTCAGGAAGCATAGAGAGGGAGGAAGGAAGGTTCACCAGACTG
The DNA here is from genome assembly GCF_044704955.1 of Pristiophorus japonicus. Classification (NCBI taxonomy): domain Eukaryota; kingdom Metazoa; phylum Chordata; class Chondrichthyes; family Pristiophoridae; genus Pristiophorus; species Pristiophorus japonicus. The sequence continues at coordinate 876,012 of NW_027250756.1, forward strand.
ATTCCTGGGATGTTGCGATTGTTCGATGACAAGAGTTGAGTGGACCATGATTATACTCGCTCGAGTTTCGAATAATGAGAGCTGAACTCATTGAAATATGCAACATTCTTACAGTGCTTGACAGCATAAATGCAGAGAGGACGTTTTACTCTGTCTTGCGAGTCGAGAACCAGGGGGCACTGTCTCAGAATAAAAGATCTGCAATTTAGGACGGAAATCAGGAGAAACGTTTAAAACTCAGAGGATGATGAATTTTTTGAATTATATACAACATAAGGCTGTGGAGGTTCAGTCTTTGAATAAATAAATGACAGCGATCGATAGATTATGGGATATTAAGGGCAGTAAGGGATGATCATGTTAAATGGTGGAGGAGGCTCGAGGGGCCGGATGGCCGACTCTTGCTCCTATTTCTTATGTTCCTTTGACTAATACACATCAACATCCTGGGCGTCATCATTGACAAAGTAGATGTGGGCAATCCTGGCGAGCTCAGTCTGTAGAACATGAGATTTTTAATTTTAAGGTCAAGTGTTCGAGCCCCACCTTGCGTGAATTATTTTCCTTAAACTTTTATGTTACTTTCACGCGAATTAACCCACACATTCAAAAAGTAGTTAGATTTGTCCCTTATGTCTAAAAGGATCAATGGGTATGGAGAGAAAGCAGGAAAGGGGTAGTGAGGGAATGATCAGCTATGATCATAGTGAATGTTGGTGCAGGCTCGAAGGGCCGAATGGCCTACTACTGCACCTATTTTCTATGTTTCTATGTTTCCCCTTGTGGGGGAATCTAGAACTTGGGGGCACAGTTTCAAAATAAGGGGTCATAAGAACATAAGAAGTCGGAGCAGGAGTCGGCCACATGGTCCCTCGATCCTGCTCCACCATTCAATACGATCGTGGCTGATCCCCATAACCCCTTATTCCCTGAAGGTTTAAGGGTCGCCCATTTAAAACGGAGATGAGGAGGAATTTCTTCTCTCAGAGGGTGGTGAATCTTTGGAGCTCTCTGCCCCAGAGAGCTGTGGAGGCTGGGTCATTGAATATATTTCAGGTGGAGATGGACAGATTTTTGGATGAGGCCATATGGATTGAATTGGTGAACAGAAAAGGGGCAATCACACGACTGGGAATGTACGGCACACCCCCGAACATCCAGAGGGAGATATAGGGTCTGGTTGTTGTGATTCAGCAAGGAAACTATCGATCCTGGAGGACAAATACTCTGTTCCAAAGGAAACGGACCCAGCCTCTCCAATCGATCAGTTAATTAATGATGTTTTCGCGTGAAAGCAACAGAAAAGTTTAACAAAACTTATTCGCCCAACCCTGAACCCACGACCCTGAGATTAAAAGTCTCAAGCTTTACCGACTGAGCTAGCCTGGCTGGGCAAATGTGGCATCCTTGACGTATGTCAAATATTGTGGGTGGATTAATGATGATTGAAATCATGATTGAGTATCTCACAAACTTGAATTATGGAGTTCATTCAGTTCGCATTTCTTTAATTGTGCAAAAGAAGATTGTGGGTTATTTAATGATGTTTTTCCATGAAAGCTGCATTAAATTAAAATAAATGTAATCCCCTGACGTGGGGCTCGGACCCACGACCCTGAGATTAAAAGTCTCATACTCTACCGACTGAGCTAGCCGGGCTTCCGCCCAACGCAGATTTTTATCGCTCATTGCAGCCAGGCGCCTGTTGGCTCCGCCCCAGATGTTGAAACTTGCTGTTGAAACTTGTGTCGTGTTTGTCACGTTTGCTTTGCACGCAAAAGGTCCCTGGTTCAATCCCGGGCAGAAACATTATGTTTAAACTTTCTGTGGATGAACAATCGGAGGCGAGTTTAGTCTCCTGGAAAATGCTGCCTGACCTGCTGAGATTTCCAGCATTTGCTGTTTTTATTTGCTATTTATTCTCCTGGCAAAAGGGCTCCCTTATTCATTAATTGCTCTTTATTTCACTTCAATAAATGGATAACATTGACTGAGAGAAAACGGATCCACCGGGGAACTTTTGCGTGTGAGGCCAACGTGATATCCTTACACTGCAGCCCATCAAAGGGCGAGAAACCACTGAATATAAAGGATGAGCTGACAAATATCAGGGGCAGTGCAGTCTGGTCAACGTCACACCCTCCTTTCTTATTCAGCAGAGGCATGAACGGGAGTCAGACGCCACAAAGTTTCATTAAAGACACAAATACAAGTAACACTTGCAAATCTTTTCAGTGTAAAATTCTTTCACTTTATTTGAAATCCTATTGCGTTGAATCTGCAAATACGCACGGTGGGATATTATCTTCACTACTGATTGTATTTTGTGTTCACGATAGGAATAACCGGTGCTGTTAAATTTGATAATAAATTTGCCACAGATCCCTGAAGACTTTGAACCAGAAAGCTAAAATACAGTGAGTAAAATGGGATATGGTTTTCGAGTTAAGATGCAAAGCACAGGACTAATGATTGAAGTATGGACTGTTCCTGCGTTAGCATTTGTTTAATTGTGCAACAGAAGGTGAGGGGTTAATTATTGATGGTTTCCCGTGAAAGCAAGAGAAAAGTTTGAGAAGAAATCATACGGTGCCTGTCAGGTGAGCGCTGCCTGTGATATCTGGTGGGAATGGGAGGGGATTTTAAAGCCCCTTGTATGCAGAATCTTCATATAGTAAAACATCTCCAGCTCACTGTGTAGGTCTCATGATGCAACGGTAGCGTGTCTGAATCCAGATCCGAAGGTTGTGCGTTCACATCACTTCGGGGTCACTGTCCTCTTGGACATTTTCCTTCCAGAATTATTGTTTCCTTGGCTGTTTGGCAATAACCAGACCCTTACTCCAAGGTCTGTCTAACTGTTTCCCCGGTGTCAGGCAGAGATACGATTTCTGCCCTGATTTATTTCATGTGACAGGACACAAAAGTTCAAAATCAACCTGCAGGTGGACATAGGCAGCACTGAATATTCAGGATGGCCGAGCGGTGTAAGGTGCTGTGTTCAGGTCACTGTTTCCTCTGGAAATGTCGGTTTATGTCCCACTTCTGACATTTCTTATATTTAATCATTAAGCGGAATCCATTTGTTTTGTCACCACCAACTTCTTAAAGGTACGATTCAGCAGTCCACCTGCTCGCTTAACATTTCCGTCTGACCTGGTACTGAAGTTTGTTCATTCTTTTGTAGACCGGCAATCATATATTTTGCCCTGAGCATGTGAGGAACTTTTATCCCGATCTCATTGGGTTTAATTTTGGTAATCTGGTGCTAAAAGTGGGGATGTTTCTGCAGTGCAATGGTTAACACGTTCGCCTCACAAACGAAAGCACTTCGGGGGGAAATATTTTCTGGAGCTTTCTCATGCATGTTCAGAGGAGAGTTTGTTCTCCTGTGAAAGGTCAAGAGATCATACGAACGTAAGCGTTAGGAACAGGAGTCAGCCAATCGTCTCATTTTCAAGTTTTCAAGATCTTTCCGCCCGGTTTAGGACCGGGAACCTTTCGTGTGTGAGGCGAATGTGATATCTACTTCACTACCGAAACACTGTGATAGAATCGATCTGAGGATAAAACCACAGCTCTCACCTACACAGCTAGCCGAGAATTCAGGAACTTGTTTTAAGAGAATAGAATGAAGGTGCTATATTTAGGAAGGCTGTAAGTGTGGCCTTCGACAGCGTGGACAATTTTCCACGCCACGGGAACCTACTATCAGCAAGGGCAGACATCGATGACGAGGTCCAACACCGCCTCCAGTGTGACAGCACAGCCTTCCATCACCTGAGGTGGAGAGTGTTTGAAGACCAGGGCGTCAAATCTGGCACCAGGCTTATGGTGTGCAGGACGGTGGTGATACCTGCCCCGCAGTATGGCTCCGAGACATGGATTATATACAGCAGACATCTCAAATCACTGGAGAAATACCACCAGGGCTGTCTCCGCAAGATCCTGCAAATCCCCTGGTAGGACAGACGCACCAACATCAGTGTTCTTGCTCAGGCCAACATCCCCAGCACTGAAGCACTGACCAGACTCGACCAGCTCCGCTGGGCGGGCCACATTGTCCACATGCCCGACACGAGACTCCCGAAGCAAGCGCTCTACTCAAAATTCCGACACGGTAAGCGAGCCCCAGGTGAGCAGTGTAATTTATTTCACACTGCTGTATATAACTGTACCTTACCATGCTATACATGACTGTAACTAGATATGACCTGTAACCACAAGCATACTTTACCACCAGGGATGCACTTGCAGGAGACACTGCATACCTGTTCCACACAGGTATATAAAGGCAGGTCTCAGGCAAGTGTGGCATTCAAGAGCTGTGAAATAAAGGTGCAGGTCAAGAGTGACCTTGACTTCAGCATGTGCCTCGTGTAAGTATGTACTGCAGGGTCAGGACTTTAAAGTGGCGACGAGTTACGGGATCACAGAATCCACAGAATGGCTACCAACGGCTCAGATGAGAAATATAATGCAGAGACAATTGGGAGGACTTTATAGAAAGGCTCCAGCAAAGCGTTGTAACCAAAGACTGGTTAGGCGACGATAAGGCAGACAAGAGAAGAGCCCATCTCTTGACCAGCTGTGGCTCGAAAACATACGCCTTAATGAAGGACCTGCTGGCACCCGAGAAACCAGCAAGCAAGTCGTTTGAAGAATTGAGCACACTGGTAAGAGACCACCTGATGCCAGCAAGCAGCCTACACATGTAAGCTACCTCGGACCCGTGCCAATAGTCCCCGTACACCGAGCACAGGCTCAGGAAAACCCCGGGGGAGAGGATATCCCATTCACTGGGCCTGCCAGCAACACTGAACAAGTGCCCGGTCTGAAACTTTCCAGTGCAATAACTTGCAACTGGACCATCCAACAGTCAGGTTGGCCGAGCGGTCGAAGGCGCTGCGTTCAGGTCGCAGTCTGCTCTGGAGGCGTGTGTTCAAATCTCACTCCTGGCATTCAGTGTTTTTAATTACAAATTCATTTGTTTGGACACCACTCTCAAGTGCTTTGGGACATCCATCGAACTTAATAAAATGACCCCACTTCAATTGCAAACAGTGATATCAAAGTTACTTCCCAAACCGGGAATCGATGACGGGTGGCTGCAACGAAAGGAATGGTTTTGTGAAGCATTGAAAGGTGCCCTCGAAATGTCTCGCACTGCTCATTTCAAAACACGGTTATAATTTGTTTCAGTGCAAAAGAAGACAGGCTCAAATGGCCGACTCCTGCTCCTGGTTCTTGTGTTCTTATACAGAGCACAGAACAAATGATTAAATGATCAACTCTCACTCAGTCGCATTTCTTTCATTGTGCAAAATAATTTATGGGTTAATTAATGATGTTTTCCTGTGAAAGCAACATAAAAATTTAAGGAAAATAAATCGGCCAACGTGGGGCTTGAACTCACAACCGTGAGATTAAGAGTCTCATACACGACGAACTGAGCTAACCCGGACTGCTTAAGTTGCGTCTTCCTGTCGCTGATAGCTGCCAGGGGCCTGTTGGCTCCGCACCATGGGTTTATCTCGAACTTCAAACCTCGAAACTGGTTCTCCTGATTTCGAAGCCACTTGCATTGCGGAACCTTCATTTCGACGAACATCTCCAGCTTAATGTGTAGGCCTCGTGACGGAACGGTAGTGTGTCTTACTTTAGATCCGAAAGTTGTGTGTTCAAATCAGGTCGGGATCACTGTTCTGTCAGACATTTTTTTTCCAGAATTAATATTTTTTTTTCTGTTTGGCAATAACCAGACCCTTGCTCCAAGGTCTCTCTCACTATTTCCCCGGTGTCAGGCAGAGATACGCCTGCTGTCCTCATTTATTTCATGTGACAGGAGACAAAAGTTCAAAATCAACCTGCAGGTGGCCACACACAGCACTGAATAGTCAGGATGGCCTGACTATTATCCCTACCACAGTGGATAACCTCATATTTCATACATTATACTCCATCTGACAAATTACTGCCCAGCCACTGAGCCTATCGATATCGCTTTGCAGATTGTTTGTGTCCTCCTCACAACTTGCTTTCCCACCGATCTTTGGATCACCTTGGCTACATTACCAACATGCAGAGCACAGAACCAATTATTGACCGACTGACTTTCCGTCAGTTAGCATTTCTTTCAGTGTGCATAAACAGATCATCGATTCTTAACGATGTTATCCCATGAAAGCAAAATAAAAGTTAAACGAAAATAATTTGCACACTTGAAAGGAATATTTTTGGTTGGTGCAATTCCGGTCAGAGAAATGTTGTGAAAGGAAATTTTTGTCGAGAGAGGGATTGAGTATTTCAGCATATTGCTGAACACTTCTCTCTGGGCATAGAACTAGGCACCAGTTTCTTCTAGTGTAGCAGTTATCACATTCGCCTCTCACGCGAAAATTCCCCGGTTCAAGCCTGGGCAGAAACATTATTTCTGAAACAAAAACTGGTTTTAAATGTTCATTGTTCATGTGACAATGGCCTCCTTCCGTGCCGCAAACTTCTCTGATTCCATGATGAGCAAGGAACATTTGAAACCATTCTCCTAAAACACAGAGTGTGTAAAATCAGAAAGGGAATAAAACTTCTCAATGATTCAAGTTTCACAAATTATTAAAATTAAGTTGTTGAAGTTTCGACTGTCCCTCAGTGATCATTTTAGCATTTCTTACAATCTGCTAAACAATGCTATCGGTTAATATCAGCAGATAAAAGCCGCATTTCAAACCCGGAATCAACTTATTCATTATTCACCCTTCCCAGTTCAACTGCACAGATGGTTATTTATACTCCATCCCAGAAACTCAAATCCAACTTCTGACATTCATTATTTCGAATTACCAACTCATTTGTTTTGACACCACTCTGAAGTGCTTTGGGTCATCTGTGTAATTTAATTGAATTACTTCACTTTAATTAAAAACGGTGGTAGCAAAATTACTTCTCCAACTGTGAATCGAACCCCTGTAGCTGTCGTGATCAGAATGTTTTTGTGAAGCATTTAAATATGCTCTCTAAAATTCTCGCATTCCTAATTTACAAATAGGGTTACCATTTGTTTCAGTGTGAAAGAAGGAGATTGAAAATGACAACAAAAACACCAGGCAGCGACTACATTAAGAACAATTCTAACTTTTCACAAAGTTAGTTTTACGAAGTAACGGCTGAGCTAAATTTGGCACTAACCAGTCCCATCAGAATTTTAAATGTTTCTATGAGATCCCCGCTCATCCTTCTAAATTCCAATGTATAAAGGCCCAGTTGATCCAGTCTCTCCTCATATGTCAGTCCGGCTTGCCCCTTATCCTTAGACTGTGTCCCCTGGTTCTGGACATCCCCAACATCGGGAACATTCTTCCTGCATCTAACCTGTCCCGTCCCGTCCAAATTTTAAATGTTTCTATGAGATCCCCTCTCATCCTTCTAAACTCCAGTGAATACAGGCCCAGTTGATCCAGTCTCTCCTCATATGTCAGTCCTGCCATCCCGGGAATCAGTCTGATGAACCTTCGTTGCACTCCCTCAATAGCAAGAAGGTCCTTCCTCAGATTAGGAGACCAAAACTGAACACAATAATCCAGGTGGTGCCTCAACAAGGCCCTGTACAACTGCAGTAAAACCTCCCTGCTCCTATACTCAAATCCCCTCGCTATGAAGGCCAACATACCATTTGCCTTCTTCATCGCCTGCTGTACCTGCATGCCAACTTTCAATGACTGATGAACCATGACACCCAGGTCTCGTTGCACCGCCCCTTTTCCAAATCTGCCGCCATTCAGATAATAGTCTGCCCCCGTGTTTTTGCTCCCAAAGTGGATAACCTCACATTTATCCACAGTATACAGCATCTGCCATGCATTTGCCCACTCGCCTAACCTGTCCAAGTCACCCTGAAGCCTCCGAGCGTCCCCCTCACAGCTCACACCGCCACACAGTTGAGTGTCATCTGCAAACTTGGAGATATTACACTGTTACATGTTCATTACATGTTGCAATGAACATTCTGAATTAGACACCTCAAGTAAAGTGCGTGCAATGGGCAACGATTCAACAATTAACATAAGTACGCAAGTAGCAGGAGTCGGCCATTCGGCCCCTCGAGCCTGCTCCACCATCCAATAATATCGTGGCTGTTCTGATCCTGCACCCCTGCTCATTTTATACTCCTCTCGAGTTTCTGCAGTGTCGAGTTCTCGCTATCTGTCCTAAGCTTCCCTTTTTCCTTTATCTTACCCTGTGTGTCCCTTGAGGAATTTTTATCCCCCATCTGACTTTACTCACTCTGTGTTTTAGGAGACTGGTTTAAAATGTTAATTGCTCATCATGGAATCAGAGAAATTTATAGCACGGAAGGAGGCCATTCGGCCCATCGTGTCCGTGCCAGCCGACTAACAGCTCCCCAGCCCAGTCCCACTTTCCAGCTCTCGGTCCGTAGCCCTGTAGGGTACGGCACTTCAGGTGCACATCCAAGTACTTTTTAAATGTGCTGAGTGTTTCTGCCTCTATCACCTTTTCAGGCAGTGAGTTCCAGTGATTTCCCCTAGAATCCCCTCTAAACCGTCGACCAATTACTTTAAATCTGTGCCCCCTGGTTGTTGACCCCTTTTCTAAGGGAAACTGGTCCTTCCTGTCCACTCTATCCAGGCCCTTCATAATGTTATACACCTCAATCAGGTCTCCCCTCAGCATCCTCTGTTCCAAGGAAAACAAACCCAGCCGATCCAATCTCTGCTCAGAGCTTAAATTCTCCAGTCCGGCAACATCCTCATAAACTTCCTCTGTATCCTCTCCAGTGCAATCACGTCCTTGCTGTAATGTGGTGACCAGAACTGCATGCAGTACTCTAGCTGTGGCCTAACAGTTCAAGAATAACCTCCCTGCTCTTGTATTCCAAGCCTCTGTATAATCGATCTGGACAGCAGCCTGTACTGCCGAGAGGTGATCATGGGAGGCTGAGCCTTCGTGGAATCGGAGAGGAGGAAGCTCTCTGCTGATCAACATGCAGTCACCCACAATTCCTCATTCTTTAGGCGGCACTGTGTTACTGTAAGTTGGGGTGGATTCGTGAAAGAGTCCATGTCATTACTGGCTTGCAACAGAAGCTATTTACCCAACGTGGGGCTCAAACCCCCAATTCTGAGATTGAGAGTTTTATGTTTGACCAATTGAGCTAGCTGGGCTTGGCAAAGCTATGGATCCTTGTTGTATCTCAAATGTTGTGGGTGGATAAATAATTGAAATAATGATTGAGTATCTCACAGACTTGAATTATTTTTGCCAACTTGTCATCGGGAACATTCTTCCTGCATCCTCGTGAACCTTGCCTGAACTGTCTACAATGTAAGTATATCCCTCCTTAAATATGGAGATTAAACTGTTAGCATTTCTTTCATTGTGCAAAAGAAGATTAATTCTCGTGAAAGCAACATAAAATTTTAAGGAAAATAATTCATCCGACGTGGGACTCGAATCTCATGTTCTACCGACTGGGCTAGCCGGGCTTCTCAACATCACTCTAGTCAATCCCCTTCAGTTAGTGGTCAATGGTGATCCCAGGCTGTTGATGGCGGGGGATTCGGCGATGGTAATGCCGTTGATAGCCGGCCCTTCTTAAGTTGCATCTTCCTGTCGCTGATTGCTGCCAGGCGTCTGTTGGCTCCGCCCCGTGGGTTTATCTCGAACTTCAAACCACGAAACAGGTTCTCCTGAATTCCAAGGTGTGTATGGAGATCAACCATCAAAAACTCTGTCATTAACCACAGGGGGTCCGCCAATTTTCTGATCGCAATGCGCTTTCAGTCCTTGTCCTTAAAATTGCGGACGTGTAAATTGGGAAGTTTAATGACTTTGAAAGGAACATTGTTGTTTGGTGCAGTTCCGGTCAGAGAAATGTTTGTGAAAGGAACGTTTTGCAAGAGAGGGATTGAGCGCCTGTTGGCGGAAACATTTTTGAAATGAAAACTTGTGGACGATAAAATGGAACAAGAGCAGTCCGGGGTACATTGTCACATGATGCAAGCTATCTCGGACCCGGACCAAAGCTCCCCGTACACCGCGCACAGGCTCAGGAAAACCCCGGGTAGAGGATATTCCGGTCACTGTGCCTTCCAGCAACACTGAACAAGTGCCCGGTCTGAAACTTTCCAGAGTAATAACTTGTAACTAGAGCATCCAACAGTCTCTTGGGATCCCTTGGAACTTCAGATGATGCTCTCCCTGATGGTGGAACATGGGAGTGCATGCTTTAGAGAGACACAACATCACTCCCCCGCCAAAGTCAAAGTAAAAAGTTTTTACATGTTGAGGCGGTCGGGAGCTTTTCTTTCCCTGGTGGACCACCTCGGTACAAATGTCTGTTCTGGTGTGTTGGCTGTGCCCTCGCTGGGCTGGTGTGTTGTTGGCCCTGCAGGGCTGCTGGGTATGTCTGGCCTTGCTGGACTGTTGGGTGTGATGTGTTCGATTTCCTGGTCCGTGGTGGTGTCGTTGATCCTTTGGGTATGTGTTGCGGGTTCGAAAAAGGTGGTGTCTGCTGTGGGTTGTTCAGGGCAGCCTGTGAACCACAGCCTCGTTTGGTCCAGGTGCTTTCTGCAAATTTATCCATTGTCTAGTTTGACGACAAACACCCGACTCCCTTCTTTAGCGATCACCGTGCCCACGATCCACTTTGGACCATGTCCATAGTTTAGCACATACACAGGGTCATTCAGATCAATTTCCCGTGACACAGTGGCGCGACCATCATTTACATTTTGTTGCTGACGCCTGCGCTCTATCTGATCATGCAAGTTGGGGTGGACCAGCGAGAGTCTGCTTTTAAGTGTCCTTTTCATGAGTAGCTCAGCCGGGGGCACCCCTGTGAGCGAGTGGGGTCTCGTGCTATAGCTGAGCAGTACTCGGGACAGGCGGGTTCGGAGTGAGCTTTCTGTGACTCGTTTGAGGCTCTGTTTGATTGTTTGTGCTGCCCGCTCTGCCTGCCCATTGGAGGCTGGTTTAAACGGGGTCGAGGTGATATGTTTGATCCCATTGCGAGTCATGAATTCTTAAAATTTGGCACTGGTGAAACATGGCCCGTTGGCACTGACCAGTATGGCACGCATGCCGTAGGTGGCAAACATGGCCTTCAGGCTTTCAATGGTGGCGGTGGCGGTGCTTCCCGACATTATTTCACATTCAATCCATCTTTGAAAAATTATCCACCACCACCAGGAACATTTTACCAAGAAATGGGCCTGCATAGTTGACATGGATCCTCGACCCTGGTCTGGAGGCCAGGACCGCAAACTTGGTGGTGCCTCTGTGGACGCGTTGCTCAAATGAGCACATACACTGCATTGCCGTACACAGGACTGTAAGTCAGAATCGATACCGGGCCAGCAAATGTGGTATCTCGCTATCGCTTTCATCATTACTATACCCGGGTGTGTGCTGTGGAGATCCGAGATGAACGTCTCCCTGCCATTTTTTGGCAGCACTACGCGGTTACCCCACAACAGGCATTCTGCCTGACTGGACAGCTCGTCCTTTCGCCGCTGGAACGGCTTGATTGGCTCTTGTATTTCAACGGGGATGCTGGCCCAGCTCCCATGCAATACACAGTTTTTTACTAGAGACAGCAGAGGATCTTGGCTGGTCCAAATCCCAATCTGGCGGGCCGTAAAAGGTGATTTATCATTTTCCATCGCTTCCATGACCATCAACAAGTCAGCGGGCTGCGCCCCCATCAACAAGTTTGCAGGCTGCGACATGTCTACCCCTGTGGTGGGCAATGGTAGCCGACAGAGCATCCGCACCATTCTCAGTGCCTGGCCTGTGGTGGATTGTCTAGTTATACGCTGAGAACTTGAGTGCCCACCTTTGTATGCGGGCTGAGGCATTAGTATTTATCCCCTTGTTTTCAGCGAAAAGGGATGTGAGGGGCATGTGATCGGTTTCCAGCTCAAATTTGAGGCCAAACAGAAACTGATGCATTTTCTTTACCCCGAACACACACGCTAATGCCTCTTTCTCAATCATGCTGTAGGCCCTCTCGGCCTTAGACAAGCTCCTGGAAGCATTGGCGAAAGGTTGCAACTTCCCCGCAATGTTAGCTTGTTGTAATACACACCCGACTCCGTACGACGACACGTCACCTGCTAGCACACGTCTTTTACACGGGTTATACAATACAAGCAGCTTGATGGAGCATAAAAGGATGCTGGCTTTGTCAAAAGCAAACACTTGTTTTTTTTCCCCATACTCAGTTCTCACCTTTGTGCAATAACACATGTAGAGGTTCTAAAAGGTGGTTAACCCCGAGAGGAAGTTACCAAAATAGTTGAGGAGTCCAAGGAACGACCGCAGCTCCGTGAAGTTCTGTTGCCTGGGCGCGTTCATGATAGCCTCTTTATTGGCGTCTGTGGGCCGAATGCCGTCAGCCGTGAACTTTCTCCCCAAAATCTCCACTTCTGTTGCCATGAAGACGCATTTCGACCTCTTCAGCCGCAGCCCTACACGATCCAGTCGCTGGAGGACCTCCTCCAGGTTTTTTATGTGTTCGGCGGTGTCCAGACCCATAACCAATATGTCGTCCTGAAAGACCACCGTGTGTGCTACCGACTTGAGTAGGCTCTCCATGTTTCTCTGGAAGATCGCTGCAGCCGACCGAATTCCAAACGGGCATCTGTTGTCGCTGGACAGTCCCTTTTGCGTGTTGATGCAGGTGAGGACCTTCAAAGACTCCTCCAGCTCCTGCATCATGTAGGCCGCAGTCAGGTCAAGCTTGGTGAACGCCTTGCCTCCTGCCAGCGTGCAAAATAGGTCGTCTGTCTTTGGTAGCGGTTATTGGTCCTGCAGCGAGAAACGATTAATAGTTGCTTTATAATCGCCGCAATCCCAAACAGTGCCATCACTATTGAGTACTGGAACAATCGGGCTGGCCCACTCGCTGAATTCCACTGGGGAGATGATGCCCTCGTGTTGCAGCCTGTCCAGCTCGATTTCCTCTCTCTCCTCATCATGTGAGGTTCCGCTCGGGCGTTGTGGTCAATGGATCGTGCCTCTGGGACCAAGTGGATCCGCACCTTCGCCCTGGAAAAGTTTCCAATGCCTGGCTCAGAAAGGGAAGGAAATTTGTTCAGAACCTGGGCACATAAGGCCTCATCGACATGTGATAGCGTTCGGATGGTATCACAGTTCCAGCGGATTTTCCCCGCCAGCTCCTTCCAAGCAGTGTGGGGCCAGCGCCAGGGACAATCCAGAGTGGCAGTTCGTGCACCGTGCCCTCGTAGGTGACCTTGACCATGGCGCTGCCCAGGACAGTTAAATGTTCTTTGGTGTACATTCTCAGTTTCATGTGGATGGGGCTTCGGGCTGCTCTGAATGCCTTGTTGCACCACTGTCTCTCAAACATCTTTTTACTCAGGATGGATTGGCTAGCGCCAGATTCCAGTTCCATGGTTTGGGGTAAGCCATTCAATTTTACATTTAGCATTATAGGTGGACATTTCGTCGAAAATGTGTGCACCCCGTGTACTTCAGCATCTGCCTCCTCTCTCTGAGGCTCGAAATTGCTTGATCCACCATGGACCGATCTTCCTCTGCCACATGGTGGTTAGCAGCTTTTGCAGAGCTTGCAGCTCATTCGCAAGCTCGTTGGAGATGCCCCATTGTTCCACAGCTCTTGCAAACATACCCTTTGAAGCGGCATGAATAGGCTGAATGGAAGCCTGCACAACGCCAACAAGTTGTGAATTGCCTTGCACTCATCCATTGTTGGGGACACTGAGTCATCTGGGTCACCTGAGGCCTGCTGGCAGTTGCAGACTCGTGGGTTCTGCCCTGTATATTTCTGCTCACAAACGCAGTTCCAGTTAATTTATGAACATTGCTATGACTTGTGTGCTGAGAGATTTGCTTGGTGTTATCACTGGTGGAAATAAATACCTGTGTTATCGCAATGGCCTTACTGAGGATCGGTGTCTGTACAGCTAAAGTTTTTCGTAGGATGGTCTCGTGGCCAATGCCCAGTACAAAACAGTCTCTGAGCATTTGCTCCAGGTAGCCATAAAACTCACATTATCCTGCAAGTCGCCTGAGCTCCGCGATGTAACTCGCCACTTCCTGACCTTCAGATTGCTGGCACGTGCAGAACCGATACCTCGCCATAGCACGCTCTCCCTCGGGTTAAGATGCTCCCGAACCAGTGTACACAGCTCCTCATACGATTTGTCTGTGGGTTTCACCGGAGCCAGAAGATTCTTCATGAGACTGTATGTCTGAGCCCCACAGACTGTGAGGAGGACAACTCTCCTTTTTGCAGCACTTCCTTCTCCGTCCACCTCGTTGGCTACAAAGTACTGGTTTAGCCATTCGACATAGGCTTCCCATTCCTCACCTTCCGAGAACTTCTCCAGGATGCCCACAGTTTGCCTCAAGTTTGTGCTGGATTCATATACTCGTCGCCAGTTATTGTGTTCCGAACACAGATGATGCTGCACATGGGAGGTTAAAGTAACAGTGACCTCAGTCTTTCATAAGACACTCCAGAGTGAGGAACTGGCCTTGGGGGCCGGCTTATATACAGTGCTCCCAAATGGTGCTGGGATCCCTTGGGACTTCAGGGGATGAGCTCCCTGGTGGCGGAACATGGGAGTGCATGCTTTACAGATTCACAACACATACGTTGCCTCAACTTTGATTTCTGCCAACATCCATTGTGTTTAACCTTCGCCGGACCTCCGCCACGATCTCTCACCGTTCCTCGACCAGGACCTCTCACCGTTCCTCCACCACGATCTCTCACGGCTCCTCCACCACGATCTCTCACTGTTCCTCCACACTGACCTTCCCGCTCCTCCGCTGTACCTGGGTCCCCCCGATGTTCCTGCCCACGCACCAAACGGCGACCTGGGTTTTGATGAGGTGCAGCAGAGCAGGTCACCAGCCGTCCTGTTTAACCTTGCCACTGGACCAGGCCTCGCTCTGTCAATCCCGTGTGGTGGCTGGTGTGCAATGGTCACACCACGTTAAAACAATCCACCCACAGGCATCTTCCACCCTTTGATTGGAGTTCAGGACTGGAAAATCGGGTCATTCATTGAAACACCTGTGAACCCATGTGGAATTAAGCCTTCTTCGGTCGAGGACCCGCCTATGATGATGATGATGATGATGTGTGGGTCCTTACCAAATGCCTGCTGGAAACCATCAGATTAAATTAAGTAAGACCCGTCCCTTGATGCAGTTTTCACTGACCTTGCCTTAGGAAGGCTATATTGGCTTTGGAGGGAGCACTGTGTCGGTTTGCCAGAATGATACCTGGATTCCAAGGTTTAAATTAAGATATGATATTACACCCACTGGAAATTAGAGGGTCGAGCAGTGATTTGATCAAAATTTTCAAGTTAATAAGGGACCAGATAGAGTAGACAGAGAGAAATGATTCCCGCTGGTTGGGGAGTCCCAGACTAGTGGCCATAGTCTAAATATTAGAGCCAGATGTTTCAGGAGTGCAATTCGGAAACATTCCAACACACACAGTTATACCATACCTTTTCAATTCCGGTTTAGGCCTCAGTTGGAGACCTGTTTACAGTTCTGAGCACCACAATTTAGGAAGGATATCAAGGCATTGGAGAGAACGTAAGAAATATATAAGAAACATTTTCTATTGGTGTTGAAGACACAAACACAGGCATTCATCGAGAATCAACCTGCAGGTGACCACACACAGATTAAAGAGCCAGAGAGACTGACAGAATCGGGAAACACCGGCAAATAGACAAGAGATATTGACAAGGACTGAAAGTACTTTGCGATCTGAAAATTGACGGCCCAGCTGTGGTTAATGACACGGCTTTTGATGATTGATCTCCGTACAAGCCTTGAAATTCAGGAGAACCGGTTTCGTGGTTTGAAGCTTGAGATAAACCCACGGGGCGATGCCAACAGGCGCCTGGCAGCAATCAGCGACAGGAAGATGCAATTTATGCAGGCCCGGCTCGCTCAGTATGGAGAGTATAAGACTCTTAATCTCCGGGTCGTGCGATAGAGCCCCATGTTGGGTGAATTATTTTCCCTAAACTTTTATGGTGCTTTCCCAGGAAACCATCACAATGAAAGAAATGCGAACAGAGAGAGTTGATCATTTAATCATTTATTCTGTGCTCTGTATAAGAACACAAGAACCAGGAGCAGGATTCGACCATTTGGCCCTTCGAGCCTGCCTTCTTTTGCACTGAAACACATTATAACCGTGTTTTTAAATGAGCAGTGCGAGATATTTAGAGGGCACATTTCAATGCTTCACAAAACCATTCCTTTCGCTACAGCCAACCAGGATCGGTTCCCAGTTTGAGAAGTAACTTTGATATCATTGTTTGCACTTGAAGTGGGGTCATTTTATTAAGTTCGATGGATGTCCCAAAGCACTTCAGAGTGGTGTCAAACAAATGAGTTTGCAATTAAAAACACTGAATGTCAGGAGTGGGATTTGAGCCCAAATTTCCAGAGGAGACCGCTTAGCCAGCCTGACTGGTAGAAGTTTCAGTTACAAGTTATTGCTCTGGAAAGTTTCAGACCGGGCACTTGTTCAGTGTGACTGGAAGGCCCACTGACCGGGATATCCTCTCCCCCGGCGTTTTCCTGAGCCTGTGCTCGGTGTGTGGGGAGCTTTGGTCCGGATCCGAGATCGCTTGCATCATGTGACAATGCACCTCGGACTGCTCTTGTTCCATTTTATCGCACATCAGAAGTGGGACATGAACCCACATCTCCAGAGGAGACAATGACCTGAACACAGAACGGCTATCTTGCCTATTCAGTGTTGTGTGTGGCAACCTGCAGGTTGATTTTGAACTTTTGTGTCCTGTCACATGAAATAAATGAGGGCAGCAGGCGTATCGCTGCCTGACACCGTGTAAACAGTGAGACAGACATTGCATTGTGATCAGGTTTAATCACAGCAATATCTGCTGTCAGGAGCTGAAAAGGAGAAAGAGCTGAAAAAACACAAGAAAAAAGCGAAGAAATGTCAGCAATTGTGGTAAACTCTTTAATGTGTTTCCTGCTCGTTTCGTGGTGCGGTGCTCACAGAGGGAGCCCAGATTCAGAAAGTAACTCTTTCATTCAAAATCTTTAAAATAATGACATGCAACAAATTAAACTGTGTGTCGGGGGATGGGGATGGATGAAGATTATTTGTTTTATTCCCCACTCATTAACCGACAGCGTTGTTTTGTAGAATTGCTACTGAGGGACAGTGGAAACTTCAATAACTGAACTTTAATTATTTGAGGATTTTGAATCATTGATGAAGTTTTCTCCCCTATCTTATTTTACTCACTCTGTATGTTGGAGACTGGTTTAAAATGTTCAGTGCTCATGCGACAAGGAACCTGGGGCGACTTTTGTTCAATTTATTTCACAGCAAAAAAGTCTCCAAAATAATGTTTCCACCCGTGCTCGAACCAGAGACTTTTCGCGTGTAAGGCAAACGTGATAACCACTACACTACAGTTAAAGTAATCTTAAGTATAAAACCAGAGCTTTAACCTACAGAGCTGGCCGATACTTCAGGAGCTGGTTTTACGAGAATAGAATGATGGTGCTATATTTCGGAAGGCTGTGAGTTTGGCAGGAATTGATCTCGTGTTTCACAGACTTTACACATCGGAACAGGAGATGGCCATTTAGCAGCGAGTGGTTAGGATCTGGAATGCACGGCTTGAAAGGACGGTGGAGGAAGACGCAATCTTATCTTTCAGACGGGAGTTGGATAAGGGTCTGAAGGAAAAACAATTGCAGAGCTACAGAGAAAGAGCGGGGGAGTGGGACTCGCTGAGAGTCGGCACGGGCTCGATTGGCCGAATGGCCTTCCGTGCTGTAACCATGCCATGATTCGATAAGTTAGTGGCACATTTCATAGTGTGGCTGGGAGCACAACATTGCAAAGGGACATGGATTGATTCGGCAAAACTAGAGGCATCTGATTCAGGAGATTCGTGGCGCGCTGAAATTTCGGAGTTCAATGACTTTGAAAGGAACATTTTTGTTTTGTGCCGTTTCGGTCAGAGGTTTTCCATGAAAGCAACATTAAATGAAAAGAAATACAATCGCCCAACGTGGGGCTCGATCCCACGACCCTGAGATTAAGAATCTCATGCTCTACCGACTGAGCTAGCCAGGCTTCTGTCCAACGCAGGTTTTTATCACTCATTGCAGCCAGGCGCCTGTTGGCACCGCCCCAGATGTCGAATCTTGCTGTTGAAGAACTGCCAGGGTCTTCTTGAATGGTGAACCAGGCTCGAAGCGACGAATAGCCAACTCCGGCCCCGAATCCTTACGTGTTTATGATTAGCTCCTTCAGGGTAAACGAGCCAAAGAAGTACAGCGGAAACGTTACAAGGACACCCTCAAAGTCTCCCTGGTAATGTGCGACATCACAACTGACACCTGGGAGACCCTGGCCGCAGACCGCGCGAGGTGGAGAAAGTCCATCCGGTAGGGCGTTGAGCTCTTTGAGTCTCGACGCAAGGAGCATGAAGAGACCAAGCGCAGGCAGCGGAAGGAGCACGCGGCAAACCAGTCCCACCGACCCCTTCCCTCGACGTATGTCTGTCCCACCTGTAACAGGTTCTGTGGCTCTCCTATCGGACTGTTCAGCCATCAAAGGACTCACTTTTGGATGGAAGCAAGTCCTCCTCGATCCTGAGAGACTTCCTCTGATGGTGTCTATGATTGGCGGTACACTGCGGAAACATCTCCACTTTCAGCACCAGATTACCAGAATTACACCCAATGGAATCGGCACAAATGCTCCTCATCTGCTCAGAGCAAAATATATCATATGACAATAGAATTTTATGAATTAATTAATGATGTTTAAATCAATGGTTCTTTTTTTTTGCATAGGAGATGCATAAAGATGTGTAAAATAGATGAACTATTTTTAATAAGGTTTTGAATTAAAAGTACAATTTCCCTGACCGCAAATCGAACCGGGGCCGCGGCGGTGTGAGCGCTAAATACTAACCACTCGACCATCAGGAAACCCAGTTTGGACACAGAAGCAGTGGTTTTGTCGAGGTTCACATCGAGCAGCTCCGAAACACATGACTCTGTGCTCCACGGGCTGTTACGAGGGACACACACATCACTTGTTGCTGAAGAGCTATCAATTCAATCAAAGTGACCACGACGTGATTTGAACACGTAACCTTCGGATCTGAAGTCAGACACACTACCGTTGCTCCATCAGACCTACACAGTGAACTGGAGATGCTTGTCTATATGAAGGTTCTGTAATACAAGGGGCTTTAAAATCTCCGCCCATTCCCACCAGGTATCACAAGCAGCGCTCACCTGACAGGCACCGTAAAGTTTCTTCTTAAACTTTTCTTTTGCTTTCACGGGAAACCATCATAAATTAACCCCTCACCTTCTTTTGCACAATCAAACAAATGCTAACTCAGGAACAGTCCATACTTCAATCATTTGTCTTGTGCTTTGCATCTTAACTCGAAAACCATATCCCATTTCACTCACTGTATTGTAGCTTTCTGGTTCAAAATCTTTATTGCCGATGACACCACGAATCTGGGGCAACTTTTATCAAATTTAACAGCACCGGTTATTCCTACCGTGCACACAAAATATAATCAGTAGTGAAGATAAAATACCACCATGCGTATTTTCAGATTCAACGCAGCAGCATTTCAAATAAATTTTTCACTGAAAAGATTTGCTAGTGTTGCTTGTATTTGTGTCTTTAATTAAACTTTGTGGCGTCTGACTCCCATTCATGCCACTGCTGAATAAGAAAGGAGGGTTTACATTGACTAGACTGCACTGCCCCTGATATTTGTGAGCTCATCCATTATATTCAGTGGTTTCTCGCCCTTTGATGGGCTGCAGTGTAGCGGATATCACGTTGGCCTCACATCGAGTGCTGTTGAGGGGGATGACTCATCAGGGGAGGGCAGCAGCAGCCAAGTTCATGGCACCATGGCTGGCTCTGCAGCACAGAAGGGCAGGAAAAAGAGTGGGACAGCGATAGTGATAGGGGATTCGATTGTAAGGGGATTGATAGGCGTTTCTGCGGCCGCAACCGAGACTCCAGGATGGTATGTTGCCTCCCTGGTTGATTGATTGGTCAATTCAAATCGCACGGGGTAGCCTGGAGGAGGAATTCATACAATGCATACAGGATTGTTTCTGAGAACAATATGTTACAGAACCTACAAGGGAGCAAGCTATCTTAGATCTGGTCCTGTGCAATGAGACAGGAATAATAAACGATCTCCTAGTAAAAGATCCTCTCGGAATGAGTGATCACAGTTTGGTTGAATTTGTAATATAGATTGAGGGTGAGGAAGTAATGTCTCAAACGAACATACAATGCGAAAACAAAGGGGACTACAGTGGGATGAGGGCAGAGTTGGCTAAAGTAGACTGGGAACACAGACTAAACGGTGGCACAATTGAGGTACAGCAGAGGACTTTGAAGGAGCTCTTTCATAGTGCACAACTAAAATATATTCCAGTGAAAAAGAAGGGCAGTAAGAGAAGGGATAACCTGCCGTGGATAACCAAGGGAATAAAGGAGAGTATCAAATTAAAAACCAATGCGTATAAGGTGGCCAAGGTTAGTGGAAAACTAGAAGATTGGGAAAATGTTAAACGACAGCAAACAATGACTAAGAAAGCAATAAAGAAAGGAAAGATAGATTAAGAAATTAAACTTGCGCAAAACTTAAAAACAGATAGTAAAAGCTTTTACCGATATATAAAATGGCAATGAGTGACGAAAGTAAATGTTGGTCCCTCAGAAGATGAGAAGGGGGATTTAATAATGGGAAATGTGGAAATGGCTGAGATCTTAAACAATTATTTTGCTTCGGTCTTCACAGTGGAAGACACAAACACCATGCCAGAAATTGCTGGTCACAGGAATGTGGGAAGGGAGGACCTTGAGACAATCACTATCACTAGGCGGGTAGTGCTGGACAGGTTAATGGGACTCAAGGTAGACAAGTTCCCTGGTCCTGATGAAATGCATCCCAGGGTATTAAAAGAGATGGCGGAAGTTATAGCAGATGCATTCGTTATAATCTTCCAAAATTCTCTGGACTCTGGGGAGGTACCAGTGGATTGGAAAGCAGCTAATGTTACGCCTCTGTGTAAAAAAGGGGGCAGACAAAAGGCAGGTAACAATAAGCCGGGTAGTTTATCATCTGTCGTGGGGAAAATGATTGAAACTATCATTAAGGAAGAAATAGCGGGACATCGAGATAGGCTTAGTGCACTCAAGCAGACACAGCATGGAATCATGAAGGGGAAATCATGTTTAACTAATTTACTGGAAGTCTTTGAGGATATAACGAGCATGGTGGATAGAGGTGTACCGATGGATATGGTGTATTTATATTTCCAAAAGGCTTTCGATAAGGTACCACAGAAAAGGTTACGTCCGAAGATAGAGGTACGCGGAGTCAGAGGATATGTATCAGCATGGATCGAGATTTGGCTGGCGAACAGAAAGCAGAGAGTCGGGATAAATAGGTGCTTTTCAGGTTGGAAATCAGTGGTTAGTGGTGTGCCACACGGATCGGTGCTAGGACCACAACTGTATGCAATATACATAGATGACCTGGAAGAGGGGACAGAGTGTAGTGTAAAAGAATTTGCAGATGACTCAAAGATTAGTGGGAAAGCGAGTTGTGTAGAGGACACAGAGAGGCTGCAAAGAGATTTGGATAGGTTAAGCGAATGGGCTAAGGTTTGGCAGATGGAATACAATGTCGGAAAGTGTGAAGTCATCCACCTTGGGAAAAAAAACAGTAAAAGGGAATATTATTTGAATAGGGAGAAATTACAACATGCTGCGGTGCAGAGGGACCTGGGGGTTCTTGTGCATGAATCCCCAAAAGTAAGTTTGCAGGTGCAGCAGGTAATCAGGAAAGTGAATGGGATGGAGTACAAAAGCAGGGAGGTCCTGCTGCAACTGTATAGGGTATTGGTGAGGCCGCACCTGGAGTACTGCGTGCAGTTTTGGTCACCTTACTTAAGGAAGGATATACTGGCATTGGAGGGGTTACAGAGACGATTCACTCGTTGGTTCCGCAGATGAGGGGGTTATCTTATGATGATAGATTGAGGAGACTGGGTATTTACTCGGTGGAGTTCAGAAGGATGAGGGGTGATCTCATAGAAACATTTAAAATAATGAAAGGGATAGACAAGATAGAGGCAGAGAGGTTGTTTCCACTGGTCGGGGAGACTAGAACTAGGAGGCACAGCCTCAAAATACGGGGGAGCCAATTTAATACCGAGTTGAGAAGGAATTTCTTCTCCCAGAGGTTTGTCAATCTGTGGAATTATCTGCCCAAGGAAGCAGTTGAGGCTAGCTCATTGAATGTATTCAAGTCACAGATAGATAGATGTTTAACCACTAAGGGAATTAAGGGTTATGGGAACGGGCGGGTAAGTGGAGCTGAGTCCACGGCCAGATCAGCCATGATCTTGTTGAATGGCGGAGCATGCTCGAGGGGGAAGATGGCCTACTCCTCTTCCTAATTCTTATGTTACTTATGTTTCTTATGGAGTAGGCGTCGACTACAACCAAAAACATTTTTGAAAGGACCTGTGTAGTCCTCATGTATGCGTGCCCAAGGCTTGGTGGGCCAGGACCAGGGGCTAAGGTGGGCTTCCCTTGGCGCATTAGTCAGCTGGGGAAAACGTATTGCACCTGCGAATACAAAGTTCCAGATCTGCGTCTATCCCTGGACACCAAAGGTGTGACTTGGCAATTGCCTTCCTCATGACAATGCCCGGGTGCTCATCGTAGAGTTCTCTGATGAACATCTCTCTGCACATCTGGTTTCTACGCAGTTTCCCCACAGTAGGTAATCGGCCTGAATCGAGAGTTCATCCCTGCGCCGGTGAAATAGTTTAACTTCCTCAGGACATGCCCTGTACGTGGCAGCCCAGTCCCCATTCAGGACACATTTCTTGACGAGAGACAATAGCGGGTCTCTATTTGTCCAGACTTTAATCTGACGGGCTGTCACGGGTGAGCCTTCACTTCCGAATGCTTCAACAGCCATGACCATCTCAGCACCATGCTCGGTAGCCCCCTCAGTGGTGGCGAGTGGGAGCCTGCTGAGTGCATCGGCGCAGTTTTTGGTGCCCGGTCTGTGACGAATTGTGTCGTCATAGGCGGCTAACTTTAGTGCCCACCTCTGTATGCGGGCCGATGCGTTTGCATTTATGGCCTTGTTGTCGGCCAAAAGGGACGTTAGGGGTTTGTGATCTGTCTCCAGCTCAAATTTCCTGCCAAACAGGTATTTGTGCATTTTCTTTACTGCATATACACATGCGAGCGCTTCCTTTTCTACCATCCCGTATCCCCTTTCTGCCTGGGACAGACTTCCTGAGGCCTAAGCTACCGGCTGTAACTGACCCTTGGCATTGACATGCTGCAACACATCCGACACCATCGGACGACGCATCGTTACACAAGCTTCTTACATGGGCCATATAGCGTTAACAGAGTGTTGGAACATAACAAATTGCGTGCTCTATTAAAAGTCCTTTCCTGGCTGTCCCCCCAGACACATTCGCGACCTTTGCATAGGAGCACGTGTAGCAGCTCTAGCAGTTTGCTCAATTTGGGAAGAAAGTTACCAAAATAGTTCAGGAGCCCCAGGAACGAATGCAGCTCCGTCGTTTTACGGGGTCTGGGTTCTCTCTGGATCGCTTCCGTTTTGGAGGCAGTAGGGCTGATCCCGTCTGCTGCTACCCTCCACCCCAGGAATTATCCCTCTGCAGCTGTGAAGATGCACTTCGCCTTATTCAGTCGCAGCCCTATCAGGTCCAGTCTGCGTAGCACCTCCTCCAGGTTGTGGAGGTGCTCCTCAGTATCGTAACCCGTGATGAGGAAGTCGTCCTGAAAAACCACCGTCCCTGGAATCGACTTGAGGAGGCTTTCCATATTTCATTGTAAGATCGCAGCAACCTAGCGAATCCCGAACCGACATCTGTTGTACTCAAACAATCCCTTGTGTGTCGTGATGGTGGTCAGCTTCTTAGGCTCACTCGCCAGCTCCTGGGTCATGTCAGCTGAGGTCAGGTCTAATTTTGAAAAATGTTTGCTACCGGATAGCGTCGCAAAGAGGTCCTCCGCTTTCAGTAGCGGATACTGGTCTTGGGGTGACACGCGATTGATGGTGGCCTTGTAATCACCACATATCCTGACCGACCCATCCGCCTTGAGCACCGGCACAATCTGGCTCGCCCAGTCACTGAATTCGACTGGGGAGACGATGCCTTCCCTTAGCAGACGGTCCAATTCGCCTTCTGTCGTTTCCCGCATCACATACGGTTCTGCCCTGGCCTTGTGGTGTACTGGCCTGGCGTCCGGGTTTATGTGAATCACTACCTTGGCCCCAATGAAAGTGCCGGGTTGAAATAATGAGTCAAATTTGTCCAGGATCTGTGAGCATGATACTCGCTCCACAGAGGAAATTGCATTGACTTCGCCAAATTTCCAGTTCATGACAGCAAGCGAACTTTATGGGTCATGACTACTGTGGCGCTGCCTAGCACCGGAATGATCTCCTTTGTGTATGTTCGTAGCTGTGCGTCAATCGGCGATAATTTTGGCCTCCTGGCCTTGGACGCCCACAACTTTTCGAACTATTTGATACCCATCAGGGACTGGCTGGCCCACGTGTCTATCTCCACTGATACTGGGATGCCATTGAGGAGCACTTTCATCATTATCAGTGGCGTCCTGGTGTATGAACTGTATCCGTGCTCCACATGAACTCGCTGAACTTCAGCTTCCAGCGATTTCCCCAAGTGTTCATTTCTGCAATTTCTGCAGGTATTTTGCTCAGCTCTGCAAAGTCCGGCTGAGTGCGTGCCTCCACGCCTCCAACATGAGCTGCTGTTGGAAACAAAAGGTCTCTTGCCAGTCGATCGTCACTGACTGCCCCATGATTGTCCTTGAGTGCACCATATACAGATGTTGATGGCCCCATTACTGGCCGCATTGTCCCTTGCAATGACGTGAATCGCCGTTCAGCTTGCCATTGTCTCTGTCGAACTTCCCCTCTGGGTATGGGTACATATTGGGGCATGCCTGACTGCCCTTGGCTGCCTGGAGAAGTGTGTGATGCTTTAACAATGTTGAATCTCTGTCCCAACCATTGCTTAATGCAGTACCTCTCGTCGGTTCAGCTAGTGGCCATGCTCGTGTGGTTTAAATCCCAGTTTCTCATCGCCATTGATACGTCCTTACTATACAGTGTAAATGCACACGAGGCCCATGCTTCAGAGAAGGTCAGTCTGTGACCTGTCCTTTATTTCTTAGCACTCAAGTGATGGAAGTGAGTGGAGCTTCCCCTTTTATACCTGAAGGTCCAGGTTAGGAGTGTCTCCCACAAGTTCACCACATAGTGGTTATTGTTCTCACAGTGTACAACTTAGGTCAGATTATACATGGGTTACAATGCTGATTGAATACATGACAGTCCTGGCCTCACTCACGCTGGAGCTGGGGACGAGCGATCAGTCGATGGGTTGTTTGCGGCTTCGATCTGCTGTTGTGAAGCGAGGCGGAGATGCAGGATCCTTTAATAATCTCTCACAACTCAACTGAAAGCAGCTGGAACGTGCAGCTTTGAGAGGGGCTTTCTGCACCGTCAGGGCTGAAAATGGGAGGGAGTGAGAGACACTGTGTAGAGTTTGTGTGTGTACAGAACTGTACAGAGAAACCAGCCAAAGTAACAGGGCTGTGAGACACTGCATTTTGTTGATAGTATAGTATTAGGCAGTCCCTCGTATCGAGGATGATTTGTTTCCACTCTAAAAAGGGATGAGTTCACAGGTGTTTCGATGAGGGACCTGACAATCTAGGTCCCGAACTACATCCTGAAGGGTGGAAGATGCCTGTGGGTGGATTTTTTTAACGTGGGGTGACCGTTGCACACCAGACACCACACGGGCTTGACAGAGCTTGGTCTTGGTCCAGAGGCAAGGATTACCCAAGACGACCATTGACCAAGCTCTGCAGCATGGACCAATTGTGTACACATGCGCCGACTATCCATCGAACGCAGAGTGGGCTGGCCCGTGCTGTCCCTGGGCCCTCGCCTCTGTTGAGCCCCGATCACGACGCTCCTGGGCCACGATCTCTCACCACTCCTCCGCCCCGATCAAAAATGGAGCAGTCAGAAACAGGACATCAATTAGTCTCTCTTATCTTGGAGACATCAAATATCAACAATGTTATTAGAAATATCAAAATTTAAACTCCAGCCTAGTTGAAGGGTTATTAACATCAGCAGAAACAAACATCAACTTTGTTAATATTGAAACATTAATGTCAATTATTCCATTTTTTCTAATATATAATAGAACAATGTTGAAAATGTTTCCACCCGGTTTCGAACCGGGGATTTTTCGCGTGTTCGGCGAACGTGATAACCACTGCACAACAGAAACATTGCGATTGACATACTGCTAGGAACATAACCAGAGCTTTAACCTACACAGCTGGCCGATACTTCAGGAGCTGGTTTTACGAGAATAGAATGACGGTGCTATATTTAGGAAGGCTGTGAGTGTGGCAGGAATTGATCTCGTGTTTCCCAGACTTTACACATAGGAACAGGAGCGAGTGGTTAGGATCTGGGATGCACGGCTTGAAAGGGCGGTGGAGACAGATGCAATCTTATCTTTCTGATGGGAGTTGGATCAGTGTCTGAAGGAAAAACAATTGCAGGGCTCCGGGGAAAGGGCGGGGGAGTGGGACACGCTGAGAGTCGATACGGTCTCGACGGGCCTAATGGCCTTCCGTGCTGTAACCATTCCATGATTCGATAAGTTAGTAGCGCATTTCATAGTGTGGGTGGAAGCAGAACATTGCAAAGGGACATGATTTGAGTCGGCAAATCTAGAGGCATCTAATTCAGGAGATTCAGGGGGCACGGAAATACGGGAGTTTATTGACTTTGAAAGGAACATTTTTGTTTTGTGTCGTTTCGGTCACAGAAATGTTTGTGAAAGGAATTTTTTGCAGAAAAGGATGCAGCATTTAACCTTCTGCCTCAACACTTCTTTCTGGCTGTCAGGTCACATTTCGTTTCAATGTTAATCAATTGGTATAAGAACATAAGGATTAGGAACAGGAGTGGGCCATCTAGCCCCTCGAGCCTGCTCCAACTTCCCCAGCATCGGGAACAATCTATCCACATCTAACCAGTCCTGTCCCATCAGAATCTGATATGTTTCGATGAGATCCCCTCTCATCCTTCTAAACTCCAATGTATAAAGGCCCAGTTGATCCAGTCTCTCCTCATATGTCAGTCCAGCCATCCCGGGTATCAGTCTGGTGAACCTTCGCTCCACTCCCTCAATAGCAAGAACGTCCTTCCTCAGATTAGGAGACCAAAATTGAAAACAATATTCCAGTTGAGGCCTCACCAAGGCCCTGTACAACTGCAATAAGAAATCCTTGCTCCTATACTCAAATCCCCTAGCTATGAAGGCCAAAATACCATTTACCTTTTTCCTGCCTGCTGTACCTGTATGCCAACTTTCAGTGACTGATGAACCATGACACCCAGGTCTCATTGCACCTCCCCTTTTCCTAATCTGCCACCATTCAGATAATATTCTGTCTTCACGTTTTAGCCCTCAAAGTGGATAACCTCACATTTATCCACATTATACTGCATCTGCCATGAATTTGCCCACTCACCTAACCTGTCTAAATCACCCTGCTGTCTCTTAGCGTCCCCCTCACAGCTCACACCGCCACCCAGTTTTGTTTCATCTGCAAACCTGGAGATATTACACTCAATTCCTTCATCCAAATCATTGATGTATATTGTAAAGAGCTGGGGTCCCAGCACTGAGCCCTGCGGCACTCCACTAGTCATTGCCTGCCATTCTGAAAAGGACCCTTTTATCCCGACTCTCTGTTTTCTGTCTGCCAACCAGTTCTCTATCCACGTCAGTATATTACCCCCAATACCATGTGCTTTGATTTTGCACAGCAATCTCTTGTGCGGACCCTTGTCAACAACCTTTTGAAAGTCCAAATATACCACATCCACTGGTTCTCCCTTGTCCACTCTACTCGTTACAGCCTCCAAATTTCCAGAAGATTTGTCAAGCATGATTTCCCTTTCATAAATCCATGCTGACTTGGACCGATCCTGTCACTCCTTTCCAAATGCGTTGCTATTTCATCCTTAATAATTGATTCCAACATTTTCCCCACGACTGATTAAGGCTAACCGGTGTATAATTACCCGCTTTCTCTCTCCCTCCCTTCTTAAAAAGTGGTTATACATTCGCTACCCTCTAGTCCATAGGAACTGATCCCGAGTCAATGCACTGTTGGAAAATGATCACCAATGCATCCGCTATTTCTAGGGCGACTTCCTTAAGTACTCTTGGATGCAGACTATCAGGCCCCGGGAATTTATCATCCTTCAATCCCATCAATTTCCCACCTCATAAGGATATCCTTCAGTTACTCCTTCTCACTCGACCCTCGGTCCCCGAGTACTTTTGGAAGGTTATCGTGTCTTCCTTCGTGAAGACGGAACTGAAGTATTTGGTCAATTGGTCTGCTATTTCTTTGTTCCCCAATATAAATTCACCTGAATCCGACTGCAAGGGGCCTGCAGTTGTCTTCACTAATCTTTTTCTCTTCACATGTTTACAGAAGCTTTTGCAGTCAGTTGTTATGTTCCAAGCAAGCTTCCTCTCAAAATCCATTTCCCCCCTCCTCATGAAACACTTAGTCCTCCTCTGTTGATTTCAAAATTTCTCCCAGTTCTCAGGTTTGTTCCTTTTTCTGGCCAATTTATTTTCCTCTTCCTTGGTTTCAACAATATCCTTAATTTCCCTTGTTAGCCACGGTTGAGCAACGTTCTCCGTTCTATTTTTACTCCAGACAGCGATGTGCAATTGCTGAAGTCACCCGTGTGATCTTTAAATGTTTGCCATTGCCTATCCACCATCAACCCTTTAAGTATCATTGGCCAGTCTATTCTAGCCAATGCACACCTCATACCGTCAAAGTTACCTTTCCTTAAGTTCAGGACCCCAGTTTCTGAAATAACTGTGACACTCTCCATCTTAATGAAGAATTCTACCATATTATATTACTCGTCCCCAAGGGGCCTCGCACAACAAGATTGATAATTAGTCCCTTCTCATTACACATCACCCAGTCAAGAATGGCCAGATCTCTTCTGGGTTGAGAAAACCATCCATAATACACTCCATGAAATACTCCTCCAACACATCACTACCATGTGTTTAGCTCAATCACGATGTAGATAAAATTACCCATGATAACTGCTGTACCACCACTGCACACATCCCTTCTTTCTTCTTTGATGCTGTCCCCAACCCGACCACTACTAACCAGTGAGACAGACATTGCAGCAAGGGACTGGATTTTGTGAAACAGCAAATGCTAAATGAACAGTGACCACGACATGATTTAAACACGCAACTCGTTGATTTAGAGTCAGGCGCACTACCGTTGCACCACAAGGTCTACACAGTAGTTAAGGGATGTTCGTCTATATGAGGATTCTGCAATACAAGGGACTTTAAAATCCCAGACCATTCCCACCAGGTATCACAAGCAGCGCTCACCTGACAGTCACCGGATGGTTTGTTCGAAAACTTTTCTCTTGCTTTCACAGGAAATCATCATTAATTAACCCTTCACCTTCTTTTGCACAATCAAACAAATGCTAACTCAGGGACACCCCATACTTCAATCATTTGGCTTGTGCTTTGGGGAGCGACCAGGGAAGTGGAACTGAGTCCATGATCAGATCAGCCATGATCGTATCAAATGGCGGAGCAGGATCGAGGTCCGTATGGCCCACTCCTGCTCCTATTTCATATGTTCTTATGTATGTTAACCCATTTTACTCACTGTTTTTTTAGCTTTCTGGTTCAAAGTGTTCATTGCCGATGACACCAGGAATCTGGTGCAAATTTTATCAAATTCATCAGCACCGATTATTCCTACCATGCATAGAAAATACAATCAGTATTGAAGATAAAATCCCACCGTGTGTATTTTCAGATTTAACGCAGTAGCATTTCAAATAAAGTGAAAGAATTTTACACTAATAAATTTGCAAGTGTTACTTGTATTTGTGTCTTTAATTAAAATTTTTGGCGTCTGACTCCCGTTCATGCCACTGCTGAATAAGAAAGGAGGGTTTGACATTGACCAGACTGCACTGCCCCTGATATTTGTCAGCTCATCCTTTATATTCAGTGGTTTCTCGCCCTTTGATGGGCTGCAGTGTAGCGGATATCACTTTGGCCTCACACGCAAAAGGTCCCCGTGGATCCGTTTTCTCTCACTCAAAGTTATCTATTTATTGGTGAAATAAAGAGCAATTAATGAATAAGGGAGCCCTTTTGCCAGGAGAATAAATAGCAAATAAAAACAGCAAATGCTGGAAATCTCAGCAGGTCAGGCAGCATTTGCAGGGAGACTAAACTCGCCTCCGATTGTTCATTCACAGCAAGTTTAAAAATAATGTTTCTGCCTGGGATTGAACTTGGGACCTTTTGCGTGTAAAGCAAACGTGATAACCACTACACTACAGAAACCTCTTGCATAACAGCCCCCTCAGCGAGGAGCTGACCAGTGAGCTCCCTCTGTGCTGATCGGGAATGTGTTGGCTCTCCTGAAACAAATTCTGTCCCACACTGAGAGTTCTCAATCCTTCTCCTCCGCTGCCCTTTACAGAAATGTCACGGATCACCCAGCCACGGTGTTCATTTCCACATCCTCACAGTGGGGCCACAGAGGCTCCTACCGTCTCCCCGCGATCAGCGAACTCACCCAGTTTACAAAGTTAAACCCCAAACACGTGCCCGGCAAAGTGCAGGAGAAACCAGATAGTCTGTAATCTCGGTCTATCACAGAGAGTATTGGTATTCATGGTGATTACAGCAATTATTAAGCGACTCACAGACCTCAATTATTTTTCTGCAATTAATTGATCGAGGATTGAAACCAGGTTAGTGCGACGGTTCTAAATCCCTCGACCACCAGGGAACAGTTACGATACATGTCGAACCAGGTTAGTGCACCGGATCTTAACCCCTCGACCACCAGGGAACAGTTACGATGCATGTCGATATATTGATATATATTTATATATGAACCTGAATGTCAATGGCTACCTACCTAGACCTCGTTGCGCCCACGGTAGTGCGTCTAACTTTGAGTGAGAGAAACGGTTCCACAGTGACACCTGTCATGTGTTCGACATGGTTGCTGCTTGTACTATTACAAGGTGTGCCACCAGAGGGCACTGCAGTGGGAGACTTGTAGCTTACCTGCACAGGTGTGCCTGGCCTAGTATAAAAGGCAGGAGACCAGGTGTATTCCTCACTCTGTGGTTATCAATAAAGGACTCAGGTCACGACAGTTACAGAACGACACATTGTCTCGTGGAGTCATTATCAGAGCATTTGAAGGTATAACAAGGGAGCCAAAAGCCAAAGAAACTGGACATTCTATCAAAGCGTCGAAGTCATGCTGTAGGTGCCTGGGACAACACATTGCTCAAAGTTCTCCACACGTGAAGGCAGAGTGTTTCTTCGACAGAAAGACTGGGCATCTTGCGAAGGCATGCCGACTGAATGGTAAACCTATTTTTAAAGCTATGAGTCCAGCGTTCAAAGCTATGAGTAGAAATCCCAAGAGACTACATAGTATGGAAGAACAACAACAGGACGATGAGATGTTAGAGTTACACATCATCAGGAGCACTAGTTTAAAGGACAGTGATTCGGAAAGCATCAAAATCCACATAGATGTTGCTGGATTCAAGATACCAATGGAAATTGACACGGGTGCATCCGTGAGTATCATACCAGAGTCACTGTACCGCGACAAATTGCGTGATTTCCAACTGGAGAACCCAAGATAGAGCAGCGAGGCTACTCGGGAGAGTAAATTCCTGTGGTTGGTCATATCACTGTACCGATCGGTGAAATATAAAGATTAATTTCAGAACTTGCCTCGAATAGTAGTGAAAAGAGACAAGTCTGCCTTACAAGGAAGAAATTGATTAAGCTCACTGAAGCTGGATTGTAGTCAGATTTTCTGTGTGGAAGCGAGATTTTCATCAACGGATGAGGTTATCAAGAAGTATCCAAAGGTGTTCTGCGAAACGGACAGTCCGATCCAAGGCTTCAAGGCGAGTGTCAGGGTAAAGAAGGACGCTAGATTGGTTTACTACAAGCCCCGTTCCGTACCATATGCACTCAAGGAGAAAGTTGAGCATGAACTCAAAAAACTAGAAGGTGTTAACCGTTACACTGCGGAAACATCTCCACTTTCAGCACCAGATTAACAAAATTAAACCCAAAGAGATCGGGAGAAAAGTTCCTCACATGCTCAGGGCAAAATAAATAATTGTCGTTCTACAAAAGAATGAACAATTTTCAGCACCAGGTCAGACAGAAATGTTAAGCGATCAGGTGGACTGCTGAATCGCACTTTTAAGGAGTTGGTGGTGACAAAGAAAATGGGTTCTGCCGAATGATTCAATGTAAAATGTCTGCAATAGGATTTGAACACTATCTATAGAGACCTGAACACATCACCTTAGACCACTAGGCCATCATTACTATTCAGTGCTATGTGTGGCCACCTGCAGGTTGATTTTGAACTTTTGTGTCCTGTCACATGAAATAAATCAGGGCAGCAGGCAGATCTCTGCCTGACACCGGGGAAAGAGTGAGACAGACCTTGGAGCAAGGGTCTGGTTATTGTCAAACACCAAATGAAATATTAATTCTGGAAGAATAACATTGAAACGAAATGTGATCATGACAGCCAGAAACAAGTGCTAAGGCAAAAGGATAAATGCTGCATCCCTTCCTGCAAAACATTCCTTTCACAAACATTTCTCTGAACAAAATGTCACAAAACAAAAATGTTCCTTTCAAAGTCATTAAACTCCCGAATTTCCACGCCCCGCGACTCTCCTGAATCAGATGCCTCAAGTTTTGCCGACTCCATCCATATCCCTTTGCACCAAGGTCTGTCTCCCTGTTTTCCCGGTGTCAGGCAGAGATCCGCCTGCTTTTTCAATTATTTCACTCTCTATGAATCTCTCTAATATTCCAACAGCAGCCATGGTTGTGTGAAGGTTTGTATTCTTGTGAAAAGTAGAACACCAGGAGGCTGAGTACTGTGAGCTAAACATAGTGTGATCTTAGTCTTCTTTATTACAACTCCAGAGTGCCTGAACAACATGGCAGCCAACCTTTTATACTGGCCCTGCAGGTGTGGGCAGGTGACCATTAGGACTCCAGAAGTCACGCCCTCTGGTGGCAAGTATGACATAGTTACATACTTCACATAATTGTTATCGTTAAGAAGTTATAATTCCAATGAATGCCTGAATCATCAGAAAGGAGCCTGGTTTGTAGGACAAGTCTACATATCAGGAAGGAGCGTAGTTAGATGACAAGGGAAGTGATACTCTGATGGTAAGTTTGGAGAATAAAAAGAGTAAATACTGGAAACACTGAGCAGGTCAGGCAGCAGCTGTGGAGAGAGAAACAGAGTTAACGTTTCAGGTTAATGACCTTCCATCAGAAGTTGGGAAGTTGTGTTAGGTGATACTATTAAAAGTTTCAATTGTCACGAAGCAGGGGTAAGGAAAATATATAAAATGTGGCATTTGGAACAGATAGTTTTGAATCCGATTAATGTTTGATCAATTTGTACACCGAGCTGAAAACTGCAACGTGTTTGAGTTCTTCGGCTAACATTCGCAAGGTTTGGGTGTAAGTACTATTAAGTGTATGTTTCATTATTGTCTGCTTCATAACTCTGACATTTAATGTTGCGGACCCTATTCCTGCACTGCGTGTGTTCCAGCTCTGTTTGGAGCACCGATCCCTTCAATCCGTCGCTTTCAGGGACAGTTGGATTCACCGTTTCTTTGTTTGGTGAAATTTAAAAGATTGAAAGCGGCGCACATCAACCTGGTCACCTACTCACTAACCGCTACACGCTGCTCCCGTGAGATGGATGCACAGTTACTGATACAAGCTTGAACGCAGGTACAAGCAGAACTCATTCATAGAAAGTCCAAGTCCCTGATGCACCTGATTTTTGCACCAAACTCCTTCGCAACGAGTTGCGGTTCGTGTGTGGTGATTTGGGCACATCTTTTCCCACACGACAACACTTCAAACACAACTCAACGGATGCAAAGCGCTTTGGGGCGTCATGAGTTCCTGAAAGGTTTTGTAGAAATGCAAGTCCTTTTTTGCAAAAGTTTGATGCAATTTCAAAATTCTTGGGTGAACTGAGGGCTCGTCCGGGATTTGAACCAGGCACCTCTCGCAAATTTCAAGCAATAACCCCGAAGCGAGAATCATACCCCTAGACCAACGAGCCAACTGCTCGATAAACGTGGAGATAAGGTGTATTGAAACATTTTTAGTGTGTTGCTATTCTTGATCGGAGGAGCACATGTGATGGAATCAGTGACTTTGCTTTTTCGACCTGTGTTCTGAAGCACCGCACGGTCCAACTCCGACAGTCAATGAGCTGTTGGGACGTTAGTGTATCCAGGCTGTGTGTGGTCACCCCGAGCACAGCAGAGGGGTTTCTGCATTAGTTCTGGGTGGGGACAGTATCTTTCCCCTTCTCTCTTCCTCTTGTCTATAACACTGTGCTTTGGTTTCTCTATTTATTACCCTGTCTCAGTTTCTAGTGTTTAAAAGGGAACAAAAGATGAAATGGGTCTCACTGTGGAACAATTTCTCTCACTCAAAGTTAGACACACTACCGTGGGCAGCACGAGGTCTAGGTAGGTAGCTGTTGATATTCAGTGTCATATATAAACATATATAAATATATCGACATGTATCCTAACAGTTCCCTGGTGGTCGAGCGATTAAGACCCGGCGGACTAACCTGGTTTCAATCCTCGATCAATTCATCGCATAAAACTAATTGAGGTCTGTGAGACGATTAATAATTGCAGTAACCACCATGAATACCAATACTTTCTGTGATAGACCGAGCTTGCAGACTATCTGACTTTTCCGGGCATGTATTCCGGGTTTAATTTAGTAAACTGGGTGAGTTCGCTGATCGCGGAGAGAAAGGTAGGAGCCTCTGTGGCCCCACTGTGAGGATGTGGAAGTGAACACGGTGGCTGGGTGATCCCTGACATTTCTGTAAAGGGCAGCGGAGGAGAAGGATTGAGAACATTCAGTGCAGGACAGAAGTTGTTTTCGGTGAGCCAACACACAATGCCGATCAGCACAGACGGAGGTCACTGGTCACCTCCCCTCTGTTGGGGTTATTGTACCAGAGGTTTCTGTAGTGTAGTGGTTATCACGTTTGCTTTACACGGGGAAGGTTCCTGCTTCAATCCCGAGTTTAGTCTCCTGGCAAATGCTGCCTGATCTGCTGAGCTTTCTAGCATTTGCTATTTTTTCTCCTGGTAAAAGGGCTCCCTTATTCCTTAATTGCACTTTATTTCACTTCAATAAATAGATAACTTTGACTGAGAGAAAACGGATCCACCGGGGACCTTTTGCGTGTGAGGCCAACGTGATATCCGCTGCACTGCAGCCCATCAAAGGGTGAGAAACCACTGAAAATAAAGGATGAGCTGAGCAACGTCAAACCTTCCTTTCTTATTCAGCAGTGGCATGAACGGGAGTCAGACGCCACAAAGTTTAATTAAAGACACAAATACAAGTAACACTTGCAAATCTTTTCACTGTAAAATTCTTTCACTTTATTTGAAATCCGACAGCATTGAATCTGAAAATACGCACGGTGGGATTTTATCTTCACTACTGATTTTATTTTGTGGGCACGATAGGAAAAACCGGTGCTGCTAAATTTTATAAAAGTTGCCCCAGATCCCTGAAGACTTTGAACCAGAAAGCTAAAATACAGTGAGTAAAAGGGATATGGTTTTCGAGTTGAGATGCAAAGCACAGGCCAAATGATTGAAGTATGGAATGTCCCTGAGTTAGCATTTGTTTGATTGTGCAAATGTAGTTGAGGGGTCAATTAATGATGGTTTCCAGTAAAAGAAAGAGAAAAGTTTTCGAATAAACCATACGGTGACTGTCCGGTGAGCGCTGTTTGTGATACCTGGTGGGAATGGGCGGGGATTTTAAAGCCCCTTGTATTGCAGAAGCTTCATATAGTCAAAAATCTCCAATTCACTCTGTAAGTCTTATGGTGCAACGGTAGTGTGTCTGACTCCTGATCGGAAGGTTGCGTGTTCAAATCACGTTCGGGTCAGTGTATTTTTGGATATTTTTCTTCCAGAATTAATATTTCATTTGCTGTTTGACAATAACCAGACCCTTGCTCCAAGGTCTGTCTCACTGTTTCCCCGGTGTCTGGCAGAGATACACCTGCTGCCCTCAATTATTTCTTGTCACAGGACACAAAATTTCAAATCAATCTGCAGGTGGCCACACACAGCAGTGAGTAGTCAGGATGGCCGAGCGGTCGAAGGTGCTATGTTCAGTTCAAAATCTATCTTGAAGTCAAGGGTCCAAATGCCACTTCTGGTATTTATTATTTTTAATCATTCAGCAGAAACAAAAACCAACTTTGTTAATATTGAACCATTAATGTCAATTATTTCATTTTTTCCAATCTTCAATTCATCAATGTTCACACCCGGTTGCGATGCGGGGACTTTTCACGTGTGAAGCGAATGTGATAACCACTACACTACGGAAACACTGCAATTGACACAATGCGAGGAACATAACCAGAGCTTTAACCTACACAGCTGGCCGATACTTCAGGAGATGGTTTTACGAGAATAGAATGACGGTGCTCTATTTAGGAAGGCTGTGAGTGTGGTTGGAATTGATCTCGTGTTTCCCAGACTTTACACATCGGAACAGGAGCTGGCCATTTAGCAGCGAGTGGTGAGGATCAGGAATGTACGGCTTGAGACTTTCTGGCCTGAGGTAAGAAGGTGGTGCTCAGGAAAAAGGTGAAAGGTTGAATCTTCTGCACTGACTCTCTTTAACAAACTCCAGCACCAGGTCAGACGGAAATGTTAAGCGAGCAGCTGAACTGCTGAATCCCACTTTGAAGGAGTTGGCCGTGGTGTCAAACAAATGTGTTCCGTTTAATGATAATTATTGTTAGAATTGGAATTCAAGCTGAACACACGTGTAGAGGAGACAGTGACCTGAACACAGCACCTTCGACCGCCCGGCCATCCTGACTATTCAGCGCTGTGTGTGGCCACCTGCAGGTTGATTTTGAACTTTTGTGTCCTGTCACATGAAATAAATGAGGGTTGCAGGCGTATCTCTGCCTGACACCGGGGAAACAGTGAGACAGACCTTGGAGCAAGGGTCTGGTTATTGCCAAACAGCAAAGGAAATATTAATTCCAGAAGAACAATATCCAAAAGAGCAATACCCAAACATGATTTCAACACACAACCTGTTGATCTGGAGTCAGACACACCACCGTTGCACCACGAGGCCTACACAGTGAGCTGGAGATGTTCATCTATATGAAGGTTCTGCAATACAAGGTGCTTTAAAATCCCTGCCCATTCCCACCAGGCATCAAAAGCAGCGCTCATCTGACAGTCACCGGATGCTTTGTTCGAAAACTTTTCTCTTGCTTTCACGGGAAACCATCATTAATTAACCCCTCACCTTCTTTACACAATCAAACAAATGCTAACTCAGGGACACTCCATACTTCAATCATTTGGCCTGTGCTTTGGGGAGCGGGCAGGCAAATGGACCTGAGTCCATTATCAGATCAGCCATGATTGTATTAAATGGTGGAGCAGGCTCGAGGGGCCGTATGGACCACTCCTGCTCCTATTTCTCATGATCTTATGTTCTTATGCATGTTAACCCATTTTACGCAATGTATTTTAGCTTTCTGGTTGAAAGTGTTCATTGCCGATGACACCACGAATCTGGGGCATCTTTTATCAAATTTATCAGCACCGATTATTCCTACCGTGCACACAAACTACAATCAGTAGTGAAGATAAAATCCCACCGTGTGTATTTTCAGATTCAACGCAGTAGCATTTCAAATAAAGTGAAAGAATTTTACACTGAAAAGATTTGCAAGTGTTACTTGTATTTGTGTCTTTAATTAAACTTTGTGGCGTCTGACTACCGTTCATGCCACTGCTGAATAATAAAGGAGGGTTTGACATTGACCAGACTGCACTGCCCCTGATATTTGTCAGCTCATCCTTTATATGCAGTGGTTTCTCGCCCTTTGATGGGCAGCAGTGTAGCGGATATCACGTTGGCCTCACACGCAAAAGTTCCCCGGTGGATCCTTTTTATCTCACTCAAAGTTATCTTTTTATTGGTGAAATAAAGAGCAATTAATGAATAAGGGAGCCCTTTTACCAGGAGAATAAATAGCAAATAAAAACAGCAAATGCTGGAAATCTCAGCAGGCCAGGCAGCATTTGCAGGGAGACGAAACTCGCCTCTGATTGTTCATCCACAGCAAGTTTAAACATAATGTTTCTTCCTGGGACTGAACCAGGGACACTTCGCGTGTAAAGCAAATGTGATAACCACTACACTACAGAAACCTCTTATACAACAGCCCCCACAGCGAGGAGCTGACCAGTGAGCTCCCTCTGTGCTGATCGGGAATGTGTTGGCTTACCTGAAACAACTTCTGTCCCACACTGAAAGTTCTCAATCCTTCTCCTCCGCTGCCTTTTACAGAAATGGCACGGATCACCCAGCCACCGTGTTCACATCCACATCCTCACAGTGGGGCCACAGAGGCTCCTACCGTCTCCCCGCGATCAGCGAACTCACACAGTTTACAAAGTTAAACCCCAAACACGTGCCCAGCAAAGTGCAGGAGAAGCCAGATAGTCTGCAAGCTCGGTCTATCACAGAGAGTATTGGTATT
Organism: Pristiophorus japonicus; assembly: GCF_044704955.1. NCBI lineage: Eukaryota > Metazoa > Chordata > Chondrichthyes > Pristiophoridae > Pristiophorus > Pristiophorus japonicus. The sequence goes on from NW_027250756.1 coordinate 914,989, forward strand.
CATGGTGATTACAGCAATTATTAATCGTCTAACAGACCTCAATTATTTTTATGCGATGAATTGATCGAGGATTGAAACCAGGTTTGTGAGCCGGGTCTTAACCCCTCGACCACCAGGGAATAGCTACGATACATGTCAAACCAGGTTAGTGCACCGGATCTTAACCCCTCGACCACCAGGGAACAATTACGATGCATGTCGATATATTTAATTTTTATTTATATATGAACCTGATTGTCAATGGCTGCCTACCTAGACCTCGTGGCGCCCACGGTAGTGCGTCTAACTTTGAGTGAGTGAAACGGTTCCACAGTGACACCTGTCATGTGTTCTACATGGTTACTGCTTGTACTATTACAAGGTGTGCCACCAGAGGGCACTGCAGTGGGAGACTTGTAGCTTAGCTGCACAGGTGTGCCTGGCCTAGTATAAAAGGCAGGCCACCAATTAAGGTTATCAATAAAGGACTCAAGTCACTACAGTTAAAGAACGACACATTTCTCGTGGAGTCATTATCAGAGCATTTGAGGGTATTACAAGCAGTGCCCAAAGCGTCAGAAACTGCAAATTCGACCAGAGCGTTGAAGTCATGCTGTAGGTGCCTGGGACATCACATTGCTCAAAGTTGTCCACACGTGAAGGCAGAGTGTTTCTTCGACAGAAAGACTGTGCATCTTATGAAGGCATGCCGCCTGAAGGTTAAACCTGTTGTTAAAGCGATGAGTCCAGCGTTCAAAGCTCTGAGTCGAAATCCCAAGAGACTTCATAGTATAGAAGACCAACAACAGGACGAGGAGATGTTAGAGTTACACATCATCAGGAGCACGAGTTTAACGGACAGTGATTCGGAAAGCATCAAAATCCACATAGATGTTGCTGGATTCAAGATACCAATGGAAATTGACACGGGTGCATCCGTGAGTGTAATACCGGAGTAACTGTACCGCGACAAATTGCGTGATTTCCAACTGGAGAAACCCATGATAGAGCTGCGAGGCTACTCGGGAGAATAAATTCCTGTGGTTGGTCAGATCACTGTACCGATCGGTGAAATATAAAGATTAATTTCAGAACTTGCCTCGAATAGTGGTGAAGGGAGACAAGTCTGCCTTACAAGGAAGAAATTGATTAAGCTCACTGAAGCTGGATTGTAGTCAGATTTTCTGTGTGGAAGCGAGATTTTCATCAACGGATGAGGTTATCAAGAAGTGTCCAAAGGTGTTCTGCGAAACGGACAGTCCGATCCAAGGCTTCAAGGCGAGTGTCAGGGTACAGAAGGACGCTAGATTGGTTTACTACAAGCCACGTTCAGTACCATATGCACTCAAGGAGAAAGTCGAGCATGAACTCAAAAAACTAGAAGGTGTTAACCGTTACACTGCGGAAACATCTCCACTTTCAGCACCAGATTAACAAAATTCAACCCAATGAGATCGGGAGAAAAGTTCCTCACATGCTCAGGGCAAAATACATAATTGTCGTTCTACAAAAGAATGAACAAATTTCAGCACCAGGTCAGACGGAAATGTTAAGCGAGCAGGTGGACTGCTGAATCGCACTTTTAAGGAGTTGGTGGTGACAAAGCAAATGGGTTCTGCCCAATGATTCAATATAAGAAATGTCTGCAATAGGATTCGAACACTATCTATAATGACCTGAACACATCACCTTAGACCACTCGGCCATCATTACTATTCAGTGCTGTGTGTGGCCACCTGCAGGTTGATTTTGAACTTTTGTGTCCTGTCACATGAAATAAATCATGGCAGCAGGCGGATCTCTGCCTGACATCGGGGAAAAAGTGAGACAGACCTTGGAGCAAGGGTCTGGTTATTGTCAAACAGCAAATGAAATATTAATTCTGGAAGAATAACATTGACACGAAATGTGATCCTGACTCCCAGAAACAAGTGCTAAGGCGAAAGGTTAAATCCTGCATCCCTTCCTGCAAAAAATTCCTTTCACAAACATTTCTCTGAACAAAACGGCACAAAACAAAAATGTTCCTTTCAAAGTCATTAAACTCCCGAATTTCCACGCCCCGCGACTGTCCTGAATCAGATGCCTCAAGTTTTGCCGACTCCATCCATACCCCTTTGCTCCAAGGTCTGTCTCCGTGTTTCCCCGGTGTCAGGCAGAGATCCGCTTGCTGCTTCAATTATTTCACTCTCTATGAATCTCTCTAATATTCCAACAGCAGCCATGGTTGTGTGAAGGTTTGTATTCTGTTAATCGTCGCCAATTGTTGTGAAAAGTAGAACACCAGGAGGCTGAGTTCTGTGAGCTAAACTTAGTGTGATCTTAGTCTTCTTTATTACAACTCCAGAGTGCCTGAACAACATGGCAGCCAACCTTTTATACTGGCCCTGCAGGTGTGGGCAGGTGACCATTAGGACTCCAACAGTCACGCCCTCTGGTGGCAAGTATGACATAGTTACATACTTCACATAATTGTTATCGTTCAGAAGTTATAATTCCAATGAATGCCTGAATAATCAGAAAGGAGCCTGGTTTGTAGGACAAGGCTACATATCAGGAAGGAGCGTAGTTAGATGACAAGGGAAGTGATACTCTGATGATAAGTTTGGAGAATAAAAATAATAAATATTGGAAACACTGAGCAGGCCAGGCAGCATCTGTGGAGAGAGAAACAGAGTTAACGTTTCAGGTTAATGACCTTCCATCAGAAGTTGTGCAGTTGTGTTAGGTAATACTATTAAAAGTTTCAATTTCACGAAGCAGGGGTAAGGAAAAGATATAAAATGTGGCATATGGAACAGATAGTTTAGAATCCGATTAATGTTTGATCAATGTGCACACCGAGCTGGGAACTGTAACGTGTTTGAATTCTTCGGCTAACATTCGCAAGGTTTGGGTGTAAGTACTATTAAGTGTATGTTTAATTATTGTCTGCTTAATAACTCTGACATTTAATGTTGCGGACCCTATTCCTGCACTGCGTGTGTTCCAGCTCTGTTTGGAGCACCGATCCCTTCAATCCGTCGCTTACAGGGACAGTTGGATTCACTGTTTCTTTGTTTGGTGAAATTTAAAAGATTGAAAGCGGCGCACATCAACCTGGTCACCTACTCACTAACCGCTACACGCTGCTCACGTGAGATGCAAGCACAGTTACTGTTACAAGCTTGAACGCAGGTACAAGCAGAACTCATTCATAGAAAGTCCAAGTCCCTGAGGCCCCTGATTTTTTGCACCAAACTCCTTCGCAAAGAGTTGCGGTTCGTGTGGGGTGATATGGGCACATCTTTCCCCACACGACAACACTTCAAACATAACTCAACGGATGCAAAGCGCTTTGGGGCGTGATGAGTTCCTGAAAGGTGTTGCAGAAATGCAAGTCCTTCTTTGCAAAAGTTTGATGCAATTTCAAAATTCTTCGGTAAACTTAGGGTTTGTCTGGGATTTGAACCCGGGACCTCTCGCAAATTTCAAGCAATAACCCCGAAGCGAGAATCACACCCCTAGACAAACGAGCCAACTGCTTGATAAACGTGGAGATAAGGTGTAACCATTATTGAAACATTTTTAGTGTGTTGCTATTCTTGATCGGAGGAGCACATGAGATGGAATCAGTGACTTTGCTTTTTCGACCTGTGTTCTGAAGCACCGCACGGTCCAACTCCGACAGTCAATGAGCTGTTGGGACGTTAGTGTATCCAGGCTGTGGCTGGTCACCCCGAGAACAGCAGAGGGGTTTCTGCATTAGTTCTGGGTATGGACAATATCTTTCCCGTTCTCTCTTCCTGTTGTCTATAACGCTGTGCTTTGGTTTCTCTATTTATTCCCCTGTCTCAGTTTCTAGTGTTTAAAAGGGAACAAAAGATGAAATGGGTGTCACTGTGGAACAATTTATCTCTCTCAAAGTAAGACACACTACCGTGGGCAGCACGAGGTCTCGGTAGGTAGCCGTTGAAATTCAGGTTCACATATAAATATATATAAATATATCGACATGTATCGTAACTGTTCCCTGGTGGTCGAGCGGTTAAGACTCGGCGGACTAACCTGGTTTCAATCCTCAATCAATTCATCGCATAAAAATAATTGATGTCTGTGAGACGATTAATAATTGCTGTAACCACCATGAATACAAATACTTTCTGTGATAGACCGAGCTTACAGACTATCTGGCTTCTCCTGCCCTTTGCCGGGCACGTATTCCAGGTTTAATTTTGTAAACTGGGTGAGTTCGCTGATTGTGGATAGAAAGGTAGGAGCCTCTGTGGCCCCACTGTGAGGATGTGGAAGTGAACACGGTGGCTGGGTGATCCCTGACATTTCTGTAAAGGGCAGCGGAGGAGAAGGATTGAGAACTTTCAGTATGGGACAGAAGTTGTTTCAGGTGAGCCGACACACAATGCCGATCAGCACAGAGGAAGCTCACTGGTCACCTCCCCTCTATTGGGGTTATTGTACCAGAGGTTTCTGTAGTGTAGTGGTTATCACGTTTGCTTTACACGGGAAAAGTCCCTGGTTTAATCCCGTGTTTAGACTCCTGGCAAATGCTGCCTGACCTGCTGAGATTTCCAGCATTTGCTATTTATTCTCCTGGTAAAAGGGCTCACTTATTCCTTAATTGCTATTTATTTCACTTCATTAAATAGATAACTTTGACTGAGACAAAACGGATCCACCGGGGACCTTTTGCGTGTGAGGCCAACGTGACATCCGCTGTACTGCAGCCCATCAAAGGGTGAGAAACCACTAAATATAAAGGATGAGCTGGTCAACGTCAAACCCTCCTTTTTTTTTCAGCAGTGGCATGAACGGGAGTCAGATGCCACAAAGTTTAATGAAAGACACAAATACAAGTAACACTTGCAAATCTTTTCAGTGTAAAATTATTTCACTTTATTTGAAATCCGACAGCATTGAATCTGAAAATACGCACGGTGGGATTTTATCTTCACGAGTGATTTTATTTTGTGTGCACGATAGGAAAAACCGGTGCTCCTAAATTTGATAAAAGTTGCCCCAGATCCCTGAAGACTTTGAACCAGAAAGCTAAAATACAGTGAAAATAATGGGATATGGCTTTCGAGTTAAGATGCAAAGCAGAGGCCAAATGATTGAAGTATGGAATGTCCCTGAGTTAGCATTTGTTTGATTGTGCAAAAGAAGGTGAGGGGTTAATTAATGATGGTTTCCCGTGAAAGCAAGAGAAAAGTTTCCGAGCAAACCATTCGGTGACTGGCTGGTGAGCGCTGTTTGTGATACCTGGTGGGAATGGGCGGGGATTTTAAAGCACCTTGTATTGCAGAGGCTTCATATAGACGAACATCTCCAGCTCACTGTGTCGGTCTCATGGTGCAACGGTAGTGTGTCTGATTCCAAATTAGAAGGTTGCGTGTTCAAATCACGTTAGGGTCAGTGTTTGTTTGGATATTTTTCTACCAGAATTATTATTTCCTTGGCTGTTTGGCAATAACCAGACCCTTGCTCCAAGGTCTGTCTCACTGTTTCCCCGGTGTCAGGCAGAGATACGCCTGCTGCCCTTATTTATTTCATGTGACAGGACACAAAAGTTCAAAATCAACCTGCAGGTGGCCACATAAAGCACTGCATAGTCAGGATGGCCGAGCGGTCTAAGGTGCTGTGTTCAAATTGCAGTTTTTTCTGAAGGTGAAGGTTCGAATCCCACGTGTTACTTTTCTGATCTTCAAGCGGAACCCATTTGTTTTGTCATCACCAACTCCTGAAAAGTGCAATTCAGCAGTCCACGTGCTCGCTTAACATTTCCGTCTGACCTCGTGCTGAAGTTTGTTCATTATTTTGTGGACCATCAATCAGATATTTTGCCCTGAGCATGTGAGGAACTTTTACCCCGATCTCATTGGGTTTAATTTTGGTAATCTGGTGCTGAAAGTGGAGATGTTTCCGCAGTGTAACGGTTAACACGTTCGCCTCACACGCGAAAGCACCTCGGACGGAAATGTTTTCTGGAGCTTTCTCATGCATGTTCAGAGGAGAGTTTGTTCTCCTGTGAAAGGTCAAGAGATCATAAGAATGTAAGAGTTAGGAACAGGAGTCAGCCATTCGGCCCATTTTCAAGTTTTCAAGATCTTTCCGCCCGGTTTCGGACCGGGGACCTTTCGTGTGTGAGGCGAATGTGACAACTACTACACTTCGGAAACACTATGATAGAACCTGTCACAGGATAAAACCACAGCTCTAACCTACACAGCTAGCCGAGAAATCAGGAACTTTTTTCAAGAGAATAGAAAGAGGGTGCTCTATTTAAGAAGGCTGTAAGTGTTGCCTTCGACAGCGTGGACCATTTTCCACGCCTCGGGATCCTACTATCAGCAAGGGCAGACATCGAAGACGAGGTCCAACACCGCCTCCAGTGTGCCAGCACAGCCTTCGATCACCTGAGGAGGAGAGTGTTTGAAGACCAGGACCTCAAATCTGGCACCAAGCTTATGGTGTGCAGGGCGGTGGTGATAACTGCCCCGCGGTATGGATCCGAGACATGGACTATATACAGCAGACATCTCAAATCACTGGAGAAATACCACCAGGGCTGTCTCCGCAAGATCCTACAAATCCCCTGAGAGGACAGACGCACCAACATCAGTGTTCTCGATCAGGCCAACATCCCCAGCATTGAAGCACTGACCACACTCGGCCAGCTTCGTTGGGCTTGCCACATTGTCCACATGCCCAACACGAGACTCTCTAAGCAAACGCTCTACTCAGAACTCCGACACGGTAAGCGAGCCCCAGGTCGGCAGAGGAAACGTTTCGGCCACACCCTCAAAGACACCCTCATGAAGTGCAACATGCCCACCGGCACCTGGGAGTCCTTGTTCCTCCGGTTGAGATGCCTGTGCTGCATAATCCGTGCCGGATCGATCATCCTCTGCCACGTGGTATGTCACAGCACGTTTGCACATTCACTGGAGGTACCCCATCGTTGTGCAGCCTTTGCACATGTAGTGCTTGAATCGATATTGATGGGCCCGAGGATTATCCCCGCAGCACCAACACGGTGCTAATAGATTCACATCGATCCCCGAAGGCGGACTCTGAGTCATCACAGGTCTTGCAGCCACAGACGTATAGTCCCTGCCATATGCATTTCGGCCTGCTAGCGACATCATTTTATGCACAGTACTTGCCGATGAGCTTCGATGTTGAGAAGATATCTGTTTGATGTTACCGTCCGTGGCCATGCATGCCTGGGCGATCGCGATGGCCCAGCTCTGGTCTCGGTTTTCAGCAGCCAGCAGCTTTCGAAGAATGACCTCGTGGCTGATGCCCAGCACGTAAAGGTCCCACAGCATTTGCCCCAACGCAGCTCCAAAATAGCAAAGTCCCGCGAGGTGTCTCAGGTCAGTGACATAATCCGCCAGGTCCTGGTCCCCGGAGCGATGGTGCGTGTAAAAACGATATCTGGCCATGAGGATATTCTCCTTCGGCTTTCGCTAGTCCCAAACCAGTGTGCACAACGCTGAATATTCCTTCTCCTTTGGTTTTGTCGGTGTGAGCAGATTCTTGATGAGGCTGTATATTTTAGGCCCACAGATGTTGAGGAGAACCGCCCTGTGCTCGGCCACGTTAGTGACTCCTTCCAGCTCGTTGGCCACAAAGTACAGGTCGAGCTGCTCGACGAAGGCTTCCCAATCATCATCCTCTTTGGATCTCTCTAATATTCCAACAGCAGCCATGGTTGCGTGAAAATTCGAATTCTGTTACTCGTCGCCAATTGTTGTGCATAGAAGAACTCCCCGAGGCTGAGTACTGTAAGCTAAACTTAGTGTGACCTTCCTCTTCATTATTACAACTCCAGAGTGCATGAACTACATGGCAGCCAACCTTTTATACTGGCCCTGTTCGTGTGGGCAGGTGACCATTAGGGCTCCAACAGTCGCGCGCTCTGGTGGCAATTATTACATCATTCCATACTTCACATAATTGTTATCATTAAGAAGTTATAATTCCAATGAATGCCTGAATCATCCGAAAGGAGCCTGGTTTGTAGGACAAGGCTACATATCAGGAAGGAGCGTAGTTAGATGACAAGTGAAGTGATATTCTGATTATAAGTTTGGAGAATAAAAAGAGTAAATGCTGGAAACACTGAGCAGGTCAGGCAGCATCTGTGGAGAGAGAAACAGAGTTAACGTTTCAGGTTAATGACCTTCCATCAGAAGTTGGGCACTTGTTTTCGGTAATACTATTCAAAGTTTAAATTGTCACGTAGCAGGGGTAAGGAAAAGATATAAAATGTGCCATTTGGAACAGATAGTTTAGAATCCGATTAATGTTTGATCAATTTGTACACCGAGCTGGGAACTGTAACGTGTTTGAGTTCTTCGGCTAACATTCGCATGGTTTGGCTGTATCTACTGTTAAGTGTATGTTTAATTATTGTCTGCTTAATAACTTTGACATTTAATGTTGCGGACCCTATTCCTGCACTGTGCGTGTTCCAGCTCTGTTTGGAGCACCGATCTCTTCAATCCGTCGCTTACAGGGACAGTTGGTTTCACCGTTTCTTTGTTTGGTGAAATTTCAAAGATTGAAAGCGGCGCACATCAACCTGGTCACCTACTCACTAACCGCTACTCACTGCTCCCGTGAGATGGAAGCCCAGTTACTGTTTCAAGCTTGAACGCAGGTACAAGCAAAACTCATTCACAGAAAGTCCAAGTCCCTGAGGCACCTGATTATTTGCACCGAACTTGCACCTGATTATTTGCAAGTGTTGCGGTTCCTGTGGGGTGATTTGGGCACATCTTTCCCCACTATACAACACATCAACACTTCAAACATAACTCAATGGCTTTAAAGCGCTTTGGGGCGTCATGAGTTCCTGAAAAGTGTTGAAGAAATGCAAGACCTTCTTTGCAAATGCTCGATGCAATTTCAAAATTCTTGGGTAAAGTGAGGGCTCGTCCAGGATTTGAACCCGGGCCCTCTCGCAAATTTCAAGTATCAACCCCCAAAAAAGAATCATACCCCTTCACCAACGAGCCAACTGTTTAACAAATCTGAAGATAAGGTGTAACAATTATTGGAGCATTTTTAGTGTGTTGCTCTTCTTGATTGGAGGAGCACATGAGACGGAATCAGTGACTTTGCTTTTTCGAGCTGTCCTCTGAAGCACCGCACAGTCCCACTCCGACAGTCAATGAGCTGTTGGGACGTTAGTGTATCCAGGCTGTGGGCGGTCACCCCGAGCGCAGCAGAGGGGTTTCTGCATTCGTTCTGGGTGGGGACAGTATTTTTCCCCTTCTCTCTTCCTCTTGTCTATAACCCTGTGCTTTGGTTTCTCTATTTATTCCCCTGTCTCAGTTTCTGGTGTTTAAAAGTGAACAAAGGATGAGATGGGTGTCACTGTGGAACAATTTCTCTCACTCAAAGTTAGACACTCTTCCGTTGCACCCCGAGGTCTAGGTCGGTAGCCGTTGATATTCAGGGACATATATAAATATATATAAGTATATCAACATGTATCGTAACTGTTCCCTGGTGGTCGAGGGGTTAAGATCTGGCGCACTAACCTGGTTTCAATCCTCGATCAATTGATCGCATAAAAATAATTGAGGTCTGTGAGAAGATTAATAATTGCTGTAATCACCATAAATACCAATACTGTCATGTATCTCACACTACTGTACATAACTGTACCTTACCATGCCACACATGACTGTAACCAGAGATGACCTGTAACCACAAACTTACCTTACCACCAGGGGTGCATTTGCAGGAGACACTGGATACCTTTCCCAGACAGGTATATAAGGATAGGTCTCAGGCAAGTGTGGCATTCGAGAGCTGTGTAATAAAGGTGCAGGTCCAGAGTGAACTTGACTTCAGTATGTGCCTCGTGTGAGTCTGTATTACAGGGTCAGGACTTTTCAGTGACGACGAGTTACGGGATTACAGAATCCACAGAATGGCGACCAACGGCTCAGATGAAAAATACAATGCTGGAGATAATTGGGAGGACTTTATAGAAAGGATCCAGCAAAGCTTTGTAACCAAAGACTGGTTAGGCGACAATAAGGCAGACAAGAGAAGAGCCCATCTCTTGACCAGCTGCGGCTCGAAAACATACGCTTCAATGAAGGACCTGCTGGCACATGAGAAACCAGCAAGCAAGTCGTTTGAAGAATTGATCACACTGGTAAGAGACCACCTGAAGCCAGCAAGCAGCCTACACATGCAAGCTACCTCGGACCCGTGCCAAAGCTCCCCGTTCATCGAGCACAGGCTCAGGAAAACCCCAGGGGAGAGGATATCCCGGTAACTGGGCCTTCCAGCTACACTGAACAAGTGCCCGTTTTGAAACTTTCCAGTGTAATGACGCCATTTCAATTACAAACAGTGATATTAAAGTTACTTCTCAAACCGGGAGTCGATCCTGGGTGGCTGTAGCGAAAGGAATGGTTTTGTGAAGCATTGAAATGTGCCCTCTAAATATCTCGCACTGCTCATTTAAAAACACGGTTAAAATTTGTTTCAGTGGATAAGAACGCAGGCTCTAAGGGCCAAATGGCCGACTCCTGCTCCTGGTTTTTGTGTTCTTATACAGAACACAGAATAAATGATTAAATGATCAACTCTCCCTCAGTTCGCATTTCTTTCATTGTGCAAAAGAAGATTATGGGTTCATTCATGATGTTTTCCTGTGAAAGCACCAAAAAAGTGTAAGGAAAATAATTCGTCCAACGTGGGGTTTGAACTCACAACCCTGAGATTAACAGTCTCATACTCTACCGACTGAGCTAGTCAGGACTGCTTAAGTTGCATCTTCCTGTCACTGATCGCTGCCAGGGATCTTTTGGCTCTGCACCATGGGTTTATCTCGAAATTCAAACCTCGAAACTGGTTCTCCTGATTTCCAAGCCCCTTGTATTGCAGAACCTTCATTTCGACGAACATCTCCACTGCACTGTGTAGGCCTCGTGGCGCAACGGTAGTGTGTCTGACGATAAATCCGGAGGTTTTGTGTTCCAATCAGGTCGGGGTCACTGTTCTTTCAGACATTTGCTTTCCAGCATTAATATTTCCATTGTTTTTTGGCAATAACCAGAATCTTGTTCCAAGATCTGTCTCACTATTTCCCGGTGTCAGGCAGAGATGCGCCTGCTGCCCTCATTTATTTCATGTGACAGGAGACACAAGTTCAAAATCAACCTGCAGTTGGCCACACACAGCACTGAATAGTCAGAATGGCCTGACTATTATCCCTACCACAGTGGATAACCTCATATTTCCCACATTATACTCCATCTGACAAATTACTGCCCAGTCACTGAGCCTATCGATATCGCTTTGTAGATTGTTTGTGTTCTCCTCATAACTTGCTTTCCCACCGATCTTTGGATCATCTTGGCTACATTACCAACATGCAGAGCACAGAACCAATTATTGACCGACTGACTTTCCGTCAGTTAGCATTTCTTTCATTGTGCAAAAGAAGATTATCGATTCCTTAACGATGTTATACCATGAAAGCAAAATAAAAGTTAAACGAAAATAATTTGCACACTTGAAATGAATATTTTTGTTTGGTGCAGTTCCGGTCAGAGAGATGTTGTGAAAGGAACTTTTTGCAGAGAGAGGGATTGAGTATTGCAGCTTTTTGCTGAACATTTCTCTCTGGGCATAGCATTAGGCGCTAGTTTCTGTAGTGTAGTGGTCATCACATTCGCCGCACACACGAAAGGTTCTCGGTTCAAGCCCCGGTGGAAACATTATTTCTGAAACAAAAATTGGTTTTAAATGTTCATTGTTCATGTGACAATGGCCTCCTTCCGTGCTGTAAACTTCTCTGATTCGATGGTGAGCAATGAACATTTAAAACCAGATTCCGAAAATACAGAGTGTGTAAAATCAGAAAAGGAATAAAACTTCCTCAATGATTCAAGTTTCACAAATTATTAAAATTAAGTTGTTGAAGTTTCGACTGTCCCTCAGTGATCATGTTAGCATTTATTTCATTCTGCTAAACAATGCTATCGGTTAATACCAGCAAATACAAGCCGCATTTCAAACCCGGAAACAACTCATTCATTATTCACCCTTCCCAGTTCCAGTGCACAGAGGGTTATTCATCCTCCATCCCAGAAACTCAAATCCAACTTCTGACATTCCTTCTTTCTAATTACCAACTCATTTGTTTTGACACCACTCTGAAGTGCTTTGGGTCATCTGTGTAATTTAATTAAATTAATTCACTTTAATTAAAAACGGTGGTAGCAAAATTACTTCTCTAACTGGGAATCGAACCCCGGTAGCTGTCGTGATCAGAATGTTTTTGCAAAGCATTTAAATATGCTCTCTAAAAATCTCGCATTCCAGTTTACAAATAGTGTTACCATTTGTTTCAGTGTGAAAGAAGGAGATTGAAAATGACCACAAAAACACCAGGCAGCGAATACATTAAGACAAATTCAAACTTTTCACAAAGTTGGTTTACGAAGTAACGGCTGAGCTAAAGTTGGCACTCACCAGTCCCATCAGAATTTTACATGTTTCTATGAGATCGCCGCTCATCCTTCTAAATTTCAATGTTTCAAGACCCAGTTGATCCAGTCTCTCCTCATATGTCAGTCTGGCTTGCCCCTTATCCTTAGACTGTGTCACCTGGTTCTGGATTTCCCCAACATCGGGAACATTCTTCCTGCATCGATCCTGTCCCGTCCCATCCAAATTTTAAATGTTTCTATGAGATCCCCTTTCATCCTTCTAAACTCCAGTGAATACAGGCCTAGTTGATCCAGTCTCTCCTCATATGTCAGTCCTGCCATCCCGGGAATCAGTCTGTTGAACCTTCGTTGCACTCCGTCAATAGCAAGAACGTCCTTCCTCAGATTAGGAGACCAAAACTGAACACAATATTCCAGGTGGGGCCTCACCAAGGCCCTGCACAACTGCAGTCAGACATCCCTGCTCCTATACTCAAATCCTCTCGCTATGAATGCCAACTTACCACTTGCCTTCTTCATCGCCTGCTGTACCTGCATGCCAACTTTCAATGACTGATGAACCATGACAACCAGGTCTCGTTGCACCGCCCCTTTTCCTAATCTGCCGCCATTCAGATAATATTCTGCCCTAGTGTTTTTGCCCCCAAACTGGATAACCTCACATTTATCCACATTATACTGCATCTGCCATTCATTTGCCCACTCGCCTAACCTGTCCAAGTCACCCTGAAGCCTCCGAGCGTCCCCCTCACAGCTCACACCGCCACACAGTTTAGTGTCATCTGCAAACTTGGAGATATTACACTGTTACATGTTCATTACATGTTACAATGAACATTCTGAATCAGACACCTCAAGTAAAGTGCGTGCAATGGGCAATGATTCAACAATTAACATAAGTACGTAAGGAGCAGGAGTGGGCCATTCGGCCCCTCGAGCCTGCTCCACCATCCAATAATATCGTGGCTGTTCTGATCCTGCACCCCTGCTCGTTTTATACTACTCTCGAGTTTCTGCAGTGTCGAGTTCTCGCTATCTGTCCTCAGCTTCCCTTTTTCCTTTATCTTACCCTGTGTGTCCCTTGAGGGATTTTTATCCCCTATCTGACTTTACTCACTCTGTGTTTTAGGAGACTGGTTTAAAATGTTAATTGCTCATCATGGAATCAGAGAAATTTACAGCACGGAAGGAGACCATTCGGCCCATCGTGTCCGTGCCAGCCGACAAACAGCTCCCCAGCCCAGTCCCACTTTCCAGCTCTCGGTCCGTAGCCCTGTCGGTTACGGCGCTTCAGGTGCACATCCAAGTACTTTTTTAAATGTGCTGAGTGTTTCTGCATCGATCACCCTTTCAGGCAGTGAGTTCCATTGATTTCCCCTCAAATCCCCTCTAAACCTTCGACCAATTACTTAAAATCTGTGCCCCCTGGTTGTTGACCCCTCTTCTAAGGGAAACAGGTCCTTCCTGTCCACTCTATCCAGGCCCTTCATAATTTTATACACCTCAATCCTCTCCCCTCAGCATCTTCTGTTCCAAAGAAAACAAACCCAGCCTATCCAATCTCTGCTCAGAGCTAAAATTCTCCAGTCCCGGCAACATCCTCATAAACCTACTCTGTACCCTCTCCTGCGCAATCACGTCCTTGCTGTAATGTGGTGACCAGAACTGCATGCAGTACTCTCGCTGTGGCCTTACAGTTCAAGAATAACCTCCCTGCTCTTGTATTCCAAGCCTCTGTATAATTGATCTGGATAGCAGCCTGTCCTGTCGAGAGGTGATCGTGGGAGGCTGACCCTTAGTGGAATCGGAGAGGAGGAAGTTCTCTGCTGATCAACATGCATTCACCCACAATTCCTCATTCTTTCGGCGGGACTGTGTTACTGTAAGTTGGGGTGGATTAGTAAGAGAGTCCATGTCATTACTGGCTTGCAACAAAAGCTATTTACCCAACGTGGGGCTCAAACCCCCAACCCTGAGATTAAGAGTTTTATATTTGACCTTTGTGAGCTGGCTGGTCTTGGCAAAGCTATGGATCCTTGTTGTATCTCAAATCATGTGGGTGGTTTAATTATTGAAATAATGGTTGAGTATCTCACAGACTTTAATTATTTTTGCCAACTTGTCATCGGGAACATTCTTCCTGCATCCTCGTGAACCTTGTCGGAACTGCATACAATATAAGTATATCGCTCCTTAAATAAGGAGACCAAAACAGTTAGCATTTCTTTCATTGTGCAAAAGAAGATTCAATCCCGTGAAAACAACATAAAAGTTTAAGGAAAATAATTCACCCGACGTGGGGCTCGAACCCATGACCCTGAGATTAAGAGCCTCCTCTCCTACCAACTGAGCTAGCCGGGCTTCTCAACATCGCTCCTGTCAATCCCCTTCAGTTACTGGTCAATGGTGATTCCAGGCTGTTGATGGCGGGGGATTCGGCGATGGTAATGCCGGTGATAGCCGGGTCTGCTTCAGTTGCATCTTCCTCTCGCTGATTGCTGCCAAGCGCCTGTTGGCTCCGCCCCGTGGGTTTATCTCGAACTTCAAAACCACGAAACAGGTTCTCCTGAATTCCAAGGCGTGTACGGAGATCAACCATCAAAAGCTCTGTCTTTAACCACAGAGGGTCCGGCAATTTTCTGATCGCAATGCGCTTTCAGTCCTTGTCATTAAAATTGTGGATGTGTAAATTGTGGAGTTTAATGACTTTGAAAGGAACATTGTTGTTTGGTGCAGTTCCAATCAGAGAAATGTTTGTGAAAGGAACGTTTTGCAGAGAGAGGGATTGAGCGCCTGTTGGCGGAAACATTTTTGAAATGAAATCTTGTGGACGATGAAATGGAACAAGAGCAGTCCGGGGTACATTGTCACATGATGCAAGCTATCTCGGACCCGGACCAAAGCTCCCCGTACACCGAGCAGAGGCTCAGCAATACCCCGGGTAGAGGATATCCCGGTCACTGGGCCTTCCAGCAACACTGAACAAGTGCCCGGTCTGAAACTTTCCAGAGTAATAACTTGTAACGAGAGCATCCAACAGTTTCTTGGGATCCCTTGGAACTTCAGGGGATGCGCTCCCTGGTGGTGGAACATGGGACTGCATGCTTTACAGAGACACAACATCACTCCCCCGCCAAAGTCAAAGTGAAAACTATTTACAAGGTCAAGGTCTGTTCACCAGAACAGACATTTGTACCGAGGCGGTCGGGAGCATTTCTTTCCCTGGTGGACCGCCTCGGTACAAATGTCTGTTCTGGTGTTTTGGCTGTGCCCTCGCTGAGCTGGCGTGTTGTTGGCCCTTCAGGGCTGCTGGGTGAGTCTGGCCTTGCTGGGCTGTTGGGTGTGATGGGTTCGATTTCCGATCCGTGGTGGTGTCGTTGATCCTTTGGGTGTGTGTTGCGGGTTCGAAAAAGGTGGTGTCTGCTGTGGGTTGTTCAGGGCAGTCTGTGAACCGCAGCCTCGTTTGGTCCTAGTGCTTTCTGCAAATTTGTCCATTGTCAAGTTTGAAGACAAACACCCGACTCCCTTCTCTCGCTATCACCGTTCCCGCGATCCACTTGGGACCATATCCATAGTTTAGCACATACACAGGGTTATTCAGATCAATTTCCCGTGACACATTGGCGCGACCATCATTTACATTTTGTTGCTGACGCCTGCTCTCTACCTGATCATGCAGGTTGGGGTGGACCAGCGAGAGTCTGCTTTTAAGTGTCCTTTTCATGAGTAGCTCAGCCGGGGGCACCCCTGTGAGCGAGTGGGGTCTCGTGCTATAGTTGAGCAGTACTCGGGACAGGCGGGTTAGGAGTGAGCCTTCTGTGACTCGTTTGAGGCTCTGTTTGATTGTTTGTACTGCCCGCTCTGCCTGCCCATTGGAGGCTGGTTTAAACGGGGTCGAAGTGATATGTTTGATCACATTGCGGATCATGAATTCTTTAAATTTGGCACTGGAGAAACAAGGCCCGTTGTCACTGACCAGTATGTCAGGCAAGCCGTGGGTGGCAAACATGGCCCTCAGGCTTCCAATGGTGGCGGTGGCGGTGCTTCCCGACATTATTTCTCATTCAATCAATTTTGAAAAATTATCCACCACCACCAGGAACATTTTACCAAGAAATGGGCCTGCATAGTTGACATGGATCCTCGACCCTGGTCTGGAGGGCCAGGACCACAAACTTAGTGGTGCCTCTCTGGACGCGTTGCTCAACTGAGCACTTACACTGCATTGCCGTACACAGGATTCTAATTCAGAGTCGATACTGAGCTAGCACATGTCGTATCTCGCTATCGCTTTCATCATTACTATACCCGGGTGTGTGCTGTGGAGATCCGAGATGAACGACTCCCTGCCCTTTTTTCGTAGCACTACGCGGTTACCCCACAACAGGCAGTCTGCCTGATTGGACAGCTCCTCCTTTCGCCGCTGGAACGGCTTGATTGGCTCTTGTATTTCAACGGGAATGCTGGCCCAGCTCCCATGCAATACACAGTTTGTTATTAGGGACAGCAGAGGATCTTGGCTGGTCCAAGTCCTAATCTGGTGGGCCGTGACAGGTGATTTATCTTTTTCAAATGCTGCCATGACCATCAACAAGTCAGCGGGCTGCGCCACCATCAACAAGTTTGCAGGTTGCGCGATTTCCACCCCCGTGGTGGGCAATGGTAGCCGACAGAGCATCCGCACATTTCTCAGTGCTTGTCCTGTGGTGGATGGTCCAGTTATACGCTGAGAACGTGAGTGCCCACCTTTGTATGCGGACTGAGGCATTAGTATTTATCACCTTGTTTTCAGCGAACAGGCATGTGAGGGGCATGTGATCGGTTTCCAGCTCAAATTTGAGGCCAAACAGGAACTGATGCATTTTCTTTACCCCGAACACACACGCTAATGCCTCTTTCTCAATCATGCTGTAGGCCCTCTCGGCCTTAGACAAGCTCCTGGAAGCATAGGCTACAGGTTGCAACTTCCCTACAATGTTAGCTTGTTGTAATACACACCCGACTCCGTACGCCGACGCGTCACGTGCTAGCACAAGTCTTTTACACGGGTTATATAATACAAGCAGCTTGTTGGAGCATAAAAGGTTGCTGGCTTTGTCAAAAGCAATTACTTGTTTTTTTTCCCCACACCCAGTTCTCACCTTTGTGCAATAACACATGTAGGGGCTCTAAAAGGTGCTTAACTTCTGTAGGAAGTTACCAAAATAGTTGGTGAGTCCCAGGAATGACCGCAGCCCCGTGACGTTCTGTGGCCTGGGCGCGTTCATGATAGCCTCTGTCTTGGCGTCTGTGGGCCGAACGCCGTCCGCCGTGATCTTTCTCCCAAAAATCTCCACTTCTGTTGCCATGAAGACGCATTTCGACCTCTTCAGCCGCAGCCCTACGCGATCTAGTCGCTGGAGGATCTCCTCCAGGTTTTGTATGTGTTCGACGGTGTCCAGACCCATAACCAATATGTCATCCTGAAAGACCACCGTGTGTGGTACCGACTTGAGTAGGTTCTCCATGTTTCTCTGGAAGATCGCTGCAGACGACCGAATTCCAAACGGGCATCTGTTGTCGCTGAACAGTCCCTTTTACATGTTGATGCAGGTGAGGCTCTTCAAAGACTCCTCCAGCTCCTGCGTCATGTCGGCCGAAGTCAGCTCAAGCTTGGTGAACGCCTTGCCTCCTGCCAGCGCGCCAAATTGGCCATCTGCCTTAGGTAGCGGATATTGGTCCTGTAGCGAGAAAAGATTAATAGTTACTTTATAATCGCCGCAAACCCTGACCGTGCCATCACATTTGAGTACTGGTACAATCGGGCTGGCCCATTCGCTGAATTCCACTGGGGAGATGATGTCCTCGCGTTTCCGCCTGTCCAGCTCGATTTCCACTCTCTCCTCATCATATGAGGTACCGCTCGCGCCTTGTGGTGAATGGGTCGTGCCTCTGGGACCAAGTGGATCCGCACCTTCACACCGGAAACGTTTCCAATGCCTGGCTCAGAAAGGGAAGGAAATTTGTTCAGAACCTGGGTACATAATGCCTCATCGACATGTGATAGCGTTCGGATGGTATCCCAGTTCCAGCGGATTTTGCCCAGCCAGCTCCTTCCAAGCAGTGTGGGGCCATTGCCCGGGACAATCCAGAGTGGCAGTTGGTGCACCGTGCCCGCGTAAGTGACCTTGACCATGGCGCTGCCCAGGACAGTGATAAGCTCTTTGGTGTACACTCTCAGTTTTGTGTGGATGGGGCTTCGGGCTGGTCTGAATGCGTTGTTGCACCACAGTCTCTCAAACATCTTTTACTCACGATGGACTGGCTAGCGCCAGTGTCCAGTTCCATGGTTACGGGTAAGACATTCAATTTTACATTTAGTATTATAGGTGGACATTTCGTCGACAATTTGTGCACCCCGTGTACTTCAGCATCTGCCTCCTCTCTCTGAGGCTCGAAATTGCTTTGATCCACCATGGACCGATCTTTCTCTGCCACATGGTGGTTAGCAGGTTTTGCAGAGCTTTCAGCTCATTCGCAAGCTCGTTGGAGATGCCCCATTTTTCCACAGTTCTTGCAAACATACCCTTTGAAGCGGCATGAATAGGCTGAATGGAAGCATGCACATCACCAACAAGGTGTGAATTGCCTTGCACTCATCCTTTGTTGGGGACTCTGAGTCATCTGGGTCACCTGAGGCCTGCTGGCAGTTGCAGATTCGTGGGTTCTGCCCTGTACATTTCTGCTCACAAACACAGTTCCACTTAATTTATGAACATTGCTTGCACTTGTGTGCTGAGAGATGTGTGTGGTGTTATCACTAATGGATATAAATACCTCTTTTATCTCAATGGCCTTACTGACGGTCGGTGTATCTACAGCCAAAAGTTTTCGGAGGATGGTCTCGTGGCCAATGCCCAGTACAAAAAATTATCTGAGCATTTGCTCCATTTAGCCATCAAACTCACATTCTCCTGCAAGTCGCCTGAGCTCGGCGATGTAGCTCGCCACTTCCTGATCTTCAGTTCGCTGGCACGTATAAAACCGATACCTCGCCATAGCACGCTCTCCCTCGGGTTAAGATGGTCCTGAACCAGTGTGCACAGCTCCTCATACGACTTATCTGTGGGTTTCACCAGAGCCAGAAGATTCTTCATGAGGCTGTATGTCTGAGCCTTACAGACTGTGAGGAGGACCACTCTCCTTTTTTGCAGCACTTCCTTCTCCGTCCAGCTCGTTGGCTACAAAGTACTGGTCTAGCCGTTAGACATAGACATCCCAGTCCTCACCGTCCGAGAACTTCTCCAGCATGCCCACAGTTTGCTGCATCTTTGTGTTGGATTCGTATTCTCGACGCCAGTTATTTGTTCCTAACACAGATGAGGCTGCACACAGGCACGTTAAAGTAACAGTGACCTCAGTCTTTAATAAGACACTCCAGAGTGAGAAACTGGCCTTAGGGGCCGGCTTAAACGCAGTTCTCCCAAGGGGTGTTAGGATCCCTTGGGACTTCAGGGGATGAGCTCCCTGATGGTGGAACATGGGAGTGCTTGCTTTGCAGATACACAAAACACATTCGTTGCCTCAACTTTGATTTCTGCCAACATCCCTTGTGTTTAACCTTCGCCGCAACTCCGTCACAATCTCTCACCGCTCCTCCACCACGATCTCTCACAGTTCGTCCACCACGATCTCTCGTCACTCCTCCGCCACGATCTCTCACCGTTCCACCACCACGATCCCTCGCCGTTCCTCCACCACGACCTCTCACCGTTCCTCCACAACGATCTCCCACCGCTCCTCCACCACGAACTCTCACCGTTCCTCCACAATGATCTTCCCGCTCCTCCGCTGTACTTGGGTCCCGCCGATGTTCCTGCCTGCGCACGCACAAAACAGCGACCTGTGTTTTGATGACGTGCAGCACAGCAGGACTCCAGCTGTCCTGGTTCACCCTTGCCACTGGACCAAGACCTCGCCCTGTCAAGCCCGTATGGTGGCTGATGTCCAACGGTCACACCACGTTAAAACAATCCACCCACAGGCATCTTCCACCCTTTGATTGGAGTTCAGAACTGGAACATCGGGTCCTTCATTGAAACACCTGTGAACCCAAGTGGAAGTAAGCCTTCCTCGTTCGAGGACCCGCCTATGATGATGATGATGATGATGTGTGGGACCTTACCAAATGCCTGCTGGAAACCATCAGATTAAATCTAGTAAGACCCGTCCCTTGATTCAGTTTTCACTGATATGCCTTAGGAATGCTATATTGGCGTTGGAGGGAGCACTGTGTCGGTTTCCCAGAATGATACCTGGATTCCAAGGTTTAAATTAAGATATGAGATTACACCCACTGGAAATTAGAGGGTCGAGCATAGATTTGATCAAAATTTTCAAAGATAATAAGGGAAGAGATAGAGTAGATAGAGAGAAATGATTCCCGCTGGTTGGGGAGTCCCAGACTAGGGGCCATAGTCTAAACATTAGAGACAGACGTTTCAGGAGTGAAATTCGGAAACATTCCAACACACACATGGTGGGAGAGGTTTGGATCTCCCTTCTGCAAAGGGCAGTTCGTGCTGGGTCAGTTGTTCATTTTACATCGCATTTTGATCAAAGGTATTAAGGAAGATTGTCCAAAGGCGGGTATATGGAGTTTGCTCACAGATCAGCCATGATCTCATTGAATGGCGGAATCGGCTCGAGGGGGTGAATGGCCTCCTCCTGTTCCTGTGTAACAGGCTTGAGCGGCTGAATGGCCTCCTCCTGTTCCTGTGTAACAGGCTCGAGGGCATGAATGGAGCTCCTCCTGTTCCTGTGTAACAGGCTCGAGAGCTTGTATGGCCTCCTCTTGTTCCTGTGTGACAGGCACGAGCGGCTGAATAGCCTCCTCCTGTTCCTGTGTAACAGGCTCGAGGGGCTAAATGGGCCTCCTCCTGTTCCTGTGTATCAGGCTCGAGGGGCTGAATGGGCCTCCTCCTGTTCCTGTGTAACAGGCTCGAGGGGCTGAATGGGCCTCCTCCTGTACCTGTGTGTAAGGTCTGGGAAACAAAAGGAGGTGATATGAGAAAACATAAACTAAATGGTATTGTGTTAAAAGAGACGCAGAAGGATTGAGTGATTTACACACAGAAATCTTTGAAGCTGGGTAGATAAGTTACTAAGTTGTTAAAAAAAATACAGGGCCCTTGGCTTTATATGAAGTGAAATAGAGGACACCAGAGAAGAAGTTGTACCATACGTTTTCAAATCCGCTTTGGCCTCAGTTGGAGAACTGTTTACAGTTCTGAGCACCACAATTTAGGAAGGATATCAAGGCATTGGAGAGAACGTAAGAAATATATAAGAAACATTTTCTATTGTTGTAGAAGACACAAACACAGGCATTCATCGAGAATCAACCTGCAGGTGACCATATACAGATTAAAGAGCCAGAGAGACCGACAGAATCGGGAAACACCGGCACATAGACAAGAGATATTGACAAGGACTGAAAGCACTTTGCGATCAGAAAATTGACGGCCCAGCTGTGGTTAATGACACGGCTTTTGATGATTGATCTCCGTACAAGCCTTGAAATTCAGGAGAACCGGTTTCGTGGTTTGAAGCTCGAGATAAAGCTCGAGATAAAGCCACGGGGCGATACCAATAGGCGCCTGGCAGCAATCAGCGACAGGAAGTTGCACCTTAAGCAGGCCCGGCTAGTTCAGTCGGTAGAGTATTAGACTTTTAATCTCCGGGTCGTGGGTTTGAGCCCCATGTTGGGTGAATTATTGTCCTTAAACTTTTATGGTGCTTTCACAGGAAAACATCATTAATGAACCCATAATCTTCTTTTGCACAATGAACGAAATGCGAACTGAGGGAGAGTTGATCATTTGATCATATGTTCTGTGCTCCGTACAAGAACACAAGAACCAGGAGCAGGAGTCGGCCATTTGGCCCTTCGAGCCTGCCTTCTTTTGCACTGAAACAAATTATAACCGTGTTTTGAAATGAGCAGTGCGAGATATTTAAAGGCCACATTTCAATGCTTCACAAAACCATTCCTTTCGTTACAGCCACCCAGGATCGATTCCCGGTTTGAGAAGTAACTTTGATATCATTGTTTGCAATTGAAGTGGGGTCATTTTATTAAGTTCGATGGATGTCCCAAAGCACTTGAGAGTGGTGTCCAAACAAATGAGTTTGTATTTAAAAACACTGAATGTCAGGAGTGTGATTTGAACCCACACCTCCAGAGGAGACTGTGACCTGAACACAGCACCTTAAACCGCTTGGCCATCCGGACTATTAGAAGCTCCAGTTACAAGTTATTACTCTGGAAAGTTTGAGACCGGGCACTTGTTCAATGTTACTGGAAGGCCCAGTGGCCGGGATATCCTCTCCCCCGTTGTTTTCCTGAGCCTGTGCACGGTGTCCGGGGAGCTTTGGTCCGGGTCCTAGGTAGCTTGCATCATGAGACAATGCACCCCGGAATGCTCTTGTTCCCTTTTATCGCACATTAATTTTTGGTGCAAAAATAATATCTCCAGAGGAGACAGTGATCGAAACACAGCACCGCATATCGCTCGGCCGTCCTGACTATTCACTGCTGTGTGTGGCCACCTTCAAGTTGATTTTGAACTTTTGTGTCCTGTCACATGCAATAAATGACGGCAGCAGGCGTATCTCTGCCTGACACCGGGGAAACAGAGAGACAGACATTCCATTGTGTTCAGGTTTAATCACAGCAATATCCGCAGTAAGGAGCTGAAAAGGACGAAGAGCTGAAAAAAAAAAGAAAAAAGCAAAGAAATGTCAGCAATTGTGGTAAACTCTTTAATGTGTTTCCTGCTCGTTTCGTGATGCGGCGCTCACAGAAGGAGCACGGATTCAGAAAATAATTCTTCCATTCAAAATCTTTAAAATAATGACATGCAACTAATTAAAGTGTGTGCCGGGGGATGGGGATGGGTGAAGATTATTTGTTTTATTCCCCATTCATTAACCGACAGCGTTGTTTTGTAGAATTGTTACTGAGGGACAGTGGAAACTTCAATAACTGAACTTTAATTATTTAAGGATTTTGAATCATTGATGAAGTTTTCTCCCCTATCTGACTTTACTCACTCTGTATGTTGGAGACTGGTTTAAAATGTTCAGTGCTCATGCGACAAGGAACCTGGGGCGACTTTTGTTCAATTTATTTCGCAGCAAAAGTATTCTCCAAATTACAAATTCCACCCGGGCTTGAACCGGTTACTTTTCACATGTGAGGTGAATTTGATAACCACTACACTACAGAAACACTGCGTCGAAAGCAATCTTAGGAATATAACCAGAGCTTTAACCAACACAGCTGGCCGATACTTCAGGAGCTGGTTTTACGAGAAGAGAATGAAGGTGCTATATTTCGTAAGGCTGTGAGTGTGCCAGGAATTGATCTCGTGTTTCCCAGACTTCATACATAGCAACAGGAGATGGCCATTTAGCAGCGAGTGGTTAGGATCTGGAATGCACGGCTTGAAAGGGCGGTAGAGGCAGACTCAATCTTATCTTTTAGACGGGAGTTGGATAAGTGTCTGAAGGAAAAACAATTGCAGGGCTACGGGGAAAGGGCGGGGAGTGGGACTCGCTGAGGGTCGGCACGGGCTCGATGGGCCGAATGGTCTTCCGTGCTGTAACCATTCCATGATTCGATAAGTTAGTGGCACATTTCATAGTGTGGCTGGGAGCACAACATTGCAAAGGGACATGGATTGAGTCGCCAAAACTAGAGGCATCTGATTCAGGAGATTCGCGGGGCATGGAAATTTCGGAGTTTAATGACTTTGAAAGCAACATTTTTGTTTTGTGCCGTTTCGGTCAGAGGTTTTCCATTAAAGCAACATTAAATGAAAATAAATCGCCCAACGTGGGTCTCGAACCCACGACCCTGAGATTAAGAGTCTCATGCTCTACCGACTGAGCTAGCCAGGCTTCCATTCAAAGCAGGTTTTTATCACTCATTTCAGCCAGGCGCCTGTTGTCTCCGCCCCAGATGTTTAAACTTGCTGTTGAAGAACTGCCAGGATCTTCTTGAATGGTGGACCAGGCTCGAGGCGCCGAATGGCCAACTCCGGCTCCTAATCCTTACGTGTTTATGTTTACGTCTTTATGCAGAGCTCCTTCAGGGTAAACGAGCCAAAGGAGGACAGCGGAAACGTTATAAGGACACCCTCAAAGCTTCCCTGGTAAAGTGCGACATCACCACTGACACCTGGGATACCCTGGCCACAGACCGCCCGATGTGGAGAAATTCCTTCTGAGAGAGCGTTGAGCGCTTTGATTCTAGACGCAAGGAGCATGAAGAGACCAAGCGCAGGCAGCGGAAGGAGCACGCGGCAAACCAGTCCCACCGACCCCTTCCCTCGACGTATGTCTGTCCCACCAGTAACAGGGTCTGTGGCTCTTGTATCGGAATGTTCAGCCATCAAAGGACGCACTTTGGGATGGAAGCAAGTCCTCCTCGATCCCGAGAGACTGCCTCTGATGGTGTCTATGATTTGCGGTACACTGCGGAAACATCTCCACTTTCAGCACCAGATTACCAGAATTAAACCCAATGGGATCGGGAGAAAAGTTCCTCATATGCTCAGAGCAAAATATATCATATGACAATAGAATTTTATGTATTAATTAATGATGTTTAAATCAATGCTTCTTTTTTTTTTTGCACAGGAGATGCATGAAGATGTGGAAAATAGATGAACAATTTTTTTATAAGGTTTTGAATTAAAAGTACAATTTCCCTGACAGGGAATCGAACCCGTGCCATGGCGTTAAAAGCACTAAATCCATACCACTAGACCATCAGGGAACGTGGTTTGCATAGAGATGCAGTGGTTCTGTCGAGGTTCACATCGAGCAGATCCGTAACACAGGACTCTGTGCTCTCCGGGCTGTTCCCAGCGACACACACCGAGACAGACATCACCTGCTGCTGGAGTGCCATCAACTCAGTCAAAGATGCTCTTTGGTCTTGCCGAAATTTGCTGATCTTCCAGAGCAAGGAGATGTCCACGTCTGCATGTTACAGACTGCCTCAATCCAAGATCCAGGATTACGTGCTGAGGGACACACTTAAAATTGGTGTAGTTGCCGCAAAGGCAGGGTGGGGAAGGGCCACAGTTTAAATCCCTTCTGACACGGTAAACCCCGGGGTAGGAATCAGAATAAAACTCCGCTCGAGCCGTACTTGTAACTTCTCTATTGTGTACATGGAGCACCATGATCTGTAAACAGCTATCTAGTGCCATGTACAATGTAAGGTCTGTTTCGTGATGCATGTTGAAAACATTTTAATGTTCCGTCACCCATTCCATGTACTGTATAGTGACACGAGTGATGTAATTTGTTGAATGTACTACAAGCTATCCCGTATTGTACCGAATTGTACTGGAACTGAAAAGCAAGGGAATACATCGACCAGAACTGCCGTTAGCACCCAAATGTGGTGCATGGGATTACTGACCGCAGCTAAATGTACTGAACTGCTTTTCAATGTACTGTACACATTTTTATCAGAATAAAGTATCTTTTTAAATAAAAAAAAAATCTCTGCCTGACACCTTGGAAACAGTGAGACAGACCTTGGGGCAAGGGTCTGTTTATTGCCAAACAGCAAAGGAAATATTAATTCTGGAAGAACAATATCCAAAAGAACAGTGACAACGACGTGATTTGGACACGCAATTTTCGGATCTGGAGTCAGACACACTACCGTTGCACCATGAGACCTACACAGTGAGCAGCAGATGTTCCTCTATATGAAGGTTCTGTAATACAATGGGCTTTAAAATCTCCGCCCATTCCCATCAGGTATCACAAGCAGCGCTCACCTGACAGGCACCGTATGGTTTCTTCTTAAACTTTTCTTTTGCTTTCACGGGAAACCATAATTAATTAACCGCTCACCTTCTTTTGCACAATCAAACAAATGCTAACTCAGGAACAGTTCATACTTCAATCATTTGTCCTGTGCTTTGCATCTTAACTCGAAAACCATATCCCATTTTACTTCTGTGTTATAGCTTTCTGGTTCAACATCTTCATTGCTGATGGCACCACGAATCTGGGGCAACTTTTATCAAATTTAACAGCACCGGTTATTCGTACCGTGCACACAAAATACAATCAGTCGTGAAGATAAAATCCCACCGTGCGTATTTTCAGATTCAACGCAGTAGCATTTCAAATAAAGTGAAAGAATTTTACACTGAAAAGTATTGCAAGTGTTGCTTGTATTTGTGTCGTTAATTAAACTTTGTGGCGTCTGACTCCCATTCATGCCATTGCTGAATAAGAAAGGAGGGTTTGACATTGACCAGACTGCACTGCCCCTGATATTTGTGAGCTCATCCTTTATATTCAGTGGTTTCTCGCCCTTTGTTGGGCTGCAGTGTAGCGGACATCACGTTGATCTCACATTGAGTACTGTTGAGGGGGCTGACTCATCAGGGGAGTGCAGCAGCAGCCAAGTTCATGGCACCGTGGCTGACTCTGCTGCACAGAAGGGCAGGAAAAAGAATGGGACAGCGATAGTGATAGGGAATTCGATTGTAAGGGGAATAGATAGGCGTTTCTGCGGCCGCAAACGAGACTCCAGGATGGTATGTTGCCTCCCTGGTGCAAGGGTCAAGGATGTCTCGGAGCGGGTGCAGGACATTCTGAAAAGGGAGGGAGAACAGCCAGTTGTCGTGGTGCACATTGTTACCAAAGATTTAGGTAAAAAAAGGGATGAGGTCCGACGAGATGAATTTAAGGAGCTAGATGCTGAATTAAAAAGTAGGACCTTAAAAGTAGTAATATCGGGATTGCTACCAATGCCACGTGCAAGTCAGAGTCGGAATCGCAGGATAGCTCAGATGAATACGTGGCTTGAGCAGTGGTGCAGCAGGGAGGGATTCAAATTCCTGGGGCAATGGAACCGGTTCTGGGGGAGGTGGGACCAGTACAAACCAGACGGTCTGTACCTGTGCAGGTCCGGAAGCAAAGTCCTTAGCGGGGAGTGTTTGCTAGTGCTATTGGAGAGGAGCTAAACTAATATGGCAGGGGGATGGGAACCAATGCAGGGAGAAAGAGGGAAACAAAATGGAGACAGATACAAAAGACAGAAAGGAGATGAGTAAAAGTGGAGGGCAGAGAAAACCAAGGCAAAAGCCAAAAATAGCCACTGTACATCAAAATTCTAAAGGGTCAAAGTGTAATAAAAAGGCAAGACTGAAAGCTCGGTGCCTCAATGCCAGGAGTATTCAGAACGCTGGAGAGGGCTCTGGACTAGTTAGAGTGGGTGAGAGCGCAGATAAACGGGACCCCAAGAAAGAATGCAAAAGGCAGGAGGCAACAGAGCAGAGTAGCACTGGGGTAAGTGTAAACCACAAGGTAATAGGAAGGGACAATATGTATGAATATAAAGGGGCTGCAGGAGGGGTCAAAAGTAAAAATCATGGATTAAAACTAGTATTAAATACTTTACCGAAACGCACGCAGCATTCAAAATAAAGTAAATGAGTTGACGGCACAAATCATGACAAATGTGTATGATTTGGTGGCCATTACAGAAACGTGGATGCAGGGTGGCGAAGACTGGGAATTAAACATACAGGGGTGGCTGACAATTCGGATAGATAGACAAGAAGGGAAAGGAGGTGGTGTACCTCTGTTAATAAAGGATGATATCAGGGCAGTTGTGAGAAATGATATTGGCTCTAATGAACAAAATGTTGAATCATTGTGGGTGGAGATTAGATATAGTAAGGGGAAAAAGTCACTGGTGGGTGTAGTTTATAGGCGCCCAAATAATAACTCGACGGTGGGTTGGGCAATAATCAATGGAATAATGGAGGCATGTGAAAAAGGAACGGCAGTAATCATGGGGGATTTTAACCTACATTGGTCAAATCAAATCGCAAGGGGTTAGCCTGGAGGAGGAATTCATAGAATGCAGACAGGATTGTTTCTGAGAACAATATGTTACAGAACCTACAAGTGAGAAAGCTATCTTAGATCTGGTCCTGTGCAATGAGACAGGAATAATAAACGATCTCCTCGTAAAATATCTCTCGGAATGAGTGATCACAGTATGGTTGAATTTGTAATATAGATTGAGAGTGAGGAAGTAGTGTCGCAAACGAGCATACAATGCTTAAACAAAGGGGACGATAGTGGGATGAGGGCAGAGTTGGCTAAAGTAGACTGGGAACACAGACTAAACGGTGGCACAATTGAGGTACAGCAGAGGACTTTTAAGGAGCTCTTTCATAGTGCACAACAAAAATATATTCCAGTGAAAAAGAAGGGCAGTAAGAGAAGGGATAACTTGCCGTGGATAACGAAGGAAATAAAGGAGAGTATCAAATTAAAAACCAATGCGTATAAGGTGGCCAAGTTTAGTGGGAAACTAGAAGATTGGGAAAATTTTAAACGACAGCAAACAATGATTGAAAGCAATTAAGAAAGGAAAGATAGATTACGAAATTAAAATTGTGCAAAACATAAAAACAGATAGTAAAAGCTTTTACCGATATATAAAACGGCAAAGAGTGACTAAAGTAAATGTTGGTCCCTCAGAAGGTGAGAAGGGGGATTTAATAATGGGAAATGTAGAAATGGCTGAGATCTTAAACAATTATTTTGCTTCGGACTTCACAGTGGAAGACACAAAAACCATGCCAGAAATTGCTGGTCACAGGAATGTGGGAAGGGAGGACCTTGAGACAATCACTATCACTAGGCGGGTAGTGCTGGACAGGCTAATGGGACTCAAGTTAGACAAGTTCCCTGGTCCTGATGAAATGCATCCCAGGGTATTAAAAGAGATGGCGGAAGTTTTTGCGGATGCATTCGTTATAATCTTCCAAACTTCTCTGGACTCTGGGGAGGTACCAGCGGATTGGAAAGCAGCTAATGTAACGCCTCTGTTTAAAAAAAGGGGGCAGACAAAAGGCAGGTAACAATAGGCCGGTTAGTTTAACATCTGTAGTGGGGAAAATGTTTGAAACTATCATTAAGGAAGAAATAGCGGGACATCTAGATCGGCTTAGTGCAATCAAGCAGACACAGCATGGATTCATGAAGGGGAAATCATGTTTAACTAATTTACTGGAATTCTTTGAGGATATAACGAGCATGGTGGATAGAGGTGTACCGATGGATGTGGTGTATTTAGATTTCCAAAAGGCATTCGATAAGGTACCACACAAAAGGTTACTTCCGAAGATAGAAGTACGCGGAGTCAGAGGATATGTAATAGCAAGGATCGAGATTTAGCTGGCGAACATAAAGCAGAGAGTCGGGATAGATGGGTGCTTTTCAGGTTGGAAATCGGTGGTTAGTGGTGTGCCGCAGGGATTGGTGCTGGGGCCACAACTGTTTGCAATATACATAGATGACCTGGAAGAGGGGACAGAGTGCAGTGTAAAAGAATTTGCAGATGATACAACTATTAGTGGGAAAGCGGGTTGTGTAGAGGACACAGAGAGGCTGCAAAGAGATTTAGATAGGTTAAGCGAATGGGCTAAGATTTTGCAGCTGGAATACAATGTCGGAAAGTGTGAGGTCATCCACCTTGCGAAAAAAAACAGTAAAAGGGAATATTATTTGAATAGGGAGAAATTACAACATGCTGCAGTGCAGAGGGACCTGGGGGTCCTTGTGCATGAATCCCCAAAAGTTAGTTTGCAGGTGCAGCAGGTAATCAGGAAGGTGAATGGAATGTTCGCCTTCATTGCGAGAGGGATGGAGTACAAAAGCAGGGAGGTCCTGCTGCAACTGTATAGGGTATTGGTGAGGCCGCACCTGGAGTACTGCGTGCAGTTTGGTCACCTTACTTAAGGAAGGATATACTGGCTTTGGAGGGGATACAGAGACGATTCACTCGGCTGATTCCGCAGATGAGGGGGTTACCTTATGATGATAGATTGAGGAGACTGGGTATTTACTCGGTGGAGTTCAGAAGATTGAGGGGTGATCTCATAGAAACATTTAAAATAATGAAAGGGATAGACAAGATAGAGACAGAGATGTTGTTTCCACTGGTAGGGGAGACTAGAACTAGGGGTCACAGCCTCAAAATACGGGGGAGCCAATTTAGAACCGAGTTGAGAAGCATTTTCTTCTCCCAGAGGTTTGTGAATCTGTGGAATTATCTGCCCAAGGAAGCAGTTGAGGCGAGATCATTGAATGTATTCAAGTCACAGGTAGATAGATGTTAAACAACTAAGGGAATTAAGGGTTACGGGGAACGGGTGGGTAAGTGGAGCTGAGTCCACGGCCAGATCAGCCATGATCTTGGTGAATGGCGGAGCAGGCTCGAGGGGGTAGATGGTCAACTCCTGTTCCTAATTCTTAATTTTGTTATATTTCTTATGGCGTAGGCGTCTACTACAACCAAAAACATTTTTGAAAGGACCTGCGTAGTCCTCATGGATGCGTGCCCAAGGCTTGGTGGGCCAGGACTAGGTGCTAAGGGGGGCTTCCCTGGGCGCATTACCCAGCTGGGCAAACGTGTTGCACCTGCGAACACAAAGTTCCAGATCTGCGTCTTACCCTGGACACCAAATGTGTGACTTGGCAATTGACTTCCTCATGACAATGCCCGGGTGCTCATTGTGGAGTTCTCTGATGAACACCTCTCTGCCCATCTGGTTTCTACGCGGTTTCCCCACAGTAGGCAATCGGCCTGAATCGAGAGTTCATCCCTGCGCCTGTGAAGTAGTTTAACTTCCTCACGACATTCCCTGTACGTGGCTGCCCAGTCCCCATTCAGGATACATTTCTTGACTGGAGACAATAGCGGGTCTCTATTTCTCCAGACTTTAATCTGACGGGCTGTCACGGGTGAGCCTTCACTTCCGAAAGCTTCAACAGCCATGACCATCTCAGCACCATGCTCGGTAGCCCCCTCAGTGGTGGCTAGTGGGAGCCTGCTGAGTGCATCGGCGCAGTTTTCGGTGCCCGGTCTGTGCCGAATTGTGTAGTCATAGGCGGCTAACGTGAGTGCCCACCTCTGTATGCGGGCCGATGCAGTTGCATTTATGGCCTTGTTGACGGCCAAAAGGGAACGTTAGGGGTTTGTGATCTGGCTCCAGCTCAAATTTCCTGCCAAACAGGTATTGGTGCATTTTCTTTACTGCATATACACATGCGAGCGCCTCCTGTTCTACCATCCCGTAGCCCCTTTCTGCCTGGGACAGACTTCTGGAAGCCTAAGATACCGGCTGTAACTGACACTTGGCATTGACATGCTGCAACACACACCCGACAGCATAGGACGACGCATCGCACGTTAACACAAGTTTCTTACATGGGTCATATAGCGTTAACAGAGTGTTGGAACATAACAAATTGCGAACTCTATTAAAAGTCCTTTCCTGGCTGTCCCCCCAGACACATTCCCGACCTTTGCGTAGGAGCACGTGTAGCGGCTCTAGCAGCTTGCTCAATTTGGGAAGAAAGTTACCAAAATAGTTCAGGAGCCCCAGGAACGAAAGCAGCTCCGTCGTGTTACGGGGTCTGGGTGCTCTCTGGATCGCTTCCGTTTTGGAGGCAGTAGGGCTGATCCCGTCTGCTGCTACCCTCCTTCCCAGGAATTCTACCTCTGGAGCTATGAAGACGCACTTTGCCTTTTTCAGTCGCAGCCCTATCCGGTCCAGTCTGCGTAGCAGCTCCTCCAGGTTGTGGAAGTGTTCTTCAGTATCGTAACCCGTAATGAGAATGTCGTCCTGAAAAACCACCGTCCCTGGAATCGACTTGAGGAGGCTTTTCATATTTCATTGGAAGATCGCGGCAACCGAGCGAATCCCGAACGGACATCTGTTGTACTCAAACAACCCCTTGTGTGTCGTGATGGTGGTCAGCTTCTTCGACTCACTCGCCAGATCCTGGGTCATGTAAGCTGAGGTCAGGTCTAATTTTGAAAACGGTTTGCCACCGGATAGCGTCGCAAAGAAATCCTCCGCTCTCAATAGCGGGTACTGGTCTTGGAGTGACACCCGATTGATGGTTGCCTTGTAATCACCACATATCCTGACCGACCCATCCGCCTTTAGCAGCGGCACAATCGGGCTCGCTCAGTCACTGAATTTAACTGGCGAGATGATGCATTCCCTTAGCAGGCGGTCCAATTCGCCTTCTATCTTTTACCGCATCACATACGGCTCCGCCCTGGCCTTGTGGTGTACTGGCATGGCGTCCGGGTTTATGTGAATCACTACCTTGGCCCCCATGAAAGTGCCAATGCCGGGTTGAAATAATGAGTCAAATTTGTCGAGGATCTGTGAGCATGATACTCGCTCCACAGAGGAAATTGCATTGAGATCGCCCCATTTCCAGTTCATGACAGCAAGCCAACTTTGTGGGTCACGACTAACTTGGCGCTGCCTAGCACCTGAATGATCTCCTTTGTGTACGTTCGTAGCTGTGCGTCAATCGGCAATAATTTTGGCCTCCTGGCCTTGGACGCCCACAACTTTTCGAACTATTTGATACCCATCAGGGACTGGCTGGCCCACGTGTCTAGCTCCACTGATACTGGGATGCCATTGAGGAGCACTTTCATCATTATCGGTGGCGTCCTGGTGTATGAACTGTATACGTGTTCCACATGAACTCACTGAACTTCACCTTCCAGCGATTTCCCCCAGTGTCCATTTCTGCAATTTCTGCAGGTATTTTGCTCATCTCTGCAAACTCCGGCTGAGTGTGTGCCTCCACGCCTCCAACATGAGCTGCTGTTGGAAACAAAAGGTCTCTTGCCAGTCGATCGTCACTGACTGCCCCGTGATTGTCCTTGAGTGCACCATTAACTGGTGTTGATGGCCCCATTACTGGCCGCATTGTCCCTTGCAATGACGTGAATTGCCGTTCAGTTTGCCATTGTCTCTGTCGAACTCCCCCTCTGGGTTCGGCTACATATTGGGGCATGCCTGACTGCCCTTGGCTGCCTGGAGAACTGTTTGATGCTTTAACAATGTTGAATCTCTGTCCCAACCATTGCTCAACACAGTACCTCTCGTCTGTTCTGCTAGTGGCCATGCTCGCGTGGTTTAAATCCCAGTTTCTCGTCGCCATTAATACGTCCTTACTATACAGTGTAAATGCACACGAGGCCCATGCTTCAGAGAAGGTCAGTCTATGACCTGTACTTTATTCCTCAGCATTCAAGTGATGGAAGTGGGTGGAAATTCCCCTTTTATACCTGAAGGTCCAGGTTAGGAGTGTCTCCCACAAGTTCACCACCTAGTGGTCATTGTTCTCACAGTGTACAACATCGGTCAGATTATACATGGGTTACAATGCTGGTTGAATACATGACAGTCCCGGCCTCACTCACTCTGGAGCTGGGGACGAGCGATGAGTCGATGGGTTGTTTGCGGCTTCGATCTGCTGTTGTGAAGCGAGGCGGAGATGCAGGATCCTTTAATAAGCTCTCCCAACTCAACTGAATGCAGCCGGAACGTGCAGCTTTGAGAGGGGCTTTCTGCACCGTCAGGGCTGTAAACGGGAGGGAGTGAGAGAAACTGTGTAGAGTTCGAGTGTGTACAGAACTGTACAGAGAAACCAGCCAATTTAACAGGGCTGTGAGACACTGCATTTTGTTAATAGTACAGTATTAGGCAGTCCCTCGTATCGAGGATGACTTGTTTCCAGACTAAAAAGGGATAAGTTTACAGGTGTTTCGATGAGGGACCTGACAATCTAGGTCCAGAACTACATGCTGAAGGGTGGAAGATGCCTGTGGGTGGATTTTTTTAACGTGGCGTGACCGTTGCACACCAACCACCACACGAGCTTGACAGTGCTAGGTCTTGGTCCAGTGGCAAGGATTACACAAGGCGACCATAGACCAAGCTCTGCTGCATGGACGTAGTGTATACACATGCGCCGACTATCCATAGATCGCAGTGTGGGCTGGCCCGTGCTGTTCCTGGGCCCTCGCCTCTCCTGAGCCCCGATCACGACGCTCCTGGGCCCCGATCTCTCACCGCTCCTCCGCCCCGATCAAAAATGGAGCAGTCAGAAACAGAAAATCAAACAGTCTCTCTTATCATGGAGACACTAAATATCAACACTGTTATTTGAAATATCAAAACATTAAACTCCAGCCTAGTTGAAGGGTTATTAACATCAGCAGAAACAAACACCAACTTTGTTAATATTGAACCATTAATGTCAATTATTCCATTTTTTCTAATATTTAATTGAACAATGTTCAAAATGTTTCGACCCGGTTTCGAACGGGGGATCTTTCGCGTGTTAGGCGAACGTGATAACCACTACACTACAAAAACGCTGCGATTGACACAATGCTAGGTACATAACCAGAGCTTTATCCTACACAGCTGGCCGATACTTCAGGAGCTGGTTTCAAGAGAATATAATTAAGGTGCTATAATTCGGAAGGCTGTGAGTGTGGCAGGAATTGATCTCGTGTTTCCCAGGTTTTACACATAGGAACAGGAGCTGGCCATTTAGCAGCGTGTGGTTAGGATCTGGAATGCATGGCTTGAAAGGGCGGTGGAGACAGACTCAATCTTATCTTTCAGATGGGAGTTGGATAAGTGTCTGAAGGAAAAACAATTGCAGGGCTATGGGGACAGGGCGGGGGAGTGGGACTCGCTGAGAGTCGGTACGGTCTCGACGGGCCGAATGGCCTTCCGTGCTGTAACCATTCCATGATTCGATAAGTTAGTGGCACATTTCATCGTGTGGGTGGAAGCAGAACATTGCAAATGGACATGGATTGAGTCGGCAAAACTAGAGGCTTCTGATTCAGGAGATTCGCAGGGCACGGAAATTCGGGAGTTTAATGACTTTGAAAGGAACATTTTTGTTTTGTGCCGTTTCGGTCAGAGAAATGTTTGTGAAAGGATTTCTTTGCAGAAAGGGATGCAGCATTTAACCTTCTGCCTTAACACTTCTTTCTGGGTGTCAGGTCACATTTGGTTTCAATGTTATTCTTCCAGAATTGCTATGAGAACATAAGAATATAAGAATTAGGAACAGGAGTGGGTCATCCTTACCTCGAGCCTGCTCCAACTTCTCCAACATCGGGTACAATCTACCCACATCTACCCAGTCCTGTCCCATCAGAATCTTGTATGTTTCGATGAGATCCCCTCTCATCCTTCTAAACTCCAATGTATAAAGGCCCAATTGATCCAATCTCTCCTCAGATATCAGTCCAGCCATCCCGGAAATCAATCTGCTGAACCTTCACTGAACTCCCTCAATAGCAAGAACGTCCTTCCTCAGATTAGGAGACCAAAATTGAAAACACTATTCCAGGTGAGGCCTCACCAAGGCCCTGTACAACTGCAGTAAGACTTCCCTGCTCCTATACTCAAATCACCTAGCTATGAAGGCCACCACACCATTTACCTTTTTCCTGCCTGCTGTACCTGTATGCCAACTTTCAGTGAATGATGAACCATGACACCCAGGTCTCATTGCACCTCCCCTTTTCCTAATCTGCCACCATTCAGATAATATTCTGTCTTCACGTTTTTGCCCCCAAAGTGGATAACCTCACATTTATCCACATTATACTGCATCTGCCATGAATTTGCCCACTCAGCTAACCTGTTCAAGTCACCCTGCAGTCTCTTAGTGTCCCCCTCACAGCTCACACCGCCACCCAGTTTAGTATCATCTGCAAACATGGAGATATTACACTCAATTCCTTCATCCAAATCATTGATGTACATTGTAAAGAGCTGGGGTCCCAGCACTGAGCCCTGCGGCAATCCATTAGTTACTGCCTGCCATTTTGAAAAGGTCCATTTTATCCCGACTCTCTGCTTCCTGTCTGCCAACCAGTTCTCTATCCACGTCAGTCTATTACCCCCAATACCATGTGCTTTGATTTTGCACATCAATCTCTTGTGTGGAACCTTGTCAAAAGCCTTTTGAAAGTCCAAATACACCACATCCACTGGTTCTCCCTTGTCCACTCTCCTAGTTACATCCTCAAAAATTCCAGAAGATTTGTCAAGCATAAATCCATCCCTTTCATAAATCCTACGCTGACTTGGACCGATCCTGTCACTGCTTTCCAAATGCGCTGCTGTTTCATCCTTAATAATTGATTCCAACATTTTCCCCATGACTGATGTCAGGCTAACCGGTCTATAATTACTCGCTTTGTCTCTCCTCCCTTCTTAAAAAGTGGTTTTACATTAGCTAACCTCCAGTCCATAGGAACTGATCCCGAGTCAATAGACTGTTGGAAAATGAGCACCAATGCATCCACCATTTCTAGGGCGACTTCCTTAAGTACTCTTGGATGTAGACTATCAGGCCCCAGGGATTTATCATCCTTCAATCCCATCAATTTCCCACCTCATAAGGATATCCTTCAGTTTCTCATTCTCACTAGACCATCGGTCCCCTCGTACTTTTAGAAGGTTATTCGTGTCTTCCTTCGTGAAGACAAAACTGAAGTATTTGTTCAATTGGTCTGCCATTTCTTTGTTCCCCAATATAAATTCACCTGAATCCGACTGCAAGGGACCTACAGTTGTCTTCACTAATCTTTTTCTCTTCACATATCTACAGAAGCTTATGCAGTCAGTTTTTATGTTCCAAGCAAGCTTCCTCTCACAATCCATTTTCACCCTCCTAATGAAACCCTTAGTCCTCCTCTGTTGATTTCTAAATTTCTCCCACTCCTCAGGTTTGTTCCTTTTTCTGGCCAATTTATCTGCCTCTTCCTTGGTTTTAACACTACCTTAATTTCCCTTGTTAGCCATGGTTGAGCAACGTTCTCCGTTCTATTTTCACTCCAGACAGGGATGTGCAATTGCTGAATTCACCCGTGTGATCTTTAAATGTTTGCAATTTCCTATCCACCGTCAATCCTTTAAGTATCCTTGGCCAGTCTATTCTAGCCAATTCACACCTCATATCGTCAAAGTTACCTTTCCTTAAGTTCAGGACCCAAGTTTCTGAATTAACTGTGACATCTCCATCTTAATGAAGAATTCTACCATTTTATGTTACTCTTCCCCAAGGGGCCTCACACAAATCGATTGCTCATTAGTCCCTTCTCATTACACATCACCCAGTCAAGGATGGCCAGCTCTCTTCTTGGTTGAGAAAACCATCCATAATACACTCCATGAAATCCTCCTCCACCAAATTACTACCATGTGGTTAGCCCAATCACTATATCGATTAAAGTCACCCATGATAACTGCTATTCCACCACTGCACACATCCCTTCTTTCTTGTTTGATGCTGTCCCCAACCCTACCACTGCTAACCAGTGAGACAGACATTGCAGCATGAGTCTGGTTATTGTGAAACAGCAATTGCTAAAAGAACAGTGATCCCGACATGATTTGAACAAGCAACCCTTTGATCTAGAGTCAGACGCACTGCCATTGCACCACAATAGTTAAGGGATATTCGTCTATATGAAGGTTCTGCCATAAAAGGGGCTTTAAAATCCCGCCCATTCCCACCAGGTATCACAAGCAGCGCCTTCCTGACAGTCAACGGATGGTTTGTTCGAAAACTTTTCTCTTGCTTTCACAGGAAAGCATAATTAATTAACCCCTCACCTTCTTTTGCACAATCAAACAAATGCTAACTCAGGGACACTCCATACTTCAATCATTTGTCCTGTGCTTTGCATGTTAACTGTTAAACCATATCCCATTTTACTAACTGTATTTTCGCTTTCTGGTTCAAAGTCTTCATTGCCGATGACACCACGAATCTGGGGCAACTTTTATCAAATTTAACAGCACCGGTTATTCCTACCGTGCACACGAAATACAATCAGTAGTGAAGATAAAATCCCACTGTGCGTATTTTCAGATTCAACGCAGTAGGATTTCAAATAAAGTGAAAGAATGTTACATTAAAAGATTTGCAAGTGTTACTTGTATTTGTGTCTTTAATTAAACTTTGTGACGTCTGACTCCCATTCATGCCACTGCTGAATAAGAAAGGAGGATTTGACATTGACCAGACTGCACTGCCCCTGATATTTGTCTGCTCATCCTTTATATTCAGTGGTTTCTCGCCCTTTGATTGGCTGCAGTGTAGCGGATATCACGTTGGTCTCACGCGCGAAAGGTCCTCGGTGGATCCGTTTTCTCTCACTCAAAGTTATCTATTTATTGAAGTGAAATAAAAAGCAATTATGGAATAAGGGAGCCCTTTTGCCAGAAGAATAAATAACAAATAAAAACAGCAAACGCTGGAAATCTCAGCAGGCCAGGCAGCATTTGCAGCGAGACTAAACTCGCATCCGATTGTTCATCCACAGAAAGTTTAAACATAATGTTTCTACCCAGGATCGAACCATGGACCTTTTACATATAAAGTAAACGTGATAACCACTACACTACAGAAACCTCTGGTACAACGCCCCCAACAGAGGGGAGCTGACCAGTGAGCTCCCTCTGTGCTGATCGGGAATGTGTTGTCTCACCTTAAACAACTTCTGTCCCACACTAAAAGTTTTCAATCCTTCTCCTCCGCTGGTCTTTACAGAAATGTCACCAATCACCCAGCCACCGTGTTCACTTCCACATCCTCACAGTGGGGCCACAGAGGCTGCTACCGTCTCCCCGCGATCAGCGAACTCACCCAGTTTACAAAATTAAACCCCGAACACGTGCCTGGCAAAGGGCAGGTGAAGCCAGATAGTCTGTAATCTCGGTCTATCACAGAAAGTATTGGTATTCATGGTGATGACAGCAATTATTAATCGTCTCACAGACTTCAATTATTTTTATGCGATGCATTGATCGAGGATTGAAACCAGGTTAGTGCGCCAGATCTTAACCCCTTGACCAGCAGGGAACAGTTACGATAAATGTCGATATATTTATATATATTTATATATGAATGTCAATGGCTAGCTACCTAGACCTCGTGGTGCCCACGGTCGTGTGTCTAACTTTGAGTGAGAGAAATTGTTCCACAGTGACACCTTTCATGTGTTCTACATGGTTACATGGTGTGCACCAGAGGGCACTGCAGTGGGAGACTTGTAGTTTACCTGTACAGGTGTGCCTGGCCGAGTGTAAAAGGCAGGCCACCAGGTGTGATCCTCACTCTGTGGTTATCAATAAAGGACTTAGGTCACTACAGTTCAAGCATGACACATTGTCTCGTGGAGTCATCATCAGAGCATCTGAAGGTATACCAATTGGCGACGAGATTACGGACCTTCACACGAAAATGGCTGAACTTGGTACATTGCAGCAGTTCGCTGATGGTGATGATTGTGAAGCCTTTGTGGAGAGGCTCGACCATTTCTTCACAGCAAACGACCTGGCAGGTGACAACCCGGCCACACTGGCTGATAAGTGCAGAGCTATCCTGCTAACCAGTTGTGGGCCCACCGTCTATGGACTCGTCAGGGACTTGCTGGCACATGCGAAGACAACGACCAAGACATACGAGGAGCTTGTAACACTGATCCAAGAACAACTCAATCCCAAAGAGAGCATCCTCACAGCCAGACAGCGGTTTTATACACACCGACGGCCCGAAGGCCAGGAGATCACGAAATATGCTGCAGACCTCAGGAGGCTGGCGGCACCGTGCGATTTTTGTGACCACCTCACCGAAGCACTGCGGGATATCTTTGTCATCGGAATCGGCCAAGAGGGCCTTCTTCATATGCTACTGTCAGCGGATACCACAGTCATACTTCAGACGGCCATCTCCGTGAGCCAAGCATTCATGACCACGACCTGTGGCTCCAGTCAGATGACTCATCCTCAGGTCTCAAACGCGGCAAGTAATGTGCACAGAGTGGCGCCTTTTAGAGGCTGGACTGTAGAACGTGAACCTTCTCAGGGGAGAGAGAACAGGCCCCCGAGTCCCTTAACTCAAATTCCATGGTCAGATCAGCCATGATCTTATTGAATGGCAGAGCAGGATCGAGGGGCCGAATGGCCGACTCCTGTTCCTATTTCTTATTTTCTTATGTTAATCATTTAAGGAGCTTGAATCATTGATGAAGTTTTCTCCCCTATCTGACTTTACACAGTCTGTATTTCGGAGACTGGTTTAAAATGTTCACTGCTCATGCGACAAGGAACCTGGGGAGAATTTTGTTCAATTTATTTCACAGCAAAAGTAGTCTCCAAAATAATGTTTCTACACGGGTA
This sequence comes from Pristiophorus japonicus, assembly GCF_044704955.1. NCBI lineage: Eukaryota > Metazoa > Chordata > Chondrichthyes > Pristiophoridae > Pristiophorus > Pristiophorus japonicus. The sequence continues at coordinate 955,592 of NW_027250756.1, forward strand.
CAAACCGGGGAACTTTCACGTCTGGTTCTCCACAGTGGTGGAGGTTGTGCTCGAGTTTAAAATGGTACATTGTTTCCACTTTGGAAATGCATCTACAACTACAAAGAACATTTTGCCCATGAATGGGCCCGCATACTCTATGTGCACCCGCGACCACGGTTTGGTAGGCCAGGGCCAGGTGCTCAGTGGAGCCTCCCTGGGGGCATTGCTGAGTTGGGCACAAATAGTGCACCTTCGGACGCAGAGCTCCAAGTCCGCGTCGATACCAGGCCACCAGACGTGGGATCTGGCTATGGCCTTCAGGAGAACAATCCCCGGGTGCTCGTGGCGGAGCTCCCGGACAAATGCCTCTCTGCCTCGCAGAGGCATGACTACTCGGCTGCCCCACATCAGGCTGTCTGCTTGTAGTGATAGTTCATGCATGCTCCTGTGAAAGGGTTTTAATTCCTCGCGGCAGGCATCACTAGCCTCTGCCCAGTCACCGGTTACCACAGATCTTTTTACTAAGGATAACGTGGGGTCGCTGGCCGTCCAGGCTCTGATTTGGTGAGCTGTTATGGGCGAACCTGTGGACTCAAAGGCATTGATTGCCATGACTATCTCACAGTCCTGTTCGTCAGATCCTTCCGTGGTCGCCAGGGGTAGCCTGCTGATCGCGTCGGCAAAGTTGTCTGTGCCTGGTCTGTGCCTTATGGTATAGTCGTAGGATGCCAGCATGAGTGCCCACCGTTGAATTCGCGCTCAGCCGTTGCCGTTTATTGCCGTACAGAAACATCTGGTACAACAGCACCAACAGAGGGGAGCTGCCCACTGTGTTGTGTTGGCTCACCTTAAACAACTTCTGTCCCACACTGAGGGCCAAAGTTTCTTGTGGAGTTGCTCCTAGTTTTTTGGAGCAACTAGTTTAGTTTGGAGAATGTTAGAAATTGCAATTCTCGGATATTAGTTTGCTTCAGTTCAACTGAGTTAGTTGAGGTTGGCTTCAGATAAGGTATTTTTTTTCAAACGGGGGTGTGTCCAGCCACTCAGGCCCGTTTTGCAAGGTTCGGCAGTGAAAACTTACTACAAACTAAATTAGGCTGGAGTAAGTGCCCACTTTTGTAAGTTCAAAACAACCTTACCTGGAGGTAAGCTCAGTGCAGGCACAGCCAGAGAGGAGGTGGGAATTAAACACAAAAAGGACTGAAGCATTAAACACATCACTTAAAATGTCCAAAAACCTCTTTTGATGATATCTTGCCTTATATCTGCTGAATGAGGATAGTTGCTTCTCTTTTTATAAATAAACAAGTGCCGCCACCCGGTTGAGGCACGCACATTCCGGATGCTTTCAGATGAGCTGTGAGAGATTATTAAAGGGTCCGAGTGTCCTGTAGCCCCACACACCAGGATATCCTCTCCCCCGTGGTTTTCCTCAGCTTGTGCTCGGTGTACGGGGAGCTTTGGCCCGGGTCCGAGGTAGCTTGCATCCCAGGGATGGACAACAACCCTCTGAGCTCTGGAACTGGGAAGAGCGAAAAACTAATGAGTTGTTTGTGTGTTTGAAATGCGGCTTAGATCTGCTGGTATTAACCGAGGCAGGGGCTGTGAGACATTGCATTGTGTTCAGGTTTAATCACAGCGATATCCGCAGTCAGGAGCTGAAAAGGACGAAGAGCTGAAAAAATACAAGAAAAAAGCTAAGAAATGTCAGCAATTGTGGTAAACACTTTAATGTGTTTCCTGCTCGTTTATCGATGCGGTGCTCACAGAGGGAGCCCGGATTCAGAAAGTAACTCATTCATTCAAAATCTTTAAAATAGTAATATGCAACGAATTAAACTGTGTGTCTGAGGATGCGGCTGGGTGAAGATTATTTGTTTTATTCCCCATTCATTACCCGCCAGCGTTGTTTTGTAGAATTGTTACTGAGGGTCAGTGGAAACTTCAATAACTGAAATTTAATCATTCAAGAATTTTGAATCATTGATGAAGTTTTCTCCCCTATCTGACTTTACACACTCTGCATTTAGGAGACTGGTTTAAAATGTTCAGTGCTCTTGCGACAAGGAACCTGGGGCGACTTTTGTTCAATTTATTTCACAGCAAAAATAGTCTCCAAAATAATGTTTCTGCACGGGTTTGAACCGGGGACCTTTCGCGTGTGAGGCAAACCTAATAACCGCTACACTACACAAACGGTGTGATTAAAGTAATCTTAGGTATATAACCAGAGCTTTAACCTACAGAGCTGGCCAATACTTCAGGAGCTGGTTTTACGAAAATAGAATGACGGTGCTATAGTGCGGAAGGCTGTGAGTGTGGCAGGAATTGATCTAGTGTTTCCCAGACTTTACACATAGGAACAGGAACTGGCCATTTAGCAGCGAGTGGTTAGGATCTGGAATGCACGGCTTGAAAGGGCGGTGGAGGAAGACTCAATCTTATCTTTCAGATGGGAGTTGGATAAGTGTCTGAAGGAAAAACAATTGCAGGGCTATGGGGGAAGGGCGGGGGAGTGGGACTCGCTGAGAATCGGCACGGGCTCGATGGGCCGAATGGCCTTCCGTGCAGTAACCATTCCATGATTCGATAAGTTAGTGGCACATTTCATAGTGTGGGTGATAGCACAACATTGCAAAGGGACATGGATTGAGTCGTTAAACTAGAGGCATATGATTCAGGAGATTCGCGGGGCATGGAAATTCGGGAGTTTAATGATTTTGAAAGGAACATTTTTGTTTTGTGCCGTTTCGATCATTGAAATGTTTCTGAAAGGAATGTTTTGCAGAAAGGGATGCAGCATTTAACCTTCTGCCTTAACACTTCTTTCTGGGTGTCAGCTCACATTTCGTTTCGATGTTATTCTTCCAGAATTGCTATTTTCTTTGGTGTTTCACAATAACCAGACCCTTTCTCTAAAGTCAGTCTCAATGTTTCCACAGTCTCCGATTGTTGTTACCAGCAATGATCATTTTGACCCAGACCCCGAAAGCACAGTGTGTAAAATGGTTTATGATTTCAGAGTTCAATTGCAGAGCACAGAAGAAATGATTCAATTATGGAGTTCCTTCAGTTAGCATTTCTTTAATTGTGGAAAAGAAGATTTCGGGTTAATTAATGATGATTTTCCATGAAAGCAACATTAAATTAAAATAAATGCAATCGCCCAACATGGGGCTCAATCCCACGAACCTGTAATTAATAGTCTCATGTTCTACCGACTGAGCACGCCAGGCTTCTGGATAACGCTGGATTTTATCGCTCATTGCAGCCAGGCGTCTGTTGGCCACCCGCAGCCTGGATACAGTAAGGTCCCAACAGCTCATTGACTGTCGGAATGGGACAATGCGGTGCTTCAGAAGACAGGTCGAAAAAGCAAAGTCACTGATTCCGTCCCATGTGCTCCTCCGATCAAGAATAGCAACACACTAAAAATGCTTCAATAATATTTACACCTGAGCTCTACATTTGTAAAGTAGCTGGCTTGTTCGTCTAGAGGTATGATTTTCGCTTTGGGGTTGTTACTTGAAATTTGCGAGAGGTCCCGGGTTCAAATCCCGGACGAGCCCTCAGTTTACCCACGAATTTTGAAATTGCATCGAACTTTTGCAAAGAAGGACTTGCATTTCTTCAACATCTTTCAGGAACTCATGACGCTCCAAAGCGCTTTCCAGCCGTTGAGTTATGTTTGAAGTGCTGTCGTGTGGGGAAAGATGTGCACAAATCACCCCACACGAACCGCAACACTTTGCGCAGGAGTTCGGTGCAAAGAATCAGATATCTCAGGGACTTGGACTTTCTATGAATGAGTTCTGCTTGTACCTGCATTCAAACTTGAAACAGCAACTGGTCTTCCATCTCACGGGAGCAGCGTGCAGCGGTTAGTGAGTAGGTGACCAGGTTGATGTGCGCCGCTTTCAATCTTTGAAATTTCACCAAACAAAGAAACGGTGAATCCAACTGTCCCTGTAAGCGACAGATTGAAGGGATCGGTGCTCCAAACAGAGCAGGAAAACGCGCAGTACAATAATACGGTCCGCAACATTAAATGTCAGAGTTATGAAGCAGACAACAATTAAACATACACTTAACAACAGTACTGACACCCAAACCTTGCGAATGTTCGCCGAAGAACTCAAACACGTTCCAGTTCCCAGCTCAGTGCACAAATTGATTAAACATTAATCGGATTCTAAAATATCTGTTCCAAATGCCACATTTTATATATTTTCCTTATCCCTGCTACGTGACAATTGAAACTTTTAATAGTATGACCTAACACAAGTGCCCAACTTCTGATGGAAGGTCATTAACCTGAAATGTTAACTCTGTTTCTCTCTCCACAGATGCTGCCTGACCTGCTCAGTGTTTCCAGCTTTAATCTTTTTATTCTCCAAACTTATAATCAGAAAACCACTTCCCTTGTCATCTAACTGATATGTAGCCTTGTCCTACAAACCAGGCTCCTTTCGGATAATTCAGGCATTCATTGGAATTATAACATCTTAACGATAACAATTATGTGAAGTATGTAACTCTGTAATACTTGCCACCAGACGGCGCGACTTTTGGAGTCCGAATGGTCACCTGCCCACACGTGCAGGGCCAGTATGAAAGGTTGGCTACCATGTTGTTCAGGCACTCTGGAGTTGTAATAATGAAGACTAAGGTCACATTAAGTTTAGCTTACAGTACGCAGCCTCGGGGAGTTCTTCGATACACAACAATTGGCGACGAGTAACAGAATACGAACCTTCACACAACCATGGCTGCTGTTGGAATATTAGAGAGATCCATAGAGGGTGATGATTGGGAAGCCTTTGTCGAGCAGCTCGACCAGTACTTTGTGGCCAACGAGCTGGAAGGAGACACTAACGTGGCCAAGCACAGGGCGATTCTCCTCACTATCTGTGCGCCTAAAATATACAGCCTCATCAAGAATCTGCTCACACTGACAAAACCAACGGAGAAGGAATATTCAGAGCTGTGCACACTGGTTTGGGACTACCTCAAGCCGAAAGAGAGTATCCTCATGGCCAGAAATCGTTTTTACATGCACCATCGCTCCGGGACCAGGAACTGGCGGATTATGTCACCGACCTGAGACACCTCGCGGGACCTTGCTATTTTCGAGCTGCGTTGGGGCAAATGCTGTGAGACTTTTACGTGCTGGGCATCAGCCACGAGATCATTCTTCGAAAGCTGCTGCCTGCTGAAACCCTAGACCTGAGCAGGGCCATCGCGATCGCCCAGGTATGCATGGCCACGGACGATAACACCAAACAGATATCTTCTCAACATCGAAGCTCACCGGCAAGTACTGTGCATAAAATGATGTCGCTGGCAGGCCGAACTTCATATGGCAGAGTATATACGTCTGTGGCTGAAACACCTGTGAAGACTCAGAGTGCGTCATCGGGGGTGAATGTGAATCTATTAGCACCGTGTGGGTGCTGCGGGGGTAATCCTCGGGCCCATCAATGTCGTTTCAAGCGCTACGTGTGCAAAGGCTGCACAACGATGGGGTACCTCCAGTGAATGTGCAAACGTGCTGTGACATACCACGTGGCTGAGGATGATCGATCCGGCACGGATCATGCAGCACAGGCAACTCAACCCAAGGAACAAGGACTCCCAGGTGCAGGTGGAACTGTTGCATTATATCAGGGAGGCTTTGAGGGTGTGCCGGAAACGTTTCCTCTGCCCACCTGTGGCTCGCTTACCTGTCGGAGTTCTGAGTAGAGCGCTTGCTTAGGGAGTCTCATGTTGGGCATGTGGACAATGTGGCCCGCCCAGCGGATTTTGACAAGTTTGATCAGTGCTTCAATGCTGGGAATGTTGGCCTGAGCGAGAACACTGATGTTGGTGCGTCTGTCCTCCCAGGGGATTTGCAGGATCTTGCGGAGACAGCCCTGGTGGTATTTCTCCAGTGATTTGAGATGTCTGCTGTACATAGCCCATGTCTCGGAGCCATACCGCGGGGCAGGTATCACCACCGCCCTGCAGACCATATGCATGGTGCCAGATTTAAGGTCCTTTTCTTCAAACACTCTCCTCCTCAGCGGATCGAAGGCTGTGCTGGCACACTGTAGGCGGTGTTGGACCTCATCATCGATGTCTGCCCTTGCTGATAGTAGGTTCGCGAGGCGTGGAAAAGGTTCCCGAGGCGTGGATAAGGCACTTACAACCTTTCTAAATATAGCACCCTTATACTAATCTCTTAAAACAAGTTCCTGAATTCTCGCCTTGATGTGTACTTTAGAACTGTGGTTTTATCCTCAGATAGATTCGACCACAGTGTTTCCGTAGTGTAGTAGTTATCACATTCGCTTCACACACGAAAGGTCAGCGGTCCGAAACCGGGCGGAAAGATCTTGAAAACTTGAAAATGGTCCGAATACCTGACTCCTGTTCCGAATTCTTACATTCTTATGATCTCTTGACCTTTCACAGAAGAACAAACTCTCCTCTGAACATGGATGAGAAAGCTCCATAAAATATTTTCCGCCGAGGTGCATTCGCCTGTGAGGCGAACGTGTTAACCGTTACACTGCGGAAACATCTCCACTTTCAGCAGCAGATTACCAAAATTAAACCCAATGAGATCGGGATAAAAGTTCCTCACATGCTCAGAGCAAAATATATGATTGATGTTCTACAAAAGAATGAACAAACTTCAGCACCAGGTCAGACGGAAATGTTCAGCGAGCAGGTAGACTGCTGAATCGCACTTTTAAGGAGTTGGTGGTGACAAAACAAATGGGTTTCGCTTAATGATTAAATGTAAGAAATGGGACATAAACCCACATCTCCAGAGGAGACAGTGACTTGAACACAGCACTTCAGACCGCTCGGCCATCCTGACTATTCAGTGCTGTGTGTGGCCACCTGCCGGTTGATTGTGAACTTTTGTGTCCTGTCACATGAAATAAATGAGGGCAGCATGCGCATCTCTGCCTGACACCGGGGAAACAGTGAGACAGGCCTTGGAGCAAGGGTTTGGTTATTTCGACACAGCAAAGGAAATATTAATTCTGGAAGAACAATATCCAAAAGAACAATGACCAGTGAGCTCCCTCTGTGCTGATCGGGAATGTGTTGGCTCACCTTAAACAACTTCTCTCCCACACTGAAAGTTCTCAATACTTCTCCTCCGCTGCCCTTTACAGAAATGTCACCAATCACCCAGCCACCGTGTTCACTTCCTCACAGTGGGGCCACAGAGGCTCCGACCATCTCCCCGCGATCAGCGAACTCACTCAGTTTACAAAATTAAACCCCGAACACGTGCCTGGCAAAGGGCAGGAAAAGCAAGATAGTCTGTAAGCTCAGTCTATCATAGAAAGTATTGGTATTCATGAAGATTACAGCAATTATTAATCGTCGCACAGACCTCAATTATTTTTATGCGATGAACTAATCGAGGATTGAAACCAGGTTAGTGCGCTGGATCTTAACCCCTTGACCACCAGGGAACAGTTACGATACATGTCGATATATTTATATATATTTATATATGAACCTGAATGTCAATGGCTACATACATAGACCTCGTAGTGCCCACGGTCGTGTGTCTACCTTTGATTGAGAGAAACGGTTCCACAGTGACACCTGTCATGTGTCCTACACGGTTATTGCTTGAACTATTAGAAGTTGTGCACCGGAGGGCACTTCAGTGGGAGACTTGTAGCTTACCTGTACAGTTGTGCCTGGCCCAGTACAAAAAGCAGACCACCAGGTGTGATCCTCACTCTGTGGTTATCAATAAAGGACTAAGGTCACTACAGTTCAAGCATGACACATTGTGGAGTCATCATCAGAGCATCTGAAGGTATAACAATTGGCGATGAGATTACGGACCTTCACACGAAAATGGCTAACCTTGGTACGTTGCAGCAGTTCGCCGATGGTGATGATTGGGAAGCCTTTGTGGAGAGGCTCGACCATTAATTCACAGCAAACGATCTGGCAGGTGACAACCAGGCCACACTGGCTGATAAGTGCAGAGCTATCCTGCTAACCAGTTGTGGGCCCACCGTCTATGGGCTCGTCAGGGACTTGCTGGCACCAGCGATGATAATGACCAAGACGTACGAGGAGCTTGTAACACTGATCCAAGAGCAACTCAAGCCCAAAGAGAGCATCCTCACAGCCAGACACCGGTTTTATACACACCGACTGCCCGAAGGCCAGAAGATCACGAAATATGCTGCAGACCTCAGGAAGCTGTAAGCACCGTGGGATTTTGGTGACCACCTCACCGAATCACTGCGGGGTATCTTTGTCATCGGAATCGGCACGAGGGCCTCCTTCATAAGCTACTGTCAGCGGATACCACAGTCACACTGCAGAAGGCCATCTCCGTGAGCCAAGCATTCATGACCTCGACCTGTGGCTCTCGGCGGATGACTCCTCCTCAGGACTCAAACCCGGCAAGTACTGTACACACAGTGGTGCCTTTTAGAGGCTGGACTGTAGAACGTGAACCTTCTCAGGGGAGAGAGAATAGGCCCCCGAGTCCCTTAACTCAGAGTCCATGGTCAGATCAGCCATGATCTTATTGAATGGAAGAGCAAGATCGAGAGGCCGAATGGCCGACTACTGTTCCTATTTCGTATGTTCTTCTGTTAATCATTTAAGGAGCTTGAATCATTGATGAAGTTTTCTTCCCTATCTGACTTTATACACTCTGTGTTTAGGAGACTGGTTTAAAATATTCACTGCTCATGCGACAAGAAACCTTGGGCGACTTTTGTTCAATATATTTGCAGCAAAAATAGCGTCCAAAATAATGTTTCCACCTGGGGTTCAACCAGGAACTTTTCGCATGTGAAGCGAGTGCGATAACCGCTACACTACAGAAACGTTGTGGTTAAAGTAATCTTAGTAATATATCCAGAGATTTAACCTACACAGCTGGCCGATACTCAAGGAGCTGGTTTTACGAGAATAGAACGACGGTGTTGGAGTGGATTTTCAGACATAGCAAAGCATGATGGGGTAAGCCACCACGAAATGAACTTTGTACCAAGAAGCCTATCTGCTGTCCCTGATATGAACTCTGCAGCAACAAGTGACTCCTGGCCAGGTGCAGGCCACTGTTTCATCGAAAGCTTTGCAACAGAATAACGAAACACAAAATAAGATAAAGAGGAAGAGTTCCAAACTCGCACCATAATATCCGCTTTCACTAGGACTAATAAGTTGAATGTAAATGAATTGCGTTGCCCTATGGATCGATTGGTTGTATGTAAATGAATTTAAATGATTATATTCCGCCCCCTTCTAAACTGCTTATAACCCCGCGGCACAAGGCACTCGGGGAGATCGCTGGATCTCAACTCTTCTCCCAGAGCTCTGTTAGCAATAACGTTGTCTCTCTTACCTTACCAGAGTCTATGTGAATTTATTTTCACTAACAGTGGATGCAGAGAGGATGTTTCCACCATTGGGGGAGAATAGAACTAGTGGCATGATCTTAGAATAAGGGGCCGCCCATTTAAAACTGAGATGAGGAGGAATTTCTTCTCTCAGAGGGTTGTAAATCTGTGGAATTCACTGTCCCAGAGAGCTGTGCAAGCTGGGAAATTGAATATATTTAGGACAGAAATAGACAGTTTCTTAAACAATAAGGGGTTAAGGGGTTATGGGCAGCGGGCGGGGAAGTGGAGCTGAGTCCATGATCGGATCAGCTATGATCTTATTAAATTGTGGAGCAGGCTCGAGGGGCTGTATGGCCGACTCCTGCTCCTATTTCTTATGTTCCTTTGACTAATACACATCAACATCCTGGGGGTTATCATTGACGAAGTTAATGTGGGCATGCCTGGCTAGCTCAGCCTAAAAAGCATGCGATTTTTAATTTTAAGGTCATGCGTTCGAGCCCCACCTTGCATGAATTATTTTCCTTAAACTTTTATGTTACTTTCACGGGAATTAACACACACATTCAAAAAGGAGTTAGATATGTCCCTTATGGCTAAAAGGATCAAGGGGTATGGAGAGAAAGCAGGAAAGGGGTATTGAGGGAATGATCAGCTATGATCATAGTGAATGGCAGTGCAGGCTCGAAGGGCCGAAGGGCCTACTACTGCACCTATTTTCGATGTTTCTATGTTTCCCCTTGTGGGGGAATCTAGAACTTGGGGTCACAGTTTCAGAATAAGGGGTCATAAGAACATAAGAAGTCGGAGCAGGAGTAGGCCACATGGTCCCTCGAGCCTGCTCCACCATTCAATACGATCATGGCTGATCCCCATAACCCCTTATTCCCTGACCGTTTAAGGGTCGCCCATTGAAAACGGAGATGAGGTGGAATTTTTCTCTCAGAGGGTGGTGAATCTTTGGAGCTCTCTGCCCCAGAGAGCTGTGGAGGCTGGGTCATTGAATATATTTAAGGTGGAGATAGACAGATTTTTGAACGAGGCCAGATGGATTCAATTGGAGAACAGAAAAGGGGCGATCACACGACTGGGAGTGTACGAGAGACCCCCGAACATCCAGAGGGAGATATTGGGTCTGGTTATTGTGATTCAGCAAGGAAACTATCGATCATGGAGGACAAATACTCTGTTCCATAGGAAACGGACACAGCCTCTCCAATTGATCAGTTAATTAATGATGTTTTCCCGTGAAAGCAACATAAAAATTTAACAAAACTTATTCGCGCAACGTGGGGATGGAACCCACGTCTCTGAGATTAAGAGTCTCATGCTCTATCGACTGAGCAAGCCAGGTTTGGCAAATGTGGAATCCTTGACGTATGTCAAATGTTATAGGTGGATTAGTGATGATTGAAATCATGATTGAGTATCTCACAGACTTGAATTTTGGAGTTCCTTCAGTTAGCATTTCTTTAATTGTGCAAGAGAAGATTGTGGGTTAATTAATGATGTGTTTCCATGAAAGCTGCATTAAATTAAAAGAAATGTAATCAACCAAAGTGGGGCTCGGACGCAGGAACCTGAGATTAAAAGTCTCATACTGTACTGACTGAACTCTACGGCATTCTGCCCAACGCAGGTTTTTATCGCTCATTGCAGCCAGGCGCCTGTTGGCTCCGCCCCAGATGTTGAAACTTGCAGTTGAAACTTGTGCTGTGTTTATCACGTTTGCTTTGCACGCAATATGTCCCTGGTTCAATCCCGGGCAGAAACATTATGCTTAACATTTCTGTGGATGAACAATCAGAGGCGAGTTTCGTGTCACGGCAAATGCTGCCTGACCTGCTGAGTTTTCCAGCATTTGCTGTTTTTATTTGCTATTTATTCTCCTGGCAAAAGGGCTCCCTTATTTATTAATTGCTCTTTATTTCACTTCATTAAATGGATAACTTTGACTGAGAGAAAACGGATCCACCGGGGACCTTTTGCGTGTGAGGCCAACGTAATATCCGTTATACTGCAGCTCATCAAAGGACGAGAAACGACTGAAAACAAAGGATGAGTTGACAGATATCAGGGGCAGTGTAATCTGGTCAACGTCAAACCCTCCTTTCTTATTCAGCAGTGGCATGAATCGCGGTCAGACGCCACAAATTTTAATTAAAGACACAAATACAAGTAACACTTGCAAATCTTTTCAGTGTAAAATTCTTTCACTTTATTTGAAATCCTATTGTGTTGAATCTGCAAATATGCACAGTGGGATTTTATCTTCACTACTGATTACATTTTGTGCGCACGATAGGAATAACCGGTGCTGTTAAATTTGATAAAAGTTGCCCCAGATCCCTGAAGACTTTGAACCAGAAAGCTAAAATATAGTGTGTAAAATGGGATATGGTTTTCGAGGTAAGATGCAAAGCACAGGAAAAATGATTGAAGTATGGACTGTTCCTGAGTTAGCATTTGTTTGATTGTGCAACGGAAGGTGAGGGGTTAATTAATGATGGTTTCCCGTGAAAGCAAGAGAAAAGATTAAGATGAAATCATACGGTGCCTGTCAGGTGAGCGCTGCTTGTGACACCTGGTGGGAATGGGCGGGGATTTTAAAGACCCTTGTATTGCAGAATCTTCATATAGACGAACATCTCCAAGTCACTGTGTAGGTCTCATGGTGCAACGGTAGTGTGTCTGACTCCAGTTCAAAGGGTTGTGTGTTCAAATCACTTCGGGGTCACTGTTCTCTTGGATATTTTTCTTCCAGAATTAATATTTCCTTTGCTGTTTGGCAACAACCAGACCCTTGCTCCAAGCTCTGTCTCACTGCTTCCCCGGTGTGAGGCAGACACACGCATGCACCCCTCATTTATTTCATGTGACAGGACACAAAAGTTCAAAATCAACCTGCAGGTGGTCACATGCAGCACTGAATAGACAGGATGGCCGTGCGGTCTCAGGTGCTGTGTTCAGGTTACTGTCTCCTCTGGAAATGTCGGTTTATGTCCCACTTCTGACATTTCTTATGTTTAATCATTAAGCGGAACCCATTTGTTTTGTCACCACAAACTCCTTAAAAGTACGATTCAGCAGTCCACCTGCTCACTTAAAATTTCCGTCTCACATGGTGCTGAAGTTTGTTCATTCTTTTGTAGACCGGCAATCAGATATTTTGCCCTGAGCATGTGAGGAACTTTTATCCCGATCTCATTGGGTTTAATTTTGGTAATCTGGTGCTGAAAGTAGAGATGTTTCCGCAGTGTAACGGTTAACACGTTCGCCTCACACGCGAAAGCACCTCAGGGGGAAATATTTTCTGGAGCTTTCTCATGCATGTTCAGAGGAGAGATTGTTCTCCTTTGAAAGGTCAAGAGATCAGAAGAACGTAAGAGTTAGAAACAGGAGTCAGCCATTCGTCCCATTTTCAAGTTTTCAAGATCTTTCCGCCCGTTTTCAGACCGGGGACCTTTCGTGTGTGAGGCGAATGTGATAACGACTACACTACAGAAACACAGTGATAGAATCTATCATAGGATAAAACAACAGCTCTAAACCTACACAGATAGCCGAGAATTCAGGAACTTGTTTTCAGAGAATAGAATGAGGGTGCTACATTTATGAAGGCTGTAAGTGTGGCCTTCGACAGCGTGGATCATTTTCCACGCCTCGGGAACCTACTGTCAGCAAGGGCAGAAATCGATGACGAGGTTCAACACCGCCTCCAGTGTGCCAGCACATCATTCGATCACCTGAGGAGGAGAGTGTTTGAAGACCAGGACCTCAATTCTGGCACCAGGCTTATGGTCTGCAGGGCGATGGTGATACCTGCTCCGCAGTATGGCTCCGAGGCATGGACTATATACAGCAGACATCTCAAATCACTGGAGAAATACCACCAGGGCTGTCTCCGCAAGATCCTGCAAATCCCCTGGGTGGACAGACGCACCAACATCAGTGTTGTCGCTCAGGCCAACATCCCCAGCATTGAAGCACTGACCACTCTCGACCAGCCCCGCTGGGCGGGCCACATTGTCCACATGCCCGACACGAGACTCACTGAGCAAGCGCTCTACACAGAACTCCGACACGGTAAGCGAGCCCCAGGTGAGCAGTGTCATTTATTTCACACTCCTGTATATAACTGTACCTTACCATGCTATACATGACTGTAAATAGATATGACCTGTAACCACAAGCATACTTTACCACCAGGGGTGCACTTGCAGGAGACACTGCATACCTGTTCCACACAGGTATATAAAGGCATGTCTCAGGCAAGTGTGGCACTCAAGAGCTGTGAAATAAAGGTGCAGGTCCAGAGTGACCTTGACTTCAGCATGTGCCTCGTGTAAGTCTGTACTGCAGGGTTTGGACTTTACAGTGGCGACGAGTTACGGGATCACGGAATCCATAGAATAGCTACCAACGGCTAAGATGAGAAATATAATGCCGGAGACAATTGGGAGGACTTTATAGAAAGGCTCCAGCAAAGCTTTGTAACCAAAGACTGGTTGGGCGACAATAAGGCAGACAAGAGAAGAGCCCATCTCTTGACCAGCTGTGTCTCTAAAACATACGCCTTACGAAGGACCTGCTGGCACCCGAGAAACCAGCAAGCAAGTCGTTTGAGGAGTTGAGCACACTGGTGAGAGACCAACTGAAGCCAGCGACCAGCCGACACATGGCCAGGCACAGGTTCTACAACGACAGACGCTGTGTGGGCCAGAGCATACCCGACTTCGTGGCGGAACTTCGGACGTTGGCGAGTTTCTGTGAGTTCTCCAATGAACTAAGGAGAGAAGTACTGAGAGACTTTTTTATTGAAGGAATAGGCCACGCAGGCCTATTCCGAAAGCTTATAGAGACCAAGAACTTGACCCTAAAGGCAGCAGCACTGATCGCACAGACATTCTTGGAAGGAGAAGAAGAAACAAGGTTGATCTACACTGCGGATACGACAACTAACGAAACATCAGAACAAGGGGTTCACAGCGTGAAACAAGCCGCTACCCCCACACACAGACAAAGGCAGGAGAGCAGGCCTTCAACAGCAGGCAGTGGCGCCAGAAGCCATCAAGAGCCACATGGACGTCCTTCCACACCTCATCAACCCACAATGCGAGCAATCAACTACAGACTGAGAGAAGCTCAAGAGAGATCAGCCAGACGCAGCTCATCCTTCGGAAACAATGCAAGCGGTCTGTGTTAGAGATGTGGGGGAAGGCACTCAACAAGGGGGTGTCGATTTCAGCATGCTGTTTGCAGAAACTGCAACTATACAGGACATCTGGCTCACGTGCAAAAAAACAGCAGCTCGGCTGGTATACGAATCAGAAGGGTCGGAAAGCGGACCAGAAGAAGGTGGGGACAGTGCCCGGGACACCGAGGTACAGCGGGTCAACACGATCAATGCCCACTGTTCTTACAACAAGACGCCTCCAATAATGATGAGAGTCCTAGTCAACGGGATACCCGTCAACATGGAAGTGGACACGGGAGCTAGTCAATCCCTCATGAGCATCCAACAATTTGAACAGCTGTGGCCGCACAAAAGCGACAGAGCAAAACTCACAAGTGTCGACACCAAACTAAGGACCTATACCAAAGAAATCGTCCCAGTCCTTGGCAGCGCCATGCTCTTTATCACACACAAAGGGACAGTGAACCGATTTCCATGTGGAATGTCCCCGGAGATCTCCCAGCATTGTTGGGAAGAAGCTGTCTGGCAAAACTAAAATGGAAATGGGATGATGTGCACAGCATGCCGTCAGAGGAACGGACCTCCTGCTCAACAGTTCCAAATCGGTTTGAACATCTCTTTCAGCCTTCAAAGGGGCGAAAGTTAAAATCTGCGTCACACAGGATGCCAGACCGGTCCATCACAAGGCTAGAGCTGTGCCTCATGTGATGAGGGAAAAGATTGAACATGAACTGGACCGGCTTCTTCGGGAAGGCATTATCTCACCCGTGGAATTTAGCGACTGGGCAAGTCCCATCGTCCCCGTCATGAAGCCTGATGGATCCGTACGAATCTGTGGGGATTATAAGTCTACCATAAACAGAGTCTCCCGACAGGACCAGTACCCGCTGCCCAGAGCGGAGGATCTATTTGCCACATTGGCTGGAGGAAAACTTTTCTTGAAACTAGATCTCACATCTGCGTATATGACGCAAGAACTGACCAAAGAGACTAAGCTGCTCACCACCATCAACACACATCGAAGCCTTTTCATGTACAATCGATGCCCATTCGGCATCAGGTCGGCAGCTGCTATATTCCAGCGCAACATGGAGAGTCTGCTCAAGTCCATCCCGGGGACGGTTGTATTTCAAGACGACATACTTATCACGGTCAGGGACACCGACTCCCATCTCTGCAATTTGGAGGAAGTACTAAGTCGATTGGTTCGGATAGGCCTAAGAGTTAAGAAATCCAAGTGTCTGTTTCTCGCGCCCGAGGTTGAATTTTTGGGCAGAAGGATTGCCGCTGATGGAATCCGCCCAAAAGAATCGAAAACAGAAGAAATTCGCCTGGCAACCAGGCCCCGGAATTCTCAGAACTGTGCGCCTTTCTCGTGCTACTCAATTACTTTGGGAACTTTATGCAGAACTTAACCACGCTGCTGGAGCCTCTCCATGTGCTACTTAGGAAGGGTTGCGATTGGTTTTGGGGTAAACCCAGGAACGCGCCTTCAATAAGGCATGCAACCTTCTATGTTCCAACAGTGTTTTGGTTTTATTTGATCCAGGTAAAAAGCTAGTTCTCACATGTGATGCGTCAGTGTATGGGGTCGGGTGCATTTTACAACATGTCAATGATGCGGCTAAATTACAACCCATAGCTTATGCCTCCAGTTCACTTTCGCGGGCGGAGCGCGGGTACTGTATGGTTGAGAAGGAGGCGCTCGTGTGCGTGTACGGTGTCAAAAAGATGCACCAATACCTTTTCGGGGCCAGGTTCGCGTGAGAAACTGACCACAAACCTCTCACATCCCTGCTATCCGAGTGCAAGGCAATAAACGCCAATGCCTCGGCACACATTCAGCGGTGGGCACTCATGCTAACGTCTTACGACTATACAATAAGTCACAGACCAGGCACAGACAACTGTGTCAACACGCTTAGCAGGCTATCCCTGGCGACCACCGAAGGGTCCGACGAACAGGACTGTGAGATGGTCATGGCAATCAATGCCTTTGAATCCACAGGTTCACCTATGACGGCTCACCAAATCAGTGCTTGGACGAGCAGCGACCCCACGTTATCCTTAGTCAAAAGATGTGTTTTAACTGGTGACTGGGCAGAGGCTCGTGATGCCTGCTCCGAGGAGATCAAACCTTTCCATAGGCGAATGCATGAACTATCACTACAGGCAGACTGCCTGATGTGGGGCAGCTGAGTAGTTATGCCCTTGCGAGGTAGAGAGGCGTTTGTCCGGCACCGTTCAAGCCGGCCTCCAATGGACAGGCGGAGCGAGCAGTGCAAATCGTGAAACAAGGGATGCTAAAAATCCAAGGTCCCACGCTGCAGAGCCGCCTGTCGCGACTGCTGCTGACATACAGACCTCGTCCGCATTCGTTGACTGGGGTTCCCCCGCGCAACTATTGATGAAACGAACCTTAAAGACGAGACTCCCTTTAATCCTCCCAGACATGCATGAAATTGTTGAGGCAAAGCGCCGGAAGCTGATTGAGTACCATGACCGAAATTCGAGGGGGAGGTGGAATGAGATAGGGGAAAAGTGTTTGTGCTAAACAATGGCCGCGTTCCCAAATGGTTTGCAGGGACAGTAATAGATAAGGAAGGAACAGGCCACTGTGGTACAAATGGACAATGGCCAAGCCTGCCGGAAGCATGTAGACCAAGTAAAATGTAGATTCACTGATGAAACTGCAGAACCAGAGGCAGACTACAATGTGGAACACACACCACACCTGGTGGACAGACAGAGGGAACAACCTGAGAACAGGGCAGTCTCAACAGACAGCCCAGGCGAGATACCAGCAATCACACCGAAAGAAAAACAGGCACCAAGGCAAACAACTGAACCACAACTAAGACGCTCCACGCAGCAGCGTAGTCCACCTGAGAGACTGAACCTGTAAAGAAAATAAGACCTTGGGGGAGGGCTATGTCATGTATCTCACACTACTGTTTATAATTGTACCTTACCATGCTATACATGACTGTAACTAGATATGACCTGTAACCACAAGCGTACTTTACAATCAGGGGTGCACTTGCAGGAGACACTGCATATCTGTTCCACACAGGTATATAAAGGCAGGTCTCAGGCAAGTGTGGCACTTGAGAGCTGTGAAATAAAGGTGCAGGTCCAGAGTGACCTTGACTTCAGCATGTGCCTCGTGTAAATCTGTACTGCAAGGGTCAGGATTTTACAGGCAGAGGAAACGTTTCGGGCACACCCTCAAAGCCTCCCTGATAAAATGCAACATCCCCACCGGCACCTGGGAGTCCTTGTTCCTCGGGTTGAGTTGCCTGTGCTGCATGATCCATGCCGAATCGATCATCCTCTGCCACGTGGTATGTCACAGCACGTTTGCACATTCACTGGAGGTACCTCATCGTTGTGCAGCCTTTGCACACGTAGTGCTTGAATCGACATTGATGGGCACGATGATCACCCCCGCAGCACAAACACGGTGCTGATAGATTCACATTCATCCCCGATGGCGCACTCTGAGTCATCACAGGTATTGCAGCCACAGACGTATAGGCCCTGCCCTAAGCAGTTCGGCCTGCTAGCGACATCATTTTATGCACAGTACTTGCCGGTGAGCTTCGATGTTGAGAAGGTATCTGTTTGGTGTTCTCGTCCGTGGCCATGCATGCCTGGGCGATCGCGATGGCTCTGCTCAGGTCTCGCGTTTCAGCAGCCAGCAGCTTTCGAAGAATGACATCGTGGCTGATGCCCAGCAAGTAAAAGTCCCACTGCATTTGCCCCAACGCAGCTCCAAAATCGCAAGGTCCCGCGAGGTGTCTCAGGTCGGTGACATAATCAGCCAGTTCCTGGTCCCCGGAGCGATGGTGCGTGTAAAAACGATATCCGGCCATGAGGATACTCTCCTTCGGCTTGAGGTAGTCCCAAACCAGTGTGCACAACTCAAAATATTCCCTCTCCGTTGGTTTTGTCGGTGTGAGCACATACTTAATGAGGCTGTATATTTTAGGCCCACAGATGGTGAGGAGAACCGCCCTGTGCTTGGCCACGTTAGTGTCTCCTTCCAGCTCGTTGGCCACAAAGTACTGTTCGAGCTGCTCGACTCACGCTTCCCAATCATTACCCTCTACGGATCTCTCTAATATTCGAACAGCAGCCATGGTTGTGTGAAGGTTTGTATTCTGTTACTCGTCGCAAATCGTTCTGAAAAGAAGAACTCCCTGAGGCTGAGTACTGTGAGCTAAACTTAGTGTGACCTTAGTCTTTTTTATTACAACTCCAGAGTGCCTGGCTAGCTCAGTGGGTAGAGTATAAGACTCTTAATCTCCGGGTCATGGGTTCGACACCCCTGTTGGATGAATTATTTTCCTTAAACTTTTATGGTGCTTTCACAGGAAAACATCATTAATGAACCCATAATCTTCTTTTGCACAATGAAAGAAATGCGAACTGAGGGAGAGTTGATCATTTAATCTGTGCTCTGTATAAGAACACAAGAACCAGGAGCAGGGGTCGGCCATTTGGCCCTTCGAGCCTGCCTTCTTTTGCACTGAAACAAATTATAACCGTGTTTTCCAATGAGCAGTGCAAGATATTTATATGGCACATTTCAATGCTTCACAAAACCATTCCATTCGCGACAGCCACCAAGGATCGATTCCCGGTTTGAGAAGTAACTTTGATATCATTGTTTGTAATTGAATTGAGGTCATTTTATTCAGTTCGATGGATGTCCCAAAGCACTTCAGAGTGGTGTCCAAACAAATGAGTTTGTAATTAAAAACACTGAATGTCAGGATTGGGATTTGGACCCACGCCTCCAGAGGGGACAGTGACCTGAACGCAGCGCCTTCGACCGCTCGTCCATCCTGACTGTTGGATAATCCAGTTACAAGTTATCACACTGGAAAGTTTCAGAACGGGCACTTGTTCAATGTTGCTGGAAGGCCCAGTGACCGGGATATCCTCTCCCCCGGGGTTTTCCTGAGCCTGTGCTCGGTGTACGGCGAGCTTTGACACGAAGTAGCTTACATGTGTGGGCTGCTTGCTGGCTTCAGGTGGTCTCTTACCAGTGTGATCAATTCTTCAAACGACTTGCTTGCTGGTTTCTCGTGTGCCAGCAGGTCCTTCATTAAAGCGTATGTTTTCGAGCCGCAGCTCGTCAAGAGATGGGTTCTTCTCTTGTCTGCATTATTGTCGCCTAACCAGTCTTTGGTTACAAAGCTTTGCTGGAGACTTTCTATAAAGTCCTCCCAATTATCTCCAGCATTGTATTTTTCATCTGAGCCGTTGGTCACCATTCTGTGGACTCTGTCATCCCGTAACTCGTCGCCACTGTAAAGTCCTGACCCTGTAGTACAGACTCACACGAGACACATACTGAAGTCAAGGTCACTCTGGAGCTGCACCTTTTTTACACAGCTCTCGAATGCCACACTTCCCTGAGACCTGTCCTTATATACCTGTCTGGGAAAGGTATCCAGTGTCTCCTGCAAATGCACCCCTGGTGGTAAGGTAAGTTTGTGGTTACAAGTCTTCTCTCGTTGCAGTCATGTATTGCATGGTAAGGTACAGTTATGTACAGTAGTGTGAGATACATGACAGTATTGGTATTCATGGTGATTACAGCAATTATTAATCGTCTCACAGACCTCAATTATTTTTATGCGATGAATTGATCGAGGATTGAAACCAGGTTATTGCGCCAGATCTTAACCCCTCGACCACCAGGGAACAGTTACGATACATGTCGATATATTTATATATATTTATATATGAACCTGAATATCAACGGCTACCAACCTAGACCTCGTGCTACCCACGGTAGTGCGTTTAACTTTGAGTGAGAGAAATTGTTCCACAGTGACACCCATTTCATGTTTTGTTCCCTTTTAAACACTAGAAACTGATTCAGAGGAATAAATAGAGAAACCATAGCACAGGGTTATAGACAAGAGGAAGATAGAAGGGGAAAGATACTGTCCCCTCCCAGAACTAATGCAGAAACCCCTCTGCTGTGCTCGGGGTGACCACCCACAGCCTGCATACACTAACGTCCCAACAGCTCATTGACTGTCGGAATGGGACCGTGCGGTGCTTCAGAAGGCAGGTCGAAAAAGCAAAGTCACTGATTCCATCTCATGTGCTCCTCCGATCAAGAATAGCAACACACTTAAAATGTTTCAATAATGGTTACACCTTATCTCCACATTTATCAAGCAGTTGGCTCGTTGGTCTAGGGGTATGATTCTTGCTGCAGGGTTGTTGCTTGAAATTTGCGAGAGGTCCCGGATTCAAATTCTGGACGAGCCCTCAGTTTACTCAATAATTATGTTTGAAGTGTTCCAGTGTGGGGAAAGATGTGCCCAAATCACCCCACATGAACCACAACTCTTTGCGAAGGAGTTTGGTGCAAAAAATCAGGTGCCTCAGGGATTTGCACTTTCTATGAATGAGTTCTGCTTGTACCTGCGTTCAAGCTTCTAACAGTTACTGGGCTTCCATCTCACGGGAGCAGCGTGCAGCGGTTAGTGAGTCGGTGACCAGGTTGATGTGCGCCGCTTTCAATCTTTGAAATTTCACCAAACAAATATCCGGTGAATCCAACTGTCCCTGCAAGCGACGCATTGAAGGGATCGGTGCTCCAAACAGAGCTGGAACACACGCAGTGCAGGAATAGGATCCGCAACATTAAATGTCAGAGTTATTTAGCAGACAATAATTAAACATACACTTAACAGTACTTACACCCAAACCTTGCGAATGTTAGCCGAAGAACTCAAACACGTTACAGTTCCCAGCTCGGTGCACAAATTGATCAAACATTAATCGGATTCTAAACCATCTGTGCCAAATGCCACATTTTATAGCTTTTCCTTACCCCTGCTTCGTGACAATTGAAACTTTTAATAGTATTACCTAACACAACTGCCCAACTTCTGATGGAAGGTCATTAACCTGAAACGTTAACTCTGTTTCTCTCGCCACAGATACTGCCTGGCCTGCTCAGTATTTCCAGCATTTACTCTTTTTATTCTCCAAACTTATAATCAGAGTATCACTTCCATTGTCATCTAACTACGCTCCTTCCTGATATGCAGCCTTGTCCTACAAACCAGGCTCCTATCGGATGTTTCAGGCATTCATTGGAATTATAACTTCTTAACGATAACAATTGTGTGAAATATGTAACGATGTAATACTTGCCATCAGAGGGCGTGACTGTTGGAGTCCTAATGGTCACCTGCCCACAAGTGCAGGGTCAGGATAAAAGGTTGGCTGCCATGTTGTTCAGGCACTCTGGAGTTGGAATAAAGAAGACTAAGATCACACTAAGTTTAGCTCACAGGACTCAGCTTCCTGGTGTTCTACTTTTCACAACAATTTGCGACGATTAACAGAATACAAACCTTTACACAACCATGGCTGCTGTTGGAATATTAGAGAGATTAACAGAGAGTGAAATAAATGAGGACAGCAGGCGGATCTCTGCCTGACACCGGGGAAACAGGGAGACAGACCTTGGAGCAAAGGGATATGGATGGAGTCGGCAAAACTAGAGGCATCTGATTCAGGAGAGTCGCGGGGCGTGGAAATTCGGGAGTTTAATGACTTTTAAAGGAACATTTTTGTTTTGTGACTTTTTGTGCAGAGAAATGTTTGTGAAAGGAATTTTTTGCAGAAAGGGATGCAGCATTTAACCTTCTGCCTTAACACTTGTTTCTGGGTGTCAGGATTACATTTCCTTTCAATGTTATTCTTCCAGAATTAATATTTCATTTGCTGTTTGACAATAACCAGACCCTTGCTCCAAGGTCTGTCTCACTCTTTCCCCGGTATCAGGCAGAGATCTGTCTGCTGCCCTGATTTATCTCATGTGACAGGACACAAAAGTTCAAAATCAACCTGCAGGTGGCCACACACAACACTGAGTCGTAATGATGGCCAAGTGGTCTAAGATGAGGTGCTTTGGTTACTATAGATAGTGTTCGAATCCTATTTCAGACATTTTTTATATTGAATCATTGGGCAGAACCCATTTGCTTTGTCACCACCAACACCTTTAAAGTGCGATTCAGCAGTCCACCTGCTCGCTTAACATTTCCGTGTTTCCTGGTGCTGAAATTTGTTCATTCTTTTGTAGAACGACAATTATTTATTTTGCCCTGAGCATGTGAGGAACTTTTCTCCCGATCTCATTGGGTTGAATTTTGTTAATCTGGTGCTGAAAGTGGAGATGTTTCCGCAGTGTAACGGTTAACACCTTCTAGTTTTTTGAGTTCATGCTCAACTTTCTCCTTCAGTGCATATGGTACGGAACGGTGCTTGTAGTAAACCAATCTAGCGTCCTTCTGTACCCTGACACTCGCCTTGAAGCCTTGGATCGGACTGTCCGTTTCACAGAACACCTTTGGATACTTCTTGATAACCTCATCCGTTGATGAAAATCTCGCTTCCACACAGAAAATCTGAGTACAATCCAGCTTCAGTGAGCTTAATGAATTTGATCCTTGTAAGGCAGACTTGTCTCTTTTCACTACTATTAGAGGCAAGTTCTGAAATTGATCTTTATATTTCACCGATCGGTACAGTGATATGACCAACCACAGGAATTTACTCTCCCGAGTAGCCTCGCAGCTCAATCTTGGGTTTCTCCAGTTAGAAATCACGCAATTTGTCGCGGTACAGTGACTCCGGTATTACACTCACGGATGGACCCGTGTCAATTTCCATTGGTTTCTTGAATCCAGCAACATCGATGTGGATTTTGATTCTTTCCGAATCACTGTCCGTTAAAATCGTGCTCCTGATGATGTGTAACTCTAACATCTCATCGTCCTGTTGTTGGTCTTCCATACTATGTAGTCTCTTGGGATTTCTACTCATAGCTTTGAACGCTGGAGTCATAGCTTTAAAAATAGGTTTACCCTTCAGTCGGCATGCCTTCGCAAGATGCCCAGTCTTTCTGTCGAAGAAACACTCTGCCTTCACGTGCGGACAACTTTGAGCAATGTGTTGTCCCAGGCACCTACAGCATGACTTCGACGCTCTGGTAGAATTTCCAGTTTCTGAGGCTTTGGGCTCCCTTATTATACCTTCAAATGCTCTGATAATGACTCCACGAGACAATGTGTCGCTCTTTAACTGTCGTGACCTGAATCCTTTATTGATAACCTTTATTGGTGGCCTGACTTTTATACGAGGCCAGGCACACCTGTGCAGGTAAGCTGCAAGGCTCAACCCCCCGCAGTGCCCTCTGGTGGCACACCTTGTAATAGTACAAGCAGTCACCATGCAGAACACATGACAGGTGTCACTGTGGAACCGTTTCTCTCGCTGAAAGTTAGACGCACTACCGTGGGCGCCACGAGGTCTCGGTAGGTAGCCATTGACATTCAGGTTCATATATAAATATATATAAATATATCGACATGTATCGTAACTTTTCCCTGGTGGTCGAGGGGTTAAGACCCGGTGCACTAACCTGGTTCGACATGCATCGTAACTGTTCCCTGGTGGTCGAGGGGTTAAGACCAGGCGCACTAACCTGCTTTCAATCCTCGATTAATTCATCGCATAAAAATAATTGAGGTCTGTGAGACGATAATTAATTGCTGTAATCACCATGAATGACAATACTTTCTGTGATAGACCGAGCTTACAGACTATCTGGCTTCTCCTGCACTTTGCCGGGCACGTGTTTGGGGTTTAATTTTGTAAACTGGGTGAGTTCGCTGATCGCGGGGAGACGGTAGGAGCCTCTGTGGCCCCACTGTGAGGATGTGGAAGTGAACACGGTGGCTGGGTGATCCGTGACATTTCAGTAAAGGGCAGCGGAGGAGAAGGATTGAGAACTTTCAGTGTGGGACAGAAGTTGTTTAAGGTGAGCCAACACATTCCCGACCAGCACAGAGCGAGCTCACTGGTCAGCTCCTCGCTGTGGGGGCTGTTGTACAAAAGGTTTCTGTAGTGTAGTGGTTATTACGTTTGTTTTACACGTGAAAGTTCCCTGGTTCAATCGCAGGCAGAAACATTATGTTTAAAGTTGCTGTGAATGAACAATCGGAGGCGAGATCAGTCTTCCTGCAAATGCTGCCTGACCTGCTGAGATTTCCAGCATTTGCTGTTTTTATTTGCTATTTATTTTCCTGGCAAAAGGGCTCCCTTATTCATTAATTGCTCTTTATTTCATCAATAAATAGATAACTTTGAGTGAGAGAAAACGGATCCACCGGGGACTTTTTACGTGTGAGGCCAACGTGATATCCGCTACACTGCAGCCCATCAAAGGTTGAGAAACCACTGAATATAAAGGATGAGCTCACAAATATCACGTGCAGTGCAGTCTGGTCAATGTCTAACCCTCCTTTCTTATTCAGCAGTGGCATGAACGGGAGTCAGACCACAAGGTTTAATTAAAGACACAAATACAAGTAACACTTGCAAATCTTTTCAGTGTAAAATTATTTCACTTTATTTGAAATGCGCCTGCGTTGAATCTGAAAATACATACTGTGGGATTTGATCCTCACTACTGATTGTATTTTGTGTGCACGGTAGTAATAATCGGTGCTGATAAATTTGATAAAAGTTGGCCCAGATTCCTGGTGTCATCAGCAATGAACACTTTGAATCAGAAAGCTAAAATACAGTGAGTAAAATGGGTTAACATGCATACGAACATAAGAACATCAGAAATAGGAGCAGGAATGGGCCATACGGCCTCTCGATCCTGCTCCTCCATTTAATACGATCATTGCTGATCTGATCATGGACTCAGGTCCACATCCCTGACCGCTCCCCAAAGCACAGGCCAAGTGATTGAAGTATGGAGTGTCCCTGAGTTAGCATTTGTTTGATTGTGCAAAAGAAGGTGAGGGGTTAATTAATGATGATTTCCTGTGAAAGCTAGAGAAATGTTTTCGAACAAACCATCCGGTGACTGTCAGGTGAGCGCTGCTTGTGAAAACTGGTGGGAATGGGCGGGGCTTTTAAAGCGCCTTGTATTGCAGAACCTTCATATAGACGAACATCCTTTAACTACTGTGTAGACCTTGTGGTGCAACGGTAGTGCCTCTGACTCTAGATCACAGGGTTGCGTATTCAAATCATGTCGGGCTCACTGTTCTTTTAGCAATTGCTGTTTCACAAAAGCAGACCCTTGCTGCAATGTCTGTCTCACTGGTTAGTCGTGGTAAGGTTGGGGACAGCATCAAACAAGAAAGAAGCGATGTGTGCAGTGGTGGGACAGCAGTTATCATGGGTGACTTTAACCTACATCGTGATTGGGCTAACCACATGGTAGTAATGTGGTGGAGGAGGATTTAATGCAGTGTGTTATGGATGGTTTTCTCAACCCAGCAGAGCGCTGGCCATCCTTGACTGGGTGATGTGTAATGAGAAGGGACTAATTAGCAAACTTATTGTGCGAGGCCCCTTGGGGACGAGTAATATAATATGGTAGAATTCTTCATTAAGATGGAGAGTGTCACAGTTAATTCAGAAACTTGGGTCCTGAACTTAAGGAAAGGTAACTTTGACGGTATGAGGTGTGAATTGGCTAGAATAGACTGGCCAAGGATACATAAAGGGTTGACGGTGGATAGGCAATGGCAAACATTTAAAGAATCACATTGGTGACTTCAGCAATTGCACATCCCTGTCTGGAGTAAAAATAGAACGGAGAACATTGCTCAACCGTGGCTAACAAGTGAAATTAAAGATAGTGCTAAAACCAAGGAAGAGGCAGATAAATTGGCCTGAAAAAGGAACAAACCTGAGGACTGCGAGAAATTTAGAATTCAACAGAGGAGGACTAAGGTTTTCATTAGGAGGGGGAAAATGGATTATGAGAGGAAGCTTGCTTGGAACATAAAAACTGACTGCAAAAGCTTCTTTAAATATGTGAAGAGAAAAAGATTAGTGAAGACAACGTAGGTCCCTTGCAGTCGGATTGAGGGGAATTTATAATGGGGAACAAAGTAATGGCAGACCAATTGAACAAATACTTCAGTTCCGTCTTCACGAAGGAGGTCACGAATAACCTTCCAAAGTACTAGGGGACCGAGGGTCGAGTGAGAAGGAGGAACTGAAGGATATCCTTATGAGGTGGGAAATTGATGGGATTGAAGGATGATAAATCCCCGGGGCCTGATAGTCTGCATCTAAGAGTACTTAAGGAAGTAGCCCTAGAAATAGTGGATGCATTGGTGATCATTTTCCAACAGGCTATTGACTCGGGATCAGTTCCTATCGACTGGAGGGTAGTTAATGTAAAACCACTTTTTAAGAAGGGAGGGAGAGAGAAAGCGGGTAATTATACAATGGTTAGCCTGAATCAGTCGTAGGGAAAATGTTGGAATCAATTATTAAGGATGAAATAGCAGCGCATTTGGAAAGCAGTGACAGGATCGGTCCAAGTCAGCATGGATTTAAGAAAGATAAATCATGCTTGACAATTCTTCTGGAATTTTTGAGGATGTAACTAGTAGAGTGGACAAGGGAGAACCAGTGGTTGTGGTATATTTGGACTTTCAAAAGGTTGTTGACAAGGGTCCACACAAGAGATTGCTGTGCAAAATCAAAGCACAAGGTATTGGGGGTAATATACTGACGTGGATAGAGAACTGGTTGGCAGACAGGAAGCAGAGAGTTGGGATAAAAGGGTCCTTTTCAGAATGGCAGGCAGTGACTAGTGGAGTGCCTCAGGGCTCAGTGCTGGGACCCCAGCTTTTTACAATATACATCAATGATTTGGATGAAGGAATTGAGTGCAATATCTCCATGTTTGCAGATGACACCAAACTGGGTGGCGGTATGAGCTGTGAGGGGGACGCTAAGGGACTGCAGGGTGACTTAGACAGGTTAGGTGAGTGGACAAATTCATGGCAGATGCAGTAAAATGTGGATAAATGTGAGGTTATCCACTTTGAGGGCAAAAACGTGAAGACTGAATATTATCTGAATGGTGGCAGATTAGGAAAAGGGGAGGTGCAATAAGACCTGGGTGTCATGGTTCATCAGTCACTGAAAGTTGGCATACAGTTACAGTAGGCAGGAAAAAGGTAAATCGTATGTTGGCCTTCATAGCTTGGTGATTTGAGTATAGGAGCAGGGAGTTCTTATTGCAGTTGTACAGGGCCTTGGTGAGGCCTCAACTGGAATATTGTTTTCAATTTTGGTCTCCTAATCTGAGGAAGGACGTTCTTGCTATTGAGGGAGTGCAGCAAAGGTTCACCAGACTGATTCCCGGGATGGCTGGACTGACATATGAGGAGAGACTGGATCAACTGGTCCTTTATACATTGGAGTTTAGAAGGATGAGAGGGGATCTCATCGAAACATACAATATTCTGATGGGACTGGTCAGGTTAGATGCGGGGAGATTGTTCCCGATGTTGGGGAAGTTGGAGCAGGCTCGAGGGTCTAGATGGCCCACTACTGTTCCTAATTCTTATGTTCTTATGTTCTTATAGCAATTCTGGAAGAATAACATTGAAACGAAATGTGACCTGACACCCAGAAAGAAGTGTTAAGGTAGAAGGTTAAATGTTGCATCCCTTTCTGCAAAAAATTCCTTTCACAAACGTTTCTCTGACCGAAACGGCACAAAGCAAAAATGTTCCTTTCAAAGTCATTAAACTCCCGAATTCCCGTGCCCCGCGAATCTCCTGAATCAGATGCCTCTAGTTTTGCCGACTCAATCCATGTCCCTTTGCAATGTTCTGCTTCCACCCACACTATGAAATGTGCCACTAACTTATCGATACATGGAATGGTTACCTGCATTTTGTCTGCCCGCTTTTGTAAACAGAGGCGTTACATTAGCTGCTTTCCAATCCGCTGGTACCTCCCCAGAGTCCAGAGAATTTTGGAAGATTATAACGAATGCATCTGCTATAACTTCCGCCACCTCTTTTAATACCCTGGGATGCATTTCCTCAGGACCAGGGAACTTGTCTACCTTGAGTCCCATTAGCCTGTTCAGCACTACCCGCCTACTGATAGTAATTGTCTCAAGTTCCCCCCTTCCCACATTCCTGTGACCAGCAATTTCTGGCATAGTTTTTGTGTCTTCCACTGTGAAGACCGAAGCAAAATAATTGTTTAAGTTCTCAGCCATTTCCACATTTCCCATTATTAAATCCCCCTTCTCATCTTCTGAGGGACCAACATTTACTTTAGTCACTCTTTGCCGTTTTATATATCGGTAAAAGCTTTTACTATCTGTTTTTATGATTTGCGCAATTTTAATTTCGTAATCTATCTTTCCTTTCCTTATTGCTTTCTTAGTCATTGTTTGCTGTCGTTTAAAATTTTCCCAATCTTCTAGTTTCCCACTAAGCTTGGCCAGCTTATACGCATTGGTTTTTAATTTGATACTCTCCTTTATTTCCTTGGTTATCCACAGCAAGTTATCCCTTCTCTTACTGCCCTTCTTTTTCACTGGAATATATTTTTGTCGTGCACTATGAAAGAGCTCCTTAAAAGTCCTCTGCTGTACCTCAATTGTGCCACCGTTTAATCTGTGTTCCCAGTCTACTTTAACCAACTCTACCCTCATCCCACTGTAGTCCCCTTTGTTTAAGCATTGTATGCTCGTTTGAGACACTACTTCCTCACCCTCAATCTATATTACAAATTCAACCATATTGTGATCACTCCTTCTGAGAGGATCTTTTACTAGGAGATCGTTCATTATTCCTGTCTCATTGCACAGGACCAGATCTAAGATAGCTTGCTCCCTTGTAGGTTCTGTAACATATTGTTCTCAGAAACAATCCTGTATGCATTCTATGAATTCCTCCTCCAGGCTACCCCGTGCGATTTGATTTGACCAATCAATATGTAGGTTACAATCCACCATGATTACTGCCGTTCCTTTTTCACATGCCTCCATTATTCCCTTGATTATTGCCCTCCCCACCGTCAAGTTATTATTTGGGCGCCTATAAACTACGCCCACCAGTGACTTTTTCCCCTTACTATCTCTAATCTCCACCCACAATGATTCAACATTTTGTTCATTAGAGCCAATAGCATCTCTCACAACTGCCCTGATGTCATCCTTTATTAACAGAGCTACGCCACCTCCTTTCCCTTCTTGTCTATCTTTCCGAATTGTCAGCTACCCCTGTATGTTTAATTCCCAGTCTTCGCCACCCTGCAACCACGTTTCTGTAAAGGCCAACAAATCATACCTATTTGTCATGATTTGTGCCGTAAACTCATTTACTTTATTTTGAATGCTGCGTGCGTTTAGGTAAAGTATTTAATACTAGTTTTTAATCGATGATTTTTAGTTTTGACCCCTCCTGCAGCCCCTTTATATTCATACATATTGTCCCTTCCTATTACCTTGTGGTTTACACTTACCCCAGTGCTACTCTGCTCTGTTGCCTCCTGCCTTTTGCATTCTTTCTTGGGGTCCTTTTTATCTGCGCTCTCACCCACTCTAACTAGCTCAGAGCCCTCTCCGGCGTTCTGAATACTCCTCGCATTGAGGCACCGAGCTTTCAGGCTTGCCTTTTTATTCCACTTTGACCCTTTAGAATATTGATGTACAGTGGCCATTTTTGTTTTTTGCCTTGGGTTTCTCTGCCCTCCACTTTTTCTCATCTCCTTACTGTCTTTTGTATCTGTCTCCATTTTGTTTCCTCTGTCTCCCTGCAGTGGTTCCCATCCCCCTGCCGTATTAGTTTAACTCCTCCCCAACAGCACTAGCAAACACTTCCCCCTCAGGACTTTGGTTCAGGACCTGCCTAGGTACAGACCGTCTGGTTTGTACTGGTCCGACCTCCCCCAGAAACTGTTCCAATGCCCCAGGAATTTGAATCCCTCCCTGCTGCACCACTGCTCAAGCCACGGATTCATCTGAGCTATCCTGCGATTCCGACTCTGACTAGCACGTGGCATTAGTAGCAATCCCGAGATTACTACTTTTGAGGTCCTACATTTTAATTCAGCTTCTAGCTCCTTAAATTCATCTCGTATGACCTCATCCATTTTTTTACCTAAATCTTTGGTAACAATGTGCACCACGACAACTGGCTTATCTCCCTCCCTTTTCAGAATGTCCTGCACCCGCTCCGAGACATCCTTGACCCTTGCAACAGGGAGGCAACATACCAACCTGGAGTCTCGGTTGCGGCCGAAGAAACGCCTATCTATTCCCCTTTAAATCGAATCCCCTATCACTATCGCTGTCCCACACTTTTTCCTGCCCTTCTGTGCAGCAGAGCCAGCCACGGTGCCATGAACTTGGCTGCTGATGCACTCCCCTGATGAGTCATCCCCCTCAACAGTACTCAATGTGAGGCCAACGTGATATCCGCTACACTGCAGCCCATCAAAGGGCGAGAAACCATTGAATATAAAGGATGAGCTCACAAATATCAGGGGCAGTGCAGACTGGTCAATGTCAAGCCCTCCTTTCTTATTCAGCAGTGGCATGACTGGGAGTCAGACGCCACAAAATTTGATTAAAGACACAAATAGAAGCAACCCTTGCAAATCTTTTCAGTGTAAAATTCTTTCACTTTATTTGAAATGCTACAGCGTTGAATCTGAAAATACGCATGTTGGGATTTTATCTTTACGACTGATTGTATGTTGTGTGCACGGTAGGAATAACCGGTGCTGTTAAGTTTGATAAAAGTTGCCCCAGATTCGTGGTGTCATCGGCAATGAGGATTTTGAACCAGAAAGCTATAATACAGTGAGTAAAAAGAGATATGGTTTTCGAGTTAAGATGCAAAGCACAGGACAAATGATTGAAGTATGGACTGTTCCTGAGTTAGCATTTGTTTGATTGTGCAAAAGAAGGTGAGGTGTTAATTAATGATGGTTTTCCGTGAAAGCAAAAGAAAAGTTTAAGAAGAAACCATACGGTGCCTGTCAGGTGAGCGCTGCTTGTGATACCTGGTGGGATTGGGCCGAGATTTTAAAGCCCATTGTATTACAGAACCTTCATAGAGACGAACATCTCCAGCTCACTGTGTAGGTCTCATGGTGCAATGGTAGCGTGTTTGATTCCAGATCCGAAGGTTGCATGTTCAAATCACGTCGTGGTCACTGTTCTTTCGGATATTGTTCTTCTAGAATTAATATTTCTTTTGCTGTTTGACAATAACCAGACCCTTGCTCAAGGGCTGTCTCATTGTTTCCAAGGTGTCAGGCAGAGAATTATTTTTATTTCAAAAAATACTTTATCCAAACCAGGTTCCCTGATGGTCTAGTGGTTAGGATTTAGTGCTTTCAACGCCACGGCACGGGTTCGATTCCCGGTCAGGGAAATTGTACTTTTAATTCAAAACATTACAAAAATAATAGTTCATCTATTTTACACATCTTTATGCATCTCCTGTGTAAAAAAATGAAGCATTGATTTAAACATCATTAATTAATACGTAAAATTCTATTGTCATATGATATATTTTGATCTGAGCATATGAGGAACTTTTCTCCCGATCCCATTGGGTTTAATTCTGGTAATCTGGTGCTGAAAGTGGAGATGTTTCCGCAGTGTACCGCAAATCATAGACACCATCAGAGGCAGTCTCTCGGGATCGAGGAGGACTTGCTTCCATCCCAAAGTGAGTCCTTTGATGGCTGAACATTCCGATACGAGAGCCACAGACCCTGTTACAGGTGGGACAGACATACGTCGAGGGAAGGGGTCGGTGGGACTGGTTTGCCGTGTGCTCCTTCTGCTGCCTGCACTTGGTCTCTTCATGCTCCTTGCGTCTCGAGTCAAAGAGCTCAACGCCCTCCCAGAAGTACTTTCTCCACATCGGGCGGTCTGCGGCCAGGGCCTCCCAGGTGTCAGTGGTGATGTCGCACTTTACCAGGGAGGCTTTGAGGGTGTCCTTATAACGTTACCCCTGTCCTCCTTTGGCTCGTTTACCCTGAAAGGAGCTCCGCATAAAGACGTAAACATAAATACGTAAGGATGAGGGGCCGGAGTTGGCCATTCGGCCCCTCCAACCTGGTCCACCATTCAAGAAGATCCTGGCAGGTCTTCAACAGCAAGTTTAAACATCTGGGGCGGAGCCAACAGGCGCCTGGCTGCAATGAGTGATAAAAACCTGCTTTGAATGGGAGCCTGTCTAGCTCAGTCGGTAGAGCATGAGACTCTTAATCTCAGGGTCGTGGGTTCGAGACCAACGTTGGGCGATTTCTTTTCATTTAATGTTGCTTTGATGGAAAACCTCTGCCCGAAACGGCACAAAACAAAAATGTTGCTTTCAAAGTCATTAAACTCCGAAATTTCCATGCCCCGCGAATCTCCAAAATCAGATGCCTCTCGTTTTGGCGACTCAATCCATGTCCCTTTGCAATGTTGTGCTCCCAGCCACACTTTAAAATGTGCCACTAACTGATCGAATCATGGAATGGTTACAGCACGGAAGACCATTCGGCCCATCGAGCCCGTGCCGACCCTCAGCGAGTCCCACTCCCCCACCCTTTCCCCGTAGCTCTGCAATTGTTTTTCCATCAGACACTTATCCAACTCCCGTCTGAAAGATAAGATTGAGTCTGCCTCCACCGCCCTTTCAAGCCGTGCATTCCAGATCCTAACCACTCGCTGCTAAATGGCCATCT
This sequence comes from Pristiophorus japonicus, assembly GCF_044704955.1. Taxonomy (NCBI): domain Eukaryota; kingdom Metazoa; phylum Chordata; class Chondrichthyes; family Pristiophoridae; genus Pristiophorus; species Pristiophorus japonicus. The sequence goes on from NW_027250756.1 coordinate 988,739, forward strand.
CCTGTTCCTATGTATGAAGTCTGGGAAACACGAGATCAATTCTTGCCACGCTCACAGCCTTCCGAAATATAGCACCGTCATTCTCTTCTCGTAAAACCAGCTCCTGAAGTATCGGCCAGCTGTGTAGGTTAAAGCTCTGGTTATATTCCTAAGGTTGCTTTAAACACAGTGTTTCTGTCGTGTAGTGGTTATCATATCCACCTCACACGTGAAAGGTCACCGGTGGAAATTGTATTTTGGAGAATACTTTTGCTGTGAAATAAATTGAACAAAAGTCGCCCCAGATTCCTTGTCGCATGAGCACTGAACATTTTAAACCAGTCTCCAACATACAGAGTGAGTAAAGTCAGATAGGGGAGAAAACTTCATCAATGATTCAAAATCCTTAAATATTAAAGTTCAGTTATTGAAGTTTCCACTGTCCCTCAGTAACAATTCTACAAAACAACGCTGTCGGTTAATGAATGGGGCATAAAACAAATAATCTTCACCCATCCCCATCTCCCAGCACACAGTTTAATTAGTTGCTTGTCATTATTTTAAAGATTTTGAATGGAAGAATTATTTTCTGAATTCGTACTCCCTCTGTGAGCGCCGCATCACGAAACGAGCAGGAAACACATTAAAGAGTTTACCACAATTGCTGACATTTCTTTGCTTTTTTCTTGTGTTTTTTCAGTTCTTCGTCCTTTTCAGCTCCTGACTGCGGATATTGCTGTGATTAAACCTGAACACAATGCAATGTCTGTCTCACTGTTCCCCGGTGTCAGGCAGAGATAGGCCTGCTGCCCTCATTTATTGCATGTGCATGTGACAGGACACAAAAGTTCAAAATCAACCTGCAGGTGGCCACACACAGCACTGAATAGTCAGGATGGCCGAGCAGTATGCGGTGCTGTGTTTAGATCACTGTCTCGTCTGGAGATATTATTTTTGCACCAAAAACTAATGTGCGATAAAATGGAACAAGAGTAGTCCGGGGTGCATTGTCACATGATGCAAGCTACCTCGGACCCGGACCAAAGTTCCCCGGACACCGTGCACAATCTCAGGAAAACAACGGGGGAGAGGATATCCCGGCCACTGGGCCTTCCAGTAACACTGAACAAGTGCCCGGTCTGAAACTTTCCAGAGTAATAACTTGTAACTGGAGCTTCTAACAGTCCGGATGGCCAAGCGGTCTAAGGTGCTGTGTTCAGGTCACAGTCTCCTCTGGAGGTGTGGGGTCCAATCCCACTCCTGACATTCAGTGTTTTTATTTGCAAACTCATTTGTTTGCACACCACTCTCAAGTGCTTTGGGACATCCATCGAACTTTATAAAATGACCCCACTTCAATTGCAAACAATGATATCAAAGTTACTTCTCAAACCGGGAATCGATCCTGGGTGGCTGCAACGAAAGGAATGGTTTTGTAAAGCATTGAAATGTGCCATATAAATATCTCGCACTGCTCATTTAAAAACACGGTTAAAATTTGTTTCAGTATATAAGAAGGCAGGCTCGAAGGGCCAAATGGCCGACTCCTGCTCCTGGTTCTTGTGTTCTTATACAGAGCACAGAACATATGATCAAATGATCAACTCTCCCTCAGTTCGCATTTTGTTCATTGTGCAAAAGAAGATTATGGGTTCATTAACGATGTTTTCCAGTGAAAGCAACATAAAAGTTTAAGGTCAATAATTCACCCAACATGGGGCTCAAACCCACGACCCGGAGATTAAAAGCCTAATACTCCACCGACTGAACTAGCCGGGCCTGCTTAAGGTGCATCTTCCTGTCGCTGATTGCTGCCAGGCGCCTGTTGGTATCGCCCCGTGGCTTTATCTCGAGCTTTATCTCGAGCTTCAAACCACGATACCGGTTCTCCTGAATTTCAAGGCTTTTACGGAGATCAATCATCAAAAGCCGTGTCATTAACCACAGCTGGGCCGTCAATTTTCTGATCGCAAAGTGCTTTCAGTCCTTGTCAATATCTCTTGTCTATGTGCCGGTGTTACCCGATTCTGTCGGTCTCTCTGGCTCTTTAATCTGTGTGTGGTCACCTGCATGTTGATTCTCGATGAATGCCTGTGTTTGTGTCTTCTACAACAATAGAAAATGTTTCTTATATATTTCCAACGTTCTCTCCAATGCCTTGATATCCTTCCTAAATTGTGGTGCTCAGAACTGTAAACAGTTCTCCTACTGAGGCCTAATCCGGGATTCAAAAGATATGGTACAACTTCTTCGCTGGTGTCCTATATTTCACTTCATATAAAGCCAAGGGCCCTGTATTCTTTTTAAACAACTTAGTAACTTATCTACCCAGCTTCAAAGATTTCTGTGTGTAAATCACTCAATCCTTCTGCTTCTCTTTCAACACAATACCATTTAGTTTATGTTTTCTCATATCACCTCCCTTTGTTTCAGAGACCTTACATACAGGTACAGGAGGAGGCCCATTCAGCCCCTCGAGCCTGTTGCACAGGAACAGGAGGAGGCCCATTCAGCCCCTCGAGCCTGATACACAGGAACAGGAGGAGGCCCATTTAGCCCCTCGAGCCTGTAACACAGGAACAGGAGGAGGCTATTCAGCCGCTCGTGCCTGTTACACAGGAACAGGAGGAGGCCCATACAGCCTCTCGAGCCTGTTACACAGGAACAGGAGGAGGTCCATTCAGGCCCTCGAGCCTGTTACACAGGAACAGGAGGAGGCCATTCAGCCGCTCAAGCCTGTTACACAGGAACAGGAGGAGGCCATTCAGCCCCTCGAGCCGGTTCCGCCATTCAATGAGATCATGGCTGATCTGTGAGCAAATTCCATATACCCGCCTTTGGACAATCTTCCTTAATACCTTTGATCAAAATGCGATGTAAAATGAACAACTGACCTAGCACGAACTGCCCTTTGCAGAAGGGAGTTCCAAACCTCTCCCACCATGTGTGTGTTGGAATGTTTCCGAATTTCACTCCTGAAACATCTGTCTCTAATGTTTAGACTATGGCCCCTAGTCTGGGACTCCCCAACCAGCGGGAATCATTTTTCTCTAGCTACTAGATCTCTTCCCTTATTATCTTTGAAAATTTTGATCAAATCAATGCTCGACCGTCTAATTTCCAGTGGGTGTAATCTCATATCATAATTTAAACCTTGGAATCCAGGTATCATTCTGGGAAACCGACACAGTGCTCCCTCCAACGCCAATATATCCTTCCTATGGCAAGGCCAGTGAAAACTGAATCAAGGGATGGGTCTTACTAGATTTAATCTGATGGTTTCCAGCAGGCATTTGGTAAGGTCCCACACATCATCATCATCATCATCATAGGCGGGTCCTCGAATGAGGAAGGCTTACTTTCACATGGGTTCACAGGTGTTTCAATGAAGGACCCGATGTTCCAGTTCTGAACTCCAATCAAAGGGTGGAAGATGCATGTGGGTGGATTGTTTTAACGTGGTGTGACCGTTGGACACCAGCCACCACACGGGCTTGACAGAGCGAGGTCTTTGTCCAGTGGCAAGGGTTAACCAGGACAGCTGGAGTCCTGCTCTGCTGCACGTCATCAAAACATAGGTCGCTGTTTTGTGCGTGGGCAGGCAGGAACATCGGCGGGACCCAGGTACAGCGGAGGAGCGGGAAGGTCAGTGTGGAGGAACGGTGAGAGGTCGTGGTGGAGGAGCGGTGAGAGATCGCGGTGGAGGAACGGTGAGAGGTCGTGGTGGAGGAACGGCGAGAGATCGTGGTGGAGGAACGGTGAGAGATCGTTGATGAGGAGTGACGAGAGATCGTGGTGGACGAACTGTGAGAGATCGTGGTGGAGGAGCGGTGAGAGATTGTGGCGGAGGTGCGGCGAAGGTTAAATACAAGGGATGTTGGCAGAAATCAAAGTTGAGGCAACGAATGTGTTGTGTATCTGTAAAGCATGCACTCCCATGTTCCACCATCAGGGAGCTCATCCCCTGAAGTCCCAAGGGATCCCAACACCCCTTGGGACACTGTATTTAAGCTGGCACCTCAGGCCAGTTTCTCACTCTAGAGTGTCTTATTAAAGACTGAGGTCACTGTTACTTTAACGTGCCTGTGTGCAGCCTCATCTGTGTTAGGAACACAATAACTGGCGTCGAGAATACGAATCCAACACAAAGATGCAGCAAACTGTGGGCATCCTGGAGAAGTTCACGGACGGTGAGGACTGGGAAGTCGATGACGAACGATCTGGACGGAGAAGGAAGTGCTGCAAAAAAGGAGAGTGGTCCTCCTCACAGTCTGTGGGGCTCAGACCTACAGCCTCATGAAGAATGTTCTGGCTCTGGTGAAACCCACAGGTAAGTCGTATGAGGAGGTGAGTACACTGGTTCGGGACCATCTTTACCCGAGAGAGAGCGTGCTATGGCGAGGTATCGGTTCTATACGTGCCAGCGAACTGAAGATCAGGAAGTGGCGAGCTACCTCGCCGAGCTAAGGCGACTTGCAGGATAATGTGAGTTTGATGGCTACCTGGAGCAAATGCTCAGATAATTTTTTGTACTGGGCATTGGCCACGAGACCATCCGACGAAAACTTTTGGCTGTAGAGACACCTATCGTCAGTAAGGCCATTGCGATAACAGAGGTATTTATGTCCACAAGTGAAAACACCAAACAAATCTCTCAGCACACAAGTGCTCGCAATGTTCATAAATTAACTGGAACTGTGTTTGTGAGCAGAAATGTACAGGGCAGAACCCACGAATCTGCAACTGCCAGCAGGCCTCTGGTGACCCAGATGACTCAGAGTCCCCAACAAAGGATGAGTGCAAGGCAATTCACACCTTGTTGGTGTTGTGCAGGCTTCCATTCAGCCTATTCATGCCGCTTCAAAGGGTATGTTTGCAAGAGCTGTGGAACAATGGGGCATCTCCAACGAGCTTGCGAATGAGCTGAAAGCTCTGCAAAACCTGCTAACCACCATGTGGCAGAGGAAGATCGGTCCATGGTGGATCAAAGCAATTTCGAGCCTCAGAGAGAGGAGGCAGATGCTGAAGTACACGGGGTGCACAAATTTTCGACGAAATATCCACCTATAACGCTAAATATAAAATTGAATGGCTTGCCCGTAACCATGGAACGGGACACTGGCGCTCGGCAGTCCATCGTGAGTAAAAAGATGTTTGAGAGACTGTGGTGCAACAACGCATTCAGACCAGCCCGAAGCCCCATCCACACGAAACTGAGAGTGAACACCAAAGAGCTTATCACTGTCCTGGGCAGCGCCATGGTCAAGGTCACCTACGAGGGCATGGTGCACGAACTGCCACTCTGGATTGTCCCGGGCGATGGCCCCACACTGTTTGGAAGGAGCTTGCGGGGAAAATCCGCTGGAACTGGGATACAATCCGAACGCTATCACATGTCGATGAGGCATTATGTACCCAGGTTCTGAACAAATTTCCTTCCCTTTCTGAGCCAGGCATTGGAAACCTTTCCGGTGCGAAGGTGCGGATCCACTTGGTCCCAGAGGCACGACCCATTCACCACAAGGCGCGAGCGGTACCTCATATGATGAGGAGAGAGTGGAAATTGAGCTGGACAGGCTGAAACGCGAGGACATCATCTCCCCAGTGGAATTCAGCGAGTGGGCCAGCCCGATTGTTCCAGTCCTCAAAAGTGATGGCACGGTCAGGGTTTGCGGCGATTATAAAGTAACTATTAATCGTTTCTCGCTACAGGACCAATACCCGCTACCTAAGACAGACGACCTATTTGGCGCGCTGGCAGCAGGCAAGGCGTTCACCAAGCTTGAGCTGACTTCGGCCTACATGACGCGGGAGCTGGAGGAGTCTTTGAAGGGCCTCACCTACATCAACGTGCAAAAGTGACTGTTCAGCGACAACAGATGCCCGTTTGGAATTCGGTCGTCTGCAGCGATCTTCCAGAGAAACATGGAGAGCCTACTCAAGTCGGTACCACACACGATGGTCTTTCAGGATGACATATTGGTTATGGGTCTGGACACCGTCGAACACATACAAAACCTGGAGGAGGTCCTCCAGCGACTGGATCGCGTAGGGCTGCGGCTGAAGAGGTCGAAATGCGTCTTCATGGCAACAGAAGTGGAGATTTTCGGGAGAAAGATCACGGCGGATGGCATTCGGCCCACAGACGCCAAGACAGAGACTATCATGAACGCGCCCAGGCCACAGAACGTCACGGAGCTGCGGTCATTCCTGGGACTCCTCAACTATTTTGGTAACTTCCTACCTGAGTTAAGCACCTTTTAGAGCCCCGACATGTGTTATTGCACAAAGCTGAGAACTGGGTATGGGGAAAAAAAACAAGTAATTGCTTTTGACAAAGCCAGCAACCTTTTATGCTCCAACAAGTTGCTTGTATTGTATAACCCGTGTAAAAGTCTTGTGCTAGCATGTGACGCGTCGTCGTACGGAGTCGGGTGTGTATTACAACAAGCTAACATTGAAGGGAAGTTGCAACCTGTAGCCTATGCTTCCAGGAGCTTGTCTAAGGCCGAGAGGGCCTACAGCATGATTGAGAAAGAGGCATTAGCATGTGTGTTCGGGGTAAAGAAAATGCATCAGTTCCTGATTGGCCTCAAATTTGAGCTGGAAACCGATCACATGCCCCTCACATGCCTGTTCGCTGAAAACAAGGGGATAAATACGAATGCCTCAGTCCGCATACAAAGGTGGGCACTCAAGTTCTCAGCGTATAACTAGACCATCCGCCACAGGCCAGGCACTGAGAACTGTGCGGATGCTCTGTCGGCTACCATTGCCCACCACGGGGATGGAAATGGAGCAACCTGCAAACTTGTTGATGGTGGCGCAGCCCTCTGACTTGTTGATGGTCATGGAAGCATTTGAAAATGATAAATCACCTGTCACGGCCCGCCAGATTAGGACATGGAGCAGCCAAGATCCTCTGCTGTCCCTAATAACAAACTGTGTGTTGCATGGAAGCTGGGCCAGCATCCCCGTTGAAATAGAAGAGCCAATCAAGCCGTTCCAGCGGCGAAAGGACGAGCTGTCCAGTCAGGCAGACTGCCTGTTGTGGGGTAACCGCGTTGTGCTACGAAAAAAGGGCAGGGAGACGTTCATCTCGGATCTCCACAGCACACACCCGGGTATAGTAATGATGAAAGCGATAGCGAGATATCACATTTGCTGGCCCAGTATCGACTCTGATTTAGAGTCCTGTGTACGGCAATGCAGTGTAAGTGCTCAGTTGAGCAACGCGTCCAGAGAGGCACCAGTAAGTTTGTGGTCCTGGCCCTCCAGACCAGGGTCGAGGATCCATGTCAACTATGCAGGCCCATTTCTTGGTAAAATGTTCCTGGTGGTGGTGGATGCTTTTTCAAAATTGATTGAATGAGAAATAATGTCGGGAAGCACCGCCACCGCCACCATTGGAAGCCTGAGGGCCATGTTTGCCACCCACGGCTTGCCTGACATACTGGTCAGTGACAACGGGCCTTGTTTCTCCAGTGCCAAATTTAAAGAATTCATGACCCGCAATGGGATCAAACATATCACTTCGACCCCGTTTAAACCAGCCTCCAATGGGCAGGCAGAGCGGGCAGCACAAACAATCAAACAGAGCCTCAAACGAGTCACAGAAGGCTCACTCCTAACCCGCCTGTCCCGAGTACTGCTCAGCTATAGCACGAGACCCCACTCGCTCACAGGGGTGCCCCCGGCTGAGCTACTCATGAAAAGGACACTTAAAAGCAGACTCTCGCTGGTCCACCCCAACCTGCATGATCAGGTAGAGAGCAGGCTTCAGCAACAAAATGTAAATGATGGTCGCGCCACTGTGTCACGGGAAATTGATCTGAATAACCCTGTGTATGTGCTAAACTATGGAAATAGTCCCAAGTGGATCGCGGGCACGGTGATAGCTAAAGAAGGGAGTCGGGTGTTTGTCTTCAAACTAGACAATCGACAAATTTGCAGAAAGCACCTGGACCAAACAAGGCTGCGGTTCTCAGACTGCCCTGAACAACCCACAGCAGACACCACCTTTTTCGAACCCGCAACACACACCCAAAGGATCAACGACACCACCACGGATCGGAAATCGAACCCATCACACCCAACAGACCAGCAAGGCCAGACTCACCCAGCAGCCCAGTAGGGCCAACTACACGCAAGCTCAGCGAGGGCACAGCCAACACACCAGAACAGACATTTGTACCGAGGCAGTCCACCAGGGAAAGAACGGCTCCCGACCGCCTCACCTTGTAAATAGTTTTCACTTTGACTTTGGCGGGGCAGTGATGTTGTGTCTCTGTAAAGCATGCACTCCCATGTTTCACCACCAGGGAGCGCATCCCCTGAAGTTCCAAGGGATCCCAAGAGACTGTTGGACGCTCTCGTTACAAGTTATTACTCTGGAAAGTTTCAGACCGGGCACTTGTTCAGTGTTGCTGGAAGGCCCAGTGACCGGGATATCCTCTACCCGAGGTTTTCCTGAGCCTGTTCTCGGTGTATAGGGAGCTTTGGTCCGGGTCCGAGATCGCTTGTATCATGTGACAATGTAACCCGGACTGCTCTTGTTCCATTTTATCCTCCACAAATTTACATTTCAAAAATGTTTCCGCCAACAGGCGCTCAATCCCTTCTCTGCAAAACGTTCCTTTCACAAACATTTCTCTGACTGGAACTGCACCAAACAACAATGTTCCTTTCAAAGTCATTAAACTCCCCAATTTACACGTCCGCAATTTTAAGGACAAGGACTGAAAGCGCATTGCGATCAGAAAATTGCCGGACGCCCTGTGGTTAATAACAGAGCTTTTGATGGTTGATCTCCGTATACAGCTTGGAATTCAGGAGAACCTGTTTCGTGGTTTGAAGTTCGAGATAAACCCACGGGGCGTAGCCATCAGGCGCCTGGCAGCAATCAGCGACAGGAAGATGCAACTGAAGCAGGCCCGGCTATCACCGGCATTACCATCGCCGAATCCCCCGCCATCAACAGCCTGGGATCACCATTGACCAGTAACTGAAGGGGATTGACAGGAGTAATGTTGAGAAGCCCGGCTAGCTCAGTCCGTCGAACATGAGGCTCTTAATCTCAGGGTCCTGGGTTCGAGCCCCACATCGGGTGAATTATTTTCCTTAAACTTTTATGTTGCTTTCACGGGAATTAATCTTCTTTTGCACAATGAAAGAAATGCTAACTGTTTTGGTCTCCTTATTTAAGGAGCGATATACTTACATTCTAGGCAGTTCAGACAAGGTTCACGAGGATGCAGGAAAAATGTTCCCGAGGACAAGTTGGCAAAAATAATTAAAGTATGTGAGATACTCAACCATTATTTCAATAATTAATCTACCCACAAGATTTGAGATACAACAAGGATCCATAGCTTTGCCAAGTCCAGCCAGCTCACTTGGTCAAACATAAGACTCTTAATCTCAGGGTTGGGGGTTTGAGCCCCACGTTGGGTAAATAGCTTTTGTTGCAAGCCAGTAATGACATGGACTCTTTCACTAATCCACCCCAACTTACAGTAACACAGTCCCGCGTAAAGAATGAGGAATTGTGGGTGACTGCATGTTGATCAGCAAAGAACTTCCTCCTCTCCGATTCCACTAAGGCTCACCCTCCCACGATCCCTCTCGACAGGACAGGCTGCTGTCCAGATCGATTATACAGAAGCTTGGAATACAAGAGCAGGGAGATTATTCTTGAACTGTTAGGCCACAGCTGGAGTACTGCATGCAGTTCTGGTCACCACATTACAGCAAGGACGTGATTGCACTTGAGAGGGTACAGAGTAGGTTTATGAGGATGTTGCCGGGACTGGAGAATTTTAGCTCTGAGCAGAGATTGGATAGGCTGGGTTTGTTTTCCTTGGAACAGGAGATGCTGAGGGGAGAGGATTGAGGTGTATAAAATTATGAAGGGCCTGGATAGAGTGGACAGGAAGGACCTGTTTCCCTTACAAGAGGGGTCAACAACCAGGGGGAACAGATTTAAAGTAATTGATCGAAGGTTTAGAGGAGATTTGAGGGGAAATCACTCGAACTCACTGCCTGAAAGGGTGATCGAGGCAGAAACACTCAGCACATTTAAAAAGTACTTGGATGTGCACCTGAAGTGCCGTAACCTACAGGGCTATGGACCGAGAGCTGGAAAGTGGGACTGGGCTGGGGAGCTGTTTGTCGGCTGGCACGGACACGATGGACCGAATGGCCTCCTTCCGTGCTGTAAATTTCTCTGATTCCATGACGAGCAATTAACATTTTAAACCAGTCTCCTAAAACACAGAGTGAGTAAAGTCAGATAGGGGATAAAAATCCCTCAAGGGACACACAGGGTAAGATAAAGGAAAAAGGGAAGCTGAGGACAGATAGCGAGAACTCGACACTGCAGAAACTCGAGAGGAGTATAAAAAGAGCAGGGGTGCAGGATCAGAACAGCCACGATATTATTGGATGGTGGAGCAGGCTCGAGGTGCCGAATGGCCGACTCCTGCTCTTTACGTACTTATGTTAATTGTTGAATCATTGCCCATTGCACGCACTTTACTTGAGGTGTCTGATTCAGAATGTTCATTGTAACATGTAATGAACATGTAACAGTGTAATATCTCCAAGTTGGCAGATGTCACGAAACTGGGTGGCGGTGTGAGCTGTGAGGGGAACGCTAAGAGGCTGCAGGGGGACTTTGACAGGTTAGGCGAGTGGGCAAATGCATGGCAGATGCAGTATAATGTGGATAAATGTGAGGTTATCCAGTTTGGGGGCAAAAACACTAGGGCAGAATATTATCTGAATGGCGGCAGATTCGGAAAAGGGGCAGTGCAACGAGACCTGGTTGTCATTGAAAGTTGGCATGCAGGTACAGCAGGCGATGAAGAAGGCAAATGGTATGTTGGCATTCAGAGCGAGGGGATTTGAGTATAGGAGCAGGGAGGTCTTACTGCAGTTGTGCAGGGCCTTGGTGAGGCCCCACCTGGAATATTGTGTTCAGTTTTGGTCTCCTAATCTGAGGAAGGACGTTCTTGCTATTGAGAGTGCAACAAAGGTTCACCAAACTGATTCCCGGGATAGCAGGACTTACATATGAGGAGAGACTGGATCAACTAGGCCTGTATTCACTGGAGTTTAGAAGGATGAAAGGGTAATTCATAGAAACATTTAAAATTTGGATGGGACGGGACAGGTTCGATGCAGGAAGAATGTTCCCGATGTTGGGGAAGTCCAGAACCTGGGGACACAGTCTAAGGATAAGGGGCAAGCCGGACTGACATATGAGGAGAGACTGGATCAACTGGGTCTTTATACATTGAAATTTAGAAGGATGAGCGGCGATCTCATAGAAACATTTAAAATTCTGATGGGACTGGTGAGTGCCAACATTAGCTCAGCCGTTACTTCGTAAAACCAACTTTGTGAAAAGTTTGAATATGTCTTAATGTCGTCGCTGCCTGGTGTTTTTGTTGTCATTTTCTATCTCCTTCTTTCACACTGAAACAAATGGTAACCCTATTTGTAAATTAGGAATGCGAGATTTTTAGAGAGCATATTTAAATGCTTCACAAAAACATTCTGATCACGACAGCTACCGGGGTTCGATTCCCAGTTAGAGAAGTAATTTTGCTGCCACCGTTTTTAATTAGAGTGAATTAATTTAATTAAATTACACAGATGACCCAAAGCACTTCAGAGTGGTGTCAAAACAAATGAGTTGGTAATTAGAAATAAGGAATGTCAGAAGTTGGATTTGAGTTTCTGGGATGGAGGATGAATAACCCTCTGTGCACTGGAACTGGGAAGGGTGAATAATGAATGAGTTGTTTCCGGGTTTGAAATCCGGCTTTTATCTGCTGGTATTAACCGATAGCATTGTTTAGCAGAATGAAAGAAATGCTAACATGATCACTGAGGGACAGTCGAAACTTCAACAACTCAATTTTAATAATTTGTGAAACTTGAATCATTGAGGAAGTTTTAATCCTTTTCTGATTTTACACACTCTGTATTTTAGGAGACTGGTTTTAAATGTTCAATGCTCATCATGGAATCAGAGAAGTTTACAGCACGGAAGGAGGCCATTGTCACATGAACAATGATCATTTAAAAACAGTTTTTGTTTCAGAAATAATGTTTCCACTCGGGCTTGAACCGGGAACCTTTCGTGTGTGAGGCGAATGTGATAACCGCCACACTACAGAAACTGGTGCCTAATTGTGTGCCCAGAGAGAAATGTTCAGCAACAAGCTGAAATACTCAATCCCTCTCTGCAAAAAGTTCCTTTCACAACATCTCTCTGACCGGAACCGCACCAAACAAAAATATTCCTTTCAAGTGTGCAAATTATTTTCGTTTAACTTTTATTTTGCTTTCATGGTATAACATCGTTAAGGAATCGATAATCTTCTTTTGCACAATGAAAGAAATGCTAACAGACGGAAAGTCAATCGGTCAATAATTGGTTCTGTGCTCTGCATGTTGGTAATTTAGCCAAGATGATCCAAAGATCTGTGGGAAAGCAAGTTATGAGGAAACACCAACAATCTGCAAAGCGATATAGATAGGCTCAGTGGCTGGGCAGTAATTTGTCAGATGGAGTATAATGTGGGAAATATGAGGTTATACACTGTGGTAGGGATAATAGTCAGGCCATCCTGACTATTGAGTGCTGTGTGTGGCCACCTGCAGGTTGATTTTGAACTTTTGTGTCCTGTTATGTTAAATAAATGAGGGCAGCAGGCGTATCTCTGCCTGACACCGGGAAAATAGTGAGACAGACCTTGGAACAAGCGTCTGGTTATTGCCAAAAAGCAATGGAAATATTAATTGTGGAAAACGAATATCTGAAAGAACAGTGACCCCGACCTGATTGGAACACAAAACCTTCAGATCTACCGTCAGACACACTACTGTTGCGTCACGAGGCCTACACAGTGCGGTGGAGATGTTCGTCGAAATGAAGGTTCTGCAATACAAGGGGCTTGGAAATCAGGAGAACCAGTTTCGAGGTTTGAATTTCGAGATAAACACATGGTGCAGAGCCAACAGATCCCTGGCAGCGATCAGTGACAGGAAGATGCAACTTAAGCAATCCTGACGAGCTAAGTCGGTAGAGTATGAGACTGTTAATCTCAGGGTTGTGAGTTCAAACCCCATGTTGGACGAATTATTTTCCTTATACTTTTTTGGTGCTTTCACAGGAAAACATCATTAATGAACCCATAATCTTCTTTTGCACAATGAAAGAAATGCGAACTGAGGGAGAGTTGATCACTCAATCATTTATTCTGTGCTCTGTATAAGAACACAAAAACCAGGAGCAGGAGTCGGCCATTTGGCCCTTCGAGCCTGCCTTCTTATGCACTGAAACAAATTTTAACCGTGTTTTTAAATGAGCAGTGCGAGATATTTAGAGGGCACATTTCAATGCTTCACAAAACCATTCCTTTCGCTACAGCCACCCAGGATCGATTCCCGGTTTGAGAAGTAACTTTGATATCACTGTTTGTAATTGAAATGGCGTCATTTTATTAAGTTCGATGGATGTCCCAAAGCACTTCAGAGTGGTGTCCAAACAAATGAGTTTGTAATTAAAAACACTGAATGTCAGGATTGGGATTTGAACCCACGCCTCCAGAGGAGACAGTGACCTGAACCAACGCCTTAGACCGCTCGGCCATCCTGACTGTTGGATGCGCCAGTTGCAAGTTATTACACTGGAAACCTTCAAAACGGGCACTGGTTCAGTGTAGCTGGAAGGCCCAGTGACCGGGATATCCTCTCCCCTGGGGTTTTCCTGAGCCTGTGCTCGATGTACGGGGAGCGTTGGCACGGGTCCGAGGTAGCTTACATGTGTAGGCTGCTTGCTGGCTTCAGGTGGTCTCTTACCAGTGTGATCAATTCTTCAAACGACTTGCTTGCTGGTCTCTCGTGTGCCAGCAGGTCCTTCATTGAAGCGTATGTTTTCGCGCCGCAGCTGGTCAAGAGATGGGCTCTTCTCTTGTCTGCCTTATTGTCGCCTAACCAGTCTTTGGTTACAAAGCTTTGCTGGAGCCTTTCTATAAAGTCCTCCCAATTATCTCCAGCATTGTATTTTTCATCTGAGCCGTTGGTCGCCATTCTGTGGATTCAGTAATCCTGTAACTCGTCGCCACTGAAAAGACCTGACCCTGTAATACAGACTTACACGAGGCACATACTGAAGTCAAGTTCACTCTGGACCTGCACCTTTATTACACAGCTCTCGAATGCCACACTTGCCTGAGACCTATCCTTATATACCTGTCTGGGAAAGGTATCCAGTGTCTCCTGCAAATGCATCCCTGGTGGTCAGGTAATTTTGTGGTTACAGGTCATCTCTGGTTACAGTCATGTATGGCATGGTAAGGTACAGTTATGTACAGTAGTGTGAGATACATGACAGTATTGGTATTTATGGTGATTACAGCAATTATTAATCGTCTCACAGACCTCAATTATTTTTACGCGATTAATTGATCGAGGATTAAAACCAGGTTAGTGCGCCAGATCTTAACCCCTCGACCACCAGGGAACAGTTACGATACATGTCGATATACTTATATGTATTTATATATGACCCTGAATATCAACGGCTACCTACCTAGACCTCGTGTTGCAACGGTAGTGTGTCTAACTTTGAGTGAGAGAAATTGTTCAACAGTGGCACCCATCTCATCTTTTGTTCACTTTTAAACACTAGAAACTGAGACAGGGGAATAAATAGAGAAACCAAAGCACAGGGTTACAGACAAGAGGAAGAGAGAAGGGGAAAAATACTGTCCATACCCAGAACGAATGCAGAAACCCCTCTGCTGCGCTCGGGGTGACCACCCACAGCCTGGATACACTAATGTCCCAACAGCTCATTGACTGTCGGAGTGGGACTGTGCGGTGCTTCAGAGGACAGCTCGAAAAAGCAAACTCACTGATTCCGTCTCATGTGCTCCTCCAATCAAGAAGAGCAACACACTAAAAATGCTCCAATAATGGTTACACCTTATCTTCAGATTTGTTAAACAGTTGGCTCGTTGGTGAAGGGGTATGATTCTTCTTTCGTGGTTGATACTTGAAATTTGCGAGAGGTCCCGGGTTCAAATCCTGGACGAGCCCTCAATTTACCCAAGAATTTTGAAATTGCATCGAACTTTTGCAAAGTAGGTCTTGCATTTCTTCAACACTTTTCAGGAACTCATGACGCCCCAACGCGCTTCATAGCCATTGAGTTATGTTTGAAGTGTTGAAGTGTTGTATTGTTGGGAAAAATGTGCCCAAATCACCCCACACGAACCGCAACTTTTTGCGAATGAGTTTGGTGCAAATAATCAGGTGCCTCAGGGACTTGGATTTTCTGTGAATGAGATTTGCTTGTACCTGCGTTCAAGCTTGAAACAGTAACTGGGCTTCCATCTCACGGGAGCAGTGTGTAGCGGTTAGTGAGTAGGTGACCAGGTTGATGTGCGCCGCTTTCAATCTTTGAAATTTCACCAAACAAAGAAACGGTGAATCCAACTGTCCCTGTAAGCGACGGATTGAAGGGATCGCTGCTCCAAACAGAGCTGGAACACGCACAGTGCAGGAATTGGGTCCGCAACATTAAATGTCAAAGTTATTAAGCAGACAGTAATTAAACATACACTTAACAGTACTTACAGCCAAACCATGCGAATGTTAGCCGAAGAACTCAAACACGTTACAGTTCCCAGCTCGGTGTACAAATTGATCAAACATTAATCGGGTTCTAAACTATCTGTTCCAAATGGCACATTTTATATCTTTTCCTTAGCCCTGCTACGTGACAATTTAAACTTTTAATAGTATTACCGAACACAAGTGCCCAACTTCTGATGGAAGGTCATTAACCTGAAACGTTAACTCTGTTTATCTCCCCACAGATGCTGCCTGACCTGCTCAGTGATTCCAGCATTTACTCTCTTTATTCTCCAAACTTATAATCAGAATATCACTTCCCTTGTCATCTAACTACACTCCTTCCTGATATGTAGCCTTGTCCTACAAACCAGGCTCCTTTCGGATGATTCAGGCATTCATTGGAATTATAACTTCTTAATGATAACAATTATGTGAAGTATGTAACGATGTAATACTTGCCACCAGAGCGCGCGACTGTTGGAGTCCTAATGGTCAACTGCCCACACGAACAGGGCCAGTATAAAAGGTTGGCTGCCATGTAGTGCAGGCACACTGCAGTTGTAATAAAGAAGACTAAGATCACACTAAAGTTAGCTCACAGAACTCAGCCTCGGGGATTCCTTCTATGCACAACAATTGGCGACGAGTAACAGAATTCGAATTTTCACGCAACCATGGCTGCTGTTGGAATATTAGAGAGATCCAAAGAGGATGATGATTGGGAAGCCTTCGTCGAGCAGCTCGACCTGTACTTTGTGGCCAACGAGCTGGAAGGAGACACTAACGTGGCCGAGCACAGGGCGGTTCTCCTCATCATCTGTGGGCCTAAAATATACAGTCTCATCAAGAATCTGCTCACACCGACAAAACCAAAGGAGAAGGAATATTCAGCGTTGTGCACACTGGTTTGGGACTTCCTAAAGCCGAAGGAGAGTATCCTCATGGCCAGATATCGTTTTAACACGCACCATCGCTCCGGGGACCAGGACCTAGCGGATTATGTCACTGACCTGAGACACCTCGCGGGACTTTGCTATTTTGGAGCTGCGTTGGGGCAAATGCTGTGTGACTTTTACGTGCTGGGCATCAGCCACGAGGTCATTCTTCGAAAGCTGCTGCCTGCTGAAACCCGAGACCAGAGCAGGGCCATCGCGATCGCCCAGGCATGCATGGCCACGGACGATAACACCAAACAGATATCTTCTCAACATCAAAGCTCATCGGCAAGTACTGTGCATAAAATGATGTCGCTAGCAGGCCGAAATGCATATGGCAGGGTCTATACGTCTGTGGCTGCAAGACCTGTGATGACTCAGATTCCGCCATCGGGGATCGATGTGAATCTATTAGCACCGTGTTGGTGCTGCGGGGATAATCCTCGGGCCCATCAATATCGATTGAAGCACTACGTGTGCAAAGGCTGCACAACGATGGAGTACCTCCAGTGAATATGCAAACGTGCTGTGACATACCACGTGGCAGAGGATGATCGATCCGGCACGGATTATGCAGCACAGGCAACTCATCCCGAGGAACAAGGACTCCCAGGTGCCGGTTGGGATGTTGCATTTTATCACAGAGGCTTTGAGGGTGTGGCCGAAACGTTTCCTCTGCCGACCTGGGGCTCGCTTACCGTGTCGGAGTTCTGAGTAGAGCGTTTGCTTAGAGAGTCTCGTGTTGGGCATGTGGACAATGTGGCAAGCCCAACGGAGCTGGCCGAGTGTGGTCAGTGCTTCAATGCTGGGGATGTTGGCCTGATCGAAAACACTGATGTTGGTGCGTCTGTCCTCCCAGGGGATTTGCAGGATCTTGCGGAGACAGCCCTGGACGTATTTCTCCAGTGAGTTGAGATGTCAGCTGTATATAGTCCATGTCTCGGATCCATACCGCGGGGCAGTTATCACCACCGCCCTGCACACCATAAGCTTGGTGCCAGATTTGAGGTCCTGGTCTTCAAACACTCTCCTGCTCAGGTGATCGAAGGCTGTGCTGGCACACTGGAGGCGGTGTTGGACCTCGTCTTCGATGTCTGCCCTTGCTGATAGTAGGTTCCCAAGGCGTGGAAAATGGTCCACGCTGTCGAAGGCCACACTTACAGCCTTCTTAAATATAGCACCCTCATTCTATTCTCTTGAAACAAGTTCCTGAATTCTCGGCTAGCTGTGTAGGTTAGAGCTGTGGTTTTATCCTGTGATAGATTCTATCATAGTGTTTCTGAAGTGTAGTAGTTATCACATTCGCCTCACACACGAAAGGTCCCCGGTCCGAAACCGGGCGGAAAGATCTTGAAAACTTGAAAATGGGCCGAATGGCTGACTCCTGTTCCTAACTCTTACGTTCTTATGATCTCTTGACCTTTCACAGGAGAACAAACTCTCCTCTAAACATGCATGAGAAAGCTCCAGAAAATATTTCCGTCCGAGGTGCTTTCGCGTGTGAGGCGAACGTGTTAACCGTTACACTGCGGAAACATCTCCACTTTCAGCACCAGATTACCAAAATTAAACCCAATGAGATCGGGATAAAGGTTCCTCACATGCTCAGGGCAAAATATCTGATTGATGGTCCACAAAAGAATGAACAAACTTCAGCACGAGGTCAGACGGAAATGTTAAGCGAGCACGTGGACTGCTGAATTGCACTTTTAAGGAGTTGGTGATGACAAAACAAATGGATTCCGCTTAAAGATCAGAAAAGTCACAAGTGGGATTCGAACCCTCACCTTCAGAGAAAACTGCAATTTGAACACAGCACCTTAGACCGCTCGGCCATCCTGACTATGCAGTGCTTTACTTGGCCACCTGCAGGTTGATTTTGAACTTTTGTGTCCTGTCACATGAAATAAATAATGGCAGCAGGCGTATCTCTGCCTGACACCGGGGAAACAGTGAGACAGACATTGCAGCAAGGGTTTGGTTGTTGTCAAACAGCAAATGAAATATTAATTCTGGTAGAAAAATATCCAAAAAAACACTGACCCTAACGTGATTTGAACACGCAACCTACTAACGTGGAATCAGACACACTACCGTTGCACCATGAGACCTACACAGTGAGCTGGAGATGTTCGTCTATATGAAGGTTCTGCAATACAAGGGGCTTTAAAATCCCCGCCCATTCCCACCAGGTATCACAAACAGCGCTCACCGGACAGTCACCGAATGGTTTGCTCGAAAACTTTTCTCTTGCTTTCACGGGAAACCATCATTAATTAACCCCTCACCTTCTTTTGCACAATGAAACAAATGCTAACTCAGGGACATTCCATACTTCAATCATTTGGCCTGTGCTTTACATCTTAACTCGAAAGCCACATCCCATTTTTCTCACTGTATTTTAGCTTTCTGGTTCAAAGTCTTCAGGGATCTGGGGCAACTTTTATCAAATTTAGCAGCACCGGTTTTTCCTATCGTGCACACAAAATAAAATCACTCGTGAAGATAAAATACCACCGTGCTTATTTTCAGATTCAATGCTGTCGGATTTCAAATAAAGTGAAAGAATTCTACAGTGAAAAGATTTGCAAGTGTTACTTGTATTTGTGTCTTCAATTAAACTTTGTGGCGTCTGACTCCCGTTGATGCCACTGCTGAATAAGAAAGGAGGGTTTGACGTTGACCAGCTCATCCTTTATATTCAGTTGTTTCTCACCCTTTGATGGGCTGCAGTGCAGCGGATATCACGTTGGCCTCACACGCAAAAGGTCCCCGGTGGATCCTTTTTCTCTCAGTCAAAGTTATCTATTTATTGAAGTGAAATAAAGAGCAATTAAGGAATAAGGGAGCCCTTTTACCAGGAGATAAAATTGCAAATGCTGGCAATTTCAGCAGGTCAGGCAGCATTTGCCAGGAGACGAAACTCGGGATTGAACCAGTGACCTTCCCCGTGTAATGCAAACGTGATAATCACTACACTACAGAAACCTCTGGTACAATAACCCCAACAGAGGGCAGGTGACCACAGATCACCGTCTGTGCTGCTCGGCATTGTGTGTTGGCTCACCGAAAACAACTTCTGTCCTGCACTGAATGTTCTCAATCCTTCACCTCCGCTGCCCTTTACAGAAATGTCAGGGATCACCCAGCCACCGTGTTCACTTCCACATCCTCACAGTGGGGCCACAGAGGCTCCTACCTTTCTCTCCGCGATCAGCGAACTCACCCAGTTTACAAAATTAAACCCGGAATACATGCCCGGAAAAGTCAGATAGTCTGTAAGCTCGGTCTATCACAGAAAGTATTGGTATTCATGGTGGTTACAGCAATTATTAATCGTCTCACAGACCTCAATTATTTTTATGCGATGATTTGATCGAGGATTGAAACCAGGTTAGTCCGCCGGGTATTAATCGCTCGACCACCAGGGAACTGTTGCGATACATGTCGATATATTTATATATATTTATATATGACGCTGAATATCAACAGCTACCTACCCAGACCTCGTGCTGCCCACGGTAGTGTGTCTAACTTTGAGTGAGAGAAATTGTTCCACAGTGAGACCCATTTCATCTTTTGTTCCCTTTTAAACACTAGAAACTGAGATAGGGGAATAAATAGAGAAACCAAAGCACAGGGTTATAGACAAGATGAAGAGAGAAGGGGAAATATACTGTCCCCACCCAGAACTAATGCAGAAACCCCTCTGCTGTGCTCGGGGTGACCACACACAGCCTGGATACACTAACGTCCCAACAGCTCATTGACTGTCGGAGTTGGACCGTGCGGTGCTTCAGAAGACAGGTCGAAAAAGCAAAGTCACTGATTCCATCTCATGTGCTCCTCCGATCAAGAATAGCAAGACACTAAAAATGTTTCAATAATGGTTACACCTTATCTCCACGTTTATCGAGCAGTTGGCTCGTTGGTCTAGGGGTGTGATTCTCGCTTCGGGGTTATTGCTTGAAATTTGCGAGAGGTCCCGGGTTCAAATCCCGGACGAGCCCAAAGTTTACCCAAAAATTTTGAAATCGCATCAAACTTTTGCAAAGAAGGACTTGCATTTCTACAACACATTTCAGGAACTCATGACGCACCAAAGCGCTTTGCATCTGTTGAGTTGTGTTTGAAGTGTTGTCGTGTGGGGAAAGATGTGCCCAAATCACCCCACATGAACCGCAACTCGTTGCGAAGGAGTTTGGTGCAAAAAATCAGGTGCCTCAGGGACTTGGATTTTCTATGAATGAGTTCTGCTTGTACCTGCGTTCAAGCTTGTAACAGTAACTGTGCATCCATCTCACGGGAGCAGCGTGTAGCGGTTAGTGAGTAGGTGACCAGGTAGATGTGCGCCGCATTCAATCTTTTAAATTTCACCAAACAAAGAAACGGTGAATCCAACTGTCCCTGTAAGCGACGGATTGAAGGGATCGGTGCTCCAAACAGAGCTGGAACACACGCAGTGCAGGAATAGTGTCGGCAACATTAAATGTCAGAGTTATTAAGCAGACAATAATGAAACATACACTTAATAGTACTTACACCCAAACCTTGCGAATGTTAGCCGAATAAAGCAAACACGTTGCAGTTTTCAGCTCGGTGGACAAATTGATCAAACATTAATCGGATTCAAACTATCTGTTCCAAATGCCACATTTTATATATTTTCCTTACCCCTGCTTCGTGACAATTGAAACTTTTAATAGTATTACGTAACACAACTGCCCAACTTCTGATGGAAGGTCATTAACCTGAAACGTTAACTCTGTTTCTCTCTCCACAGATGCTGCCTGGCCTGCTCAGTGTTTCCAGTATTTACTCTTTTTATTCTACAAACTTATCATCAGAGTATCACTTCCCTTGTCATCTAACTACGCTCCTTCCTGATATGTAGCCTTGTCCTACAAACCAGGCTCCTTTCTGATGACGCAGGCATTCATTGGAATTATAACTTCTTAACGATAACAATTATGTGAAGTATGTAACTCTGTCATACTTGCCACCAGAGGGCGTGAATGTTGGAGTCCTAATGGTCACCTGCCCACACCTGCAGGGCCAGTATAAAAGGTTGGCTGCCATGTTGTTCCGGCACTCTGGAATTGTAATAAAGAAGACGAAGATCACACTAAGTTTAGCTCACAGTACTCAGCCTCCTGGTGTTCTACTTTTCACAACAATTGGCGACGATTAACAGAATACAAACCTTCACACAACCATGGCTGCTGTTGGAATATTAGAGAGATTCAAAGAGAGTGAAATAAATGAGGGCCGCAGGCGGATCTCTGCCTGACACCGGGGAAACAGGGAGACAGACCTTGGAGCAAAGGGATATGGATGGAGTCGGTAAAACTTGAGGCATCTGATTCAGGAGAGTCGCGGGGCGTGGAAATTCGGGAGTTAATGACTTTGAAAGGAACATTTTTGTTTTGTGACGTTTTGTTCAGAGAAATGTTTGTGAAAGGAATTTTTTGCAGGAAGGGATGCAGCATTTATCCTTTTGCCTTAGCACTTGTTTCTGGCTGTCAGGATCACATTTCGTTTCAATGTTATTCTTCCAGAATTAATATTTCATTTGCTGTTTGACAATAACCAGACCCTTGCTCCAAGGTCTCTCTCACTCTTTCCCCGGTGTCAGGCAGAGATCTGCCTGCTGCCCTGATTTATTTCATGTAACAGGACACAAAAGTTCAAAATCAACCTGCAGGTGGCCACACACAGCACTGTATAGTAATGATGGCCGAGTGGTCTAAGGTGATGTGTTCAGGTCACTATAGATAGTGTTCGAATCCTATTGCAGACATTTCTTATATTGAATCATTAGGCAGAACCCATTTGCGTTGTCACCACCAACTCCTTAAAAGTGCGATTCAGCCGTCCACCTGCTCGCTTAACATTTCCGTCTGACCTGGTGCTGAAATTTGTTCATTCTTTTGTAGAACGACAATTATTTATTTTGCCCTGAGCATGTGAGGAACTTTTCTCCCGATCTCATTGGGTTTAATTTTGTTAATCTTGTGCTGAAAGTGGAGATGTTTCCGCAGTGTAACGGTTAACACCTTCTAGTTTTTTGAGTTCATGCTCAACTTTCACCTTGAGTGCATATGGTACGGAACGGGGCTTGTAGTAAACCAATCTAGCGTCCTTCTGTACCCTGACACTCGCCTTGAAGCCTTGGATCGGACTGTCCGTTTCGCAGAACACCTTTGGATACTTCTTGATAACCTCATCCGTTGATGAAAATCTCGCTTCCACACAGAAAATCTGACTACAATCCAGCTTCAGTGAGCTTAATCAATTTCTTCCTTGTAAGGCAGACTTGTCTCTTTTCACTACTATTCGAGGCAAGTTCTGAAATTAATCTTTATATTTCACCGATCGTTACAGTGATATGACCAACCACAGGAATTTACTCTCCCGAGTAGCCTCGCTGCTCTATCTTGGGTTTCTCCAGTTGGAAATCACGCATCTATGTGGATTTTGATGCTTTCCGAATCACTGTCCGTTAAACTAGTGCTCCTGATGATGTGTAACTCTAACATCTCATCGTCCTGTTGTTGGTCTTCCATACTATGTAGTCTCTTGGGATTTCTACTCATAGCTTTGAACGCTGGAGTCATAGCTTTAAAAATAGGTTTACCCTTCAGTCGGCATGCCTTCGCAAGATGCCCAGTCTTTCTGTCGAAGAAACACTCTGCCTTCACGTGTGGAGAACTTTGAGCAATGTGTTGTCCCAGGCACCTACAGCATGACTTCGACGCTTTGGTAGAATTTCCAGATTCTGAGGCTTTTGGCTCCCTTGTTATACCTTCAAATGCTCTGATAATGACTCCACGAGACAATGTGTCGTTATTTAACTGTAGTGACCTGAGTCCTTTATTAATAACCACAGAGTGAGGATCACACCTGGTGGCCTGCCTTTTATACTAGGCCAGGCTCACCTGTGCAGGTAAGCTACAAGTCTCCCACTGCAGTGCCCTCTGGTGGCACACCTTGTAATAGTACAAGCAGTAACCATGTCGAACACATGACAGGTGTCACTGTGGAACCGTTTCTCTCACTCAAAGTTAGACGCACTACCGTGGGCGCCACGAGGTCTAGGTAGGTAGCCATTGACATTCAGGTTCATATATAAATATATATAAATATATCGACGTGCATCGTAACTATTCCCTGGTGGTCGAGGGTTAAGATCCGGTGCACTAACCTGGTTCGACATGTATCGTAACTGTTCCCTGGTGGTCGAGGGGTTAAGACCCGGAGCACTAACCTGGTTTCAATCCTCGATCAATTCATCGCAGAAAAATTATTGAGGTCTGTGAGACGCTTAATAATTGCTGTAATCACCATGAATACCAATACTCTCTGTGATAGACCGAGATTACAGACTATCTGGCTTCTCCTGCACTTTGCCGGGCATGTGTTTGGGGTTTAATTTTGTAAACTGGGTGAGTTCGCTGATCGCGGGGAGACGGTAGGAGCCTCTGTGGCCCCACTGTGAGGATGTGGAAATGAACACGGTGGCTGGGTGATCCGTGACATTTCTGTAAAGGGCAGCGGAGGAGAAGGATTGAGAATTCTCAGTGTGGGACAGAATTTGTTTCAGGAGAGCCAACACATTCCCGATCAGCACAGAGGGAGCTCACTGGTCAGCTCCTCGCTGAGGGGGCTGTTGTGCCAGAGGTTTCTGTAGTGTAGTGGTTATCACGTTTGCCTTACACGCAATAGGTCCCAAGTTCAATCCCAGGCAGAAACATTATTTTTAAACTTGCTGTGGATGAACAATCGGAGGCGAGTTTAGTCTCCCTGCAAATGCTGCCTGACCAGCTGAGATTTCCAGCATTTGCTGTTTTTATTTGCTATTTATTCTCCTGGCAATAGGGCTCCTTTATTCATTAAGTGCTCTTTATTTCACCAATAAATAGATAACTTTGAGTGAGAGAAAACGGATCCATGGGGACCTTTTGCGTGTGAGGCCAAAGCGATATCCGCTACACTGCAGCCCATCATAGGGCGAGAAACCACTGAATATAAAGGATGAGCTGACAAATATCAGGGGCAGTGCAGTCTGGTCAATGTCAAACCCTCCTCTCTTATTCAGCAGTGGCATGAACGGGAGTCAGACGCCACAAAGTTTAATTAAAGACACAAATACAAGTAACACTTGCAAATTTATTAGTGTAAAATTCTTTCACTTTATTTGAAATGCTACTGCGTTAAATCTGAAAATACACACGGTGGGATTTTATCTTCACTACTGATTGTATTTTGTGCGCACGGTAGGAATAATCGGTGCTGATAAATTTGATAAAATTTGCACCAGATTCCTGGTGTCATCGGCAATGAACACTTTGAACCAGAAAGCTAAAATACAGTGAGTAAAATGGGTTAACATACATAAGAACATATGAAATAGGAGCAGGAGTGGGCCATACGGCCCCTCGATCCTGCTCCACCATTTGATACGATCATGGCTGATCTGATCATGGACTCAGTTCCACTTCCCTGGCCGCTCCCCAAAGCACAGGCCAAATGATTGAAGTATGGAGCGTCCCTGAGTTAGCATTTGTTTGATTGTGCAAAAAAGGTGAAGCGTTAATTAATGATGCTTTCCTGTGAAAGCAAGATAAAAGTTTTCGAGCAAGCCATCCGGTGACTGTCAGGTGAGCGCTGCTTGTGATACCTGGTGGGAATGGGCGGGGATTTTAAAGTCCCTTGTATTGCAGAACCCTCATATAGACGAACATCCCGCAACGACTGTGTAGACCTTGTTGTGCAATGGTAGTGCGCCTGACTCTTGATCAACGAGTTGCGTGTTTAAATCATGTCGTGGTCACTGTTCTTTTAGCAATTGCTGTTTCACAATAACCAGTCACTTGCTGCAATGTCTGTCTCACTGGTTAGTAGTGGTCGGGTTGGGGACAGCATCAAAGAAGAAAGAAGGGATGTGTGCAGTGGTGGTACAGCAGTTATCATGGGTAATTTTATCTACATCGTGATTGAGCTAAACACATGGTAGTGATGTGTTGGAGGAGGATTTCATGGAGTGTATTATGGATGGTTTTCTCAACCCAGAAGAGATCTGGCCATTCTTGACTGGGTGATGTGTAATGAGAAGGGACTAATTATCAATCTTGTTGTGCGAGGCCCCTTGGGGACGAGTAACATAATATGGTAGAATTCTTCATTAAGATGGAGAGTGTCACAGTTATTTCAGAAACTTGGGTCCTGAACTTAAGGAAAGGTAACTTTGACGGTATGAGGTGTGAATTGGCTAGAATAGACTGGCCAATGATACTTAAAGGGTTGATGGTGGATAGGCAATGGCAAACAGTTAAAGATCACACGGGTGACTTCAGCAATTGCACATCGCTGTCTGGAGTAAAAATATAACGGAGAACGTTGCTCAACCGTGGCTAACAAGGGAAATTAAGGATAGTGTTAAAAACAAGGAAGAGGAAAATAAATTGGCCAGAAAAAGGAGCAAACCTGAGAACTGGGAGAAATTTTGAATTCAACAGAGGAGGACTAAGGGTTTCATGAGGAGGGGGGAAATGGATTTTGAGAGGAAGCTTGCTTGGAACATAACAACTGACTGCAAAAGCTTCTGTAATCATGTGAAGAGAAAACGATTAGTGAAGACAATTGTAGGTCCCTTGCAGTCGGATTCAGGTGAATTTATATTGGGGAACAAAGAAATGGCAGACCAATTGACCAAATACTTCAGTTCCGTCTTCACGAAGGAAGACACGAATAACCTTCCAAAAGTACTCGGGGACCGATGGTCGAGTGAGAATGAGTAACTGAAGGATATCCTTATGTGGTGGGAAATTGATGGGATTGAAGGATGATAAATCCCCGGGGCCTGATAGTCTGCATCCAAGAGTACTTAAGGAAGTCGCCCTAGAAATAGTGGATGCATTGGTGATCATTTTCCAACAGTCTATTGACTCGGGATCAGTTCCTATGGACAAGAGAGTAGCTAATGTAAAAAATACTTTTTAAGAAGGGAGGGAGAGAGAAAGCGTGTAATTATACACCGGTTAGCCTGAATCAGTCGTGGGGAAAATGTTGGAATCAATTATTAAGGATGAAATAGCAACGCATTTGGAAAGCAGTGACAGGATCGGTCCAAGTCAGCATGGATTTATGAAAGGGAAATCATGCTTGACAAACCTTTTGGAATTTTTGAGCCTGTAACGAGTAGAGTGGACAAGGGAGAACCAGTGGAAGTGGTATATTTGGACTTTCAAAAGGTTGTTGACAAGGGTCCACACAAGAGATTGCTGTGCAAAATCAAAGCACATGGTATTGGGGGTAATATACTTACGTGGATAGAGAACTGGTTGGCAGACAGAAAGCAGAGAGTCGGGATAAAAGGGTCCTTTTCAGAATGGCAGGCAGTGACTAGTGGACTGCCGCAGGGCTCAGTGCTGGGACCCCAGCTCTTTACAATACACATCAATGATTTGGATGAAGGAATTGAATGTAGATTTGCAGATGAAACAAAACTGGGTGGCGGTGTGAGCTGTGAGGGGGACGCTAAGAGACTGCAGGGTGACTTAGACAGGTTAGGTGAGTGGGCAAATTCATGGCAGATGCAGTATAACGTGGATAAATGTGAGGTTATCCACTTTGAGGGCAAAAACGTGAAGACAGAATATTATCTGAATGGTGGCAGATTAGGAAAAGTGGAGGTGCAATGAGACCTGGGTGTCATGGTTCATCAGTCACTGAAAGTTGGCATACAGGTACAATAGGCAGGAAAAAGGTAAATCGTATGTTGGCATTTATAGCTAGGTGATTTGAGTATAGGAGCAAGTATTTCTTATTGCAGTTGTACAGGGCCTTGGTGAGTCCTCAACTGGAATATTGTTTTCAATTTTGGTCTCCTAATCTGAGGAAGGACGTTCTTGCTATTGAGGGAGTGGAGCGAAGGTTCACCAGACTGATTCCCGGGATGCCTGGACTGACATATGAGGAGAGACTGGATCAACTGGGCCTTTATACATTGGAGTTTAGAAGGATGAGAGGGGATCTCATCGAAACATATCAGATTCTGATGGGACAGGACTGGTTAGATGTCGGTAGATTGTTCCAGATACTGGGGAAGTTGGAGCAGGCTCGAGGGGCTAGATGGCCCACTCCTGTTCCTAATTCTTATGTTCTTATAGCAATTGATTAACATTGAAACGAAATGTGACCTGACACCCAGAAAGAAGTGTTGAGGCAGAAGGTTAAATGCTGCATCCCTTTCTGCAAAAAATTCCTTTCACAAACATTTCTGTGACCGAAACGGCACAAAACAAAAATGTTCCTTTCAAAGTCATTAAACTCCCGATTTTCCGTGCCCCCTGAATCTCCTGAATTAGATGCCTCTAGATTTGCTGACTCAATCCATGTCCCTTTGCAATGTTCTGCTTCCACCCACACTATCAAATGCGCTACTAACTTATCGAATCATGGAATGGTTACAGCACGGAAGGCCATTAGGCCCATCGAGACCGTACCGACTATAAGCGAGTCCCACTCCCCCGCCCTTTCCCCGGAGCCCTGCAATTGTTTTTCCTTCAGACACTTATCCAACTCCCATCAGAAAGATAAGATTGCATCTGTCTCCACCGCCATTTCAAGCCGTGCATCCCGGATCCTAACCACTCGCTCCTGTTCCTATGTGTGAAGTCTGGGAAACACGAGATCAATTCCTGCCACACTCACAGCCTTTCTAAATATAGCACCGTCATTCTATTCTCGTAGAACCAGCTCCTGAAGTATCGGCCAGCTGTGTAGGTTAAAGCTCTGGTTATGTTCCTAGCAGTGAGTCAATCGCAATGTTTCTGTAGTGTAGTGGTTATCACGTTCGTCGAACACGCGAAAAATCCCCGGATCGAAACCGGGTGGAAACATTTTCAACATTGTTCAATTAAATATTAGAAAAAATGGAATAATTGACATCAATGATTCAATATTAACAAAGTTGATGTTTGTTTCTGCTGATGTTAATAACCCTTCAACTAGGCTGGAGTTTAATATTTTGATATTTCAAATAACATTATTAATATTTGATGTCACCAAGATAAGAGAGACTAATGGATGTCCTGTTTCTGACTGCTCCATTTTTGATCGGGGCGGAGGAGTGGTGAGAGATCGGGGCCCAGGAGCGTCGTGATCGGGTCTCAACAGAGGCGAGGGCCCAGGGACAGCACGGGCCAGCCCATTCTGCGTTCGATGGATAGTCGGCGCATGTGTACACAATTGGGCCATGCAGCAGAGCTTGGTCAATGGTCGCCTTGGGTAATCCTTGCCTCTGGACCAAGACCAAGCTCTGTCAAGCCCGTGTGGTGGTTGGTGTGCAACGGTAACACCACGTTAAAAAAATCCACCCACAGGCATCTTCCACCCTTCAGGATGTAGTTCGGGACCTAGATTTTCAGGTCCCTCATCGTAACACCTGTGAACTCAGCCCTTTTTAGAGTGGAAACAAATCATCCTCGATACGAGGGACTGCCTATACTAGACTATCAACAGTGTCTCACAGCCCTGTTACATTGGCTGGTTTCTCTGTACAGTTCTGTACACACTCAAACTCTACACAGTGTCTCTCACTCCCTCCCATTTCCAGCCCTGACGGTGCAGAAAGCCCCTCTCAAAGCTGCACGTTCCGGCTGCTTTCAGTTGAGCTGTGAGAGATTATTAAAGGATCCTGCATCTCCGCCTCGCTTCACAACAGCAGATCGAAGCCGCAAACAACCCATCGACTGATCGCTCGTCCCCAGCTCCAGCGTGAGTGAGGCCGGGACTGTCATGTATTCAATCAGCATTGTAACCCATGTATAATCTGACCTAAGTTGTACACTATGAGAACAATGACCACTATGTGGTGAACTTGTGGGAGACACTCCTAACCTGGACCTTCAGGTATAAAAGGGGAAGCTCCACTCACTTCCATCACTTGAGTGCTAAGAAATAAAGGACAGGTCACAGACTGACCTTCTCTGAAGCATGGGCCTCGTGTGCATTTACACTGTATAGTAATGACGTATCAATGGCGATGAGAAACTGGGATTTAAACCACACGAGCATGGCCACTAGCTGAACCGACAAGAGGTACTGTATTAAGCAATGGTTGGGACAGAGATTCAACATTGTTAAAGCATCACACACTTCTCCAGGCAGCCAAGGGCAGTCAGGCATGTCCCAATATGTAGCCATACCCAGAGGGGAATTTCGACAGAGACAATGGCAAGCTGAACGGTGATTCACGTCATTGCAAGGGACAATGCGGCCAGTAATGGGTCCATCAACACCTGTATATGGTGCACTCAAGGACAATCACGGGGCAGTCAGTGACGATCGACTGGCAAGAGACCTTTTGTTTCCAACAGCAGCTCATGTTGGAGGCGTGGAGGCACGCACTCAGCCTGAGTTTGCAGAGATGAGCTAAATACCTGCAGAAATTGCAGAAATGAACACTGGGGGAAATCGCTGGAAGCTGAAGTTCAGCGAGTTCATGTGGAGCACGGATACAGTTCATACACCAGGACGCCACCGATAATGATGAACGTGCTCCTCAATGGCATCCCAGTATCAGTGGAGCTGGAGACGTGGGCCAGCCAGTCCCTGATGGGTATCAAATAGTTCGAAAAGTTGTGGGCGTCCAAGGCCAGGAGGCCAAAATCATCGCCGATTGACGCACAGCTAACAACATGCACAAAGGAGATCATTCCGGTGCTAGGCAGCGCCACAGTAGTCGTGACCCACAAAGTTCGCTTGCTGTCACGAACTGGAAATTTGGCGATGTCAATGCAATTTCCTCTGTGGAGCGAGTATCATGCTCACAGATCCTGGACAAATTTGACTCATTATTTCAACCCGGCACTTTCATTGGGGCCAAGGTAGTGATTCACATAATCCCGGACGCCAGGCCAGTACACCACAAGGCCAGGGCAGAACCGTATGTGATGCGGGAAACGACAGAAGGCGAATTGGACCGTCTGCTAAGGGAAGGCATCATCTCCCCAGTCGAATTCAGTGACTGGGCGAGCCAGATTGTGCCGGTGCTCAAGGCGGATGGGTCGGTCAGGATATGTGGTGATTACAAGGCCACCATCAATCGCGTGTCACCCCAAGACCAGTATCCGCTACTGAAAGCGGAGGACCTCTTTGCGACGGTATCCGGTGGCAAACATTTTTCAAAATTAGACCTGACCTCAGCTGACATGACCCAGGAGCTGGCGAGTGAGCCGAAGAAGCTGACCACCATCACGACACACAAGGGATTGTTTGAGTACAACAGATGTCGGTTCGGGATTCGTTAGGTTGCCGCAATCTTACAATGAAATATGGAAAGCCTCCTCAAGTCGATTCCAGGGACGGTGGTTTTTCAGGACGACATCCTCATCACGGGTTACGATACTGAAGAACACCTCCACAACCTGGAGGAGGTGCTACGCATACTGGACCGGATAGGACTGCGACTGAAAAAGGCGAAGTGCATCTTCACAGCTCCAGAGGGATAATTCCTGGGGAGGAGGGTAGCAGCAGACGGGATCAGCCCTACTGCCTCCAAAACGGAAGCGATCCAGAGAGCACCCGGACCCCGTAACACGACGGAGCTGCATTCGTTCCTGGGGCTCCTGAACTATTTTGGTAACTTTCTTCCCAAATTGAGCAAACTGCTAGAGCTGCTACACGTGATCCTATGCAAAGGTCGCGAATGTGTCTGGGGGGACAGCCAGGAAAGGACTTTTAATAGAGCACGCAATTTGTTATGTTCCAACACTCTGTTAACACTATATGACCCATGTAAGAAGCTTGTGTAACGATGCGTCGTCCGATGGTGTCGGATGTGTTGCAGCATGTCAATGCCAAGGGTCAGTTGCAGCCGGTAGCTTCGGCCTCCGGAAGTCTGTCCCAGGCAGAAAGGGGATACGGGATGGTAGAAAAGGAAGCGCTCGCATGTGTTTTTGCAGTGAAGAAAATGCACCAATACCTGTTTGGCAGGAAATTTGAGCTGGAGATAGATCACAAACCCCTAACGTTCCTTTTGGCCGACAACAAGGCCATAAATGCAAACGCATCGGCCCGCATACAGAGGTGGGCACTAACGTTAGCCGCCGATGACTACACAATTCGGCACAGACCGGGCACCAAAAATTGCGCCGATGCACTCAGCAGGCTCCCACTCGCCACCACTGAGGGGGCGACCGAGCATGGTGCTGAGATGGTCATGGCTGTTGAAGCATTCGGAAGTGAAGGCTCACCCGTGACAGCCCGTCAGATTAAAGTCTGGACAAATAGAGACCCGCTATTGTCTCTCGTCAAAAATGTGTCCTGAATGGGGACTGGGCTGCCACGTACAGGGCATGTCCTGAGGAAGTTAAACTATTTCACCGGCGCAGGGATGAACTCTCGATTCAGGCCGATTGCCGACTGTGGGGAAACTGCGTAGAAACCAGATGTGCAGAGAGGTGTTCATCAGAGAACTCCACAATGAGCACACGGGCATTGTCATGAGGAAGGCAATTGCCAAGTCACACATTTGGTGTCTAGGGATAGACGCAGATCTGGAACTTTGTGTTCGCAGGTGCAACACGTTTGCCCAGCTGACTAATGCGCCAAGGGAAGCCCACCTAAGCCCCTGGTCCTGGCCCACCAAGCCTTGGGCACGCATACATTAGGACTACGCAGGTCCTTTCAAAAATATTTTTGGTTGTTGTCGACGCCTACTCCATAAGAAACATAAGAAACATAAGAATTAGGAAGAGGAGTAGGCCATCTTCCCCCTCGAGCATGCTCCGCCATTAAACAAGATCATGGCTGATCTGGCCGTGGACTCAGCTCCACTTACCCGCCCGTTCCCGTAACCCTTAATTCACTTAGTGGTTAAACATCTATCTATCTGTGACTTGAATACATTCAATCAGCTAGCCTCAACTGCTTCCTTGGGCAGATAATTCCACAGATTGACAAACCTCTGGGACAAGAAATTCCTTCTCAACTCGGTATTAAATTGGCTCCCCCGTATTGTGAGGCTGTGCCTCCTAGTTCTAGTCTCCCCTACCAGTGGAAACAACCTCTCTGCCTCTATTTTGTCTATCCCTTTCATTATTTTAAATGTTTCTATGAGATCACCCCTCATCCTTCTGAACTCCATCGAGTAAATACCCAGTCTCCTCAATCTATCATCATAAGATAACCCCCTCATCTGCGGAACCAACGAGTGAATCGTCTCTGTAACCCCTCCAATGCCAGTATATCCTTCCTTAAGTAAGGTGACCAAAACTGCACGCAGTACTCCAGGTGCGGCCTCACCAATACCCTATACAGTTGCAGCAGGACCTCCCTGCTTTTGTACTCCATCCCTCTCGCAATGAAGGCGAACATACCATTCACTTTCCTGATTACCTGCTGCACCTGCAAACTAACTTTTGGGGATTCATGCACAAGAACCTCGAGGTCTCTCTGCACCGCAGCATGTTGTAATTTCTCCCAATTCAAATAATATTCCCTTTTACTGTTTTTTTTCCCAAGGTGGATGACCTCACACTTTCCGACATTGTATTCCATCTGCCAAACCTTAGCCCATTCCCTTAACCTATCCAAATCTCTTTGCAGCCTCTCTATGACCTCTACACAACTCGCTTTCCCACTAATCTTTGTGTCATCTGCAAATTCTTTTACACTACACTCTGTCCCCTCTTCCAGGTCATCTATGTATATTGCATACAGTTGTGGTCCTAGCACCGATCCGTGTGGCACACCACTAACCACCGATTTCCAAACTGAAAAGCACCTATTTATCCCGACTCTCTGCTTTCTGTTCGCCAGCCAAATCTCGATCCATGCTAATACATATCCTCTGACTCCGCGTACCTCTATCTTCGGAAGTAACCTTTTGTGTGGTACCTTATCGAAAGCCTTTTGGAAATATAAATACACCACATCCATCGGTACACCTCTATCCACCATGCTCGTTATATCCTCAAAAAATTCCATTAAATTAGTTAAGCTTGATTTCCCCTTCATGAATCCATGCTGTGTCTGCTTGAGTGCACTAAGCCTATCTCGATGTCCCGCTATTTCTTCCTTAATGATAGTTTCAAACATTTTCCCCACGACAGATGTTAAACTACCCGGCCTATTGTTACCAGCCTTTTGTCTGCCCCCTTTTTTAAACAGAGGCGTAACATTAGCTGCTTTCCAATCCGCTGGTACCTCCCCAGAGTCCAGAGAATTTTGGAAGATTATAACGAATGCATCTGCTATAACTTCCGCCATCTCTTTTAATACCGTGGGATGCATTTCATCAGGACCAGGGAA
Source organism: Pristiophorus japonicus (assembly GCF_044704955.1). NCBI lineage: Eukaryota > Metazoa > Chordata > Chondrichthyes > Pristiophoridae > Pristiophorus > Pristiophorus japonicus. The sequence continues at coordinate 1,022,626 of NW_027250756.1, forward strand.
CTTGTCTACCTTGAATCCCATTAACCAGTCCAGCACTACCCGCCTAGTGATAGTGATTGTCTCAAGGTCCTCCCTTCCCACATTCCTGTGACCAGCAATTTCTGGCATGGTTTTTGTGATTTCCACTGTGAAGACCGAAGCAAAATAATTGTTTAAGATCTCAGCCATTTCCACATTTCCCATTATTAAATCCCCCTTCTCATCTTCTGAGGGACCAACATTTACTTTAGTCACTCTTTGCCATTTTATATATCGGTAAAAGCTTTTAATATCTGTTTTTATGTTTTGCGCAAGTTTAATTTCGTAATCTATCTTTCCTTTCTTTATTGCTTTCTTAGTCATTGTTTGCTGTCGTTTAACATTTTCCCAATCTTCTCGTTTTCCACTAACCTTGTCCACCTTATACGCATTGGTTTTAATTTGATACTCTCCTTTATTTCCTTGGTTATCCACGGCAGGTTATCCCTTCTCTTACTGCCCTTCTTTTTCACTGGAATATATTTTTGTTGTGCACTATGAAAGAGCTCCTTCAAAGTCCTCTGCTGTACCTCAATTGTGCCACCGTTTAGTCTGTGTTCCCAGTCTATTTTAGCCAACTCTGCCCTCATCCCACTGTAGTCCCATTTGTTTTCGCATTGTATGCTCGTTTGAGACATTACTTCCTCACCCTCAATCTATATTACAAATTCAACCAAACTGTGATCACTCATTCCGAGAGGATCTTTTACTAGGAGATCGTTTGTTATTCCTGTCTCATTGCACAGGACCAGATCTAAGATACCTTGCTCCCTTGTCGGTTCTGTAACATATTGTTCTCTGAAACAATCCTGTATGCATTCTATGAATTCCTCCTCCAGGCTACCCCGTGCGATTTGAATTGACCAATCAATATGTAGGTTAAAATCCCCCATGATTACTGCCGTTCCTTTTTCACATGCCTCCATTATTCCCTTGATTATTGCCCGCCCCACCGTCAATTTATTATTTCGGCGCCGATAAACTACGCCCACCAGTGACTTTTTCCCCTTACTGTCTCTAATCTCCACCCACAATGATTCAACATTTTGTTCATTAGAGCCAATATCATCTCTCACAACTGCCCTGATATCATCCTTTATTAACAGAGCAACCACACCTCCTTTCCCTTCTTGTCTATCTTTCCGAATTGTCAGCTACCCCTGTATGTTTAATTCCCAGTCTTGGCCACCCTGCAACCACGTTTCTGTAATGGCCACCAAATCATACCTATTTGTCATGATTTGTGCCGTCAACGCATTTACTTTATTTTGAATGCTGCGTGCATTTAGGTAAAGTATTTAATACTAGTTTTTAATCCATGATTTTTAGTTTTGTCCCCTCCTGCAGCCCCTTTATATTCATACATATTGTCCCTTCCTATCACCTTGCGGTTTACAATTACCCCAGTGCTACTCTGCTCTGTTGCCTCCTGCCTTTTGCATTCTTTCTTGGGGTCCTGTTTATCTGCGCTCTCAACCACTCTAGCTCAGAGCCCTCTCCTGCGTTTCGAATACTCCTCGCATTGAGGCACCGAGCTTTCAGGCTTGCCTTTTTTTTACACTTTGACCCTTTAGAATTTTGATGTACAGTGGCCCTTTTTGGTTTTTGCCTTGGTTTTCTCTGCCCTCCACTTTTACTCATCTCCTTTCTGTCTTTTGTATCTGTCTCCATTTTGTTTCCCTCTGTCTCCCTGCATTTGTTCCCATGCCCCTGCCCTATCAGTTTAACTCCTCCCCAACAGCACTAGCAAACACTCCCCCCTAGGACTTTGGTTCCGGACCTTCCCAGGTGCAGACCGTCTGGTTTGTACTGGTCCCACCTCCCCCACAACCGGTTCCAATGCCCCAGGAATTTGAATCCCTCCCTGCTGCACCACTGCTCAAGCCACGTATTCATCTGAGCTATCCTGCGATTTCTCATCTGACCAGCACGTGGCATTGATAGCAATCCCGAGATTACTACTTTTGATGTCCTACTTTTTAATTTAGCTTCTAGCTCTTTAAATTCATCTCGTAGGACCTCACCCTTTTTTTTACCTAAATCTTTGGGACCAATGTGCACCACTACAACTGGCTGTTCACCCTCCCTTTTCAGAATGTCCTGCACCCGCTCCAAGACATCCTTGACCCTTGCACCAGGGAGGCAACATACCATCCTGGAGTCTCGGTTGCGGCCGCAGAAACGCATATCTATTCCCCTTACAATCGAATCCCCTATCACTATCGCTGTCCCACTCTTTTTCCTGCCCTTCTGTGCAGCAGAGCCAGCCATGGTGCCATGAACTTGGCTGCTGCTGCCCTCCCCTGATGAGTCATCCCCCTCAACAGTACTCGATGTGAGGCCAACGTGATATCCGCTACACTGCAGCCCATCAAAGGGCGAGAAACCACTGAATATAAAGGATGAGCTCACAAATATCAGGGGCAGTGCAGTCTAGTCAATGTAAACCCTCCTTTCTTATTCAGCAGTGGCATGAATGGGAGTCAGACGCCACAAAGTTGAATTAAAGACACAAATACAAGCAACACTTGCAAATCTTTTCAGTGTAAAATTTATTTGAAATGCTGCTGCGTTGAATCAGAAAATACGCACGGTGGGATTTTATCTTCACTACTGATTATATTTTGTGTGCACGGTAGGAATAACCGGTGCTGTTAAATTTGATAAAAGTTGCCCAAGATTCGTGGTGTCATCGGCAATAAAGATTTTGAACCAGAAATCTACAATACAGTGAGTAAAATGGGATATGGTTTTCGAGTTAAGATGCAAAGCACAAGACAAATGATTGAAGTATGGACTGTTCCTGAGTTAGCATTTGTTTGATTGTGCAAAAGAAGGTGAGGGGTTAATTTATGATGGTTTCCCGTGAAAGCAAAAGAAAAGTTTAAGAAGAAACTATACGGTGCCTGTCAGGTGAGCGCTGCTTGTGATACCTGGTGGGAATGGGCGGAGATTTTAAAGCCGCTTGTATTACAGAACCTTCATATAGACAAACATCTCCAGTTCACTGTGTAGGTCTGATGGAGCAACGGTGGTGTGTCTGACTTCAGATCCGAAGGTTACGTGTTCAAATTACGCCGTGGTCACTTTAATTGAGTTGATATCCCTCAGCAACAGGTGATGTGTGTGTCCCTCGTAACAGCCCGTCGAGCACAGAGTCCTGTGTTACGGAGCTGCTCGATGTGAACCTCGACAAAACCACTGCTTCTGTGTCCAAACTGGGTTTCCTGATGGTCTAGTGGTTAGGATTTAGCGCTCTCACCGCCGTGGCCCCGGTTAGATTCGCGGTCAGGGAAATTGTAATGTTAATTCAAAACCTTATAAAAAAATAGTTCATCTATTTTACACATCTTTATGCATCTCCTCTGCAAAAAAAAAAGAACCATTGATTTAAACATCATTAATTAATTCATAAAATTCTATTGTCATATGATATATTTTGCTCTGAGCAGATGAGGAGCTTTTGTGCCGATGCCATTGGGTTTAATTCTGGTAATCTGGTGCTGAAAGCGGAGATGTTTCCGCAGTGTACCGCAAATCATAGACACCATCAGATGAAGTCTCTCGGGATCGAGGAGGACTTGCTTCCATCCAAAAGTGAGTCCTTTGATGGCTGAACAGTCCGATAGGAGAGCCACAGAACCTGTTACAGGTGGGACAGACATACGTCGAGGGAAGGGGTCGGTGGGACTGGTTTGCCGCGTGCTCCTTCCGCTGCCTGCGCTTGGTCTCTTCATGCTCCTTGCATCGAGACTCAAAGAGCTCAACGCCCTACCGGATGGACTTTCTCCACCTCGCGCGGTCTGCGGCCAGGGTCTCCCAGGTGTCAGTGGTGATGTCGCACTTTACCAGGGAGACTTTGAGGGTGTCCTTGTAACGTTTCCGCTGTACTTCTTTGGCTCGTTTACCCTGAAGGAGCTAATCATAAACACGTAAGGATTCGGGGCCGGAGTTGGCTATTCGTCCCCTCGAGCCTGGTCCACCATTCAAGAAGACCCTGGCAGTTCTTCAACAGCAAGCTTCGACATCTGGGGCGGAGCCAACAGGCGCCTGGCTGCAATGAGTGATAAAAACCTACGTTGGACAGAAGCCTGGCTAGCTCAGTCGGTAGAGCATGCGACTCTTAATCTCAGGGTCGTGGGTTCGAGCCCCACGTTGGGCGATTGTATTTCTTTTCATTTAATGTTGCTTTCTTGGAAAACCTCTGACCGAAACGGCACAAAACAAAAATGTTCCTTTCAAAGTCATTGAACTCCGAAATTTCAGCGCGCCACGAATCTCCTGAATCAGATGCCTCTAGTTTTGCCGACTCAATCCATGTCTCTTTGCAATGTTGTGCTCCCACCCACACTATGAAATGTGCCACTAACTTATCGAATCATGGAATGGTTACAGCACGGAAGGCCATTCGGCCAATCGAGCCCGTGCCGACTCTCAGCGAGTCCCACTCCCCCGCTCTTTCTCTGTAGCTCTGCAATTGTTTTTCCTTCAGACCCTTATCCAACTTCCGTCTGAAAGATAAGATTGAGTCTGCTTCCACCGCCCTTTCAAGCCGTGCATTCCAGATCCTAACCACTCGCTGCTAAATGGCCATCTCCTGTTCCGATGTGTAAAGTCTGTGAAACACGAGATCAATTACTGCCAAACTCACAGCCTTCCGAAAGAGAGCACCATCATTCTATTCTCGTAAAACCAGCTCCTAAGAAGTATCGGCCAGCTGTGTTGGTTAAAGCTCTGGTTTTATACCTAAGATTACTTTAACTGTAGTGTAGTGGTTATCTCGTTTGCCTCACACGCGAAAGGTCTCTGGTTCGAGCACGGGTGGGAACGTTATTTTGGAGACTATTTTTGCTGTGAAATAAATTGAACAAAAGTCGCCCCAGGTTCCTTGTCGCATGAGCACTGAACATTTTAAACCAGTCTCCAACATACAGAGTGAGTAAAATAAGATAGGGGAGAAAACTTCATCAATGATTCAAAATCCTTAAATAATTAAAGTTCAGTTATTGAAGTTTCCACTGTCCCTCAGTAGCAATTCAACAAAACAACGCTGTCGGTTAATGAGTGGGGAATAAAACAAATAATCTTCATCCATCCCCATCCCCCGACACACTGTTTAATTAGTTGCATGTCATTATTTAAAAAATTTTGAATGAAAGAGTTACTTTCTGAATCTGGGCTCCCTCTGTGAGCACCGCACCACGAAACGAGCAGGAAACACATTAAAGAGTTTACACAATTGCTGACATTTCTTAGCTTTTTTCTTGTGTTTTCTCAGCTCTTCCTCCTTTTCAGCTCCTGACAGCAGATATTGCTGTGATTAAACCTGATCACAATGCAATGTCTGCCTCAATGTTTCCCCGGTGTCAGGCAGCGATACGCCTGCTGCCCTCATTTATTTCATGTGACAGGACACAAAAGTTCAAAATCAACCTGCAGGCAGCCACACACAGCACTGAATAGACAAGATGGCCGTTCTGTGTTCAGGTCATTGTCTCCTCTGGAGATGTGGGTTCATGTGCCACTTCTGATATTATTTTTGAACCAAAAATTAATGTGCGATAAAATGGAACAAGAGCAGTCCGAGGTGCATTGTCACATGATGCAAGCGATCTCGGATCCGGAACAAAGCTCCCCACACACCGAGCACAGGCTCAGGAAAACGCCGGGGGAGAGGATATCCCGGTCACTGGGCCTTCCAGTCACACTTAACAAGTGCCCGGTCTGAAACTTTCCAGAGCAATAACTTGTAACTGAAATTTCTACCAGTCAGGATAGCCAAGCGGTCTCAGGTGCTGTGTTCAGTTCACAGTTTCCTCTGGAAATTTGGGCTCAAATCCCACTCCTGACATTCAGTGTTTTTAATTGCAAACTCATTTGTTTGACACCATTCTGAAGTGCTTTGGGACATCCATCGAACTGAATAAAATGACCCCACTTCAAGTGCAAACAATGATATCAAAGTTACTTCTCAAACTGGGATGCGATCCTGGTTGTCTGTAGCGAAAGGAATCGTTTTGTGAAGCATTGAAATGTGCCCTCTATATATCTCGCAGTGCTCATTTAAAAACACGGTTATAATTTGTTTCAGTGCAAGAGAAGGCAGGCTCGAAGGGCCAAATGGCCGACTCCTGCTCCTGGTTCTTGTGTTCTTATACAGAGCACAGAATAAATGATTAAATGATCAACTCTCCCTCAGTTCGCATTTCTTTCATTGTGCAAACGAAGATTATGGGTTCATTTATGATGTTTTCCTGGGAAAGCACCATAAAAGTTTACGGAAAATAATTCACCCAACATGGGGCTCTATCCCACGACCCGGAGATTAAGAGTCTTATACTCGCCATACTGTGCTAGCCGGGCCTGCATAAATTGCATCTTCCTGTCGCTGATTGCTGCCAGGCGCCTGTTGGCATCGCCCCGTGGGTTTATCTCGAGCTTCAAACCACGCAACCGGTTCTCATGAATTTCAAGGCTTGTACGGAGATCAATCATCAAAAGCCGTGTCATTAACCACAGCTAGGCTGTCCATTTTGTGATCGCAAAGTGCTTTCAGTCCTTGTCAATATCTCTTGTCTATTTGCCGGTGTTTCCCGATTCTATCAGTCTCTCTGGCTCTTTACTCTGTGTGTGGTCACCTGCAGGTTGATTCTCGATGAATGCCTGTGTTTGTGTCTTCAACACCAATAGAAAATGTTTCTTATATATTTCTTACGTTCTCTCCAATGCCTTGATATCCTTCCTAAATTGTGGTGCTCAGAACTGTAAACAGTTCTCCAACTGAGGCCTAAACCGGGATTGAAAAGGTATGGTATAAATTCCTCGCTGGTGTCCTCTATTTCAGTACATTTCAAGCCAAGGGCCCTGTATTCTTTTGAAACAACTGAGCAACTTATCTATCCAGCTTCAAAGATTTCTGTGTGTAAATCACTCAATCCTTCTGCTTCCCTTTTAACACAATACCATTTCGTTTATGTTTTCTCATATCACCTCCCTTTGTTTCCCAGACCTTGCACACAGGTACAGGATGCGGCCCATTCAGCCCCTTGAGCCTGTTACACAGGAACAGGAGGAGGCCCATTCAGCCCCTCGAGCCTGTTACACATTGAAGAGGCGTAGGCCCATTCAGCCTCTCGAGCCTGTTACACAGGAACAGGAGTAGGCCCACTCAGTCCCACGAGCCTGTGGCACAGGAAGAGGAGTAGGCCCATTCAGCCCCTTGAGCCTGTTACACAGGAACAGGAGTAGGCCCATTCAGCCCCTTGAGCCTGTTACACAGGAACAGGAGTAGGCCCATTCAGTCCCTCGAGCCTGTTGCACAGGAACAGGAGGAGGCCCATTCAGCCCCTCGAGCCTGATACACAGGAACAGGAGGAGGCCCATTCAGCCCCTCGAGCCTGTTGCACAGGAACAGGAGGAGGCCATTCAGCCCCTCAATCCTGTTACACAGGAACAGGAGGAGGCCCATTCAGCCCCTTGAGCCGGTTCCGCCATTCAATGAGATCATGGCTGGTGTGAGCAAACTCCATATACCCGCCTTTGTCTCATATTCCTTAATACCTTTGGTCAAAATGCGATGTAAAATGAACAACTGACCCAGCACCAACTGCCCTTTACAGCAGGGAGTTCCAAAGCTCTCCCACCCTGTGTATGTTGGAATGTTTCCGAATTTCACTCCTGAAACATCTGGCTCTAATATTTAGACTATGGCCACTAGTCTGGGACTCCCCAAACAGCGGAAATCATTTCTCTCTATCTACTCTATTTGTTCCCTTATTATCTTGAAAATTTTGATCAAATCACTGCTCGACCCTCTAATTTCCAGTGGGTGTAATCTCATATCTTAATTTAAACCTTGGAATCCAGGTATCATTCTGGGAAACCGACACAGTGCTCCCTCCAAAGCCAATATAGCCTTCCTCAGGCAAGGTCAGTGAAAACTGAATCAAGGGACGGGTCTTACTAGATTTAATCTGATGATTTCCAGCAGGCTATTGGTAAGGACCCACACATCATCATCATCATCATTATAGGCTGGTCCTCGACCGAGGAAGGCTTAATTCCACATGGGTTCACAGGTATTTCAATGAAGGACCCGATGTTCCAGTCCTGAACTCCAATCAAAGGGTGGAAGATGCCTGTGGGTGGATTGTTTTAACGTGGTGTGACCATTGCACACCAGCCACCACACGGGATTGACAGAGCGAGGCCTTGGTCCAGTGGCAAGGGTTAAACAGGACGGCTGGAGCCCTGCTCTGCTGCACGTCATCAAAACCCAGGTCGCCGTTTGGTGCGTGGGCAGGAACATCGGCGGGACCCAGGTACAGCGGAGGAGCGGGAAGGTCATTGTGGAGGAACAGTGAGAGGTCGTGGTGAGGAGCGGTGAGAGATCGTGGTGGAGGAACGGTGATAGGTCCTGGTCGAGGAACGGTGAGAGATCGTGTTGGAGGAGTGACGAGAGATCGTGGTGGAGGAGCGGTGATAGGTCGTGGGGGAGGAACGATGAGAGATCGTGGTGGTGGAACGGTGAGAGGTCGTGGTGGAGGAGTGAAGAGAGATTGTGGTGGAGGAACGGTGAGAGATCGTGGTGGAGGAACGGTGAGAGGTCGTGGTGGAGGAAAGGTGCGAGATCATGGCGGAGGAATGGTGAGAGATCGTGGTGGAGGAGCGGTGATAGGTCGTGATGGAGGAACTGTGAGAGATCGTGGTGGAGGAACTGTGAGAGATCGTGGAGGAGGAACGGTGAGAAATCGTGGTGCAGGAACGGTGAGAGTTCGTGCTGGAGGAACGGTGAGAGATCGTGGAGGAGGAACGTGAGAGATCGTGGTGGAGGAACGGCGAGAGATCGTGGCGGAAGTGCGGCGAAGGTTAAACACAAGGGATGATGGCAGAAATCAAAGTTGAGGCAACGTATGTGTTGTGAATCTGTAAACCATGCACTCCCATGTTCCGCCACCAGGGAGCTCATCCCCTGAAGTCCCAATGGATCCCAGCACTATTTGGGAGCACTGTATATAAGCCGGCCCCTAAGGCCAGTTCCTCACTCTGGAGTGTCTTATGAAAGACTGAGGTCACTGTTACTTTAACCTCCCATGTGCAGCATCATCTGTGTTAGGAACACAATAACTGGCGACGAGTATATGAATCCAGCACAAACTTGCAGCAAACAGTGGGCATCCTGGAGAAGTTCTCGGAAGGTGAGGACTGGGAAGCCTATGTCGAATGGCTAAACCAGTACTTTGTAGCCAACGAGGTGGACGGAGAAGGAAGTGCTGCAAAAAGGAGAGTTGTCCTCCTCACAGTCTGTGGGGCTCAGACATACAGTCTCATGAAGAATCTTCTGGTTCCGGAAACCCACAGACAAATCATATGAGGAGCTGTGTACACTGGATCGGGAGCATCATAACCCGTAGGAGAGCGTGCTATGGCGAGGTATCGGTTCTACACGTGCCAGCGATCTGAAGGTCAGGAAGTGGCGAGTTACATCGCGGAGCTAAGGCGACTTGCAGGATAATGTGAGTTTTATGGCTACCTGGAGCAAATGCTCAGAGACTGTTTTGTACTGGGCATTGGCCACCAGACCATCCTACGAAAAACTTTAGCTGTACAGACACCGAACTTCAGTAAGGTCATTGCGATAACACATTATTTATGTCCACCAGTGATAACACCAAACACATCTCTCAGCACACAAGTTCTAGCAATGTTCATAAATTAAATGGAACTGCGTTTGTGAGCAGAAATGTACAGGGCAGAACCCACGAGTCTGCAACTGCCAGCAGGCCTCAGGTGACCCAGATGACTCAGTGTCCCCAACAAAGGATGCATGCAAGGCAATTCACAACTTGTTGGCGTTGTGCAGGCTTCCATTCAGCCTATTCATGCCGCTTCAAAGGGTATGTTTGCAAGAGCTGTGGAACAATGGGGCATCTCCAACGAGCTTGCGAATGAGCTACAAGCTCTGCAAAAGCTGCTAACCACCATGTGGCAGAGGAAGATCGGTCCATGGTGGATCAAGCAATTTCGAGCCTCAGAGAGAGGAGGCAGATGCTGAAGTACACGGGGTGCACACATTTTCGACAAAATGTCCACCTATAATGCTAAATGTAAAATTGAATGGCTTACCCCTAACCATGGAACTGGACTCTGGCGCTCGCCAATCCATCCTGAGTAAAAAGATGTTTGAGAGACTGTGGTGCAACAAGGCATTCAGAGCAGCCCGAAGCCCCATCCACATGAAACTGAGAATGTACACCAAAGAGCATTTAACTGTCCTGGGCAGCGCCATGGTCAAGGTCACCTACGAGGGCACGGTGCACGAACTGCCACTCTGGATTGTCCCGGGCGCTGGCCCCACACTGCTTGGAAGGAGCTGGCGGGGAAAATCCGCTGGAACTGGGATACCATCCGAACGCTATCACATGTCGATGAGGCCTTATGTACCCAGGTTCTGAACACATTTCCTTCCCTTTCTGAGCCAGGCATTGGAAACTTTTCCAGGGCGAAGGTGCGGATCCACTTGGTCCCAGAGGCACGATCCATTCACCACAACGCGCGAGCGGTACCTCACATGATGAGGAGAGAGAGGAAATCGAGCTGGACAGGCTGCAACACGAGGGCATCATCTACCCAGTGGAATTCAGCGAGTGGGCCAGCCCGATTGTTCCAGTACTCAATAGTGATGGCACGGTCAGGGTTTGCGGCGATTATAAAGTAACTATTAATCGTTTCTCGCTACAGGACCAATACCCGCTACCTCAGACAGACGACCTATTTTGTGCGCTGGCAGGAGGCAAGGCGTTCACCAAGCTTGACCTGACTTCGGCCTACATGACGCAGGAGCTGGACGAGTCTTTGAAGAGCCTCACCTGCATCAACATGTAAAAGGGACTGTTCAGCGACAACAGATGCCCGTTTGGAATTCGTTCGGCTGCAGCGATCTTCGGAGAAACATGGAGAGCCTACTCAAGTCGGTACCACACACGGTGGTCTTTCAGGACGACATATTGGTTATGGGTCTGACACCGCCGAACACATACAAAACCTGGAGGAGGTCCTCCAGCGACTGGATCGCGTAGGGCTGCGGCTGAAGAGGTCGAAATGCATCTTCATGGCAACAGAAGTGGAGATTTTGGGGAGAAAGTTCACGGCGGACGGCATTCGGCCCACAGACGCCAATAAAGAGGCTATCATGAACGCGCCCAGGCAACAGAACGTCACAGAGCTGCGGTCGTTCCTTGGACTCCTCAACAATTTTGGTAACTTCCTATCGGGGTTAAGCACCTTTAGAGCCTCTACATGTGTTATTGCACAAAGGTGAGAACTGAGTATGGGGAAAAAAAACAAGTGTTTGCTTTTTTTTACAAAGCCAGCATCCTTTTTTTGCTCCATCAAGCTGCTTGTATTGTATAACCCGTGTAAAAGACTTGTGCTAACATGTGACGTGTCGTCGTAGGGAGTCGGGTGTGTATTACAACAAGCTAACATTGCGGGGAAGTTGCAACCTTTCGCCAATGCTTCCAGGAGCTTGTCTAAGGCCGAGAGTCCCTACAGCATGATTGAGAAAGAGGCATTAGCGTGTGTGTTCGGGGTAAACAAAATGCATCAGTTTCTGTTTGGCCTCAAACATGAGCTGGAAACCGATCACATGCCCCTCACATCCCTTTTCGCTGAAAACAAGGGGATAAATACTAATGCCTCAGCCCGCATACAAAGGTGGGCACTCACGTTCTCAGCGTATAACTAGACAATCCACCACAGGCCAGGCACTGAGAATGGTGCGGATGCGCTGTCGGCTACCATTGCCCACCAAAGGGGTAGACATGGCGCAGCCTGCAAACTTGTTGATGGGGGCGCAGCCCGCTGACTTGTTGATGGTCATGGAAGCGTTTGAAAATGATAAATCACCTTTTACGGCCCGCCAGATTGGGACTTGGACCAGCCAAGATCCTCTGCTGTCTCTAGTAAAAAACTGTGTATTGCATGGGAGCTGGGCCAGCATCCCATTTGAAATACAAGAGCCAATCAAGCCGTTCCAGCGGCGAAAGGACGAGCTGTCCAGTCAGGCAGACTGCCTGTTGTGGGGTAACCGCGTAGTGCTGCCAAAAAAGGGGCAGGGAGACGTTCATCTCGGATCTCCACAGCACACACCCGGGTATAGTAATGATGAAAGCGATAGCGAGATATCACATTTGCTGGCCCGGTATCGACTCTGACTTAGAGTCCTGTGTACGGCAATGCAGTGTATGTGCTCAGTTGAGCAACGCGTCCACAGAGGCACCACCAAGTTTGTGGTCCTGGCCTCCAGACCAGGGTCGAGGATCCATGTCAACTATGCAGGCCCATTTCTTGGTAAAATGTTCCTGGTGGTGGTGGATGATTTTTCAAAATGGATTGAATGTGACATAATGTCGGGAAGCACCGCCACCGCCACCATTGAAAGCCTGAGGGCCATGTTTGCCACCCACGGCATGCGTGCGATACTGATCAGTGCCAACGGGCCATGTTTCACCAGTGCCAAATTTAAAGAATTCATGACCCGCAATGGGATCAAACATATCACCTCGACCCCGTTTAAACCAGCCTCCAATGGGCAGGCAGAGCGGGCAGCACAAACAATCAAACAGAGCCTCAAACGAGTCACAGAAGGCTCACTCATAACCAGCCTGTCCCGAGTACTGCTCAGCTATAGCACGAGACCCCACTCGCTCACAGGGGTGCCCCAGGCTGAGCTACTCATGAAAAGGACACTTAAAAGCAGACTCTCGCTGGTCCACCCCAACATGCATGATCAGATAGAGTGCAGGCGTCAGCAACAAAATGTAAATGATGGTCGCGCCACTGTGTCACGGGAAATTGATCTGAATGACCCTGTGTATGTGCTAAACTATGGACATGGTCCCAAGTGGATCGCGGGCACGGTGATCGCTAAAGAAGGGAGTAGGTTGTTTGTCGTCAAACTAGACAATGGATAAATTTGCAGAAAGCACCTGCACCAAACGAGGCTGTGGTTCACAGGCTGCCCTGAACAACCCACAGCAGACACCACCTTTTTCGAACCCACAACACATACCCAAAGGATCAACGACACCACCACGGACCAGGAAATCGAACCCATCACACCCAACAGTCCAGCAAGGCCAGACACACCCAGCAGCCATGCAGGGCCAACAACACACCAGCCCAGCGAGGGCACAGCCAACACACCAGAACAGACATTTGTACCGAGGTGGTCCACCAGGGAAAGAAAAGCTCCCGACCGCCTCAACATGTAAAAACTTTTTACTTTGACTTTGGCGGGGGAGTGATGTTGTGTCTCTGTAAAACATGCACTCCCATGTTCCACCACCAGGGAGCGCATCATCTGAAGTTCCAAGGGATCCCAAGAGACTGTTGGATGCTCTTGTTACAAGTTATTACTCTGGAAAGTTTCAGACCGGGCACTTGTTCCGTGTTACTGGAAGGCACAGTGACCGGGATATCCTGTACCCCGGGTTTTCCTGAGCCTGTGCTCGGTGTACGGGGAGCTTTGGTCCGGGTCCGAGATAGCTTGCATCCTGTGACAATGTACCCCGGACTGCTCTTGTTCCATTTTATCGTCCACAAGTTTTCATTTCAAAAATGTTTCCGCCAACAGGCGCTCAATCCCTCACTCTGCAAAACGTTCCTTTCACAAACATTTCTCTGACCGGAACTGCACCAAACAACAATGTTCCTTTCAAAGTCATTAAACTCCCCAATTTACACGTCCGCAATTTTAAGGAAAGGACTGAAAGCGCATTGCGATCAGAAAATTGGCGGACCCCCTGTGGTTCATGACAGAGCTTTTGATGGTTGAACTCCGTACACACCTTGGAATTCAGGAGAACCTGTTTCGTGGTTTGAAGTTCGAGATAAACCCACGGGGCGGAGCCAACAGGCGCCTGGCAGCAATCAGCGACAGGAAGATGCAACTGAAGCAGGACCGGCTATCAAAGGCATTACCATCGCCGAATCCCCCGCCATCAACAGCCTGCGATCACTATTGACCACTAACTGAAGGGGATTGACTGGAGTGATGTTGAGAAGCCCGGCTAGCACAGTCGGTAGAACATGAGGTTCTTATTCTCAGGGTCATGGGTTCGAGCCCCGCGTTGGTTGAATTATTTTCCTTAAACTTTTCTGTTACTTTCACGAGAATTAATCTTCTTTTGCACAATGAAAGAAATGCTAACAGTTTTGGTCTCCATATTTAAGGAGGGATATACTTACATTGTAGGCAGTTCAGACAAGGTTCACGAGGATGCAGGAAGAATGTTCCCGATGAAAAGTTGGCAAAAATAATTCAAGTCTGTGAGATACTCAATCATTATTTCAATCATTAATCCACCCACAACATTTGAGATACAACAAGGATCCATAGCTTTGCCAAGCCCAGCTAGCTCAATTGGTCAAACATAAAACTCTTAATCTCAGAATAGGGGGTTTGAGCCCCACGTTGGGTAAATAGCTTTTGTTGCAAGCCAGTAATGACATGGACTCTTTCACGAATCCACCCCAACTTACAGTAACACAGTCCCGCCTAAAGAATGAGGAATTGTAGGTGACTGCATGTTGATCAGCAGAGAGCTTCCACCTCTCCGATTCCACGAAGGCTCAGCCTCCCATGATCACCTCTCGACAGTACAGGCTGCTGTCCAGATCGATTATACAGAGGCTTGGAATACAAGAGCAGGGAGGTTATTCTTGAAATGTTCGGCCACAGCTAGAGTACTGCATGCAGTTCTGGTCACCACATTACAGCAAGGACGTGATTGCACTGGAGAGGATACAGAGGAAGTTTATGAGGATGTTGCCGGACTGGAGAATTTTAGCTCTGAGCAGAGATTGGATCGGCTGGGTTTGTTTTCCTTGGAAGAGAGGATGCTGATGGGAGACCTGATTGAGGTGTATAACATTATGAAGGGCCTGGATAGAGTGGACAGGAAGGACCTGTTTCCCTTAGAAAAGGGGTCAAGAACCAGGGAGCACAGGTTTAAAGTACTTGGTCGACGGTTTAGAGGGGATTCGAGGGGAAATCACTGGAACTCATTGCCTGAAAGGATGATAGAGGCAGAAACACTCAGCACATTGAAAAAGTACTTGGATGTGCACCTGAAGTGCCGTACCGTACAGGGCTACGGACCGAGAGCTGGAAAGTGGGACTGGGCTGGGGAGCTGTTTGTCGTCTGGCACGGACACGATGGGCCGAATGGCCTCCTTCCGTGATGTAAATTTCTCTGATTCCTTGATGAGCAATTAACATTTTAAACCAGTCTCCTAAAACACAGAGTGAGTAAAGTCAGATGGGGGATAAAAATTCCTCAAGGGACACACAGGGTAAGATAAAGGAAAAAGGGAAGCTTAGGACAGATAGCGAGAACTCGACACTGCAGAAACTCCAGAGGAGTATAAAAAGAGCAGGGGTGCAGGATCAGAACAGCCACGATATTATTGGATGGTGGAGCAGGCTCGAGGGGCCGAATGGCCGACTCCTGCTACTTGCATACTTATGTTAATTGTTGAATCATTCCCCATTGCACGCACTTTACTTGAGGTGTCTAGTTCAGAATGTTCATTGTAACATGTAATGAACATGTAACAGTGTAATATCTCCAAGTTTGCAGATGACACTAAACTGTGTGGCGGTGTGAGCTGTGAGGGGGACGCTCGGAGTCTTCAGGGTGACTTGGACAGGTGAGGCGAGTGGGCAAATGCATGGCAGATGCAGTATACTGTGGATAAATGTGAGGTTATCCACTTTGGGGGCAAAAACACTAGGGCAGAATATTATCTGAATGGCGGCAGATTTGGAAAAGGGGCGGTGCAACGAGACCTGGGTGTCATGGTTCATCAGTCATTGAAAGTTGGCATGCAGGTACAGCAGGCGATGAAGAAGGCAAATGGTATGTTGACCTTCATAGCGAGGGGATTTGAGTGTAGGAGCAGGGAGGTTTTACTGCAGTTGTACAGGGCCTTGGTGAGGCACCACCTGGAATATTGTGTTCAGTTTTGGTGTCCTAATCTGAGGAAGGACCTTCTTGCTATTGAGGGAGTGCAACGAAGGTTCATCAGACTGATTCCCGGGATGGCAGGACTGACATATGAGGAGAGACTGGATCAACTGGGCCTGTATTCACTGGAGTTTAGAAGGATGAGAGGGGATCTCATAGAAACATTTAAAATTTGGACGGGACGGGACATGTTAGATGCAGGAAGAATGTTCCCGATGTTGGGGAAGTCCAGAACCAGGGGACACAGTCTAAGGATAAGGGGCAAGTCGGACTGACATATGAGGAGAGACTGGATCAACTGGGCCTTTATACATTGGAATTTAGAAGGATGAGCGGGGATCTCATAGAAACATTTAAAATTCTGATGGGACTGGTTAGTGCCAACTTTAGCTCAGCCGTCACTTCGTAAAACCAAATTTGTGAAAATTTTGAATTTTTCTTAATGTAGTCGCTGCCTGGTCTTTTTGTTTTCATTTTCAATCTCCTTCTTTCACACTGAAACAAATGGTAACCCTATTTGTAAATTAGGAATGCAAGATTTTTAGAGAGCATATTGAAATGCTTCTCAAAAACATTCTGATCACGACAGCTACCGGGGTTCGATTCACAGTTGGAGAAGTAGTTTTGCTACCACCGTTTTTAATTAAAGTGAAGTAATTTAATTAAATTACACAGATGACCCAAAGCACTTCAGAGTGGTGTCAAAACAAATGAGTTGATAATTCGAAATAAGGAATGTCAGAAGTTGGATTTGAGTTTCTGGGATGGAGTATAAATAACCATCTGTGCAGTTGAACTGGGAAGGGTGAATAATGAATAAGTTGATTCCGGGTTTGAAATGCGGCTTGTATCTGCTGATATTAACCGATAGCATTGTTTAGCAGATTGTAAGAAATGCTAACATGATCACTGAGTGACAGTCGAAACTTCAACAGCTTAATTTTAATAATTTGTGAAACTTGAATCATTGAGAAGTTTTATTCCCTTTCTGATTTTACACACTCTGTATATTAGGAGACTGGTTTTAAATGTTCCTTGCTCATCATGGAATCAGAGAAGTTTGCAGCACGGAAGGAGGCCATTGTCACATGAACAATGAACATTGAAAACCAGTTTTTGTTTCAGAAATAATGTTTCCGCCCAGGCTTGAACCGGGGAACTTTCGCGTGTGAAGCGAATGTGATAACTGCAACACTAGAAGAAACTGATGCCGAGTTCTCTGCCCAGAGAGAATTGTTCAGCAATAAGCTGAAATACTCAATCCCTCTCTCGACAAAAAGTTCCTTTCACAACATTTCTCTGACCGGAATTGCACCAACCAAAAATATTCCTTTCAAGTGTGCAAATTATTTTCGTTTAACTTTTATTTTGCTTTCATGGGATAACATCGTTAATGAATCGATAATCTGCTTTTGCACAATGAAAGAAATGCTAACTGACGGAAAGTCAGTCGGTCAATAATTGGTTCTGTGCTCTGCATGTTGGTAATGTAGTCAAGGTGATCCAAAGATCGGTGGGAAAGCAAGTTGTGAGGAGGACACAAACAATCTGCAAAGCGATATCGATAGGCTCAGTGGCTGGGAAGTAATTTGTCAGATGGAGTATAATGTATGAAATATGAGGTTATCCACTGTGGTAGGGATAATAGTCAGGCCATCCTGACTATTCAGTGCTGTGTGTGGCCACCTGCAGGTTGATTTTGAACTTATGTCTCCTGTCACATGAAATAAATGAGGACAGCAGGCGTATCTCTGCCTGACACCGGGGAAATAGTGAGAGAGACCTTGGAGCAAGGGTCTGGTTATTGCCAAACAGAAAAAAAAATATTAATTCTGGAAAAAAAATGTCTGACAGAACAGTGACCCCGACCTGATTTGAACACACAACTTTCGGATTTAAAGTAAGACACACTACCGTTCCGCCACGATGCCGACACATTATGCTGGAGATGTTCGTCGAAATGAAGGTTCCGCAATGCAACTGGCTTGGAAATCAGGAGAACCAGTTTCGAGGTTTGAAGTTCGAGATAAACCCATGGTGCGGAGCCAACAGGCCCCTGGCAGCCATCAGCGACAGGAAGACGCAACCTAAGCTATCCGGGTTAGCTCAGTTCGTCGTGTATAAGACACTTAATCTCAGGGTTATGAGTTCAAGCCCCACGTTGGCCGATTTATTTTCCTTAAATTTTTATGTTGCTTTCACAAGAAAACATCATTAATTAACCCATAAATTATTTTGCACAATGAAAGAAATGCGACTGAGGGAGAGTTGATCATTTAATCATTTGTTCTGTGCTCTGTATAAGAACACAAGAACCAGGAGCAGGAGTCGGCCAGTTGAGCCTGCCTTCTTTTGCACTGAAACAAATTATAACCGTGTTTTGAAATGAGCAGTGCGAGACATTTCGAGGGCACCTTTCAATGCTTCACAAAACCATTCCTTTCGTTGCAGCCACCCGTAATCGATTCGCGGTTTGGGAAGTAACTTTGATATCACTGTTTGCAATTGAAGTGGGGTCATTTTATTCAGTTCGATGGATGTCCCAAAGCACTTGAGAGTGGTGTCCAAACAAATGAGTTTGTAATTAAAAACACTGAATGTCAGGAGTGGGATTTGAACACACGCCTCCAGAGCAGACTGCGATCTGAACGCAGCGCCTTCGACCGCTCGGCCAACCTGACTGTTGAATGTTCCATTTGCAAGTTATTACACTGGAAAGTTTCAGACCGGTCACTTGTTCAGTGTTGCTGGCAGGCCCAGTGAACGGGATATCCTCTCCCCCGGGGTTTTCCTGAGCCTGTGCTCGGTGTACGGGGACTATTGGCACGGGTCCGAGGTAGCTGACATGTGTAGGCTGCTGCTGGCATCAGGTGGTCTCTTACCAGTGTGCTCAATTCTTCAAACGACTTGCTTGCTGGTTTCTCGGGTGCCAGCAGATCCTTCATTGAAGCGTATGTTTTCGAGCCACAGCTGGTCAAGAGATGAGCTCTTCTCTTGTCTGCCTTATTGTTGCGAACCAGTCTTTGGTTACAAAGCGTTGCTGGAGCGTTTCTATAAAGTCCTCCCAATTATCTCCAGCATTGTATTTTACATCTGAGCCGTTGGTCGCCATTCTGTGGATTCTGTAATCCCGTAACTCGTCGCCACTGAAAAGTCCTGACCCTGTAGTACAGACTCACACGAGGCACATACTGAAGTCAAGGTCACTCAGGACCTGCACCTTTATTGCACAGCTCTCGAATGCCACACTTGCCTGAGACCTGTCCTTATATACCTGTCTGGGAACGGTCTCCAGTGGCTCCTGCAAATGCACCCCTGGTGGTAAGGTAAGCTTGTGGTTACAGGTCATCTCTGGTTACAGTCATTTATGGCATGGTAGGGTACAGTTATGTACAGTAGTGTGAGATACATGACAGTACTGGTATTCATGGTGATTACAGTAATTATTAATCGTCTCACAGAGCTCAATTATTTTTATGCGATGAATTGATCGATGATTGAAACCAGGTTAGTGCGCCAGATCTTAACCCCTCGACCACCAGGGAACAGTTACGATACATGTCGATATATTTATATATATTTATATATGAACCTGATTATCAACGGCTACCTACCTAGACCTCATGGTGCAACGGTAGTGTGTCTAACTTTGAGTGAGAGAAATTGTTCCACAATGACAACAATTTCATCTTTTGTTCCCTTTTAAACACTAGAAACTGAGACAGGGGAATAAATAGAGAAACCAAAGCACAGGGATATTGACAAGAGGAAGAGAGAAGGGGAAATATACTGTCCCCACCCAGAACTAATGCAGAAACCCCTCTGCTGCGCTCGGGGTGACCACTTGCAGCTGGATACACTGATATCCCAACAGCTCATTGAATGTCGGAGTGGGACCGTGCGGTGCTTCAGAAGACAGGTCGAAAAAGCAAAGTCCCTGATTCCGTATCATGTGCTCCTCCGATCAAGAACAGCAACACACCAAAAATGCTTCAATAATGGTTACACCTTATCTACACATTCGTTAAACAGTTGGCTCTTTGGTCTATGGATATGATTCTTGCTTTGGGGTTTTTACTTAAATTTTGCAAGAGGTCCCGGGTTCAAATCCTCGACGAGCCCTCAGTTTCGACAAGAATTTTGAAATTGCATCGAACTTTTGCAAAGAAGGACTTGCATTTTTACAACACCTTTCAGGAACTCATGACGCCCCAAAGCGCTTTACAGACGTTGAGTTATGTTTGAAGTGTTGTCGTGTGGGGAAAGATGTGCCCAAATCACCCCACACGAACTGCAGCTCTTTGCGAAGGAGTTCGGTGCAAATAATCAGGTGCCTCAGGGACTAGGACTTTCTATGAATGAGTTCTGCTTGTACCTGCGTTCAAGCTGGAAACAGTAACTGGGCTTCCATCTCAAGGGAGCAGTGTGTAGCGGTTAGTGAGTCGGTGACCAGATTGAGGTGCGCCGCTTTCAATCTTTGAAATTTCACCAAACAAAGAAACGGTTAATCCAACTGTCACTGTAAGTAACGGATTGAAGTGGTCGGTGCTCCAAACAGAGCTGGAACACGCACAGTGCAGGAATAGGGTCCGCAACATTAAATGTCAGAGTTATTAAGCAGACAATAATTAAACATACACTTAACAACAGT
This sequence comes from Pristiophorus japonicus, assembly GCF_044704955.1. Lineage (NCBI taxonomy): Eukaryota > Metazoa > Chordata > Chondrichthyes > Pristiophoridae > Pristiophorus > Pristiophorus japonicus. The sequence goes on from NW_027250756.1 coordinate 1,043,326, forward strand.
ACTTACACCCAAACCTTGCGAATGTTAGCCGAAGAACTCAAACATGTTACCTTTCCCAGGTCGGTGTACAAATTGATCAAACATTAATCGGATTCTAAACTATTTGTTCCAAATGCCACATTTTATATCTTTTCCTTACCCCTGCTACGTGACAATTGAAACTTTTAATAGTATTACCGAACACAACTGCCCAACTTCTAATGGAAGGTCATTAACCTGAAACGTTAACTCTGTTTCTCTCTCCACAGATGCTGCCTGGCGTGCTCATTGATTCCAGCATTTAATCTTTAATTTATCAAACTTATAATCAGAGTATCACTTCCCTTGTCATCTAACTACACTCCTTCCTGATATGTAGCCTTGTCCTACAAACAGGCTCCTTTCGCACGATATAGGCATTCATTGGAATTATAACTTCTTAACGATAAAAATTATGTGGTGTCTGTAACTCTGTAATACTTGCCACCAGAGGGCACGACTGTTGGAGTCCTAATGGTCACCTGCCCACACAGGGCCAATATAAAAGGTAGGCTGCCATGTTGTTCAGACACTCTGGAGTTGTAAAAAAGAAGACTAAGGTCACACTAAGTTTAGGTCACAGTACTCAGCCTCGGGGAGTTCTTCTATACACAACAATTGGTGACGAGTAACAGAATACGAACCTTCACGCAACCATGGCTGTTGTTGGAATATTAGAGAGATCCGTAGAGGGTGATGATTGGGAAGCCTTCGTCGAGCAGCTCGACCAGTACTTTGTGGTCAACGAGCTGGAAGGAAACACTAACATGGCGAAGCACAGGGCGGTTCTCCTCACCGTCTGTGGGCCTAAAATATACAGCCTCTTCAAGAATTTGCTCACACCGACAAAACCAACGGAGAAGGAATATTCAAATTTGTGCACACTGGTTTGCGACTACCTCAAGCCGAAGGAGAGTATCCTTATGGTCAGATATCGTTTTTACACGCACCATCGCTCCAGGGACCAGGACCTGGCGGATTATGTCACCGACCTGAGACACCTCACGGGAACTTGCGATTTTGCAGCTGCTTTGGGGCAAATGCTGAGGGACGTTTCCGTGCTGGGCATCAGCCACGAGGTCATTCTTCGAAAGCTGCTGGCTGCTGAAACCCTAGACCTGAGCAGGGCCATCGCGATCGGTCAGGCTTACATGGCCACGGACGATAACACGAAACAGATACCTTCTCAACTTCGAAGCTCACCGGCAAGTACTGTGCATAAAATGATGCCGCTAGCAGGCCGAACTGCATATGGCAGGGCCTATACGTCTGTGGCTGCAAGACCTTTGATGACTCAGAGTGCGCCATCGGGGGTGAATGTGAATCTATGAGCACCGTGTTGGTTCTGCGGGGGTAATCATCGTGCCATCAATGTCGATTCAAGCACTACGTGTGCAAAGGCTGCACAATGATGGGGCACCTCCAGTGAATGTGCAAACGTGCTGTGACAAACCACGTGGCAGAGGATGATCGATCCGGCATGGATCACGCAGCACAGGCAACTCAACCCGAGGAACAAGGACTTCCAGGTGCCGTTGGAGATGTTGCATTTTATCAGGGAGGCTTTGAGTGTGTGCTCGAAACGTTTCCTCTGCCTGTAAAATCCTGACCCTTGCAGTACAGACATGCACGAGGCACATGCTGAAGTCAAGGTCACTCTGGACCTGCACCTTTATTTCACAGATCTCAAGTGCCAGTCTTGCCTGAGACCTGCATTTATATACCTGTGTGGAACAGATATACAGTGTCTCCTGCAAGTGCACCCTGGTGGTAAAGTACGCTTTGGTTCGAGGTCATATCTAGTTACAGTCATGTATAGCATGGTAAGGTAGAGTTTTCTATAGTAGTGTGAGATACATGACATAACCCTCCCCCAAGGTATATTGTCTTTATAGGTTCAGTCTCTCAGGTGGTCTCCGCTCTCGCGTGGAGCGTCTTAGTTGTGGTTCAGTTGTTTGCCTTGGTGCCTGTTTTTCTTTCGGTGTGATTGCTGGTATCTCGCCTGGGCTGTCGTTTGAGACTGCCCTTTTCTCAGGTTGTTCCCTCTTTCTGTCCACCAGGTGTGGTGTGAGTTCCAATTTGTAGTCTGCCTCTGGTTCTGCAGTGTTATCAGTGAATCTACATTTTACTTGGTCTACATGCCTCCGGCAGGTTTGGCCATTTTCCATTTGTACCAAAGTAGCCTGTTTACTTCCTTATCTGTTACTGTCCCTGCAAACCATTTGGGACGCCGGCCATAGTTGAGCACAAACACTTTGTCCTCTATCAAATTCCACTTCCCCCTCGAATTTCGGTCATCGTATTCTGTTAGCTTCCGGCGCTTTGCCTGAACAATTTCATGCATATCTGGGAGGATTAAAGGGAGTCTCGTCTTTAAGGTTCGTTTCATCAATAGTTGCGCGGGGGGAACCCCAGTCAACGAATGCGGACGAGGTCTGTATGTCAGCAGCAGTCGCGGCTCTGCAGCGTGGGACCTTGGATTTTTAGCATTCTTGTTTCACGATTTGCACTGCTCGCTCCACCTGGCCATTGGAGGCCGGCTTGAATGGTGCCGTCTGAACGTGATTTATGCCGTGGTCAACTATGAAATCTTGAAATTCTGCGCTGTTGAAGCACGGACCATTATCACTGAGCAATATGTCAGGGATTCCGGGCGTAGCAAACATGGTTCTAAGGCTCTCCACAATGGTGGAGGTGGTGCTCGAGTTTAAAATGGTGCATTCGATCCACTTTGAAAATGCATCAACGACTACGAAGAACATTTTGCCCATGAATACGCCCGCATAGTCTACATGCACCAGCGACCACGGTTTGGTGTGCGAGGGCCAGGGGCTTAGGGGGGCCTAACTGGGGGTATTACTGCGTTGGGCACAAATGGTGCATCGACGGACGCAGAGCTCCAAGTCCGTGTCAATGCCAGGCCAGCAGACGTGGGATCTGGCTATGGCCTTCATCAGGATGATCCCTGGCTGCTCGCAGTGGAGCTCCTGGACAAACGCTGTCTACCTCGCAAGAGCATAACTACTCGGCTGCCCCACGTCAGGCAGTGTGCCTGTAGTGATAGTTCATGCATGCGCCTATGGAAAGGTTTGATCTCCTCGGAGCAGGCATCACGATTCTCTGCCCAGTCACGAGTTAAAACACATCTTTTGACGAAGGATAACGTGGGGTCGCTGGTCGTCCAAGCTCTGATTTGGCGAGCCGTCATGGGTGAACCTGTGGATTCAAAGGCATTGATTGTCATGACCATCTCACAGTCCTGTTCGTCAGACCCTTCCGTGGTCGCCAGGGATAGCCTTCTAAGCGGGTCGGCACAGGTGTCTGTGCCAAGTCTGTGCCTTATTGTACAGTCGTAAGACGCTAGCATGAGTGCCAACCGCTGAATGCGCGCCGAGGCGTTGGCGTTTATTGCCTTGCACTCGGATAGCAGGGACGTGAGGGGTTTGTGGTCAGTTTCTCACGCCAACTTGGCCCCGAAAAGGTATTGGTGCATCTTTTTGACACCGTACACGCACACGAGCGCCACCTTCTCAACCATACAGTACCCGAGCTCCGCCCGCGAAAGTGACCTAGAGGCGGAAGCTATGCGTTGTAATTTACCCGCATCATTGACATGTTGTAAAATGCATCCGACTCCATTCGCTGACGCATCAGATGTGAGAACTAGCTTTTTACCTGGATCAAAGAAAACCAAAACACTGTTCGAACATAGAAGGTTGCATGCCTTATTGAAGGCGCGTTCCTGGGTCTCCCCCCAAAACCAATCGCACCCCTTCCTGAGTCGCACATGGAGAGGCTCCAGCAGCGTGCTTAATGTCTGCATAATGTTCCCAAAGTAATTGAGTAGCCCGAGAAAGGCGCGCAGTTCTGAGACATTCCGGGGCCTGGGTGCCAGGCGAAGTGCTTCTGTTTTGGATTCTGTTGGGCAGATTCCATCAGCGGCAATCCTTCTGCCCAAAAATTCAACCTCGGGCGCGAGAAACAGACACTTGGATTTCTTAACTCTTAGACCTACCCGATCCCATCGACTTAGTACTTCCTCCAAATTGCAGAGATGGGAGTCGGTGTCCCTGCCCCTGGTAAGTATGTTGTCTTGAAATACAACCGTCCTCGGGATGGACTTGAGCAGACTCTTCATTTTGTGCTGGAATATAGCAGCTGCCGACTTGATGCCGAAAGGGCATCGAATGTACATGAAAAGACCTCGATGTGTGTTGATGGTGGTGAGTAGCTTGGTCTCTTTGGTCAGTTCTTGCGTCATATACGCAGATGTGAGATCGAGTTCCGAGAAAAGTTTTCCTCCAGCCAATGTGGCAAATAGATCCTTCGCTCTGGTCAGCGGGTACTGGTCCTGTAGGGAGACTCTGTTTATCGGAGACTTATAATCCCCACAGATTTTTACGTATCCATCAGGCTTCATGACGGGGACGATGGGACTTGCCCAGTCGCTTAATTCCACGGGTGAGATAATGCCTTCCCGCAGAAGCCTGTCCAGTTCGTGTTCAATCTTTTCCCTCATCACATGAGGCACAGCTCTAGCCTTGTGATGGACCGGTCTGGCATCCTGTGTGACGTAGATTTTAACTTTCGCCCCTTTGAAGGCTGAAAGAGATGTTCAAAACGAATTGGAACTGTTGAGCAGGAGGTCCGTTCCTCTGACGACACGGTGTGAACATCATCCCATTTCCAATTTAGTTTTGCCTGACAGCTTCTTCCCAACAATGTTGGGAGATCTCGGGGGACAATCCACATGAAAATCGCTTCACTGTCCCTTTGTGTGTGACAGAGTGCATGGCGCTGCCAAGGACTGGGATGATTTCTTTGGTATAGGTCCTTAGTTTGGTGTCGATCCTTGTGAGTTTTGGTCTGTTGCTTTTGTGCGGCCACAGATGTTCAAATTGTTGAACGTTCATGAGAGATTGACTAGTTCCCGTAACCAGTTCCATGTTGACGGGTATCCCGTTGAGTAGGACCCTCATCATTATTGGAGGCGTCTTGTTGTAAGAACAGTGGACATTGATCGTGTTGACCCGCTGTACCTCGGTGTCCCGGGCACTGTCCCCACCTTTTTCTGGTCCGCTTTCCGACCCTTCTGATTCGTATACCAGCCGAGCTGCTGTTTTTTTGCACGTGAGCCAGATGTCCTGGAAATTTGCAGTTTCTGCAAACAGCATGCTGAAATCGACACCCCCTTGTTGAGTGCCTTCCCCCACATCTCTAGCACAGACCGCTTCCTTTGTTTCCGAAGGATGAGCTGCGTCTGGCTGATCTCTCTTGAGCTTCTCTCATTCTGAAGTTGATTGCTCGCATTGTGGGTTGATGAGGTGTGAATGGCCGTTCATTTGGCCCTTTATCGGCTTCTGGCGCCACTGCCTGCTGTGAAGCCCTGCTCTCCTGCCTTTATCTGTGCGTGGGGGTAGCGGCTTGTTTCAAGCTGTGAACCACTTGTTGCGATGTTTCGTTAGTTGACGTACCCGCAGTGTAGATCAACCTTGTTTCTTCTTCTACTGCCAAGAATGTCTGTGCAATCAGTGCTGCTGCCTCTAGGGTCAAGTTCTTGGTCTCTATAAGCTTTCGGAATACGCCTGCGTGGCCTATTCCTTCAATAAAAAAAGTCTCTCAGTACTTCTCTCCTTAGTTCATTGGAGAACACACATAAACTAGCCAACGTCCGAAGATCCGCCACAAAGTCGGGTATGCTCTGGCCCACACAGCGTCTGTAGTTGTAGAACCTGTGCCTGACCATATGTAGGTCTCTCACCAGTGTGCTCAACTCCTCAAACGACTTGCTTGCTGGTTTCTCGGGTGCCAGCAGGTCCTTCATTATGGCGTATGTTTTCGAGCCACAGCTGGTCAAGAGATGGGCTCTTCTCTTGTCTGCCTTATCGTCGCCTAACCAGTCTTTGGTTACAAAGCTTTGCTGGAGCCTTTCTATAAAGTCCTCCCAATTGTCTCCAGCATTATATTTCTCATCTGAGCCGTTGATAGCCATTCTGTGGATTCTGTGATCCCGTAACTCGTCGCCACTTTAAAGTCCTGACCCTGCAGTACAGACTTACACGAGGCACATGCTGAAGTCAAGGTCACTCTTGACCTGCACATTTATTTCACAGCTCTTGAGTGCCACACTTGCCTGAGACCTGCCTTTATATACCTGTGTGGAACAGGTATGCAGTGTCTCCTGCAAGTGCATCCCTGGTGGTAAAGTATGCTTGTGGTTACCGGTCATATCTAGTTACAGTCATGTATAGCATGGTAAGGTACAGTTATATACAGTAGTGTGAAATAAATTACACTGCTCACCTGGGGCTCGCTTACCGTGTCGGAATTCTGAGTAGAGCGCTTGCTTAGGGAGTCTCGTGTCGGGCATGTGGACAATGTGGCCCGCCCAGAGGAGCTGGTCGAGTGTGGTCAGTGCTTCAGTGCTGGGGATGTTGGCCTGAGCGAGAACACTGATGTTGGTGCGTCTGTCCTCCCAGGGGATTTGCAGGATCTTGCGGAGACAGCCCTGGTGGTATTTCTCCAGTGATTTGAGATGTTTGCTGTATATAATCCATGTCTCGGAGCCATACTGCGGGGCAGGTATCACCACCGTCCTGCACACCATAAGCCTGGTGCCAGATTTGACGTCCTGGTCTTCAAACACTCTCCTCCTCAGTTGATCGAAGGCTGTGCTGTCACACTGGAGGCGGTGTTGGACCTCGTCATCGATGTCTGCCCTTGCTGATAGTAGGTTCCCGCGGCGTGTAAAATTGTCCACGCTGTCGAAGGCCACACTTACAGCCTTCCTAAATATAGCACCCTCATTCTATTCTCTTAAAACAAGTTCCTGAATTCTCGGCTAGCTGTGTAGGTTGGAGCTGTGGTTTTATCCTCAGATAGATTATATTTCAGTATTTCCGTAGTGAAGTAGATATCACATTCGCCTCACACACGAAAGGTCCCCGGACCGAAACCGGGCGGAAAGATCTTGAAAACTTGAAAATGAGACGATTGGCTGACTCCTGTTCCGAACGCTTACGTTCGTATGATCTCTTGACCTTTCACAGGAGAACAAACTCTCCTCTGAACATGCATGAGAAAACTCCAGAAAATATTTCCCCTCGAGGTGCTTTCGTTTGTGAGGCGAACGTGTTAACCATTACACTGCAAAAACATCTCCACTTTTAGCACCAGATTACCAAAATTAAACCCAATGAGATCGGGATAAAAGTTCCTCACATGCTCAGGGCAAAATATATGATTGCCGGTCTACAAAAGAATGAACAAACTTCACTACCAGGTCAGACGGAAATGTTAAGCGAGCAGGTGGACTGCTGAATTGTACTTTTAAGAAGTTGGTGGTGACAAAACAAATGGATTCCGCTTAATGATTAAATATAAGAAATGTCAGAAGTGGGACATAAACCGACATTTCCAGAGGAAACAGTGACCTGAACACAGCACCTTACACCGCTCGGCCATCCTGAATATTCAGTGCTGCCTATGGCCACCTGCAGGTTGATTTTGAACTATTGTGTCCTGTCACATGAAATAAATGAGGGCAGAAATCGTATCTCTGCCTGACACCGGGGAAACAGTGAGACAGACCTTGGAGCAAGGGTCTGGTTATTGCCAAACAGCCAAGGAAATAATAATTCTGGAAGAAAAATATCCAAGAGAACAGTGACCCCGAAGTGATGTGAACACACAACCTTCGAATCTCGATTCAGACACACTACCGTTGCACCATGACACCTACACAATGAGTTGGAGATGTTTTACTATATGAAGGTTCTGCATACAAGGGGCTTTAAATTCCCCTCCCATTCCCACCAGGTATCACAGGCAGCGCTCACCTGACAGGCACCGGATGATTTCTTCTTAAACTTTTCTCTTGCTTTCACGGGAAACCATCAATAATTAACCCCTCACCTTCTGTTGCACAATTAAACAATTGCTAACGCAGGAACAGTCCATGCTTCAATCATTTGTCCTGTGCTTTGCATCTAACCTCGAAAACCATATCCCATTTTACTCATTGTATTTTAGCTTTCTGGTTCAAAGTCTTCAGGGATCTGGGGCAAATTTATTATCAAATTTAACAGCACCGGTTATTCCTATCTTGCACACAAAATACAATCAGTAGTGAAGATAATATCCCACCTTGCGTATTTGCAGATTCAACGCAATAGGATTTCAAATAAAGTGAAAGAATTTTACACTGAAAAGATTTGCAAGTGTTACTTGTATTTGTGTCTTTAATGAAACTTTGTGGCGTCTGACTCCCGTTCATGCCTCTGCTGAATAAGAAGGGTGTGACGTTGACCAGACTGCACTGCCCCTGATATTTGTCAGCTCATCCTTTATATTCAGTGGTTTTTCGCCATTTGTTGGGCTGCAGTGTAGCGGATATCACGTTGGCCTCACACGCAAAAGGTCCCCGGTGGGTCCGTTTTCTCTCAGTCAATGTTATCCATTTATTGAAGTGAAATAAAGAGCAATTAATGAATAAGGGAGCCCTTTTGCCAGGAGAATAAATAGCAAATAAAAACAGCAAATGCTGGAAATCTCAGCAGGTCAGGCAGCATTTGCCGGGAGACTAAACTCGCCTCCGATTGTTCATCCACAGAAAGATTAAACATAATGTTTCTGCCCGGGATTGAACCAGGGACCTTTTGCGTGTAAAGCAAACGTGATAAACACAACACAAGTTTCAACAGCAAGTTTCAACATCTGGGGCGGAGCCAACAGGCGCCTGGCTGCAATGAGCGATAAAAACCTGCGTTGGGCGGAAGCCCGGCTAGCTCAGTCGGTAGAGTATGAGACTTTTAATCTCAGGGTCGTGGGTCCGAGCCCCACGTCAGGGGATTACATTTATTTTAATTTAATGCAGCTTTCATGGAAAAACATCATTAATTAACCCACAATCTTCTTTTGCACAATTAAAGAAATGCTAACTGAATGAACTCCATAATTCAAGTTTGTGAGATACTCAATCATGATTTCAATCTTCATTTATCCACCCACAATATTTGACATACGTCAAGGATGCCACATTTGCCCAGCCAGGCTAGCTCAGTCGGTAAAACTTGAGACTTTTAATCTCAGGATCGTGGGTTCAGGGTTGGGCGAATAAGCTTTGTTAAACTTTTCTGTTGCTTTCACGCGAAAACATCATTAATTAAATGATCAATTGGAGAGGCTGGGTCCGTTTCCTTTGGAACAGAGTATTTGTCCTCCAGGATCGATGGTTTCCTTGCTGAATCACAATAACCAGACCCTATATCTCCCTCTGGATGTTCGGGGGTGTCCCGTACATTCCCAGTCGTGTGATTGCCCCTTTTCTGTTCTCCAATTCAATCCATATGGCCTCGTCCAAAAATCTGTCCATCTCCACCTGAAGTATATTCAATGACCCAGCCTCCACATCTCTCTGGGGCAGAGAGCTCCAAAGATTCACCACCCTCTGAGAGAAGAAATTCCTCCTCATCTCCGTTTTAAATGGGCGACCCTTAAACCTTCAGGGAATAAGGGTTTATGGGGATCAGCCATGATCGTATTGAATGGTGGAGCAGGATCGAGGGACCATGTGGCCTACTCCTGCTCAGACTTCTTATGTTCTTATGACCCCTTATTCTGAAACTGTGCCCCCAAGTTCTAGATTCCCCCACAAGGGGAAACATAGAAACATAGAAAATAGGTGCAGTAGTAGGCCATTCGGCCCTTCGACCCTGCACCACCATTCACTATGATCATAGCTGATCATTCCCTCAGTACCCCTTTCCTGCTTTCTCTCCATACCCCTTGATCCTTTTAGACATAAGGGACAAATCTAACTACTTTTTGAATGTGTGGGTTAATTCCCGTGAAAGTAACATAAAAGTTTAAGGAAAATAATTCACGCAAGGTGGGGCACGAACACATTACCTTAAAATTAAAAATCTCATGCTCTACCGACTGAGCTCGCCAGGCTTGCCCACAGCTACTTTGTCAATGGTGACGCCCAGGATGTTGATGTGTATTAGTCAAAGGAACACAAGAAATAGGAGCAAGAGTCGGCCATGCGGCCCCTCGAGCCTGCTCCACCATTTAATAAGATCATTGCTGATCCGATCATGGACTCAGCTCCACTTCCCCGCCCGCTGCCCATAACCCCTTAACCCCTTATTGTTTAAGAAACTGTCTATTTCTGTCCTAAATATATTCAATTTCCCAACTTCCACAGCTCCCTGGAACAGTGAATTCCACAGATTTACAGCCCTCTGAGAGAAGAAATTCCTCCTCATCTCAGTTTTAAATGGGCGGCCCCTTATTCTAAGATAATGCCCCTAGTTCCAGTCTCCCCCATCGGTGGAAACATCCTCTCTGCATCCACTGTTGGTGAAAATAAATTCACATAGACTCTGGTAAGTTAAGAGAAACAACTTTATTGCTAACAGAGCTCTGGGAGAAGAGTTGAGATCTAGCGATCTCCCCGAGTGCCTTGTGCCTCAGGGTTCTAAGCAGTTTACAGGGGGCGGAACACAATCTTTTAAATTAATTTACAAACAACCAATCGATCCATATGGTAACGCAATTCATTTACATTCAACTTTTTAGTCCTAGTAAAACCTGATAGCATGGTGCGAGTTTGCGGGCCCTTCCTCTTTATCTTCTTTTGTGGTTAGTTATTCTGTTGCAAAGCTTTCGATGAAACAGTGGCCTGCACCTGGCCAGGAGTCACTTGTTGCTGCAGAGTTCATATCAGGGACAGCAGATAGGCTTCTTGGTCCAAAGTTCATTTCGTGGTGGCTTACCCCATCATGCTTTGCTTTGTCTGAAAATCCACTCCAACATCGTCATTCTATTCTCGGAAAACCAGCTGCTGAAGTATTGGCCCGCTGTGTAGGTTAAAGATCTGATTATATTCCTAAGATTACTTTAATCACTCCGTTTCTGTAGTGTAGCGGTTATCACACTCGCCCCATACGCGAAAATTCCCTGGTTCAAGCCCAAGCGAAAATATTATCTTGGAGGCCATTTTTTTGTAAATAAATTGAACAAAAGTCGCCCAAGGTTCCTTGTCGCATGAGCAGTGAATATTTTAAACCAGTCTCCTACACACAGAGTGGATAAAGTCAGATAGGGGAGAAAACTTCATCAATGATTAAGCTCTTTAAATGATTAACATAAGAACAGAAGAAATACGAACAGGAGTCGGCCATTCGGCCTCTCGATCCTGCTCTGCCATTCAATAAGATCATGGCTGATCTGACCATGGATTCTGAGTTAAGGGACTCGGGGGCCTGTTCTCTCCCCCCTGAGAAGGTTCACTTTCTACAGTCCAGCCTCTAAAAGGCACCACTCTGTGCACAGTACTTGCCGGGTTTGAGTCCTGAGGATGAGTCATCCGCCACGAGCCACAGGTCGAGGTCATGAATGCTTGGCTCACGGAGATGGCCTTCTGCAGTGTGACTTTGGTATCCGCTGACAGTAGCTTATGAAGAAGGCCCTCGTGGCCGATTCCGATGACAAAGATATCCCGCAGTGCTTCGGTGAGGTGGTCACCAAAATCCCACGGTGCCGCCAGCCTCCTGAGGTCTGCAGCATATTTCGATCTCCTGGCCTTCGGGCCGTCGGTGTGTATAAAACCGCTGTCTGGCTGTGAAGATGCTCTCTTTGGGCTTGAGTTGTTCTTGTATCAGTGTTACAAGCTCCTCGTACATCTTGGTCATTGTCTTCGCTGGTGCCAGCAAGTCCCTGACGAGGCCGTAGAAGGTGGGCCCACAACTGGTTAGCAGGATAGCTCTGCACTTATCAGCCAGTGTGACCGGGTTGTCACCTGCCAGATAGTTTGCTGTGAAGAAATGGACAAGCCACTCCACAAAGGCTTCCCAATTATCACCATCGGCGAACTGCTGCAACGTACCAAGTTTAGCCATTTTCGTGTGAAGGTCCGTAATCGCGTCGCCAATTGTTACACCTTCAGATGCTCTGATAATGACTCCACGAGACAATGTGTAGTGCTTGAACTGTAGTGACCTTCGTCCTTTATTGATAACCACAGAGTGAGCATCACACCTGATGGCTTGCCTTTTATACGAGGCCAGGCACACCTGAACAGGTAAGCTACAAGCCTCCCACTGCAGTGCCCTCTGGTGCACAACTTGCAATAGTTCAAGCAATAACCATGTTGGACACATGCCAGGTGTCACTGTGGAACCGTTTCTCTCACTCAAAGTTAGACACACGACCGTGGGCACCACGAGGTCTAGGTAGGTAGCCATTGACATTCAGGTTCATATATAAATATATATAAATATATCGACATGTATCATAACTGTTCCCTGGTGGTCAAGGGGTTAAGATCCAGTGCGCTAACCTGGTTTCAATCCTCGATCAATTCATCGCATAAAAATAATTGAGGTCTGTGAGACGATTAATAATTGCTGTAATCACCATGAATACCAATACTTTCTGTGATAGACCGAGCTTACAGACTATCTGGCTTCTCCTGCCCTTTGCCAGGCACGTGTTCGAGGTATAATTTTGTAAACAGGGTGAGTTCGCTGATTGCGGGGAGATGGTAGGAGAATCTGTGGCCCCATTGTGAGGAAGTGAACACGGTGGCTGGGTGATTGGTGACATTTCTGTAAAGGTCAGCGGAGGAGAAGGATTGAGAACTTTCAGTGTGGGACAGAAGTTGTTTAAGGTGAGCCAACACATTCCCACACAGCACAGAGGGAGCTCACTGGTCATTGTTCTTTTGGATATTGTCCTTCCAGAATTAATATTTCCTTTGCTGTGTCGAAATAACCAAACCCTTGCTCCAAGGTCTGTCTCACTGTTTCCCCGGTGTCCGGCAGAGATACGCCTGCTGCCCTCGTTTATTTCATGTGAAAGAACACTGCATAGTCAGGGTGGCCGAGCGGTGTAAGGTGCTGTGTTCACGTCACTGTTCTCCTCTGGAGATGTGGTTTCATGTCCCATTTAATCATTAAGCGAAACCCACTTGTTTTATCACTACCAACTCCTTAAATGTGCAATTCAGCAGTCCACCTGCTCGCTGAACATTTCCGTCTGACCTGGTGCTGAAGTTTGTTCATTCTTCTGTCGACAATCAATCATATATTTTGCTCTGAGCATGTGAGGAACTTTTATCCCGATCTCATTGGGTTTAATTTTGGTAATCTGGTGCTGAAAGTGTTCTCGCTCAGGCCAACATCACCAGCATTGAAGCACTGACCACACTCGACAAGCTCCGCTGGGCGGGCCACATAGTCCACATGCCCAGCATGAGACTCCCTAAGCAAGCGCTCTACTCAGAACTCCGACATGGTAAGCGAGCCACAGGTTGCCAAAGTACACGTTTCGGGCACACCCTCAAATCCTCACTGATAAAATGATACATCCCCACCTGCACCTGGGAGTCCTTGTTCCTTGGGTTGAGTTGCTTGTGCAGCGTGATCCGTGCCGGATCGATCATCCTCAGCCACGTGGTGTGTCACAGCACGTTTGCACATTCACTGGAGGTACCCCATCGTTGTGCAGCCTTTGCACACGTAGTGCTTGAATCGACATTGATGGGCCCGAGGATTACCCCCGCAGCACCAACACGGTGCTAATAGATTCACATTTACCCACGATGGCGCACTCTGAGTCATCACAGGTCTTGCAGCCACAGACGTATCGACCCTGCCATATGCAGTTCGGCAGGCTAGCGACATCATTTTATGCACAGTACTTGCCGGTGAGCTTCGATGTTGAGAAGATATCTGTTTGGTGTTATCGTCCGTGGCCATGCATGCCTGGGCGATCGCGATGGCCCTGCTCAGGTCTCGGTTTTCAGCAGCCAACAGCTTTCAAAGACTGACCTCGTGGCTGATGCCCAGCACGTAAAAGTCCCACAGCATTTGCCCCAACGGAGCAAGGTCCCGCGAGGTGTCTCAGGTCGGTGACATAATCCGCCAGGTCCTGGTCCCCGGAGCGATGGTGCGTGTCAAAACGATATCTGGCCATGAGGATACTCTCCTTCGGCTTGAGGTAGTCCCAAACCAGTGTGCACAACTCTGAATATTCCTTCTCCGTTGGTTTTGTCGGTGTGAGCAGATTCTTGATGAGGCTGTATATTTTAGGCCCACAGACGGTGAGAAGAACCACCCTGTGCTTGGCCACGTTAGTGTCTCCTTCCAGCTCGTTGCCCACAAAGTACTGGTCGAGCTGCTCGACGAAGGCTTCCCAATCATCACGCTCTACGGATCTCTCTAATATTCCAACGGCAGCCATGGTTGTTTGAAGGTTCGTATTCTGTTACTCGTCGCCAATTGTTGTGTAGAGAAGAACTCCCCGAGGCTGAGTACTGTGAGCTAAATTTAGTGTGACCTTAGTCTTCTTTATTACAACTCCAGAGTGCCTGAACAACATGGCAGCCGACCTTTTATACTTGCCCTGCACGTGTGGGCAGGTGACCATTAGGACTCCAACAGTCGCGCCCTCTGGTGGCAAGTATTACATAGTTACATAATTCACATAATTGTTATCGTTCAGAAGTTATAATTCCAATGAATGCCTGAATCATCCGAAAGGAGCCTGGTTTGTAGGACAAGGCTACATATCAGGAAGGAGTGTAGTTAGATGACAATGGAAGTGATTTTCTGATTATAAGTTCGGAGAATAAAAAGAGTAAATGCTGGTAACACTGAGCAGGTCAGGCAGCATCTGTGGAGAGAGAAACAGAGTTAACGTTTCAGGTTAATGACCTTCCATCAGAAGTTGGTCACTTGTGTTAGGTAATACTATTAAAAATTTAAATTGTCACGTAGCAGGGATAGGGAAAAGATATAAAATGTGGCATTTGGAACAGATAGTTTAGAATCCGAATAATTTTTGATCAATTTGTACACCGAGCTGGGAACTGTAACGTGTTTGAGTTCTTCGGCGAACATTCGCAAGGTTTGGGTGTAAGTACTGTTGTTAAGTGTATGTTTAATTATTGTCTGTTTAATAACTCTGACATTTAATGTTGCGGACCATATTACTGCACTGCGCTTGTTCCAGCTCTGTTTGAAACACCGATCCCTTCAATCTGTCGCTTGACTGGGACAGTTGGATTCACCGTATCTTTGTTTGGTGAAATTTCAAAGATTGAAAGCGGCGCAAATCAACCTGGTCACCTGCTCACTATCCGCTACACGCTGCTCCCGTGAGATGAAGCCCAGTTGCTGTTTCAAGCTTGAATGCAGATACAAGCAGAACTCATTCATAGAAAGGCCAAGTCCCTGAGATACCTGATTCTTTGCACCGAACTCCTTCGCAAAGAGGGTTGATTCGGGCACATCTTTCCCCACACTCCAACACTTCAAACATAACTCAACGGCTGTAAAGCGCTTTGGGGCGTCATGAGTTCCTGAAAGGTGCTGTCGAAATGCAAGTCCTTGTTTGCAAAAATTCGATGCAATATTCGTGGGTAAATTGAGGGCTCGTCCGGGATTTGAACCCGGAACCTCTCGCAAATTTTAAGTAACAACCTCAAAGCGAGAATCATTACCCCTAGACCAACGAGCCAACTACTGCGCAACTGTGGAGCTCAGGTGTAACCATTATTGAAGCATGTTTAGTGTGTTGCTATTCTTGATCGGAGGAGCACATGGGACGGAATCAGTGAATTTGCTTTTTCGACCTGTCTTCTGAAGCACCGCACCGTCCCACTCCGACAGTCAATGAGCTGTTGGGACGTTACTGTATCCAGGTTGCGGGTGGCCAACAGGCGCCTGGCTGCAATGAGCGATAAAATCGAGTGTGAGCCAGAAGCCCGGCGTGCTCAGTCGGTAGAACATGAGACTCTTAATTACAAGGTCCTGGGTTTGAGCCCCATGTTGGGCGATTGCATTTCTTTTAATTTTATGTTGCTTTCATGGAAAATCATCATGAATTAACCCACAATCTTCTTTTGCACAATTAAAGAAATGCTAACTGAAGGAACTCCATAATTGAATCATTTCTTCTCTGCTCTGCAAGTGAACTCTGAAACCATAAACCATTTTACACACTGTGCTTTCGGGGTCTGGGTCAAAATGTTCATTGCTGATAACATCAACAGGAGACTGGGGAAAAAGTGAGACTGACTTTAGAGCAAGGGTCCGGTTATTGTGAAACACCAAAGAAAATAGCAATTCTGGAAGAATAACATCGAAACGAAATGTGAGATGACACCCTTAAAGAAGTGTTAAGGCAGAAGGTTAAATGCTGCATCCCTTTCTGCAAAAAATTCCTTTCACAAATATTTCAATGTCCGAAACGGTACAAAGCAAAAATGTTCCTTCCAAAGTCAATAAACACCTGAATTTCCGCACCCCGCGAATCTCCTGAATCAGATGCCTCTACTTTTGCCGACTCAATCCATGTCCCTTGGCAATGTTGTGCTCCCACCCACACTATGAAACGTGCCACTAATTTATCGAATCATGGAATGGTTACAGCACGGAAGGCCATTCGGCCAATCGAGCCCGTGCCGACTCTCAGAGAGTCCCACTCCCTCGCCCTTCCCCCGTAGCCCTGCAATTGTTTTTCCTTCAGAACTTATCCAACTCCCGTCTGAAAGATAAGGTTGAGTCTTCCTCCACCGCCCTTTCAAGCCGTGCATTCCAGATCCTAACCACACGCTGCTAAATGGCCATCTCCTGTTCCTATGTGTAAAGTCTGGGAAACACGAGATCAATTCCTGCCACACTAACAGCCTTCCGAAATACAGCACCGTCATCCTATTCTCGTAAAACCAGCTCCTGAAGTATCGGCCAGCTCTGTAGGGTAAAGCTCTGGTTATATTCTTGAGATCACTTGAACCACAGCGTTTCTGTAGTGTAGCGGTTATCACGTTCGCCTCACATGCGGAAAGTCCCCGGTTCGAGCCCGGGCAGAAACATTATTTTGGAGCCTATTTTTGCCGTGAAATAAATTGAACAAAAGTCGCCCCAGGTTCCTTGTCGCATAAGCACGGAACATTTTAAACAAGTCTCCTAAATCAGAGTGTGTAAAGTCAAATAGGGGAGAAAACTTCATCAATGATTCAAAATCCTTAAATAATTAAAGTTCAGTTATTGAAGTTTCCACTGTCCCTCAATAATGATTCTACAAAACAACGCTGTCGGTTAATGAATGGGGAATAAAAAAAATAATCTTCACCCATCCCCATCCCCCGACACAGAGTTTAATTCGTTGCATGTCATTCTTTTAAAGATTTTGAATGAAAGAGTTACTTTCTGATTCCGGGATCCCTCTGTGAGCGCCTAACAACTAAACGAGCAGGAAACACATTAAATAGTTGACCACAATTGCTGACATTACTTAAGCTTTTTTCTTGTGTTTTTTCAGCTATTCATCCTTTTCAGCTCCTGACTGCGGATATTGCAGTGATTAAACCTGAGCACAATCCAATGTCTCACAGTCCCTGCCTCGGTTAATACCAGCAGATCTAAGCCGCATTTCAAACCCACAAACAACTCATTAGTTAATCGCTCTTCCCAGTTCCAGAGCTCAGAGGGTTATTGCCCATCCCTGTGATGCAAGCTACCTCAGACCGAGGCCAAAGCTCCCCGTACACCGAGCACACGCTGAGGAAAACTCCGGGGGAGAGGATATCCTATTGTGGGGGGCTACAGGACCCTCGGACTCTTAAATAATCTCTCACAGCTCATCTGAAAGCAGCCGGAATGTGCGTGCCTCAGCCGTGAGGGAACACTTGTTTATTTATAAAAAGAGAAGCAACTATCCTCATTCAGCAAATATAAGGCAAGATATCATTAAAAGAGGTTTTTGGACATTTTAAGTGATGTGTTTAATGCTTCAGTCCTTTTTGTGTTTACTTCCCACCCCCTCTCTGGCTGTGCCTGCACTGAGCTTACCTCAAGGTAAGGTTGTTCTGAACTTACAAAAGTGGGCACTTACTCCAGCCGGAGTTAGTTTGTAGTAAGTTTTCACTGCCGAATCTTGCAAAACAGGCTTGAGTGGCTGCACACAACCCCTTTTGAAAAAAAATACCTTACCTGAAGCCAACCTCAACGAACTCAGTTGAACTGGAGCAAACTAATATCCGAGAATTGCAATTTCTAACATTCTCCAAAGTAAACTAGTTGCTCCAAAAAACTAGGAGCAACTCCACCCGAAACTTGGGCCCTCAGTGTGGGACAGAAGTTGTTTAAGGTGAGCCAACACATTCCGTTCAGCACAGAGGCAGCTCACTGGTCAGCTCCCCTCTGTTGGGGCTGTTGTACCAGAAGTTTCTGTAAAGCAAGAAACGGCAACGCCTCGGCGCGAATTCAACGGTGGGCACTCATGCTGGCGTCCTACGACTATAACATAAGGCAGTGACCAGGCACAGACAACTGTGCCGACGCGCTCAGCATGCTACCCCTGGCCACCACGGAAGGGTCTGACGAACAGGACTGTGAGATAGACATGGCAATCAATGCCTTTGAGTATACAGGTTCGCCCATAACAGCTCACCAAATCAGAGCCTGGACGGCCAGCAACCTCACGTTATCCTTAGTAAAAAGATGTGTCCTAACCGGTGACTGGGCAGAGGCTCGTGATGCCTGCCCTGAGGAATTAAAACCCTTTCACAGGAGCATGCATGAGCTATCACTTCAAGCAGACTGCCTGATGTGGGGCAGTCGAGTATTCATGCCTCTGCGAGGCAGAGAGGCATTTGTCTGGTAGCTCCACCGCGAGCACCCGGGGATTGTTCTCATGAAGGCCATAGCCAGATCCCACTTCTGGTGGCCTGGTATTGACGCGGACCTGGAGCTCTGCGCCCGAAGGTGCACTATTTGTGCCCAGCTCAGCAATGCCCCCAGGGAGGCTCCACTGAGCCCCTGGCCCTGGCCTACCAAACCGTGGTCGCGGGTGCACGTAGACTATGCGGGCCCATTCATGGGCAAAAATGTTCCTCGTAGTTGTAGATGCATTTTCAAAGTGGATCGAATGCACCATTTTAAACTCGAGCACAACCTCCACCACTTGGAGAACCACACGTGAAAGGTCCCCGGTTTGAACCCGTGTAGAAACATTATTTTAAGACTACATTTGCTGTGAAATAAATTGAACAAAATTCGCCCCAGTTTCCTTGTCGCATGAGCACTGAAAATGTTAAACCAGTCTCCGAAATACAGAGTGTGTAATGTCAGATAGCGTAGAAAACTTCATCAATAATTCAAGCTCCTTAAATGATTAACAAAAGAACAGAATAAATAGGAACAGGAGTCGGCCATTCAGCCCCTCGATCCTGCTCTGCCATTCAACAAGATCATGGCTGATCTGACCATGGACATTGAGTTAAGGGACTCGGGGACATGTTCTCTCTCCCCTGAGAAGTTTCACGTTCTACAGTCCAGCCTCTAAAAGGCACCACTCTGTGCACAGTACTTGCCGGGTTTGAGTCCTGAGGATGAGTCATCCGCCTAGAGCCACAGGTCGAGGTCATGAATGCTTGGCTAACGGAGATGGCCTTCTGCAGTGTGACTGTGGTATCTCCTGACAGTAGCTTATGAAGAAGGCCCTCGTGGCCGATTCCGATGACAAAGATATCCCGCAGTGCTTCGGTGAGGTGGTCACCAAAATCCCACGGTGCCGAATGCCTCCTGAGGTCTGCAGCATATTTCGTGATCTCCTGGCCTTCGGGCCGTCGGGGTGCATAAAACCGCTGTCTGGCTGTGAGGATGCTCTCTTTGGGCTTGATTTGTTCTTGGATCAGTGTTACAAGCGCCTCGTACATCTTGGTCATTGTCGTCGCTGGTGCCAGCAAGTCCCTGACGAGGCCGTAGACGGTGGGCCCACAACTGGTTAGCAGGATAGCTCTGCACTTATCAGCCAGTGTGACCGTGTTGTCACCTGCCAGATAGTTTGCTGTGAAGAAATGGACAAGCCTCTCCACAAAGGCTTCCCAATCATCAACATCGGCGAACTGCTGCAACGTACCAAGGTTAGCCATTTTCGTGTGAAGGTCCGTAATCGCGTCGCCAATTGTTATACCTTCAGATGCTCTGATAATGACTCCACGAGACAATGTGTAGTGCTTGAACTGTAGTGACCTTCGTCCTTTATTGATAACCGCAGAGTGAGGATCACACCTGATGGCTTGCCTTTTATTCCAGGCCAGGCACACCTGAACAGGTAAGCTACAAGCCTCCCACTGCAGTTACCTCTGGTGCACAACTTGCAATAGTACAAGCAATAACCATGTAGGACACATGACAGGTGTCACTGTGGAACCGTTTCTCTCACTCAAAGTTAGACACACTACCGTGGGCACCACGAGGTCCAGGTAGGTAGCCATTGACATTCAGGTTCATATATAAATATATATAACTATATCGACATGTATCATAACTGTTCCCTGGTGGTCAAGGGGTTAAGATCCAGCGCACTAACCTGGTTTCAATCCTCGATCAATTCATCGCATAAAAATAATTGAGTTCTGTGAGACGACTAATAATTGCTGTCATCACCATGAATACCAATACTTTCTGTGATAGACCGACGTTACAGACTATCTGGCTTCTCCAGCCCTTTGCCAGGCACGTGTTCGAGGTATAATTTTGTAAACTGGGTGAGTTCGCTGATCGCGGGGAGATGGTAGGAGCCTCTGTGGCCCAACTGTGAGGAAGTGAACACGATGGCTGGGTGATTGGTGACATTTCTGTAAAGGGCAGCGGAGGAGAAGGATTGAGAACTTTCAGCGTGGGACAGAAGTTGTTTAAGGTGAGCCAACACATTCCCAGTCAGCACAGAGGGAGCTCACTGGTCATTGTTCTTTTGGATATTGTTCTTCCAGAATTAATATTTCCTTTGCTGTGTCGAAATAACCAAACCCTTGCTCCAAGGTCTGTCTCACTGTTTCCCCGGTGTCAGGCAGAGATACGCCTGCTGCCCTCGTTTATTTCATGTGACAGGACACAAAAGTACAAATCAACCTGCAGGTGGCCACACACAGCACTGGATAGTCAGGATGGCCGAGCGGTGTAAGGTGCTGTGTTCACGTCACTGATCTCCTCTGGAGATGTGGATTCATGTCCCATTTAATCATTAAGCGAAATCGATTTGTTTTGTCACCACCAACTCCTTAAAAGTGCGATTCAGCAGTCCACCTCCTCGCTGAACATTTCCGTCTGACCTGGTGCTGAAGTTTGTTCATTCTTCTGTCGACCATCAATCATATATTTTGTTCTGAGCATGTGAGGAACTTTTATCCCGATCTCATTGCGTTTAATTTTGGTAATCTGGTGCTGAAAGTGGAGATGTTTCCGCAGTGAAATGGTTAACACGTTCGCCTCACACGCGAAAACACCTCAGGGGGAAATATTTTCTGGAGCTTTCTCATGCATGTTCAGAGGAGAATTTGTTCTTCTGTGAAAGGTCAAGAGATCAGAAGAACGTAAGAGTTAGGAACAGGAGTCAGGTATTCGGCTCATATTCAAGTTTTCAAGATCTTTCCGCCCGGTTTCGGACCGGGGACCTTTCGTGTGTGAGGCGAATGTGATAACTACTACACTACGGAAAACTGTGGTCGAATCTATCTGAGGATAAAACCACAGCTCTAACCTACACAGCTAGCCGAGAATTCAGGAGCGTGTTTTAAGAGAATAGAATAAGGGTGCTATATTTCGGAAGGCTGTAAGTGCCTTTTCCACGCATCGGGAACATTTTCCACGCCTCGGGAAACTACTATCAGCAATGGCAGACATCGCTGACGAGGTCCAACACCGCCTCCAGTGTGCCAGCACAGCCTTCGATCACCTGAGGAGGAGAGTGTTTGAAGACCAGGACCTCAAATCTGCCATCAGGCTTATGGTCTACAGGGCGGTGGTGATACCTGCACCGTGGTATGGCTCCGAGACATGGACGATATACAGCAGACATCTCAAATCACTGGACAAATACCACCAGGGCTGTCTACGCAAGATACTGCAAATCCCCTGGGAGGACAGACGCACCAACATTAGTGTTCTTGCTCAGGCCAACATCACCAGCATTGAAGCACTGACCACACTCGACAAGCTCCGCTGGGCGGGCCACATTGTCCACATGCCCAACATGACACTCCCTAAGCAAGCGCTCTACTCAGAACTTCGACACGGTTAACGAGCCACAGGTGGCCAAAGGAAACGTTTCGGGCACACCCTCAAAGCCTCCCTGATAAAATGCTACATCCCCACCTGCACCTGGGAGTCCTTGTTCCTTGGGTTCAGTTGCCGGATCGATCATCCTCAGCCACGTGGTATGTCACAGCACGTTTGCACATTCACTGGAGTTACCCCATCGTTGTGCAGCCTTTGCACACGTAGTGCTTGAATCGACATTGATGGTCACGAGGATTACCTCCGCAGCACCAACATGGTGCTAATAGATTCACATTTACCCCCGATGGCGCACTCTGAGTCATCACAGGTCTTGCACCCACAGACGTATCGACCCTGCCATATGCAGTTCGGCAGGCTAGCGACATCATTTTATGCACAGTACTTGCCGGTGAGCTTCGATGTTGAGAAGATATCTATTTGGTGTTACCGTCCATGGCCATGCATGCCTGGGCGATCGCGATGGCCCTGCTCAGGTCTCGGTTTTCAGCAGCCAACAGCTTTCAAAGAATGACCTCGTGGCTGATGCCCAGCACGTAAAAGTCCCACAGCATTTGCCCCAACGCAGCAAGGTCCCACGAGGTGTCTCAGGTCGGTGACATTATCCGCCAGGTCCTGGTCCCCGGAGCGATGGTGCGTGTTAAAACGATATCTGGCCATGAGGATACTCTCCTTCGGCTTGAGGTAGTCCCAAACCAGTGTGCACAACTCTGAATATTCCTTCTCCGTTGGTTTTGTCGGTGTGAGCAGAATCTTGATGAGGCTGTATATTTTAGGCCCACAGACGGTGAGGAGAACCACCCTTTGCTTGGCCACGTTAGTGTCTCCTTCCAGCTCGTTGGCCACAAAGTATTGGTCGAGCTGCTCGACGAAGGCTTCCCAATCATCACCCTCTACGGATCTCTCTAATATTCCAACGGCAGCCATGGTTGTGTGAAGGTTCGTATTCTGTTACTCGTCGCCAATTGTTGTGTAGAGAAGAACTCCCCGAGGCTGAGTACTGTGAGCTAAATTTAGTGTGACCTTAGTCTTCTTTATTACAACTCCAGGGTGCCTGAACAACATGGCAGCCGACCTTTTATACTGGCCCTGCACGTGTTGGCAGGTGACCATTAGGACTCCAACAGTCGCGCCCTCTGGTGGCAAGTATTACATAGTTACGTAATTCACATAATTGTTATCGTTCAGAAGTTATAATTCCAATGAATGCCTGAATCATCCGAAAGGAGCCTGGTTTGTAGGACAAGGCTACATATCAGGAAGGAGTGTAGCTAGATGACAAGGGAAGTGATTTTCTGACTATAAATAAGGAGAATAAAAAGAGTAAATGCTGGTAACACTGAGCAGGTCAGGCAGCATCTGTGGAGAGAGAAACAGAGTTAACGTTTCAGGTTAATGACCTTCCATCAGAAGTTGGTCACTTGTGTTAGGTAATACTATTAAAAATTTAAATTGTCACGTAGCAGGGGTAAGGAAAATATATAAAACGTGGCATTTGGAACAGATAGTTTAGAATCCGATTAATTTTTGATCAATTTGTACACCGAGCTGGGAACTGTAACGTGTTTGAGTTCTTCGGCGAACATTCGCAAGGTTTGGGTGTAAGTACTGTTGTTAAGTGTATGTTTAATTATTGTCTGTTTAATAACTCTGACATTTAATGTTGCGGACCCTATTCCTGCACTGCGCGTGTTCCAGCTCTGTTTGGAGCACCGATCCCTTCAATCTGTCGCTTGATAGGGACAGTTGGATTCACCGTATCTTTGTTTGGTGAAATTTCAAAGATTGAAAGCGGCGCACATCAACCTGGTCACCTACTCACTATCCGCTACACGCTGCTCCCGTGAGATGAAGCCCAGTTGCTGTTTCAAGCTTGAATGCAGGTACAAGCAGAACTCATTCATAGAAAGGCCAAGTCGCTGATATAACTGATTCTTTGCCCCGAACTGCTTCGCAAAGAGTTGCAGTTCGTGTGGGTTGATTCGGGCACATCTTTCCCCACACTCCAACACTTCAAACAAAACTAAACGGCTGAAAAGCGCTTTGGGGCGTCATGAGTTCCTGAAAGGTGCTGTCGAAATGCAAGTCATTCTTTGCAAAAATTCGATGCAAGTTCAAAATTCGTGGGTAAATTGAGGGCTCGTCCGGGATCTCTCGCAAATTTCAAGTAACAACCCCAAAGCGCGAATCTTACCCCTAGACCAACGAGCCAACTACTGCACAACTGTGGAGCTCAGGTGTAACCATTATTGAAGCACGTTTTGTGTGTTGCTATTCTTGATCGGAGGAGCACATGGGACGGAATCAGTGAATTTGCTTTTTCGACCTGTCTTCTGAAGCACCGCACAGTCCCACTCCGACAGTCAATGAGCTGTTGGGACGTTACTGTATCCAGGCTGCGGGTGGCCATCAGGCGCCTGGCTGCAATGAGCGATAAAATCTAGCGTTAGCCAGAAGCCCGGCGTGCTCAGTCGGTAGAACATGAGACTTTTCATTACAAGGTCCTGGGTTTGAGCCCCATGTTGGGCGATTGCATTTCTTTTAATTTTATGTTGCTTTCAAGGAAAATCATCATGAATTAACCCACAATCTTCTTTTGCACAATTAAAGAAATGCTAACTGAAGGAACTCCACAATTGAATCATTTCTTCTGTGCTCTGCAAGTGAAATCTGAAACCATAAACCATTTTACACACTGTGCGTTCGGGGTCTGGGTCAAAATGTTCATTGCTGATAACATCAACAGGAGACTGGGGAAACAGTGAGACTGACTTTAGAGCAAGGGTCCGGTTATTGTGAAACACCAAAGAAAATAGCAATTCTGGAAGAATAACATCGAAACGAAATGTGAGCTGACATCCTGAAAGAAGTTTTAAGGCAGAAGGTTAAATGCTGCAGCCCTTTCTGCAAAAAATTCCTTTCACAAATATTTCAATGTCCGAAACAGCACAAAGCAAAAATGTTCCTTTCAAAATCAAGAAACTCCTGAATTTCCGCACCCCGCGAATCTCCTGAATCAGATGCCTCTAGTTTTCCCGACTCAATCCATGTCCCTTTGCAATGTTGTGCTCCCACCCACACTATGAAATGTGCCACTAACTTATCGAATCATGGAATGGTTACAGCACGGAAGGCCATTCGGCCACTCGAGCCCGTGCCGACTCTCAGAGAGTCCCACTCCCCCGCCCTTCCCCCGTAGCCCTGCAATTGTTTTTCCTTCAGACACTTATACAACTCCCGTCTGAAAGATAAGGTTGAGTCTTCCTCCACCGCCCTTTCAAGCCGTGCATTCCAGATCCTAACCACGCGCTGCTAAATGGCCATCTCCTATTCCTATGTGTAAAGTCTGGGAAACACGAAATCAATTCCTGCCACACTCACAACCATCCTAAATATAGCAGCGTCATTCTAATCTCGTAAAACAACCTCCTGAAGTATCGGCCAGCTGTGTAGGTTAACGCTCTGGTTATATTCCTGAGATTAACTGAACCGCAGCGTTTATGTAGTGTAGCGGTTATCACGTTCGCTTCACATGTGAAATGTCCCCGGATCGAGCCCGGGCAAAAACATTATTTTGGAGACTATTGTTGCTGTGAAATAAATTGAATAAAAGTCGCCCCAGGTTCCTTGTCGCATGATCACTGAACATTTTAAACCAGTCTCCTAAATGCAGAGTGTGTAAAGTAAGATAAGGGAGAAAACTTCATCAATGATTCAAAATCCTTGAATGATTAAAGTTCAGTTATTGAAGTTTTCACTGACCCTCAGTAACAATTCTACAAAACAACGCTGTCGGTTAATGAATGGGGAATAAAACAAATAATCTTCACCCATCCCCATCCCCCGACACACAGTTTAATTCGTTGCAGGTCATTATTTTAAAGATTTTGAATGAAATAGTTACTTTCTGAATCCGGGCTCCCTCTGTGAGCGCCGCACCACTGAACCAGCAGGAAACACATTAAAGAGTTTACCACAATTGCTGACATTTCTTAAGCTTTTGTCTTGTGTTTTTTCAGCTCTTCGTCCGTTTCAGCTCCTGACTGCGGATATTGCTGTGATTAAACCTGAACACAATGCAATTTCTCACAGCCCCTGCCTCGGTTAATACCAGCAGATCTAAGCCGCATTTCAAACCCACAAACAACTCATTAGTTATTCGCTCTTCCCAGTTCCAGAGCTCAGAGGGTTATTGTCCATCCCTGGGATGCAAGCTACCTCGGACCCGAGCCAAAGCTCCCCGTACACCGAGCACAAGCTGAGGAAAACCCCGGGGGAGAGGATATCCTGGTGTGGGGGGCTACAGGGCCGTCGTACCCTTAAATAATCCCTCACAGCTCATCTGAAAGCAGCCCGAATGTGCCTGCCTCAACCGTCAGGTTACACTTGTTTATTTAGAAAAAGAGAAGCAACTATCCTCATTCAGCAGATATAAGACAAGATATCAACAAAAGAGGTTTTTGGACATTTTAAATGATGTGTTTAATGCTTCAGTCCTTTTTATGTTTAATTCCCACCCCCTATCTGGCTGTGCCTGCACTGAGCTTACCTCTAGGTAAGGTTGTTCTGAACTTACAAAAGTGGGTACTTACTCCAGCCGAAGTTAGTTTGTATTAAGTTTTCACAGCCGAAACTTGCAAAACAGGCCTGAGTGGCTGGACACACCCCCTTTTTGAAAAAAAATACCTTACCTGAAGCCAACCTCAACTAACTCAATAGAACTGGAGCAAACTAATATCCGAGAATTGCAATTTCTAACATTCTCCAAAGTAAACTAGTTGCTCCAAAAAACTAGGAGCAACTCCACCCGAAACTTGGGCCCTCAGTGTGGGACAGAAATTGTTTAAGGTGAGCCAACACATTCCCGATCAGCATAGAGGGAGCTCACTGGTCAGCTCCCCTCTGTTGGGGCTATTGTACCAGAAGTTTCAGTAAGGCAATAAACGGCAACGCCTCGGCGCGAATTCAACGGTGGGCACTCATGCTGGCGTCCTACGACTATACCATAAGGCACAGACCAGGCACAGACAACTGTGCAGACGCGCTCAGCATGCTAGCCCTGGCGACCACGGAAGGGTCTGACGAACAGGACTGTGAGGTAGTCATGGCAATCAATGCCTTTGAGTCCACAGGTTCACTCCTAACAGCTCACCAAATCAGAGCCTGGACGGCCAGCAACCCAACGTTATCCTTATAAAAAAGATGTGTCCTAACCGGTGACTGGGCAGAGGCTCGTGATGCCTGCCCCGAGCAATTAAAACCCTTTCACAGGAGCATGCATGAGCTATCACTACAAGCAGACTGCCTGATGTGGGGCAGCCGAGCAGTCATGCCTCTGCGAGGCAGAGAGGCATTTGTCCGGTAGCTCCACCGCGAGCACCCGGGGATCGTTCTCATGAAGGCCATAGCCAGATCCCACGTCTGGTGGCGTGGTATTGACGCGGACTTGGAGCTCTGCGTCCGAAGGTGCACTATTTGTGCCCAGCTCAGCAATGCCCCCAGGGAGGCTCCACTGAGCCCCTGGCCCTGGCCTACCAAGACGTGGTCGCGGGTGCACATAGATTATGCGGGCCCATTCATGGGCAAAATGTTCCTCGTAGTAGTAGATGCATTTTCAAAGTGGATTGAATGCACCATTTTAAACTCGAGCACAACCTCCACCACTTTGGAGAACCACACGTGAAATGTCCCCGGTTAGAACCCGTGTAGAAACGTTATTTTGGAGACTACTTTTGCTGTGAACTAAATTGAACAAAATTCGCCCCAGGTTCCTTGTCGCATGAGCACTGAATATTTTAAACCAGACTCCGAAATACAGAGTGTGTAATGTCAGATAGGGGAGAAAACTTCATCAATGATTCAAGCTCCTTAAATGATTAACAAAAGAACATAAGAAATAGGAACAGGAACAGGAGTCGGCCATTCGGCCCCTCGATCCTGCTCTGCCATTCAACAAGTTCATGGCTGATCTGACCATGAACATTGAGTTAAGGGACTCGGGGGCATGTTCTCTCTCCCCTGAGAAAGTTCACGTTCTAGAGTCCAGCCTCTGAAAGGCACCACTCTGTGCACAGTACTTGCCGGGTTTGAGTCCTGAGGATGACTCATCTGCCTAGAGCCACAGTTCGAGGTCATGAATGCTTGGCTCATGGAGATGGCCTTCTGCAGTGTGACTGTGGTATCTGCTGACAGTAGCTTATGAAGAAGGCCCTCGTTGCCGATTCCGATGACAAAGATATCCCGCAGTGCTTCAGTGAGGTGTTCACCAAAATCTCACGGTGCCGCCAGCCGCCTGAGTCTGCAGCATATTTCGTGATCTCCTGGCCTTCGGGCCGTCGGTGTGTATAAAACCGCTGTCTGGCTGTGAGGATGCTCTCTTTGGGCTTGAGTTGTTCTTGGATCAGTATTACAAGCTCCTCGTACGCCTTGGTCGTTGTCTTCATTGGTGCCAGCAAGTTCCTGACGAGGCCACAGACCGTGGGCCCACAACTGGTTCGCAGGATAGCTCTGTACTTATCAGCCAGTGTAGCCGGGTCGTCACCAGCCAGGTCGTTTGCTGTGAAGAAATGGACAAGCCGCTCCACAAAGGCTTCCCAATCATCACCATCAGCAAAATGCTGCAACGTACCAAGGTTAGCCATTTTCGTGAGAAGATCTGGAATCTCGTCGCCAATTGTTATACCTTCAGATGCTCTGATGATGACTCTACGAGACAATGTGTTCCTTATTGATAACCACAGAGTGAGGATCACACCTGGTGGCCTGCCTTTTACACTAGGCCAGGCACACCTGTACAGGTAAGCTAAAAGTCTCCCACTGCAGTGTCCTCTGGTGCACACCTTGTAATAGTACAAGCAGTAACCATGCAGAACACATGACAGGTGTCACTGTGGAACAATTTCTCTCACTCAAGTTTAGACACACTACCGTGGGCACCACGAAGTCTAAGTAGCTAGCCATTGACATTCAGGTTCATATATAAATATATATAAATATATTGACATGTATCGTATCTGTTCTCTGGTGGTCAAGGGGTTAAGACCTGGCGCAGGAACCTGGTTTCCATCCTCGATCAATTCATCGCATAAAAATAATTGAGGTCTGTGAGACGATTAATAATTGCTGTAATCACCATGAATACCAATACTTTCTGTGATAGACTGAGCTTACAGACGATCTGGCTTCCCCTGCCCTTTGCCGGGCACATGTTCGGGGTTTAATTTTGTAAACTGGTTGAGTTAGCTGATCGCGGGGAGACGGTAGGAGCCTCTGCGGCCCCACTGTGAGTCTGTGGAAGTGAACACGGTGTCTGGGTGATCCGTGACATTTCTGTAAAAGGCAGCGGAGGAGAAGGATTGAGAACTTTCAATGTGGGACAGAAGTTGTTGAAGGTGAGCCAACACATTCCCGATCAGCACAGAGGGAGCTCACTGGTCAGCTCCCCTCTGTTGGGGCGGCTGTACCAGAGGTTTCTGTAGTGCAGTGGTTGTCACGTTTGCTTTACACGCAAAAGGTCCCTGGTTCGATCCTGGGTGGAAATCTTATATTTAAACTTGCTGTGGATCAACAATCGGAGGCGAGTTTCGTCTCCCAGCAAATGCTGCCTGACCTGCTGAGATTTACAGCATTTGCTGTTTTTATTTGCTATTTATTCTCCTGGCAAAAGTGCTCCCTTATTCCTTAATTGCTATTTATTTCACTTTAATAAATAGATAACTTTGAGTGAGAGAAAACGGATCCACCGAGGACCTTTCGCGTGTGAGGCCAACGTGAAATCCGGTGCAATGCAGCCCATCAAAGAGCGAGAAACCACTGAATATAAAGGATGAGCTCACAAATATCAGGGCAGCGCAGTCTGGTCAATGTAAAACCCTCCTTTCTTATTCAGCAGTGGCATGAACGTGAGTCAGACGTCAGAAAGTTTAATTAAAGACACAAATACAAGGGACACTTCCAAATCTTTTCAGTGTAAAATTATTTCACTTTATTTGAAATCCTACTGCGTTGAATCTGAAAATACGCATAGTGGTATTTTATCTTCACTACTGAGTGTATTTTGTGTGCAAGGTAGGAATAACCGGTGCTGTTAAATTTGATAAAAGTTGCCCCAGATTCGTGGTGTCATCGGCAATGAAGAGTTTGAACCAGAAAGCTAAAATGCAGTGAGTAAAATGGGATATGGTTTTCGAGTTAAGATGCAAAGCACAGCACAAATGATTGAAGTATGGAGTATCCCTGAGTTAGCATTTGTTTGAATGTGTAAAAGAAGGTGAGGTGTTAATTAATGATGCTTTCTTGTGAAAGCAAGAGAAACGTTTTCGAACAAACCATCCGGTGTCAGTCCGGTGAGCGCTGCTTGTGATACCTGGTAGGAATGGGCGAGGATTTTAAAGCCCCTTGTATTGCAGAACCGTCATATAGACGAACATCCCTTAGCTACTGCGTAGACCTTGTGGTGCAACAGTAGTGTGCCTGACTTTGAGTTAAAGGGTTGCGTGTTCAAATCATGTCGGGGTCACTGTTCTTTTAGCAATTGCTATTTCACAATAACCAGACACTTGCTGAAATGTCTGACTCACTGGTTAGTCGTGGTAAGGTTGGTGACAGCATCAATCAAGAAAGAAGGGATGTGTGCAGTGGTGGTACAGCAGTTATCATGGGTGACTTTAATCTACACAGTGATTGGGCTAACCACATGGCAGTAATGTGGTGGAGGAGGATTTCATGGAGTGTGTTATGGATGGTTTTCTCAACCAAGAAGGGAGCTGGCCATCCTTGACTGGGTGATGTGTAATGAGAAGGGACCAATTAGCAATCTTGTTGTGCGAGACCCCTTGGGGAAGAGTAACATAATATGGTAGAATTCTTCATTCAGATGGAGAGTGTGACAGTTAATTTAGAAACTTGGGTCCTGAACTTAAGGAAAGGTAATTTTGACGGTATGAGGTGTGAATTGGCTAGAATAGACTGGCCAAGGATACTTAAAGGGTTGACGGTGGATAGGCAATGGCAAATATTTAAAGATCACACGGGTGACTTCAGCAATTGCCCATCCCTGTCTGGAGTAAAAATAGAACGGAGAACGTTGCTCAACCGTGGCTAACAAGGGAAATTAAGGATAGTGTTAAAACCAAGGAAGAGACAGATAAATTGGCCAGAAAAAGGAACAAAACTGAGGACTGGGAGAAATTTAGAATTCAATGGAGGAGGACTAAGGGTTTCATTAGGAGGGGGAAAATGGATTATGAGAAGAAGCTTGCTTGGAACATACAAACATACTGCAAAAACATCTGTAAATATGAAGAGTAAAAGATTAGTGAAGACAATTGTAGGTCCCTTGCAGTCGGATTCAGGTGAATTTATAATGTGGAACAAAGAAATCGAAGAACAATTGAACAAATACTTCAGTTCCGTCTTCACGCAGGAAGACACGAATAACCTTCCAAAAGTACGAGGGGACCGAGGGTCTAGTGAGAAGGAGGAACTGAAGGATATCCTTATGAGGTGGGACATTGATGGGATTGAAGGATGATACATCCCTGGGGCCTGATAGTCTACATCCAAGAGTACTTAAGCAAGTCGGCCTAGAAATGGTGGATGCATTGGTGATTATTTTCCAACAGTCGATTGACTCGGGATCAGTTCCTATGGACTGGAGGTTAGCTAATGTAAAACCACTTTGTAAGAAGGGAGGGAGAGAGAAAGCGAGTAATTATAGACCGGTTAGCCTGACATCAGTCATGGGGAAATGTTGGAATCAATTATTAAGGATGAAACAGCAGCGCATTTGGAAAGCAGTGACAGGATCGGTCCAAGTCAGCATGGATTTATGAAAGGGATGGATTTATGCTTGACAAATCTTCTGGAATTTTTGAGGATGATACTAGTAGAGTGGACAAGGGAGAACCAGTGGATGTGGTGTATTTGGACTTTCAAAAGGCTTTTGACAAGGGTCCACACAAGAGATTGGTGTGCAAAATCAAAGCACATGGTATTGGGGGTAATATACTGACGTGGATCGAGAACTGGTTGGCAGACAGGAAGCAGAGAGTCGGGAATAAAGGGTGCTTTTTAAAATGGCAGGCAATGACTAGTGGAGTGCCGCAGGGCTCAGTGCTGGGACCCCAGCTCTTTACAATGTACATCAATGATTTGGATGAAGGAATTGAGTGTAATATCTGCATGTTTGCAGATGACACTAAACTGGGTGACGGTGTGAGCTGTGAGGGGGACGCTAAGAGACTGCAGGGTCACTTAGACTTGTTTGGTGAGTGGGCAAATTCATGGCAGATGCAGTATAATGTGGATAAATGTGAGGTTATCCACTTTGAGGGAAAAAACGTGAAGACAGAATATTATCTGAATGGTGGCAGATTAGGAAAAGGGGAGGTGCAATGAGACCTGGGTGTCATGGTTCATCAGTCACTGAAAGTTGGCATGCAGGTACAGCAGGCAGGAAAAACGTAAATGGTATTTTGGCCTTCATAGCTAGGGGATTTCAGTGCAGGAGCAGGGAGGTCTTACTAGCGTTGTACAGGGCCTTGGTGAGGCCTGACCTCGAATATTGTTTTCAATTTTGGTCTCCTATACTGAGGAAGGACGTTCTTGCTATTGAGGGTGTGCTGCGAAGGTTCACCAGACTGATTCCCGGGATGACTGGACTGACATATGAGGAGCGACTGGATCAACTGGGCCTTTACACATTGGAGTTTGGAAGGATGAGAGGGGATCTCATCGAAACATGCAAGATCCTGATGGCACAGGACTGGTTAGATGCGGGTAGATTGTTCCCGATGTTGGGGAAGTTGGAGCAGGCTCGAAAGGCTAGATGGCCCACTCCTGTTCCTAATTCTTATGTTCTTATAGCAATTCTGGAAGAATAACATTGAAACGAAATGTGTCCTGACACCCAGAAAGAATTGTTAAGGCAGAAGGTTAAATGCTGCATCCCTTTCTGCAAAAAATTCCTTTCCCAAACATTTCTCTGACCGAAACGGCACAGAACAAAAATGTTCCTTTCAAATTCATTAAACTCCCGAATTTCCGTTCCCCGCGAATCTCCTGAATCAGATGCCTCTACTTTTGCCGACTCAATCCATGTCCCTTTGCAATGTTGTGCTCCCACCCACACTATGAAATGTGCCACTAACTTATCGAATCATGGTATGGTTAGAGCACGGAAGGCCATTCGGCCCGTCGAGACCGTACCGACTCTCAGCGAGTCCCACTCCCCCGCCCTTTCCCCGGAGCCCTGAAATTGTTTTTCCTTCAGACACATATCCAACTCCCATCTAAGAGATAAGATTCAGTCTGTCTCCACCGCCCTTTCCAGCCGTGCATCCCAGATCCTAACCACTCTCTCCTGTTCCTATGTGTAAAGTCTGGGAAACACGAGATCAATTCCTGCTACACTCACAGCCTTCCTAAATAGAGCACCATTATTCTATTCTCGTAAAACCAGCTCCTGAAGTATCGGCCAGCTGTGTAGGTTAAAGCTCTGGTTATGTTCCTAGCACCATGTCAATCGCAGTGTTTCTGTAGTGTAGTGGTTATCACGTTCGCCTAACACGCGAAAAGTCCCTGGTTTGGAACCGGGTGGAAACATTTTGAACATTGTTCAATTAAATATTAGAAAAAATGGAATAATTGACATTAATGTTTCAATATTAAAAAGTTGGTGTTTGTTTCTGCTGATGTTAATAACCCTTCTACTAGGCTGGAGTTTAATATTTTGATATTTCAAATAACAGTGTTGATATTTGTTGTCTCCAAGATAAGAGAGGCTAATTGATGTCCTGTTTCTGACTGCTCCATTTTTGATCGGAGCGGAGGAGCGGTGAGAGATCGGGGCCCAGGAGCGTCGTGATCGGTGCTCAGGAGAGCCGAGGGCCCAGGGACAGCACGGGCCAGCCCACACTGCGATCTGTGGATAGTCGGCGCATGTGTACACACTTGGTCCATGCAGCAGAGCTTGGTCTATGGCCGTCTTGAGTAATCCTTGCCACTGAACAAGACCTCGCCCCTGAACCAAGACCTCGCCCCCGTGTGGTGGCTGGTGTGCAACGGTCACCCCACGTTAAAACAATCCACCCACAGGCATCTTCCACCCTTCAGGATGTAGTTGGGGACCTAGATTGTCAGATCCCTCATCGAAACACCTGCAAACCCATCCCTTTTTCGTGTGGAAACAAGTCATCCTCGATACGAGGGACTGCCTAATACTATACTATGAACAAAAATACAGTGTCTCACAGCCCTGTTACACTGGCTGGTTTCTCTGTACAGTTCTGTACACACTCAAACTCGACACAGTGTCTCTCACTCCCTCACGTTTCCAGCCCTGAGGGTGCAGAAAGCCCCTCTCAAAGCTGCACGTTCCGGCTGCTTTCAGTTGAGTTGTGAGAGATTATTAAAGGATCCTGCATCTCCCTGCCTCGCTTGACAACAGCAGATTGAAGCCGAAAACAACCCATCGACTAATCGCTCGTCCCCAGCTCCAGAGGGAGTGAGGCCGGGACTGTCATGTATTCAACCAGCATTGTAACCCATGTATAATCTGACCTAAGTTGTACACTGCGAGAACATTGACCACTAGGTGGTGAACTTGTGGGAGACAATCCTAACCTGGATCTTCAGGTGTAAAAGGGGAAGCTCCACCCACTTCCAGCACTTGAGTGCTAAGGAATAAAGGACAGGTCACAGACTGACCTTCTCTGAAGCATGGGCCTCGTGTGCTTTTACACTGTATAGTAAGGACGTATCAATGGCGATGAGAAACTGGGATTTAAACCACGCGAGCATGGCCACTAGGAGAACTGACGAGAGGTACTGTGTTAAGCAATGGTTGGGACAGAGATTCAACATTGTTAAAGCATCACACACTTCTCCAAGCAGCCAAGGGCAGTCAGGCATGCCCCAATATGTAGCCGAACCCAGAGGGGGAGTTCGACAGAGACAATGGCAAGCTGAACGGCGATTCATGTCATTGCAAGGGACAATGCGGCCAGTAATGGTGCGATCAACACCTGTTAATGGTGCACTCAAGGACAATCACGGGGCAGTCAGTGACGATCGACTGGCAAGAGACATTTTGTTTCCATCAGCAGCTCATGTTGGAGGCGTGCATGCACACACTCAGCCGGAGTTTGCAGAGATGAGCAAAATACCTGCAGAAATTGCAGAAATGGACACTGGGGGAAATCGCTGGAAGCTAAAGTTCAGCGAGTTCATGTGGAGCACGTATACAGTTCATACACAAGGACGCCACCGATAATGATGAAAGTGCTCCTCAATGGCATCCCAGTATCAGTGGCGCTAGACACGTGGGCCAGCCAGTCCCTGATGGGTATCAAATAGCTCAAAAGGTTGTGGGCGACCAAGGACAGGAGGCCAAAATTATTGCCGATTGACGCACAGCTGCGAACATACACAAAGGCGATCATTCCGGTGCTCGGCAGCGCCATGGTACTCTTGACACACAAAGTTGGCTTGCTGTCATGAACTGGAAATGGGACGATGTCAATGCAATTTCCTCTGTGGAGCGAGTATCATGCTCACAGATCCTGGACAAATTTGACTCATTATTTCAACCCGGCATTGGCACTTTCATGGGGGCCAATGTAGTGATTCACATAAACACGGAAGCCAGGCCAGTACACCACAAGACCAGGGCGGAGCCGTCCGTGATGCGGGAAAAGATAGAAGGCGAATTGGACTGCCTGCTAAGGGAAGGCATCATATCGCCAGTCGAATTCAGTGACTGAGCGAGCCCGATTGTGCCGGTGCTCAAGGGGGATGGGTCGGTCAGGATATGTTGTGATTACAAGGCCACCATCAATTGGGAGTCACTCCAAGACCAGTACCCGCTACTGAAAGCGGAGGACCTCTTTGCGACGCTATCCGGTGGCAAACTTTTTTCAAAATTAGACCTGTCCTCAGCTTACATGACCCAGGAGCTGGCGAGTGAATCGAAGAAGCTGACCACCGTCACGACACAAAAGGGGTTATTTGATTACAACAGATGTCCGTTCGGGATTCGCTCGGTTGCCACGATCTTCCAATGAAATATGGAAAGCCTCCTCAAGTCGATTCCAGGGATGGTGGTTTTTCAGGACGACATCCTCATCAGGGATACGATACTGAAGAAAACCTCCACAATCTGTAGGAGGTGCTACGCAGACGGGACCGGATAGGGCTGCGACTGGAAAATGCGAAGTGCGTCTTCCTAGCTCCAGAGGTATAATTCCTGGGGAGGAGGGTAGCAGCAGACGGGATCAGCCCTACTGCCTCCAAAACGGAAACGATCCAGAGAGCACCCAGACCCCGTAACACGACGGAGCTGCGTTCGTTCCTGGGGCTCCTGAACTATTTTGTTAACTTTCTTCCAAATTGAGCACGCTGCGAGAGCCGCTACACATGCTCCTACGCAAAGGTCGCGCATGTGTCTGGGGGGACAGCCAGGAAAGGGCTTTTAATAGAACACGCAATTTGTTATGTTCCAACACTCTGTTAACGCTATATGACCCATGTAAGAAACTTGTGTTAACGTGCGATGCGTCGTCCTATGGTGTCGGGTGTGTGTTGCAGCATGTCAATGCCAAGGGTCAGTTACAGCTGGTAGCTTAGGCCTCCAGAAGTCTGTCCCAGACAGAAAGGGGCTATGGGATGGTAGAAAAGGAGGCGCTCGCATGTGTATATGCGGTAAAGAAAATGCACCAGTACCTGTTTGGCAGGAAATTTGAGCTGGAGACAGATCACAAACCCCTAACGTCCCTTTTGGCCGACAACAAGGCCATAAATGCAAACGCATCGGCCCGCATACAGAGGTGGGCACTCACGTTAGCCGCCTATGACTACACAATTCGGCACAGACCGGGCACCGAAAACTGCGCCGATGCAATCAGCAGGCTCCCACCAGACACCACTAAGGGGGCTACCGAGCATGGTTCTGAGATGGTCATGGCTGTTGAAGCTTTCGAAAGCGAAGTCTCACCCGTGACAGCCCGTCAGATTAAAGTCTGGACAAATAGAGACCCGCTATTGTCTCTGGTCAATAAATGTGTCCTGAATGGGGACTGGGCAGCCACGTACAGGGCATGTCCTGAGGAAGTTAAACTATTTCACCGGCGCAGGAATGAACTCTCGATTCAGGCCGATTGCCTACTGTGGGGAAACTGCGTAGAAACCAGATGTGCAGAGAGGTGTTCATCAGAGAACTCCACAATGAGCACCCGGGCATTGTCATGAGGAAGGCAATTGCCAAGTCACACATTTGGTGTCCAGGGATAGACGCAGATGTGGAACTTTGTGTTCGCAGGTGCAACACGTTTGCCCAACTGGGTAAATGCGCCCAGGGAAGCCCCCCTTAGCCCCTGGTCCTGGCCCACCAAGCCTTGGGCACGCATCCATGAGGACTACGCAGGTCCTTTCAAAAATGTTTTTGGTTTTAGTCGACGCCTACTCCATAAGAAACATAAGAAACATAAGAATTAGGAACAGGAGTAGGCCATCTAGCCCCTCGAGCCTGCTCCGCCATTCAACAAGATCATGGCTGATCTGGCCGTGGACTCAGGTCCACTTACCCGCCCGCTCCACGTAACCCTTAATTCCCTTAGTGGTTAAACATCTATCTATCTGTGACTTGAATACATTCAACGAGCTCGCCTCAACTGCTTCCTTGGGCAGATGATTCCACAGATTCACAACCCTCTGGGAGAAGAAATTCCTTCTCAACTCGGTTTTAAATTGGCTCCCCCGTATTTTGAGGCTGTGCCTCCTAGTTCTAGTCTCCCCTACCAGTGGAAACAACCTCTCTGCATCTATCTTGTCTATCCCTTTCATTATTTTAAATGTTTCTATGAGATCACCCATCATCCTTCTGAACTCCACCGAGTAAAGACCCAGTCTCCTCAATCTATCATCATAAGGTAACCCCCTCATCTGCGGAATCAGCCGAGTGAATCATCTCTGTATCCCCTCCAAAGCCAGTATATCCTTCCTTAAGTAAGGTGACCAAAACTGCACGCTGTACTCAAGGTGCGGCCTCACCAATACACTGTACAGTTGCAGTAGGACCTCCCTGCTTTTGTACTCCATCCCTCTCGCAATGAAAGCGAACATTCCATTCACCTATCTGATTACCTGCTGCACCTGCAAACTAACTTTTTGGGATTCATGCACAAGGACTCCCAGGTCCCTCTGCACCGCAGCATGTTGTAATTTCTCCCTATTCAAATAATATTCCCTTTTACTGTATTTCTTCCCAAGGTGGATGACCTCACACTTTCCGACATTGTATTCCAGCTGCAAAATCTTAGCCCATTCGCTAAACCTATCCAAATCTCTTTGCAGCCTCTCTGTGTCCTCTGCACAACCCGCTTTTGCACTAATCTTTGTGTCATCTGCAAATTTTGTTACACTACACTCTGTCCCCTCTTCCAGGTCATCGATGTATATTGCAAACAGTTGTGGTCCCAGCACCGATCCCTGTGGCACACCACTAACCACCGATTTCCAACCTGAAAAGCACCCATTTATCCCGACTCTCTGCTTTCTGTTCGCCAGCCAATTCTCGATCCACGCTAATACATATCCTCTGACTCCGCGTACCTCTATCTTCGGACGTAACCTTTTGTGTAGTACCTTATCGAATGCCTTTTGGAAATCTAAATACACCACATTCATCGGTACATCTCTATCCACCATGCTCGTTATATCCTCAAAGAATTCCAGTAAATTAGTTCAACATGATTTCCCCTTCATGAATCCATGCTGTGACTGCTCGATTGCACGAAGCCTATCTAGATGTCCCGCAATTTCTTCCTTAATGCTAGTTTCAAACATTTTCCCCATGAGAGATGTTAAACTAACCGGCCTATAGTTACCTGCCTTTTGTCTGCCCCCTTTTTTAAACAGAGGCGTTACATTAGCTGCTTTCCGATCCGCTGGTACCTCCCCAGAGTCCAGAGAATTTTGGAAGATTATAGCCAATGCATCTGCTATAACTTCCGCCATCTCTTTTAATAACCTGGGATGCATTTCATCCGGACCAGGGAACTTGTCTACCTTGAGTCCCATTAGCATGTCCAGCACTACCCGCCTAGTGATAGTGATAGTCTCAAGGTCCTCCCTTCCCACATTCCTGTAACCAGCAATTTCTGGCATGGTTTTTGTGTCTTCCACTGTGAAGACTAAAGCAAAATAATTGTTTAAGATCTCAGCCATTTCCACATTTCCCATTTTTAATTCCCCCTTCTCATCTTCTGAGGGACCAACATTTACTTTAGTCACTCTTTGCCGTTTTATATATGGGTAAACGCTTTTACTATCTGTTTTTATGTTTTGCACAAATTTAATTTCGTAATCTATCTTTCCTTTCTTTATTGCTTTCTTCGTCATTGTTTGCTGTCGTTTAAAATTTTCCCAATCTTCTAGTTTCCCACTAACCTTGGCCACCTTATACGCATTGGTTTTTAATTTGATACTCTCTTTTATTTCCTTGGTTATCCACGGCAGGTTATCCCTTCTCTTTCTGCCCTTCTTTTTCAATGGAATATATTTTTGTTGTGCTTTGTGAAAGAGCTCCTTAAAAGTCATCTGCTGTTCCTCAATTGTGCCACCGTTTAGTCTGTGTTCCCAACTACTTTAGCCAACTCTGCCCTCATCCCACTGTAGTCCCCTTTGTTTAAGCATAGTACGCTCGTTTGTGACACAACTTCCTCATCCCCAATCTATATTACAAATTCAACCATACTGTGATCACTCATTCCGAGAGGATCTTTTACTGGGAGATCGTTTATTATTCCTGTCTCATTGCACAGGACCAGATCTAGGATAGCTTGCTCCCTTGTCGGTTCTGAAACATATTGTTCGAAGAAACAATCCCGTATGCATTCTGTGAATTACTCCTCCAGGCTACTCCGTGCGATTTGATTTGACCAATCAATATGTAGGTTAAAATCCCCCATGATTACTGCCGTTCCTTTTTCACATGCCTCCATTATTCCCTTGGTTATTGCCCACCCCACCGTTAAGTTATTAATTGGGGGCCTATAAACTACGCCCACCAGTGACTTTTTCCCTTTATTATCTGTAATCTCCACCCACAATGTTTCAACATTTTATACATTAGAGCCAATATCATCTCTCACAACTGCCCTAATATCATCCTTTATTAACAGAGCTACCCCACCTCCTTTCGCTTCTTGTCTATCTTTCCGAATTGTCAGCTACCCCTGTATGTTTAATTCCCAGTCTTCACCACCCTGCAACCACGTTTCTGTAAT
Organism: Pristiophorus japonicus; assembly: GCF_044704955.1. Lineage (NCBI taxonomy): Eukaryota > Metazoa > Chordata > Chondrichthyes > Pristiophoridae > Pristiophorus > Pristiophorus japonicus. The sequence continues at coordinate 1,083,719 of NW_027250756.1, forward strand.
GGCCACCAAATCATACCCATTTGTCATGATTTGTGCCGTCAACTCATTTACTTTATTTTGAATGCTGCATGCGTTTAGGTAGAGTGTTTAATACTAGTTTTTAAACCATGATTTTTTTGTATTGACCCCTCCTGCAGCCCCTTTATATTCATACATATTGTCCCTTCCTATCACCTTGTGGTTTACACTTACCCCAGTGCTACTCTGCTCTGTTGCCTCCTGCCTTTTGCATTCTTTCTTCAGGTCCTGTTTATCTGTGCTCTCACCCACTCTAACTAGCTCAGAGCCCTCTCCTGCGTTCTGAACACTCCTCGCATTGAGGCACCGAGCTTTCAGGCTTGCCTTTTTATTACACTTTGACCCTTTAGAATTTTGCTGTACAGTGGCCCTTTTTGTTTTTTGCCTTGGGTTTCTCTGCCCTCCACTTATACTCATCTCCTTTCTGTCTTTTGTTTCTGTCTCCATTTTGTTTCCCTCTGTCTCCCTGCATTGCTTCCCATCCCCATGCCATATTAGTTTAACTCCTCCCCAACAGCACCAGCAAACACTCCCCCTAGGACATTGATTCCGGACCTGCCCAGGTGCAGCCCGTCTGGTTTGTACTGGTCCCACCTCCCCCAGATCCGGTTCCAATGCCCCAGGAATTTGAATCCCTCCCTGCTGCACCACTGCTCAAGCCACGTATTCACCTGAGCTATCTTGTGATTCCTACTCTGAGTAACAAGTGGCACTGGTAGCAATCCCGAGATTACTACTTTTGAGGTCCTACTTTTTAATTTAGCTCCTAGCTCCTTAAATTCATCTCGTAGGACCTCATCCCTTTTTTTACCTAAATCTTTGGTACCAATGTGCACCACTACAACTGGCTGTTCACCCTCCATTTTCAGAATGTCCTGCACCCGTTCCGAGACATCCTTGACCCTTGCACCAGGGAGGCAACATACCATCTGGAGTCTCGGTTGCGGCCTCAGAAACGCCTATCTATTCCCCTTACAATCGAATCCCCTATCACTATCGCTGTCACACTCTTTTTCCTGCCCTCCTGTGTAGCAGAGCCAGCCACGGTGCCATGAACTTGGCTGCTGCTGCCCTCCCCTGATGAGTCTTCCCTCTCAACATTACTCAATGTGAGGCCAACGTGATATCCGCTACACTGCAGCCCATCAAAGGCCGAGAAACCACTGAATATAAAGGATGAGCTCACAAATATCAGGGGCAGTGCAGTCTGGTCAATGTCAAACCCTCCTTTCTTATTCAGCAGTGGCATGAACGGGAGTCAGACGCCACAAAGTTGAATTAAAGACACAAATACAAGCAACACTTGCAAATCTTTTCAGTGTAAAATTCTTTCACATTATTTTAAATGCTACTGCGTTGAATCTGAAAATACGCATGTTGGGATTTTATCTTCACGACTGATTGTATTTTGTGTGCATGGCAGGAATAACCGGTGCTGTTAAATTTGAAAAAAGTTGCGCCAGATTCGTGGTGTCATCGGCAATCAAGATTTTGAACCAGAAAGCTATAACACAGTGAGTAAAATGAGATATGGTTTTCGAGTTAAGATGCAAAGCATAGGACAAATGATTGAAGTACGGACTGTTCCTGAGTTAGCATTTGTTTGATTGTGCAAAAGAAGGTGAGGGGTTAATTAATGATGGTTTCCCGTGAAAGCAAGAGAAAACTTTAAGAAGAAACCATCCGGTGTCTGTCAGGTGAGCGATACTTGTGATACCTGGTGGGAATGAACGGAGATTTTAAAGACCCTTGTATTACAGAACCTTCATATTGAGGAACATCTCCAGCACGCTATGTAGGTCTCATGGTGCAACGGTAGTGTGTCTGACTTTAGATCCAAAGGTTACGTGTTTAAATCACGTCGGGATCACTGTTCGTTCGAATATTGTTCTTCCAGAATTAATATTTTTTTTGCTGTTTGGCAATAACCAGACCCTTGCTCCAAGGTCTGTCTCACTGTTTCCCCGGTGTCAGGCAGAGAATATTTTTTTATTTAAAAAAATACTTTATTCATATAAAAATTTGTACAGTACATTCAAAAGCAGTTTAGTATATTTAGCTGCGGTCAGTAATCCCATGCACTACATTTGCGTTCTGACGGCAGTTCCTGTCGATATATTCCCTTGCTTTTGAGTTCCAGTACAATTCGGTGCAATACGGGATACCTTGTAGTACATTCAACAAATTACATCACACGTGTCACTGTACAGTACATGGAATGGGTCACGGTACATTTACACTTTTTTTCAACGTGCATCACGAAACAGACCTTACATTGTACATGGCACTACAGATGTGTTTACAGATCATGGTGCTCCATGTACACAATAAAGAAGTTAAAAGTACGGCCCGAGGGGAGTTTTATATTGATTCCTGCCCCGGGGTTTACCGTGTCAGAAGGGCTTCAAACTGTGGCCCTTCCCCACCCTGCCTTTGCGGCAACTGCACCACTTTTAAGTGCGTCCCTCAGCACGTAATCCTGGATATTGGATTGCGCCAGTCTGCAACACGCAGAGGTGGACATCTCCTTGCTCTGGAAGACCAGCAAGTTTCCGCAAGACCAAAGAGCATCTTTGACTGAGTTGATGTCCCTCCAGCAGCAGGTGATGTCTGTCTCGGTGTGTGTCACTGGGAGCAGCCCGTAGAGCACAGAGTCCTCTGTTGCGGAGCTGCTTTCTCACGGCTGCGACCCGGGTTCGATTCCCGGTCAGGAAAATTGTACTTTTAATTCAAAACCTTATAAAAAAAATAGCTCATCTATTTTACACATCATTATGCATCTACTGTGTAAAAAAAATAGAAGCATTTATTTAAACATCATTTATTAATTCATAAAATTCTATTGTCATATGATATATTTTGGTCTGAGCATATGAGGAAATTTTCTCCCGATCACATTGGGTTTTATTCTGGTATTCTGGTGCTGAAAGTGGAGATGTTTCCGCAGTGTAGCGGTTAACAGGTTCGCCTCACATGCAAATCATCGACACCATCAGAGGCAGTCCCTCGGGATCGACGAGGACTTGCTTCCACTCCCAAAGTGAGTCCTTTGATGGCTGAAAAGTCCGATATGAGAGCCACAGATCCTGTTACAGGTTGGACAGACATACGTCGAGGGAAGGGGTCGTTGGGACTGGTTTGCCGCGTGCTGATTCCGTTGCTGCGCTTGGTCTCTTCATTATCATTGCATCGAGCCTCAAAGAGCTCAACGTCCTCCCGGATGGACTTTCTCCAACTCGGGTGGTCTGCGGCCAGAGTCTCCCAGGTGTCAGTGGTGATGTTGCACTTTACCAGGGAGTCTTTGAGGGTGTCCTTGTAACTTTTCCGCTGTCCTCCTTTGGCTCGTTCACCCTGAAGGAGCTCCGCATAAAGACGTAAACATAAACACATACGGATTCGGGGCTGGAGTTTGCCATTCGGCCCCTCGAGCCTGGTCCACCATTGAAGAAGACCCTGTCAGTTCTTCAACAGCAAGTTTTAACATCTGGGGCAGAGCCAACAGACGCCTGGCTGCAATGAGTGATAAAAACGTGTGTTGGTCAGAAACCTGGCTCGCTCAGTCGGAAGAGCATGAGACTCTTAATCTCAGGGTCGTGGGTTCGAGCCCCACGTTGGGCGATTTCTTTTCATTTCATGTTGCTTTCATGGAAAACCTCTGACCGAAACGGCACAAAACAAAAATGTTCCTTTCAAAGTCATTAAACTCCGAAATTTCCACGCCCCGCGAATCTCCTGAATCAGATGCCTCGAGTTTTGCCTTCTCAATCCATGTCCCTTTGCAATGTTGTGCTCCCACCCACACTATGAAATGTGCCAATAACTTATCGAATCATGGAATGGTTACAGCACGGAAGGCCATTCGGCCCAACGAACCCGTGCCGACTCTCAGCGAGTTCCACTCCCCCACCCTTTCCCAGTAGCCCTGCAATTGTTTTTCCTTCAGAAACTTATCCAACTCCCGTCTGAAAGATAAGATTGAATTTACCTCCACAGCCCTTTCAAGACGTGCATCCCAGATCCTAACCACTCGGTGCTAAATGGCCATCTCCTGTTCCTATGGGTGAAGTCTGGTAAACACGAGATCAATTCCTGCCACACTCACAGCCTTCTTCAATATAGCACCTTTATTTCTATTCTCGTAAAACCAGCTCCTGACGTTTCGGCCAGCTGTGTCGGTTAAAGCTCTGGTTATATTCCTAAGATTACTTTACCCAGGTGATTCTGCAGTGTAGCGGTTGTCAGTTTTGCCTCACACGCGAAAGGTACCCCGTTCGAGCACGGGTGGAAACATTATTTTGGAGACGATTTTTGCTGTGAAATAAATTGAACAAAAGTCGCCCCCGGTTCCTTTTCGCATGAGCACTGAACATTTTAAACCAGTCTCCAACATACAGAGTGAGTAAAGTCAGTAAGGGGAGAAAACTTCATCAATGATTCAAAATCATAAAATAGTTAAAGTTCAGTTATTGAAGTTTCCACTGTCCCTCAGTAGCAAATCGACAAAACAACGCTGTCGGTTAATGAATGGGGAATAAAACAAATAATCTTCACCCATCCCCATCCCCCGACACACAGTTTAATTTGTTGCATGTCATTATTTTAAAGATTTTGAATGAAAGATTTACTTTCTGCATCCGGCTCCCTCTGTGAGCACCGCATCACGAAACGAGCAGGAAACACATTAAAGAGTTTACCACAATTGTTGACATTTCTTAGCTTTTTTCTTGTGTTTTTTCAGCTCTTCGTCCTTTTCAGCTCCTGACTGCGGATATTGCTGTGATTAAACCTGAACACATTGCAATGTCTGTCTCACTGTTTCCCCGGTGTCAGGCAGAGACCAGCCTGCTGCCCTCATTTATTTCATGTGACAGGACACAAAAGTTCAAAATCAACCTGCAAGTGGCCACACACATCACTGAATAGTCAGGATGGCCTAGCGGTCTAAGGTTCTGTGTTCGGGTCACTGTCTCCTCTGAAGATGTGGGTTCATGTCCCCTTTCTGATATATTTTTTGAACCAAAAACTAATGTGCGACAAAATGGAACAAGAGCAGTCCGGTGTGCATTGTCACATGATGCAAGCTATCTCGGACCCGGACCAAAGCCCCATACACCGAGCACATGCTCAGGGAAACCCCGGGGGAGAGGATATCCCGGTCACTGGCCCTTCCAGTAATACTGAACAAGTGTCCGGTCTGAAACATTCCAGAGTAATAACTTGCAACTGGAGTATTTAACAGTCAGGATGGCCAACCGGTCTAAGGTGCTGTGTTCAGTTCACAGTCTCTTCTGGTGGTGTGGGTTCAAATCCAGCTCCTGACATTCAGTGTTTTTAATTACAAACTCATTTGTTTGGACACCACTCTCAAGTGCTTTGGGAGATCCATCGAACTGAATAAAATGGCCCCACTTCAATGACAAATAACGATATCAAAGTTACTTCTCAATCCGGGAATCGATCCTGGGTGGTTGTGAGCGAAAGGAATGGTTTTGTGAAACATTGAAATGTGCCCTCTAAATATCTCGCACTGCTAATTTAAAAACACGGTTATAATTTGTTTCAGTGCAAAAGAAGGCAGGCTCGAAGGGACAAATGGCCTACTCCTGTGCCTGGTTCTTGTGTTCTTTTCCAGAACAAATGATCAAATGAACAACTCTCCCTCAGTTCGCATTTCTTTCATTGTGCAAAAGAAGATTGTGGGTTCATTAATGATGTTTTCCTGTGAAAGCACCATAAAAGTTTAAGGAAAATTATTCACCCAACATGGGGCTCGATCCCACGACCCGGAGATTAAAAGTCTAATACTATGCAGACTGAATGAGTCGGGCCTGCTAAAGTTGCATCTTCCGGTCGCTGATTGCTGCCAGGCGCCTGTTGGCATCGCCCCGTGGGTTTATCTCGAGCTTCATACCACGAAACCGGTTCTCCTGAATTTCAAGGCTTGTAAGGAGATCAATCATCAAAAGCCCTGTCATTAACCACAGCTGGGCCGTCAATTTTCTGATCGCAAAGTTCTTTCAGTCCTTGTCAATATCTCTTGTCTATTTGCTGGTGTTTCCCGATTCTGTCAGTCTCTCTGGCTCTCTTTCGTTATGTGTGGTCACCTGCAGGTTGATTCTCGATGAATGCCTGTGTTTGTGTCTTCAACAACAACAGAAAATGTTTCTTATATATTTCTTACATTCTCTCCAATGCCTTGATATCCTTCCGAAATTGTGGTTCTCAGAACTGTAAACAGTTCTCCAACTGAGACCTTAACCGGGATTGAAAAGGTATGGTATAACTTCCTCGCTGGTGTCCTCCATTTCACGACATATAAAGCCAAGTGCCCTGTATTCTTTTTAAACAACTTAGCAACTTATCTACCCAGCTTCAAAGATTTATGTGTGTAAATCACTCAATCCTTCAACTTCCCTTTTAACATAATACCATTTAGTTTATGTTTTCTCATATCACCTCCCTTTGTTTCCCAGACCTTACACACAGGTACAGGAGGAGGCCCATTAAGCCCCTTGAGCCTGTTACACAGGAACAGGAGGAGGTCCATTCAGCCCCTTGAGCCTGTTACACAGGAAAAGGAGTAGGCCCATTCAGCCCCTCGACCCTGTTGCACAGGAACAGGAGGAGACCCATTCAGCACCTCGAGCCTGTTACACAGGAACAGGAGGAGGCCATTCAGCTCCACGAGCCTGTTACACAGGAACAGGAGGAGGCCCATTAAGCCCCTTCAGCCTGTTACACAGGAACAGGAGGAGGCCCATTCAGCCCCTCGAGCCTGTTACACAGGAGCAGGAGGAGGCCCATTCAGCTCCTCGAGTCTGTTACACAGGAACAGGAGGAGGCCATTCAGCCCCTAGAGCATGTGACACAGGAAAAGGAGGAGGCCATTCAGCCCCTCGAGCCTGTTACACAGGAACAGGAGGAGGCCATTCAGCCCCTCGAGCCTGTTACACAGGAACAGGAGGAGGCCATTCAGCCCCTCGAGCCGGTTCCGCCATTCAATGTGATCATGGCTGATCTGTGACGAAAAACCATATACCCACCTTTGGCCCATATTCCTTAATAATTTTGGTCAAAATGCGATGTAAAATGAACAACTGACCCCGCACCAACTGCCCTTTGCAGAAGGGAGTTCCATTCCTCTCCCACCATGTGTGTGTAGGAATGTTTCCGAATTTCACCCCTGAAACGTCTGGCTCTAATGTTTAGACTATGGCCCCTAGTCTGGTACTCCCCAACCAGCGGGAATCATTTCTCTCCATCTAATCTATCTGGTCCCTTATTATCTTGAAAATTTTGATCAAATCACTGCTCGACCCTGTAATTTCCAGTGGGTGTAATCTCATATCTTAATTTAAACCTTGGAATCCAGGTATCATTATGGGAAACCGACACAGTGCTCCCTCCAAAGCCAATATAGCCTTACTAAGGCAAGGTCAGTGAAAACTGAATCAAGGGACGGGTCTTACTAGATTTAATGTGATGGTTTCCAGCAGGCATTTGGAAAGGTCCCAAACATCATCATCATCATCATCATAGGTGGATCCTCGAACGAGGAAGGCTTACTTCCACATGGGTTAACAGGTGTTTCAATGAAGGACCCGATGTTGCAGTCCTGAACTCCAATCAAAGGGTGGAAGATGCCTGTGGGTGGATGGTTTTAATGTGGTGTGACCATTGCACACCAGCCACCACACGGACTTGACAGAGCGAGGTCTTGGTCCAGTGGCAAGGGTCAACGAGGACGCCTGGAGACCTGCTCTGCTGCACGTCATAAAAACCCAGGTCGCCGTTTGGTGCATGGGCAGGAACATCGGCGGGACCCAGGTACAGCGGAGGAACTCGAAGGTCAGTGTGGAGGAATGGTGAGAGATCGTGGTGGAGGAACGGTGAGAGATCGTGGTGGAGGAACGGTGAGACATCTTGGTGGAGGAACGGTGAGAGATCGTGGTGGAGGAACGGTGAGAGGTCGTGGTGGAGGAACGATGATAGGTCGTGGTGGAGGAGCGGTGAGAGGTCGTGGTGGAGGAGTGGTGAGAGGTCGTGGTGGAGGAGCGGTGAGAGATCGTGGTGTTGGAACGGTGAGAGGTCGTGGTGGAGGAGCGGTGAGAGGTCGTGGTGTAGGAGCGGTGAGAAGTCGTGGTGGAGGAGTGACGAGAGGTCGTGGTGGTGGAACGGTGGGAGGTCGTGGTGGAGGAACGGTGAGAGATCGTGGCGGAGGTGCGGCGTAGGTTAAACACAAGGGATGTTGGCAGAAATCAAAGTTGAGGCAATGTATGTGTTGTGTGTCTGTAAAGCATTCACTCCCATGTTCTGCCACCAGGGAGCTCATCCCCTGAAGTCCCAAGGGATCCCAGCACTACTTGGGAGCACTGTATGTAAGCCGGCCCCTAAGGCGAGCTTCTCACTCTGGAGTGCCTTATGAAAGACTGAGGTCACTCTTACTTTAACCTCCCTGTGTGCAGCATCATCTGTGTAAGGACCACAATAACTGGCGACGAGAATACGAATCCAACACAAACTTGCAGCAAACTGTTGGCATCCTGAAGAAGTTCTCGGAGGGTGAGGACTGGGAATCCTATGTCGAATGGCTAGACCAGTACTTTGTCGCCAATGAGCTGGACGGAGAATGAAGTGCTGCAAAAAGGAGAGCGGTCCTCCTCACATTCTGTGGGGCACCGACCTGCAGCCTCATGGAGAATCTTCTGGCTCCAGTGAAACCCACAGATAAGTCGTATGAGGAGCTGTGTACACTGGTTCGGGAGCATTATAACCCGAGGGAGAGCGTGCTTTGGTGAGGTATCGGTTTTACACGTGCCAGCGATCTGAAGATCAGGAAGTGGCGAGCTACGTCGCCGAGCTAAGGCGACTTGCATGATAATGTGACTTTGATGGCTACCTGGAGCAAATGCTCAGAGACTTTCTTGTACTGGGCATTGGCCACGAGACCATCCTACGAAAGCTTTTGGCTGTAGAGACACCGGCCCTCAGTAAGGTCATTGCGATAACACAGGTATTTTTGTCCACCAGTGATAACACCAAACAAACCTCTCAGCACACAAGTGCTAGCAATCATCATAAATTAAGTGGAACTGTGTTTGTCAGCAGACATGTACAGGGCAGAAACCACGAGTCTGCAACTGTCAGCAGGCCTCAGGTGACCCAGATGACTCAGAGTCCCCAACAAAGGATGAATGCAAGGCAATTCACACCTTGTTGGCGTTGTGGAGGCTTCCATTCAGCCTATTCATGCCGCTTCAAAGGGTATGTTTGCAAGAGCTGTGGAAGAATGGGGCATCTCCAACGGCATTGCGAATGAGCTGCAAGCTCTGCAATACCTGCTAACCACCATGTGGCAGAGGAAGATCGGTCCATGGTGGATCAAAGCAATTTAGAGCCTCAGAGAGAGGAGGCAAATGCTGAAGTACACGGGGTGCACACTTTTTCGACGAAATGTCCACCTATAATGCTAAATGTAAAATTGAATGGCTTACCCATAACCATGGATCTAGACACTGGCGCTAGCCAATCCATCGTGAGTAAAAATATGTTTGAGAGACTGTGGTGCAACAAGGCATTCAGACCAGACCGAAGCCCCATCCACACGAAACTGAGAATGTACACCATAGAGCTTATCATTATCCTGGGCAGCGCCATGGTCAAGGTCACCTACGAGGGCACGGTGCACAAACTGCCACTCTGGATTGTCCCGGGCGATGGCCCCACAGTGCTTGGAAGGAGCTGGCTGGGCAAAATGGGCTAGAACTGGGATACCATCCGAGCGCTATCACATGACGATGAGGCCTTATGTACCCAGGTTCTGAACAAATTTCCTTCCATTTCTGAGCCAGGCATTGGAAGCTTTTCCGGGGCGAAGGTGCGGATTCACTTGGTCCCAGATGCACGAACCATTCACCACAAGGCGCGAGCGGTACCACACATGATGAGGAGAGAGCGGAAATCGAGCTGGACAGGCTGCAACACGAGGGCTTCATCTCCCTAGTGAAATTCAGCGAGTGGCCAGCCCGATTGTTCCAGTACACAAAAGTGATGGCACGGTCAGGGTTTGCGGCGATGATAAAGTAACTATAAATCGTTTCTCGCTACAGGACCAATACCCGCGACCGAAGACAGACTACCTATTTGGCGCGCTGTCAGGAGGCAAGGCGTTCACCAAGCTTGACCTGACTTCGGCCTACATGACGCAGGAGCTGGAGGAGTCTTCGAAGGGCCTCACCTGCATCGACACGCACAAGGGACTATTCATCTACAACAGATGCCCGTTTGGAATTCGGTCGGCTGCAGCGATCTTCCAGAGAAACATGGAGAGCCTACTCAAGTCAGTACCACACACGGTGGTCTTTTAGGACGACATATTGGTTATGGGTCGGGACACCACGGAACACAGTCAAAACCTGGAGGAGGTCCTCCAGCGACTGGATCGTGTAGGGCTGCGGCTGACGAGGTCGAAATGCGTCTTCATGGCAACAGAAGTAGAGTTTTTGGGGAGAAAGATCACGGCGGACGGCATTCGGCCTACAGACGCCAACAAAGAGGCTATCAGGAAAGCGCCCAGGCCACAGAACGTCACGGATCTGCGGTCGTTCCTGGGACTCCTCAACTATTTTGGTAACTTCCTACCGCGGTTAAGCACCTTTTAGAGCCCATACATGTGTTATTGCACAAAGGTGAGAACTGGGTATGGGGAAAAAAAACAAGTAATTGCTTTTGAGAAAGCCAGAAACCTTTTATGCTCCAACAAGCTGCTTGTATTGTATAACCCATGTAAAAGACTTGTGCTAGCATATGATGCGTCGTAGTACGGTGTCGGGTGTGTATTACAACAAGCTGACATTGCGGGCAAGTTGCAAACTGTCGCCTATGCTTCCAGGAGCTGTCTGAGGCCGAGAGGACCTACAGGATGATTGAGGAAGAGGCATTAGCATGTGTGTTCGGGGTAAAGAAAATGCATCATTACCAGTTTGGCCTCAAATTTGAGCTGGAAACCGATCACATACCCCTCACATCCCTGTTCGCTGAAAACAAGGGGTTAAATACTAATGCCTCAGCCCGCATACAAAGGTGGGCACTCACGTTCTCAGCGTATAACTATACCATCCGCCACAAGCCAGGCACTGAGAACTGTGCGGATGCTCTCAGTCGGCTACCATTGCCCACCACGGGGATGGAAATGGCGCAGCCTGCAAACTTGTTGATGGTGGCGCAGTCCCCTGACTTGTTGATGGTTAGGGAAGAGTTTGAAAATGATAAATCACCTGTCACGGCCCACCAGATTAGGACTTGGACCAGCCAAGATCCTCTGCTGTCTCCAGTAAAAAACTATGTTCAGCATGGGAGCTGGGCCAGCATCCCCGTTGAAATGCATGAGCCAATCAAGCCGTTCGAGCGGAGAAAGGACGAGCTGTCCAGTCAGGCAGACTGCCTGTTGTTGGGCAACCGCATCGTGCTAACATAAAAGGGCAGGGAGACGTTCATCTCGGATCTCCACAGCACACACCCGAGTATCGTAATGATGAAAGCGACAGCCAGATCCCACGTGTGGTGGCCCGGTATCGACTCTGACTTAGAGTTCTGTGTATGGCAATGCAGCGTATGTGCTCAGTTGACCAACGCGCCAAGAGAGGCACCACTAAGTTTGTGGTCCTGGCCCTCCAGACCATGGTCGAGGATCCATGTCAACTATGCGGGCCCATTTCTAGGTAAAATATTCCTAGTGGTGGTGGATGCTATTTCAAAATGGATTGAATGTGAAATAATGTCGGGAAGCACCGCTACCACTACCATTGAAAGCCTGAGGACCATATTTACCACCCACGGCCTGCCTGACATACTGGTCAGTGACAACGGGTCATGTTTCACCAGTGCCAAATTTAAAGAATTCATGACCCGCAATGGGATCAAACATGTCACTTCGACCACAGTTAAACCAGCCTCCAATGGGCAGGCAGAGTGGGCAGTACAAACCATCAAACAGAGCCTTAAACGAGTCACAGAAGGCTCACTCCACACCCGCCTGTCCCGAATACTGCTCAGCTATAGAACGAGACCCCACTCGCTCACAGGGGTGCCCCCGGCTGAGCGACTCATGAAAAGGACAGTGAAAAGCAGACTCTCGCTGGTCCACCCCAAACTGCATGATCAGGTAGAGAGCAGGCGTCAGCAACAAAATGTAAATGATGGTCGCGCTACTGTGTCACGGAAAATTTATCTGAATGACCGTTTATGTGCTGAACTATGGACATTGTCCCAAGTGGATCGCGGACACGGTGATAGCTAAAGAAGGGAGTAGGTTGTTTGTCGTCGAACTAGACAATGGACAAATTTGCAGAAAGCACCTGGACCAAATGAGGCTGCGGTTCACAGACTGCCCTGAACAACCCACAGCAGATACCACCTTTTTCGAAACACAGTAAGCCCATGGTGGAAGACAAGCCATCGTGGGCAACAAAGGCGATCTTTTAAAGTCGCGAGTGCCTTTCTGCTGGATCTGACAGCAGCTGCGTGTGCTAGTAAAGAGCCCAGTGCAGGCAGAACAGAAAAAGTACATTTATTGTGAAAGTTAAAATGTAGGGAATGTATGTAATTATACGTATATATAAATACTTATATATCTATATATATATATAAACGAAGTTAGTCAGTCAGTCAGTCAGTCAAGTCTTGTCTTGCCTTGTCTTGATTTGATTTGTATTTGAAAATAAGGGGGAAGGAGCTCATCATGTCACACAGCCCATACGCAGCCTCTCGCTAAAATTGCGATGTTTCTAACTTATGTCATTTGCCATCTTTCAGATGTGGAATAACAAAATCCCACAGCAGATTCTTCTCCTGTCAGGCAGTCCTCGAATGCGTGTTCAATCAAGTCAGTATGACTTCAAGTTGCATGTAATGCCTTTTTTTCTCAGGCGACATGAAATGCACAGTAAGATCACGAATCACGTTTGCACGCACACTCTCACTTACACAAACACACAAGCAAACTAAAATTCCAGCACCATCCAAAGGCAGTTTTTGAAATTTGAAATATGAAATTCGGGACAGACAGCACATCCCTTTTAAACAGACACAGAACGAACCGGGACTGATCGCACACCATTTTCGAGAGACAGGGAATGACCCCGACCATCAGCACATCACCTTAAAAGGGATACGGAAACAGAATGAAGAAAAACAGAGAATTCTGTAAAACTCAGCAGGTCGTGCAGATTCTGTGGATGAAGATCCCGGGTTTACGTTCGGTCAGATGATCATTCCGATATTTTAGGAAAAATGTAAAGTTTACAGATTTTTTCAACTAAAATAGCGCCTGGAAAAAAATAGGCAGCGAGGAAGGACAAATGGGGATCTCTGTGATACGGAGGAGTGATTGAATAATAAATAGCACAATGCGAAAGGACAAAGTGGGTGGTAAGCTTGCAATAAAGTAACAAAGAATGGTCCAGACGAGGTGTAAGTGGGAACAGCAGAACCATTACCAGACAATGGTATCGGCGCTTATGATCCGATACACTGAACCTAATGTTGAGGCCAGAAGGCTATAACATCCTGAAATATAATGTGTGGACGCTTTTTAATCAGACCAGGCAGCTTGGCCACCCCGGATTGATTTCATGTGCGGTTTGAATTCGGCAGCCAAGTGTCTAATTCCAAAGCCAGCTTCTCACATCTTTTCGGTGCTAGAGAAACAGGACACAATCATATTAAGGGCAGAGTATCTTTCACTTTGAATTGAAGATTGACGCCGAATGTATGCTTATCCCAATGGAGGTGAGCTCATGCATGCAGAAATGAAGATATACTGATCAATATTGGCAGGTACCAAACATGGCATTAGGTTGTCCAATGAGACACAAAGCCGAGTACATCTGAGATACTTTAACTTTACTCAGTTCGGTAAGTTTCACTTTGCACCTGGGAAACTCTAGGATTTGGACGCTGTGGGATCAACGAAGCGAAACCACACGTTTTAATTTGAAATATGTCCGTTTTCTCAAATGTTTACCGGCTCAGAAGCCATTCTTTGACTAAAAGTTGGCAGGGCTCGTCTGGGATTTGAACCCGAGACCTCTTGTATTTCAATTTTGAAAATCCCAAAACGAAAATGATACACGTAGACCCACGAGCCACCGACAACGAGGAGCGTAGCTCTCAGATTATGACGGTAGTTTACTATTCGGCCTATCGTGCCTGTGCTGACTCGCAGAGTCCTATCTAATGAGTCCCCCGATCCAAAGTCTTGCTCATGCTTAACCTTTGATGAATATATTATTAATTTGAGATATTACATTACCAAAGAGCTGCATCCTTGTCACTAAAAGGTGAATTTGGCAATGAGGTTAAATGTGATTGAAAAAAAAAGAGATGGCTCAAATTTTTAACACAATAACGACGAAGGTGGGAGCACACTGGATCATCAGTCCATCGCCTCAACCTCTCCGCCACTTCGTCTCCTATTTACAGCAACGTCAGACATCCATCCCCTACTTTATACATCCAAACAGAAATAATGTGCAAGGAAATCTCCTTCACCGCCTGTTCTGCCCGTGCAACCAGATCGACAGTGATGAAAATGAGCCATTAGCTTCTTAAAGCAAACAGCCTTCCTTGACTTCATGTGAGTGACTGTCCGAAATGGTTGATTTTTGAGGCAGAATCATAACAAAGAATATAAAATTCCAGCGGCGGGTTAGTTGACCGTGGCATGAGTCGAACCTGCAATTTTCTGATAACATCGCTGTGACAATCGAATTCAGACGCCTTATCCATTAGGCCACGCGGCCGCTGTCATCGGTACAAAATGTGTTGTTTTTTATATTGAGAGCAAATTTGGGACAAGGGTTATTTCAAGGAATTAATGTTGGAAAACTTGAGCATATTTCGAGTAATGAATATATGCGCTGCAATATGGATGCGCACCGGCACAGGCAATGTCAATGTAGCTCGAAACACATCAATTTAACAATTCGGTCATCGCAGCTGAAATCACACTCCTTTTGAAACTATACAGGATGATCCAGATTATGAGAAAATACATAATAAAGGGGCAAATTATGAACCGGAACTGACAACCATATCGTTTAAGCAGACACCGAATGATCCTGAACAGCAAGCACATCCCTATTACAAAGATGTAGAATGTCCCTTGACTGACAGCAGTTCGCTTTTAATAGAATAATGTGGGATTTCTATCATTCTTGAAGGCAATTGTGCTGTGCGTGAGTGAGCGTGGGGCTCAGGACAAGTCGGGGCTGGGACGGTTCTTGAAGCCACAGGTAATAGACAGGCAGGAAGGAGGGAGGGAAGAAAACCAACCCAGAAAAAAAGACAATTTAAAATATCTATATATTATCATAATAAGAAAATAAATAATTTTACAATATTTTTTGTATAAAATTGAGTTTGATTTGATTTCAATAAATAAATAATGTTTCATAATCTATATATTTTTGATTGAACGAAGGCTGTGTGACTAGGTGAATTCCACTGGGAATCAGGTGGTGCAGTCAGTAAATACGCAAACACAGTCAGACCATGGTGGAAGACAAGGCACGATGGAAGATTGGGCAATAAATGCGATCTTTTAAAGTCACGAGTGTCTTTCTGTTGGATCTGACAGCAGCTGCGTGTGCTGTGAAAGAGGTCAAATGTAATAGAGCCCAGTGCAGGCAGAACAGAAAAAAGTACAATTATTGTGAAAGTTGAAAAGTCGGCAATGTATGTAAATATACGTATATACAAATATTTATATGCATATATATATATATATATATACACAAAGTTAGTCAGTCAGTCATGTCTTGTCTTGTCTTGATTTGATTTTTGTATGAAAATGTAGGGGAATGATTTCATCATGTAACACAGCCCACACACAAGCTCTCGCTAAAATCGCTATGGTTCTAACTTATGTAATTTTCCTTCTTTCAGATATCCCACAGCAGATTCTTCTTCTGTCAGACAGTCCTCCAATGCGTGTTCAATCAAATCAGTGTGCCTTCAAGTTGCAAATAATGCCTTTTTTCGCACATGACATGAAATGGACAGTAAGATCGCGCAGCACTTTTGCACGCACTCTCTCGCTTACACAAATACACAAACAAATTAAAATTCCTGCACCCTCCAAAGGCAGTTTTTGAAATTTGAAATTGAAATCCGGGACAGACAGCACATCCCTTTTAAACAGAAACAGAACGAACCAGGACTGATCGCACACCATTTTCGAGAGACAGAGAATGACCCCGACCATCAGCACATCACCTTAAAAGGGATACTGAAACAGAATGAACAAAATCAGAAAATTCTGTAAAACTCAGCAGGTCGTGCAGATTCTGTGGATGAAGATCCCGGGTTCACATTCAGTCAGATGATCATTCCGATATTTTAGGAAAATATGTAAAGTTTACAGATTTTTCAACAAAAATAACGCCTGAAAAAATAATCAGCGAGGAAGCACAAAAGGCAATATCTGTGAATCAGTGGAGCATAGGAGTGATTGAATAATAAATGTCACAATGCGAAAAGGCAAAGTGGGTGGTAAGCGGGCAATAAAGTAACAACGAATTGGCCAGAGGAGGTGTTCGTGGGAACAGCAGAACCATTACCAGACAATGGGAGCGGTGCTTATGATCCGATACGCTGAACCTAATGTTGAGGCCAGAAGACTATAACATGCCTGAAATATAGGGTGTGAACGCCTTTTAATCACACCAGGCAGCTTGGCCACACCGGATTGATTTCCTGTACGGTTGGAATTCGGCAACCAAGGGACTAATTCAAAAGCCAGCTTCTCACATCTCTTCGGCGCGAGAGAAAAGGACGCACCCATATTCAGGGCAGAGTATGTTTCACGTTGAAGTGGAGATTGACGCCGATGTATGCTTATCCTCATGGAGGTGAGCTCATGCATGCAGAAATGAAGATATACTGATCAAGTATTGGCCGGAAACAAACACGTGTTCAGGTTGTCAATGAGACACAGAGTCGAGTATATCTGAAATGCTTTTATTTTACTAAATTCGGTGAGTTTAACTTTACTCCTGGGAAACTTCAGGATTTGGACGATGTGGGAACAACGGAGCGAAATCACACGTTTTAATTTGAAATTTATCTGTGTAACCATTTGTCGACAGGCTCAGAAGCGGTTCTTTTACTAAAAATTGATAGGGCTCGACCGTGAATTGACCCCGTGACCTATCGCATTTCCAATTCTGAAAATCTAGAAGCGAGAAACGTACACCTAGACCAACGAGCCTCCGACATGAATGACCGTAGCTCTCAGATTCTGAAGGTAGTTTACCATTCGGCCCATCGTGCCTATGCTGTCTCTCAGAGACCGATCTAATGAGTCGCTCTATCCATAGTCCTGTTAATGTTTTCCCTTTGATGAATATATTATTAATTTGTGACATTACATTACCAAAGAGCTGCATCCTTGTCAGTAAAAGGTGAATTTTGTAATGAGATTAAGTGTGATTGACACAAAAAACAGAGGGGTCAAATGACGTTGGTGGGTGCACAATGGATTAGCAGTCCATCGCCTGAAACTCTCGGCCACCTCGCCTCCCATTTACAGCGACGTCAGACATCCATCCCTTACTTTTTGCATCCAAACAGTTATAATGTGCAAGAGAGTCTACTTCAGCGCCTGTTCTGCCCGTGCAACCAGATCGGCAGTGATGAAAATGTACCATTAGCTTCTTAAAGCAAACAGCAATCCTTTACTTAAGGTGAGTGACTGTACGAGATGGTTGGTTTTGAGGCAGAATCATAATAATAAATATAACATTTCAAGCGGCGAGTAAGTTGACCGCGGCAAGACTCGAATCTGCAATCTTCTGATAACAACGCGGTTGCAACCGAAGTCAGACGCCTTATCCATTAGGCCACACGGCCGCTGCCGTGCACGCAACATTTGTTGCTTTTTATATTGAGAGCAAATTTGGGACAGGGGTTTATTTCAATGAATGGATGTGGGACACCATGAGCATATTTCGTGTAATGAATAGATGCGCTGCGATATAGATGAGCACGGGCACAGGCAACGTCTCTGTGGCTTGAAACTCAACAGTTTAACAATTCGGTCATCGCAGCTGAAATCACACTCCTTTTAAAAATACAGGATGATCCGGCATTCTGAGATATTTCGACTTAAAAGGGCAAATTATGAACCGGAACTGACAACCACCCCGTTTAAATAGACACCGAATGATCCAGGACTGCAAGTACATCCCTCTTACAGATGTAGAATGACCCTTGACTGACAGCAGTTCCGTTTTAAAAGAATAAAGTGGAATTTCTATCATTCGTGAAGGCAACTGTGCTATGCGTGAGTGAGCGTGGGGCTCAGGACCACGCGGGGCTGGGACGGGTGTTGCAGCCACACGTAAAACCAACCCAGACAAAAAGCCAATTTGAAATATATATATATTTATCATAATGTGAAAATAAATAAATTTACATTTTTATTTCAAATAATTGAATTTGATTTGATTTAACTAAATACATAATTGTTTCAGAATCTTTATATTTTTGATTGAACGAAGGCTGCGTGACTGGATGAATTCCACCGGAAATCAGGGGGTGCAGTCAGTAAATATCCAAACACAGTCAGCCCATGTTGGAAGACAAGCCAAGAGGGAAGATATGTGCAACAAATGCGTTCTTTTAAAGTCGCGAGTGCCTTTCTGCTGGATCTGGCAGCAGCTGCTTGTGCTGTGAAAGAGGTCAAATGTAATAGAGCCCAGTACAGGCAGAACAGAAAAAGTACATTTATTGTGAAAGTTAGCATGTAGGGAATGTATTTAAATATACAAATATATAAATATTTATATATATGTATATATATATATATATATATATAAAGAAAGTCAGTCAGTCAGTCATGTCTTATCTTGTCTTGATTTGATTTGTATTTGAAAATAAGGGGGAAGGAGGTCATCATGCCACACAGCCCATACGCTAAAATCGCTATGTTTCTAACTTATGTAATTTGCCTTCTTTCAGATGTGGAATAGCAAAATCCCACAGCAGATTCTTCTCCTGTCAGGCAGTTCTCGAATGCGTGTTCAATCAAATCAGTGTGGCTTCAAGTTGCAACACAGTGAGATCTAGTCTGGTGTACAAACTTTGTATCTTTATGAACACTTCATAACACTAGCCTGGTGTGCAAGCTTTGTATCTTTATGAAATATTCAACAGAACATTAAATCAACAGATGTAATTAGAATTGCTGATTGACAATGTAAGTTTTGCCAAAATTTAACTGCAGTGTGAGAACAATCACAATTATCATTGTGCTTCCATGTACGTTTTGGCTCTACATCACCCGAAAAACCTAGCTCATCACAGCACAGCTATCAGGCAATTCATAGCCAGTGTGCAAACATGCACATTTTGAACTTAGCAACGTGGGCAAGACTGCAATCAGAAAATGCCTGGCCCGTGGGAAGTGATAAATTAATTTGAGCGTTAAGATTTTCATTGTCATTATACATTACATTAACACAATCTGATCTCCGAAATCTGTTTGGGACTCATCGCCCCGAAGTGAGGACTGAGTGGGCGAGACATTACCTTCCGGGGTTAGCTTTTCTTTCAAAAAGGTGTGAGAAAATTATGGTTCACTTCCTTGCAGTCCGATATATCTCAGTTCGGAGAGCGTTAGCGTTAAGACCAAAAAGTACCTGCTTCAATTTCGAGTTTCGGCAATTTTTGATTATTTTGTTTAAGGGGAGAGGCTGGTTTTGAATGGGGACAGTGCTTGAGGGATGGGCTGTTCAGCGGTTCCATGATAATTTTCAAAACGAATTTTGTTAGATGCAGCGCTCTTTTTCTGTTACTTTCTATTCACACTCTGCTCAGTTTTGAATATGAACAGTGAAAAATGTTTAAGCGATGTGATGTGTTCAATGTTTATGCAGTAACTCGGTCACCCAGTGTGAGCCGGAAACACAATCCCGTCAGGCTGGGTTTTTACGCACTGTCAGGGCACTTGGTGGTCAGTTATCTTAGTTGGTTAGAGCATGGTGCTACTAACGCTAAGGTCGCTGGTTTGATCCCTGTACGGGTCATTTGAATGCAATTGATATTTTTTTCGCTTTTTCATAACATTTAAAATCCAATCTTTATAATGAAACAAATCTATACAATATCCCAAGGGTTGAGAATTATTTGGAATAACATCCAATGCTTCTTTGCCGCCTAGGTGTTTATTTGTGTTTCTTGGTCTGCTGATAAACAATAAACTGGCGGCCTGTTCCCGTAAATGGTCATTAGCAGGAACGGACAGACAGAACGGTTCTGTCCCCCGAGATAAGACAAAGGCTCCAGTTCAGGACAAATACACCAAATGAAATTTTAACCCGGCACCGAGAGTGAATAAGCCAGAGAAAAGGACAGAATGAAATAGATTTCAGTGGATGCCTACCCGCACTTAATGCTGTGGTTGCACGGACATGCCTTTCCAGTTCTCAGCAAAATTGCCATTTGCTACAAACAGTTTTACCTGGCACGAATGTGATGTGAATTTCGAAGGAGCAAGGAGGAAAGACTGCGTTTGTCTGCTTGCTGGCAAAGTCACTTGCAGCAGCTTCCCTGGTGGTCTCGTGGCTAGGATTTGCACTTTCACTGTTCGTGCTCAGGGTTTGCTTCCCAGTCAGGGAACAGTGTATTTTGGGTTGTTTGAACTGCAAGGTAAACGGCTGCTCCTGAACAAATTTGCAGCTCACCACAGTGCTGCTGCCCCA
Source organism: Pristiophorus japonicus (assembly GCF_044704955.1). NCBI lineage: Eukaryota > Metazoa > Chordata > Chondrichthyes > Pristiophoridae > Pristiophorus > Pristiophorus japonicus. Next base: position 1,104,499 of record NW_027250756.1, read on the forward strand.
ACCTTCAGCAGGGCATCATTCGTTGCAACAATACAAGATACTTCTGTGCTTGCTATTTCAAAGTCAGCATTAAATGACTAGATCTCTCTCAACAAATGGAACTAGAATTGCTTATCGATGCTGTAAATGTTTATAATCATGGCTATCATTAGTCTTCCATATACCTTTTTGAACCACATCACTCTCGCTTATCAGAGCACGACTATTAATCAATGCATTGCCAGTGTGGAAAAATTCAACATTTTAATCTTCGTAACTTGTGCAACACTGTAATCAGAGAATGCCTGGGCCATGGGCTTATCCTGAACATTAAGATATCCATTTGGCCTGGCCCTTCCTGGATTGCACATTGGCTCACTGTATATCTATGTTTAAGTTTCACAGTCGATTTCCCAGATCTGAATTCCCCAGCAGAGACTTCATGGAGTGTCTGATCTAAAGGAGATTCAACATTAGTACCGTTAACTCTCTCCTTGTTTCACGACTCTTATCTCTCTTCAGCATCTCACTGCTAAGGACTGAACCTGTTATAATTTCACCTTGGCTAGAATTCAGTGCGGCTCAGTGTGACTTCGGCACATCTCACATTCACAACCCATCAGTGCCATCAAAAGAACGGGGAATTTTACTAAAATTTTATATTCTGAAATTTGAATAAACACACCAGCATATTTCACTGTGTCTTCAACACTGTGAGATGTAGCCTGGTGAGCTTTGCATCTTTATGAACACTTCAGCAGAACATTAAATCAACATATGGAACGAGAGTTATTGATTGACACTAATTTTTGCCAATTGCTGTGTGACAACAATCACAATTATCATTTGGCTTCATTTACGTTCTAGGGCGGCATCACCCTAACAAACCTAGCTGCTCACAGCACGGCGATCAGTCAATTCATTGCCAGTGTGGAAAAATACACATTTTGAACTAAGCAACGTGTGCAGGATTAGCATCAGATACTGCCTGTGCCGTGGGCAATGATAACCTAACCTGAACGTTAAGATTTTCATTATCATTATACATTACATTAACACAACCTGAGCTCCGAGATCAGTTTGGGACCCATTGCCTGAGTGGGCGGAGCAATTCCTCCCTGGGTTCGGTTTGCTTTCAAAAAAGTGTGAGAAAGTTTTGCTTCATTTGCTTTCGGGCCGAAAAAGCTCAGTTGGGAGAGCGTTAGGCTGAAGATCTAAAGGTCCCTGGCAGGGCACAAATCTTGGGTTTGGGCAATTTCTGTTTATTTTGTGTTTTCTTCAAATTGAAGGGGAGCAGCTGGTTTTATATGTGGACAATGCTTGAGGGACAGGCTGTTCAGCGGTTGTGTGATAATTATCAAAATGAATTCTGTTATATTCAGCGCTCTGTTTCTGTTACTTTCCATTTACACTCTGGCCAGATTTGTATATGAACAGTGATGAAAATGTACCATTAGCTTCTTAAAGCAAAAAGCCTTCCTTTCCTTCTGGTGAGTGACTGTACGAGATGGTTGGTTTTGAGGCAGAATCAAAACAAAGAATATAAAAATTCACCCGGCGAGTAAGTTGACCTCGACAGGACTCGAATCTGCAATCTTATGATAGCATCGCTTTGCAACCGAAGTCAGACGCCTTATCCATTAGGTCACGCGGCCGCTGTTGTCGGACGAACATTTTCGTTTTTTTATATTGAGAGCAAATTTGGGACAAGAGTTATATCAAGAAATGGATGTCGGAAAACATGAGCATATTTCGAGTAATGAACAGATGCGCTGCGATATGGATGCGCACTGGCACAGGTAACGTCAATGTAGCTTGAAACATAACAGTTTAACATTTCGCTCATCGCAGCTGAAATCACACTCCTTTTAAAACGATACAGGATGATCCGGATAGTGAGGAAATACATCACAAATGGGCAAATTATGAACCGGAACTGACAACCATCCCGTTTAAGCAGACACCGAAGAATTCAGAACAGCAAGCACATCCCTATTACAAAGAGGTAGAATGACCCTTGACCTCAGCAGTTCCATTTTAAAGGAATAAAGTGAGATTTCGATCATTCTTGAAGGCAATTATGCTTTGCGTGATTGAGCGTGGTGCTCAGGACCACGCGGGGCTGCGGCGGTTGTTGTAGCCACAGGTGATAGACAGGCAGGAAGGAGGGAGGGAAGTAAAACCAACCCAGACAAAAAGCCAATTTAAAATATATATATATTTGTCATAATAAGAAAAAAAATAATTGTACAATTTTTTGGAAAAAGTGAATTTGATTTGATTTATATAAATAAATAATTGTTTCATAACCTATATACTTTTGATTGAACGAAAGTTGTGTGACTGCATGAATTTCACTTGAAATCAGGTGGTGCAGTCAACAAATACCCAAACACAGTAAGCCCATGGTGGAGGGCAAGCCACGAGGGAAGATGTGGGCAACAATGGCAATCTTTTAAAGTCGCGAGTGCCTTTCTGCTGGATCTGACAGCAGCTGCGTGTCCTGTGAAAGAGGTCAAATGTAATAGAGCCCAGTGCAGGCAGAACAGAATAGGTACATTTATTGTGAAAGTTAAAAAGTAGCGAATGCATGTAAATATACGTAAATATAAATATGTATTTATATATATATATATAAACAAAGTCAGTCAGTCAATCATGTCTTGTCTTGATTTGATTTTTATTTGAAAATAAGGGGAAAGGAGGTCATCATGTCACACAGCCCATATGCAAGCTCTCGCTAAAATCGCTATGTTTCTAACTTTTGAGATTTGCCTTCTTTCAGATGTGGAATAGCAAAATCCCACAACAGTCTCTTCTCCTGTCAGGCGGTCCTCGAATGCGTATTTCAATCAAATCAGTATGGCTTCAAGTTGCATATAATGCCTTTTTTCTCACATGAAATAAAATGCACAGTAAGATCGATCAGCACGTTGGCACGAAATCTCTCGCTGACACAAACACACAAAGAAACTAAAATTTCTTCACCCTCCGAAGGCAATTTTTGAAATTTGGACGCTGTGGGAACAACGGAGCGAAATTACACGTTTTGATTTGAAATATGTCTGTTTTCTCACATGTCGACCGGATCAGAACCGGTTCTTTGACTAAAAGTTGGCAGCGCTCGTTCAGAATCTCTCGCATTTCAAATATGAACATCCCTAAAAAAGAATCACACCCCTACACCAAGGAGCCGCCGACAACGAGGAGCGTAGCTGTCAGATTCTGACAGTAGTTTACTATTCGGCCCATCCTGCCTGTGCTCACTCTCAGAGACGGATCTGATGATTCCCCCTCTTCATAGTCCTGCTTAGGTTTTCCCTTTGATGAATGTATTATTACATTGCATAAACAAACTGCAGTATCCTTGTCAGTAAATGTTGAATTTTGCCATGAGATTGATTAATAAAAAAAACAGAGGGGTCAAATATTTAACACAATAACGACGAGGGTAGGAGCACACTGGATCAGCAGTCCATCGCCTGAATCTCTCGGCCACCTCGTCTCCTATTTACAACGACGTCAGATATCCATCCCTTACTTTTTGCATCCAAACAGAAATAATGTGCATGAAAATCTACTTCACCGCTTGTTCTGCCCGTGCAACCAGATCGACAGTGATGAAAATGTGCCATTCGCTTCTGAAAGCATACAGCCTTCCTTAACTTCAGGTGAATGACAGTCCGAGATGGTTGGTTTTGAGGCAGAATAAAACAAAGAATATAAAAGTCGATGTGGCGAGTTAGTTGACCGCAGCAGGACTAGAGCCTGCAACCTTTTGATAACATCGCGGTTACAATTGATTTCAGACGCTTATCCATTAGGCCACGCGGCCGCTGCTGGCTACAAAAAATTTGTTGATGGTTATATAGAGAGCAAATTTGGGACAAAGGTGAAATCAAGTTGTGGATTTCGGAAAACATGAGCATATTTCGAGTCATGAATAGATGCGCTGCGATAAGAATGCGCACGGGCACAGGCAACGTCAATGTAGCTTGACACATAACAGTTTAACAATTCGGTCATCGCAGCTGAAATCAACTCCTTTTAAAACTATACAGGATGATCCGGATTATGAGGAAATACGTCTTAAAGGGGCAAATTATGAATGGGAACTATCAACCTTCGCATTTAAACAGACATCGAATGATCCGAGACTGCAAGCACATCCCTCTTACACAGATGCAGAATGACTCTTAACGGACAGCAGTTCCCTTTGCAAAGAATAAAACGGGATTTCTATCATTCCTGAAGGCTGTGAGTGAGTGAGTGTGGGGCTCAGGACCAGTCGGGGCTGGGACGGTTGTTGAAGCCACAGGTGATAGATAGGCAGGAAGGAGGGTGGGAAGTAAAACCAAACAAGACAAAAATCCAATTTAAACTATATATATATTTATCATAATAATAAAAAAAAAATTACATTTTTATTGCAAAAAATTGAATTTGATTTGATTTAAATAAATAAATAATTGTTTCATAATCTGCATACTTTTGGTTGGACGAAGGCTGGGTGACTGGATGAATTCCATTGGAAATCAGGGGGTGCAGTCAGTAAATACCCAAACTCAGTAAGCCCATGGCGGAAGACAAACCACGAGAGAAGATGTGGGCAACAAAGGCGATCTTTTAAAGTCGCGAGTGCCTTTCTGCTGGATCTGATAGCAGCTGCGTGTGCTGTGAAAGATGTCAAATGTAATAGAGCCCAGTGCAGGAATAACAGAAAAAGCACATTTGTAATCAAAGTTAAAAAGTAGGGAATGTATGTAAATTTGCTTATATATAAATATTTACATATGTATATACATAAACAAATTCAGTCAGTCAGTCATGTCTTGTCTTGTCTTGATTTGATTTGTATTTGAAAATAAGGTGGAAGGAGTTCAACATGTCACACGCAAGCTCTCGCAAAAAATCGCTATGTTTTATCCAGATTTTACCACTAGGCTGGAAAATTCAGCTCATGATTTGCGGCGGTGCAAAAGCTTACCAGCCCGCCTTCTAGTTTCACTGAAATTATGATGTCAATCGTCATGCAGTGCTCTGCCAGCACCCCGGATGGAAAATTAGGCCCTAACGCCTCATTATACGCCATCACCAGGAAACGCCTGAAAAACCAGACATTCGCAGGGTGCAGCAGGCAGTATTTGCGGCGTATTTAAACAGAGTGATGAGGATCCTACATCGCAGGTCACTTTGACTGCAACAGTTCCGCACAGCACACTGGCTGAAGTTCTGACTTGAAAGCGGCAGTTTTATTTGCCATTACAGTGTCCTAACAACGTCAGTGGTGCAGGTAAATATCTCATGATCTCAGTAGCGAGAAGTCTGACCTTTTCGATGTGCAGTTAAAATCAGTAGAGTTTAGTGGGAATTCCATCGCATGAGGTGTTGTGACGTTAAAAAGCTGTCTAGCAGCCAATCACAATGCAGAATTCTCACAGCCAGCGAACCATTCAGATGGAGAGTGACACAGTTAATTCAGAAACTAGGGTTCTAAATTAAGGAAAGGTAACTTCCATGGTTTGAGGCGTGAACTGGCTAGAATAGACAGGCAAATGACACTTAAAGGGCTGACGTTGGAAAGGCAATGGCAAACATATAAACATCACATGGATGAACTTCACCAATTGTACATCGCTACCTGGAGTAAAAATAAAATGAGGAATGTGGCTCAACCGTGACTAACACGGGAAATTTAGGATAGTGTTAAATCCAAGGACGAGGCATATAAATTAGCCAGAAAAATCAGCAAACCTGAGGAATTGCAGAAATTTAGAATTTAGCAGAGGAGGCCAAAGGGCTTAATTAAGAGTGGGAAAATAGAGTACGAGAGGAACCTTGCCGGGAACATAAAAACTGACTGCAAAACGTCGATATATATGTGAAGAGGAAAAGATTAGTGAAGACAAATGTTGGTCCCTTGCAGTCGGATTCATGTCAATTCGTAATGGGGAACAAAGAAAACGCAGACCAATTGAACAAAAGCTTTGGTTCAGTCTTCATGAAGGAAGACACAAATAACCTTCCGGAAGTACTCGGGGACCGAGGATCAAGTGAGAAGGAGGAACTGAAGGATATCCTTATTAGACGGGAAATTGTGTTAGGGAAATTGATGGGATTAAAGGCCGATAAATTCCCGGGGCCTGATAGTCTGCATCCCAGAGTACTTAAGGGAGTGGTCCGGAAATAATGGATACATTGGTGATCATTTTCCAACAGTCTATCGACTCTGCATCAGTTTCGATGGACTGGAGGGTAGCTAATGTAACACCACTTTTTAAAAAGGGAGGGAGAGAGAAAACGGGTAATTATAGACCCGTTAGCCTGAAATCAGTCGTGGGGAAAATGTTGGAATAAATTATTAAGGATGAAATAGGACCACATTTGTATAGCAGTGACAGGATCGTTCCAAGTCAGCATGGATTTATGAAACAGCAGATTTTTCTCCTGTCAGGCAGTCCTCGAATGCGCGTTCAATCAAATCACTGTGGCTTCAAGTTGCATGTAATGCCGTTTTTCTGACATGACATGAAATGCACAGTAAGATTGGATAGCACGTTTGCACGCACTCTCTCGCTTACACAAACACACAAATAAACTAAAATTCCAAAGGCAGTTTTTGAAATTTGAAATCCGGGACAGACAGCACGTCCATTCAAACAGACACAGATTGATCCGGGACTGATAGCACAGCATTTTAGAGACACAGAGAGTGACCCCGGATAGACAGCACATCACCTTAAAAGGGATACGGAAACAGAATGAACAAAAACAGAGAATTCTGTAAAACTCAGCAGGTCGTGCAGGTTCTGTGGATGAATAACCCGGGTCCACGTTCAGTCGGATGATCATTCCGATATTTTAGGAAAAATTTAAAGATTGCTGATTTTTTTCAACATAAGTAGCACCTGGAAGAAATAGGCAGCGAGGAATGACAAAAGGGGATGTCTGTGATACAGTGGAGCGTATGAGTGATTAAATAATAAATGGCACAATGCGAAAAGGCAAAGTGGGTAGTAATCGGGGAATAAAGTAACAAAGAATGGTACAGAGGAGGTGTTAGTGGCACAAGCAGAACCATTACCAGACAATGGGAGCGGTGCTCGTGATCCGATACGTTGAACCTAATGTTGAGGCAAGAAGAATATAACATGCTTGAATTAAAGTATGTGAACGCCTTTTAATCAGATCAGGCAGCTTGGCCATCCCGGAATGATTTCCTGTACGGTTTGAGTTCGGCAGCTAAGGGACTAATTCAAAAGCCAGCTTCTCACATCTTTTCAGCGCTAGAGAAACAGGACGCAGTCATATTCAAAGCAGAGTATATGTCACGTTGAATTGGAGATAGACGCGGAATGTATGTTTATCTCAATGGAGATGAGCTTATGCGTGTTAAAGGAAGATATACTGATCAAGTATTGGCCGGAACCAAACACCAGTTTAGGTTGTCCAATGAAACACAGAGCCGAGTACATCTGAGATAATTTAACTTTACTCAGTTCGATGAGTTTCACTTTGCTCCTCTGAAACTCGATGAATTGGACGCTGTGGGAACAACGGAGCGAAATCACAAGTTTTAATTTGAAATATGTCCGTTTTCTCACATGTCGATTGGCTGAGAAGCGGTTCTTTGATTAAAAGTTGGCAGGGGTCGTCCCAGAATTGAACACGTGTCCTCTCGCATTTTAATTATGAATATCGCTAAATGAGCATCATACTTCGAGAAAAGCGAGACGCCGACAGTGAGGAGCGTAGCTCTCAGATTCTGACGGTAGTTTACTATTCGCCCCATCGTGCCTGTGTTGACTCTCAGAGACCAATCTAATGAGACCCCCTCTCCATAGTCCTGCTAATTTTTTCCCTTTGATGAATGTATTATTAATTTGAGACACAACTTAAACAAAGTGCAGCATCCTTGTCAGTAAATGTTGAATTTTGAGGTCAAATTTGATTGACAAATAAACTCGACGGGTTAAATGTTTAATACAATAACGACGAGGGTGGGAGCACACTGGATTAGCAATCCATTGCCTGAACCTCTCGGACACCTCGTCTCCTATTTACAGCAACGTCAGACATTCATCCCTTACTTTTTGCATCCAAACAGAAATAATGTGCACGAAAGTCTACTTCACCGCCTGTTCTGCCCGTGCAACCAGATCGGCAGTGATGTAAATGTGCCATTAGCTTCTTAAAGCTTTCCTTTACTTCAGGTGAGTGACTGAACGAGATGGTTGGTTTTGAGGCAGAATCAAAACAAAGAATATAAAATTTCATGCGGCGAGAGGGTTGACAGCAAACAGGACTGGAACATTCAATTTTCTGATAACATTGCGTTCAACAATCGAAGTCAGACGTCTTGTCCATTATGCCACGCAGCAGCTACCGTCCGCAAAAAATGTGTTGCTGTTTATATTGAGAGCAAATTTGGGACAAGGTTTCGATCAAGTAGTGCATTTCGGAAAACATGAACATATTTCGAGTAATGAATCGATGCGCTGCGATATGGATGCGCACGGGCACAGGCAACGTCAATGTAGCTTGAAACACATTAGTTTAACAATTCGATCATCGCAGCTGAACTCACACTTCTTTTAAAACTATACAGGATGATCCGGCATTATGAGAAAATCGGACTTCCATGTGCAAATTATGAACCGGAAATGACAACCATTCGGTTCAAACAGACACCGAATTATCCGGGACTTGAAGCATATCCCTCTTACACAGAGACAGAATGACCCTTGACTGACAGCAGATCCCTTTTAAAAGAATAAAGTGAGACTTCTATAATTGCTGAAGACAATTGGGTTGTGCGTGAATGAGCGTGGGGCTCAGGACCACGTGGGGCTGGGACGGTTGTTGATGCACCAGGTGATAGAAGGCAGGAAGGAGGGAGGGAATTAAAACAAACCCGACAAATCCAATTTACACGTTTTCACGTTCAGTCGGATAATCACGCCGATCTTTTCGGGAAATGTTAAAGATTACTGATTTTTTTCAACAAAAAAAGAGCCTGGAAAATATAGGCAGCGAGAAAGGGCAAAAGCGAACGCCTGTGTACAGTGAAACGCAGCAGTGATTAATTAATAAATGGCACAATGGGAAACGCCAAAGTGAGTGGTAAGCGGGCAATAACGTAACAAAGGATGGTCCAGAGGAGGTGTTAGTGGGAACAGCAGAACCATTACCAGACAATGGGAGCGGTGCTTATGATCCGATACTTTGAAGCTAATGTTGAGGCCAGAAGTCTATAAAATTCCTAAAATATAGGTTGTCAACGCCTTTTAATCAGACCAGGCAGCTTGATCACTCCGGATTGATTTCTTGTACGTTTGAATTCGGCAGCCAAGGGACTAATTCAAAAGCCATCTTCTCACAACATTTCAGCGCTAGATAAACAGGACGCACTCATATTCAGGGCAGAGTGTGTATCACGTTGAAGTTAAGATTGACGCTGAATGTATGCTTATCCCAATTGAGATGAGCTCTTGCGTGCAGAAAGGAAGATTTCCTGATCAAGTATTGACCGAAATTAAATACTGGTTTAGGTTGTCCAATGAGACACCGAGCCGAGTATATCCGAGAGAGTTTAATTTTACTCAGTTATTAAATTTCACCTTGTTCCTGTGAGACTCTGCGATTTTAACGCAGTGGGAACAACTCCGCGAAATCACAAGTATTCATTCTTAATTTTTCTCACATATCGACCGGCTGTGAGAAGCGGATCTTTAACTAAAAGCTGGCGGAGCTCGTTCGTGCTTTGAACCCGGGATCTCTCGCATTTCAATTTGAAAATCCCAAAACAATCCTACGCCAAGACCAACAAGCCACCGACAGCGAGAAGCGTAGGTCTCAGACTCTGACGGTAGTTCACTATTCGGCCCATCCTGCATGTGCTGTCTCTCAGAGACCTATCTAATTAGTCCCAAATGACCATAGCCCTACTAATTTTTTCCCTTTGATCAATATATTATTAATTTGAACATTACATGACCGAAGTGCAGCATCCTTGTCATGAAATGTTGAATTTGGTCATGACATTAAATATGATTGAAAAATTAACCGAAGGAATCAATTGTTTAACCTGCACAGCACACTGGATTAGACGTCCATCGCCTGTCATTCGCAGCCACCTCGTCTCCTATTAACAGCTACATCAGCAATTGAATTTGCTGCTTTTTGCATTCAAACAGAAATAATGTTAAAGAAAGTCTACTTCACCGCTTGTTCTGTCCGTGCAACAGGATCGATATTGAAAATGTGCCATTACCTTCTTAAAGCAAACAGCCTTCCTTTCCTTCAGGTCAATGACTGTACGAGATGGCTGGTTTTGCAGCAGAATGACGACAAAGAATATAACATTTCGCGCAGCGAGTTAATTTACCGCGCTCGACTCAAATCTGCAAATTTCCGATAACGTCGCGGTTACAATCGAACTCAGATGCCTTATCCATTACGCCACGTGGCTGCTGCCACGAGGAAAAAAATTGTTGTTTTTTACATTAGGAGAAAATTCGGGGCAATAGCTGTACAAAGTAGTGGGTTTTGGAAAATATGAGCATATTTCAAGTAAATGAACAGAAGCGTTGCGATCTGTGCGCGCACTTTAGCTGGGCTTCGAAGTTGGAACACAGCCGCTTAACAATTCGTTCATCACAGCTGAAATCAGACTCCTTTTCAAAATATACATGGTGATCCGGGACTATGAGAAAACCTGTCTTTAAGAGAAAGATTGTGAACCGAAACTTACAACCATCCCGTTTAAACAGACACAGAATGATCAGGGACTGCAAGCACATCCCTTTTACACAGGTGTAGAATGATCCTTCACTGACAGCAGTTCTCTTTTAAAAGAATAAAGTGGGATTTCTATCATCCCTGAGTGCAAATATGCTGTGCGTGAGTGAGTGTGGGGCTCCGAAACACGTGGGGTTGGGAAGGTGATTGAAGCCCAAGGTGATAGACAGGCAGGAAGGACGGAGGGAAGTAAAACCCTCCAGAAAAAAAACAATTTAATAACATTTATCTACTTAATTTTTTAAGAAATGTATTGATAAGAATTTTAGTTAACAACAATTGAAATTGATTTGATTTCAATAAATATATAATCAATTAATAATGTATTTATTTTTAGATCGAACGAAGGCTGTGTGTGTCTAGATGTTTACCATTGGAGATAAGGGTGTGCACCCAGTAAATACCAACAGGCACCGTCAGCCCATGGTGGAAGACAAGCCACGAGGGAAGATGTGGGAGGCAACGACCATCTTTTAAAGTGACGTGTGGCTCTCTGCTGTTTTTCAGATGTGCAATGTCAGGATCCGACAGCAGCTGCTTGTGCTGCGAAAGTGGACAAAAGCAATAGAGTCCAGTGCAGGCAGATCAGAAAAAGCACATTTATTGTGAAAGTTAAAAAGCGGGGAGTTATACATTGTATATAAGTATACACTCACACACACACACGTATATACTTATAAATATATATATAAATATATATATATAAACAAAGTCTGTCAGTCAGTCAAGTCTTGTCTTGTCCTGTTTTGATTTGATTTGAATTTGAAAATAAGGTGGTTAAGGTCATCATGTCACAAAGCCCACACGCAAGCCCTCGCTGGAATCCGTATGTTTCTAACTTTTTTTTACATTTTTTCAGATGCGGAATGGCAAGATCCCACAGCAGATTCTTCTCCTGTAAGATATTCCGCGAAGGAGTGTTGAAGCAAATCGGCATGGCTTCAAATTCCATGTAATGCCTTTTTTCATACATGATATGAAATGCCAAGCACCATCGCACAACGCGTTTGCACTCTCTCCCTCTCTCTCTTACACAAACTCACAAACAAGCTTAAATTCCTACACTATCAAAAGTCAGTGTTTGAAATTTGAAATTTGAAATCCGGAATATACAGCACATCCCTTTTAAACAGACACATAATGATCCGGGACTAATAGCATATCCCTTTTAAACAGACACAGAAATTTGCGGGACTGAAAGCAAATCCCTGTGACGCAGATATAGAATGTTCTTGGACTGAGAGTTCTTTAATTTTAAACAGGCCCAGAATGACCCGGGACTGAGAGCAAATCCCTTTTAAACAGACACAGATTGATCCTGGACTGACAGCATATCGGTTTAGACAGACACAAAATGATCCGTGACCTCTAGCATTTCCACTGTGAAAATCACAAAGAGAGATTCAAGGCCCGGGACCAACGAGCAGCCGGCAGTAAAGTGCGTAACCCATTCTATATTAAAACGGCATATTCTGACGGTAGTGAAGAAAGCTATTCGGCCCAACGTGGCTGTGCTGTGTCTGTGAGAGAGCGAATAAATTAGTCCCCCTCTCCATAGTCCTGCGAATAACAACATAAGAACGTAAATTTTATCTTTGATGACTATATTGGGCCTGAAGTCATTGTGCTAGGCTTCCCCCAGGCGCTCGGCTGCAAATAGTGATAACGTTCCACACTGACCTTTTGCTCCTGCACCCTCCGCATCTGAGGCCTTCTCTTCCCGCGCTTCGCAGCGCATTCACGTCTTGGAGCTGCGGAGGGAGAAGCTGAATTCACATGGCTCTGGACAGCCAATGAATGTACAGTATTATCATTCGTAATAATAGCATCTCCGGAAGTCGGGATTCTCAGTATTACGAATGAAAACACCCCCATCACCCAAACACATCTAAAAAGTAAAAAAAAACACCTCACGTATGTAATATTAATTTAAATTAAAGTTAACAAATGTGTTAGAAAAAATACATTATTCGGATTTTTTTTTTTAATTTTGATATTTTGGGTTTAAATAAACCTTCCTTAGTGGACAGAGTTTTTAAACCATAAAAATGTTATTAAATTTTCTTTCTATGTTTTTATATTTTTTACATGTTTAAAAACTCTTATTCTGATAAAAGAAGGCTATGCACCTGCTTTTCCCAGGCGCAAGCAATTTAAGGACATTCGCTGGGCAATTGATGGGCGAATAGCGCATACAAAGGCGAATGTCCTTCTCCTGAAGAAGCTTTGGGTCTTTCAAGCTAGAATTTGACATTGGAAAACCTGGTTTTCAGTGCATGCGCCTCGCACGTCAAAGAAGGGCTTTTGTGGGTGCTTGCCGGTTGCATTGTACTCTGTACAGACCCAGTGAGGCCGGAATTACAGGCCCTATCTTAATTTGAGACATGACATGACCAAAGTACAGCATCATTGAAAGTAAAAGGTATTTACGTGATTGACAAAACAAGAAGAGGCTTCAAACGCTTTACACAATAAGGACGAGTATGCGATTCGGAGCCACGCATGCAGATCACAATGGATTAGCAGGTATTCGCCTTAAACTCTGGGCCACCTCCTCTCAGGTTTGAAGCAACGATAGGCATTCAATTTCCTGCTTTTTGCATCCAAACAGAAATATTGTACAAGAATGTCCACTTCACCGCTTGTCCTGCCGATGCAAGCAGATCGACAATGTTGAAAATGTGCCATCAGCTTCTTAAAGCAAACGGCTTTCATTACTTCAGGTGGTGTACACACGTGGAATTAAATGCACCAGATACAGCAGAAGTCGGAGCTGCTGAAATAGAGGAGTTTGGTTATTCATAAAAAGAATGAATTGGGATGGGGCAGCAGAAACAGCGGAACTAGCAGCTCCGGAAACAGGGGAATTAGGAGCTCTGGAAACAAAGAAATTAGGAGCTCTGAAACATCAGCATTGGTTGATCTGCAGAAACAAGGGATTGAGAGTGCCCTCGAATGACGGGAAATTGGATCAAGAAACAGTTGAATTAGGATCTCCAGTAAAACGGAGAATTAGGATCAACAGAATCAGGGGAATTAGTACCTCCAGGTATGGGTGAATTAGGAGACCGTAACAGAAACCTGAAAATTATTAGAGAGCTACATAAACAGGGACATTACGAGAGAGCTACAGTTACAATGGAATTCTTAACTCCAAATACTGCGACGTTAGGAGGGTCATCATAATCAGGGAAAGTAGGAGCGCCAGAAATAGCGTAATTAGGAAGAGGAAAATTATGAGCTCCAGCACTTTACTTTATTAAGCAGGGGAATTATGAGCAGCAGAAAAGGAGAGTTAGCAGTTGAAGAAAGAGGTGAACGAGGTTCACCTGATACAGGGGAAGTATGAGCTCCAGTGACAGGGGCATTGTTTACTCCAAAACATGGGACAAAGATGCTACTGAAACATTAGAAGTAGGAGCTGCAGAAACAGTGTAATTGGAGCGCCAGAAAGAGGTTAATCTGGAGTTCCTGACACAGGGAAATGAGGAGCACCTGAAACTGGAGAATTAGAAGCTGCTGAAATAGAGAAATGAGGAGTGCAAGAGAATGGAGAATTCGGAGCTCCAGAAACATAGGGAGAAGGAGCTCCTGAAACAGAGGGATAAGGAGCTCCAAAAACAGCTGAATTTGGAGCTCCAGAAACAGTGGGAGAAGGAGCTCTTGAAATAGGGGAATCAAGAGGTCCTGAAACAGAGGGATAAGGAGCTCCTGAAACAGAGGAATTAGGAGCTCCTGAAACAGAGGGATAAGGAGCTCCTGAAATGATGAATTAGGAGCTCCTGAAACAGAGGGATAAGGAGCGCCTGAAACAGAGGAAGTGGAGCTCTTGAAACAGTGGGATAAGGATCTCCTGAAAATGATGAATTAGGAGCTCTTGAAAAATGGGGAATTCAGAGCTTGGATACATGGAAATTAGGAGTTTCAGAAACAGGGGCTTTTGGTGTTCAAAATACGAGAATGATGACCAGCAAAAACAGGGGGATTAGGAGATATTGCAGTACATGCACCCCTAAATATCATTGTCAGACACAGTTTCTAAGTATAATATACTCTGATCCATCTTTCTTAGGTTCAATATGAAATAATTTACACTTCCTCACTGGGACCTATATCTGCATAGTTATTGTCACAAACACTTAACAATCGTCTCTTTGCAACATTATGTTCCACGACACTATTTAAAGTGCCAATTACATTTTTGTTCACTAAAATTGGACGAGAGAGCGGAACTGGAAAGTGCTTCGCCGTTTGTTTTTCATGCTCTGTCTCCTCATGTCTGTCTTTCTTTCTGTCTCCCCATCTGTTTCCAACACTCTCTTGCCCAACCAATCACTCCTCCGTCTTTCTCGCCACTTGTGTAACCCCCGTCTGTCTTTCTCTGTGGCCCTCCCGCCTGTCTCTCCGTCTGACTACCACTGTATTTTTCTTTCCTCTGCTGTTATCTCTATTTCTGTCTCCCCGTCTGTGCCCATCAGTCTCTTCCCCTCCTTCCCTCTCCCGTCTGTCTCTCGAGGCTGTCCCTTGCAGTTCTCCGTCCGTCTGGCCCCGCCGTCTGTCGACCTTTCTCTCTCACTGTCTGTCTCTGTCGTTACCTCCCTGTCTCCCTCCTGTTTAACTCCCCCGTTTGTCACCCTCTCTGTCTCCCCAGTCTTGCTCTCTCCCTCCTTAACTTTTCTGTGTCTGTCTGATTCGTCTGTTCTATTTCTGTCTTGCCCGTTTCCCTCTGCTGTATCTCTCTCCCCTTCTACATCCTCCCGTCTGTCTACCACCATCAGCCTCACCCACTCTGTTCCCTTCTTTTACATTTCCAGTCGGTTATCTCCACCACACGGTCTGTCGCTCTCTCTCTATCACCTCCTGTAGGTCTCTCTCTCTCTCTCTCTCTGTCCCCCGCCCCTATCTATCTCCTTCCTATCTCTCGTCTGTCTTTCACTCACTCTCTCTGTTGCCCCTCTGGCTCACCAGTTTGCCTGCTCCCGTCGAGCACCGTCTCAGCCTTTGTCTTTGTAACATATCATCTATCGACCGCAGCCTCTCGCAATGCACCATTCTTCCAGTCAATCTCTATCCCACCACACCCAATTTGTTGCTCTCGCACGCTGTCTCTCGCTCCCCCAGCTCGTTTTCTTTGTCTACCACGTCGTTTTCTCCGTGTCTTTCCGGGTCTGTTTTCTGCCCATTTCTCTCCCACGCCTGTCCCACTCTAACCCTCTGTACGTCTACTCACTTCTGTCTATCCACAGCTGTCTCCCCATCTCTCATTCTCTCTGTCACCGCCAAATGTTTATCTCTCTTTACCTCGCCGATCTGCCTATCTGACTCCGCCTTCTGGTTATCTCCCTCTTTCTCCCCACGTCTATCTCCCTGCTGTCTCTTCATCACTCTCACTCTGTTTGACCCATCGATTACCCCGCCGTCTGCCTCTGTCTCCATATCTCTCTCTGTCGACCTCTTTCCCTGTCTCCAAGGTTTTAAAAAAAATTAAATCAGAAATGTGGGCGTCGCTACCAAGGCCTTCCTTCCTTTATTGCCCTTCTGAAACTGCCCCGGAGAAGGTGGTGTTGAGCCGACTATTTGTAACCGCTGCAGTCCGTGTGGTGAAGATTCTCCCGCAGTGCCGACTTTGTCGCTGCAGTTTGATTCAACTGAGTGTTTCGCTGGGCCATTGTCGAGGGCATTGAAGTGTCAACCACATTGCTCTGCGTCTGGAATCACGTATAGCCCAGACCAGGAAAGGACGGCATATTTCATCCCCAAAAGGTCATTAGTGAACAAGATGGATTATTACGACAATCCAGTACAATCATGGTCATTTCTGATACTAGTTCTTCAAATCAAGATTCATGTAATTAACTCAATTTAAATTCTTCAGCTGGCGTGGCAGGATTTAAACTTACCTCTCGGCGATCTTCAGACCAGGCCTCTGGATTAGTAGTTCAGTAACATTCCCACTCTGCTACCGTATGGTTTCTCTCTCTCTCTCTCTCAGTGTTTTCTCGGACTGTCGCCTCCTTCTTTCTCCCCCACCTGCCTCTCTCTGTCTTGCCATCTATACTTTTCCACCCCCTGTCTCCATCACTCTATCTCTCTCCCCACCCACCTACCCGTGTCTGTCTCTCGCTCTGATCCGCCGTATGTCTCTCTCATTCTGCTTCCTCGTATGTCTTTCTGGTCATGTCTCTCCTGTATGCCTCTCTCTCTCTCTATGTCTCCTCATCTGACTGCCGTTGCTGTCTGCCCCATCTGTATCTCTCGCCGTTTTGCCCTGTTTGCCTCGATTGTTTCACTAAACTCTCTATTTATCTGTCTCTTACACGTCTGCCTCACCCGCTCTCTCTCACTCTCACTGCCTCACCCCACATTCTGTCTCTCTCTCTTTAACTCTATCTGAGCCCAGTGTGTTATCTTTCTGGCTAACCCCCGTCTGCCTCCCCTGTCTGTCAATTACTGTCACCTTCCACCATGCAAACCCGTCTGCCCCTGTCTGTCGCTCTCTATTTGCCTTCCGTCAGTCTTCCCTTTCTGCCTCCCCTATCTGTCCCCCTTACATTATTCTCCGCCGCCTGCCTCCTCCCTTCTGCCTTCCACGTCTATCTCTCTCTTTGTCACGCATCATATCTCCCACCCACCCAGTTTTTCTCCATCCGTTTCTCACCCTGTCGGTCGGTCTTGCCGCCCCCTCACCTCAGTATTGTCGCTCTCTATATCCCCCACCATAATAAACTCACCCTGTCTTCCCTCCCCCTAGGCTGTCACTCTCTCTCTCTCTCTTTCAAAATCTGTCTGCCTCGCTTTCTGTCTCTCCGGACTGTCTCCTCTCCATGAAAACCACATGTCTGTCTCTCTCTTTCTGTGACATGCATATAACTGTTTCCCCCTGCCTATCTATCTCTCTGTCACCTTTACCAGGCGTAAGATTTTGAAGGAGATCTTCTCGGCAAGAGTTGGAAAAATAGCGCAAATCTCCGACCGCAATAACCCTTCTCTCAGGGATGCGTTGGATCTGTCAAAAGCCATTTTGACTGTCCCAGTGCCGGCTTTCAGCGCACGCACATCGCGCTCTGAGATGCGCACTTGAGAGGCCTCGACGGGTGTGTGCTGACATCATACGTGCCCTTCGAGACCGCAATTGTTGGAAGTTATGCAGGCTCTCTCTTGCCATGTATTTCCCTTAGTCTGAAACAAACGTGACAAGTTATCAATGGCGATTGCAATAATTATTAATCTTTCACAGAATGTTATGAAATTAATTGAATAAGCTTCATTTTAATTTAATAAATCCCGGAATGGGCATCGAACCTGTACCGATGAGTAGAGAGCTCTGCATCATAACCACTAGGTGGCGGTCACAGGGGTGAGTAAACGTTGATGTCAAGAACTCGTGAACCAGTTAGGCGGCCTCTGTGAGAATGTTTAAAGGGAGAATGTTCAAAGTAAACTAGTCGCAACAGCAATGAACCGCAATAAAAAAAACAGCCAAAACCTGTGTTTTTCCCCGGCAGACATGGCGGAAATTAAACGGCGGAAGTGAACCGTTTTGAAGATTGAATGTCATTTGGGACTGGCTCGTTTTATTAATTGTAAAACATATGATTTATCTTAAAGACTTGGATATTTTATTGCAGTCCTCTGCTGTTGCGACTTTACCAGAACAACAACAACAATTTAGCTACCAGATTAATGCGTGGTAGCCGGATTGGTTTAAATACCCACAAACTGGCGCTTGGGATTACAATATCGGACCGTATCTGGATTGCATTATTGACGCTCCATGTCAATGACATTTAATGACAACCCCGTCATCAGAAATCTTTCCAGAGATGCTGCCTGACTGGCTGAGTATATCCAACATTTTCTGATTTCATTTCAGATTTAAAGGATTCGCAGTGCTTTGCTTTTGAAACTAAAAAGTAACATAAGTTGACATCATTGGGATTCGAAAGTCAGTACCATTCTGCAACGGCAAATGTGAGTAATGCGTCGTGTGTATCCTCCCTTCTGCCAGATAAAGAACATCACTGAATGGGTGCAGAACATTTTGAGGGGCGAATGGGAGCTGCTTAAGTCGTGATCTATGTGCTAACCACTGACATAAGGAAAGAAGGGGATGAGTTTCTTCAGTCAGAGTTTCAGGTGCAATTGAGGAAATTAATGAGCAGGACCACAAAGGTATTCTATGGATTATTCCCAGTGCCTAGCGCTATTGAGGTTGGAAAAAGCAACGTATGTCTGGATCAAAGGTGCACGAGGTTGGGCTACAGAATCCGGGGCATTTGGACCAGTTCTGGCGCAGGAGAGACCTGTTGCAGTAGGTCGAGTTGTACATCAATCGAGTTAGGACCAATGTCCAAGCGGGAAGTTTAACAACTGGGGCGGGTGAGGGGTTGAACTCATTTGGCAGTGGATTTGTGTACCAGGATGAAACATCTGTAGATGTTGTAATTATGCATTAGACACAATTCCAAACGATTATTAAATATCAACTATAGCAGTGAACGTGGCCTCAGACAGCGCATTTCGGCCCTACCTTGGGAAACGATATACCACGGCTCGGCAAAACCTTCCCTTACACCGAGCACAAGCACAGGAAACAAAGGCACAGCAGACTTTGCTGAGGACCGTAGAGAGTAAAATGTTCTTCGATCAGTGATAGCTCTAAATATATTTTGGTGTCTATGTGTTAAGTTGCAATTTGTTCTGTGGGTTATAAATATATTTTGTATATCTGTTTTAGTGTTTATGTATTTGAATGCAACATAGTTATTTATAATAGTATTATGGAGCATCTGTGTTTGTTATAAATGTATTTTCTGTGTACATCTTTGCATCTTGTAAACACCTCGCAAATAAACGTAAATACAATTATAGCACCGAGATACTTAGAGATAAATTCATAATAACACATATATGAACACAAATAATTTGATTATCAATGGTCCACACAATTTAATTTACAACTCACAGATATATGCACAAATATATATTATAAATTTCCCGCATGGACATCCAAATTCATTACAAATAACAATACATTACACAAAAAATAAAACACGTCTACGGCGAGAATCTTTGGAGTCTCAACAACTGAAGGCTTCTTGCAGAGAGCCGGCATAGACACGATGGGATGAAAAGCTTCCTTCTGTGTTGAATGATTCGATGATTCTTTGTCTTCTTCCTTGTAAGACAGGTAGGACAGGCAGCTGTATGATGGGAGCACAAAGACCACAGGACATGCAGCTCTAGTGGCGCAATCGGTCAGCGCGCGGTACTTATATGACAGTACAGGTTTGGGAAATGCCGAGGTTGTGAGTTCGAGCCTCACCTGGAGCATGCAAGGCTTTTGCATGTGATGTTTGTACTTTTCAGAGTCTGAGGCCGTTTACGATTTATCCATTTCTCTTGTCTATTCCGCCATGTACCACGGTGCTTTCTGTCTCTCTCGTTGCAGTTATCTCAATGTGAATCTGTGGGTTATATCTGAATGAATACCCGTGCCTGTTGCCCACATGAAATAAATGAGGTGATCAAACAATTCTTCATCTGGCATAATAAACAAAGAAATCAAGCAATGAAACGGTAGAGATGGTTCTGAGAATGTGGAATGCCCTCGCCCAGACCAACATTTAAAACAAGGTTTAAAAACTGGCAGCTTGCAGGATGAAGGGAAGAAAGGAAAGAGAGCCACAGAAAAGCCACGGGAGTTTCGGAAGCTAAGGGCGTTTGTCTCTGACCACAGCATAGTTGCGCACGGCACGGATATTGTTGCTGTTGAATATGAATAAAATGCAACGATTGTTTGCAGCTGTTTCCGTTTCTGTCCCTTTTACCTAATTCATTATTCCATTTGCCTGCGATGATTCCATAAATCTTCGTATCCTTGCCGAACAAAAATCGATCAATGTGAAACTTGAAAATGTCAATTGACCCCAACGTCGATAGGTCTTTAGGGGAGGAATTATAAGACAGGTGGGATTGGCAGCTGTATGATGGGAGCACAAATACCACACAGCATTCGCATCCAGTTCCAGCGACGGAATCGGATAGCGCGCAGCACTTATATGACAGTGTAAGCACCCAGGAAGGCTGAGGTTGTGAGCTCGCGCCTCCCCAAATACAGCTGATGGCTTTGCTTGTGACATTTCGACAGTAATCGAAGGTGCAATTGATGTATCCCCAAACCTTACCTATATATTCACTGTTTTATTCCAGCACAAAATATTGCAACGGAGGATGAAAATTGTACATATTTGTGGGATGGAGTGGAGGCGTTTTGACATTTAATCAATAACTCTGATGTAAATAATAATGTGCCGGAAATACACTCGATTTCAAAGAGAAGATATGTAAACACATTGTTTATCTCGACATAATTCCTACACCACATTCAAAAGAAACAAGTATTTCCTGAACATTTCGCTAAAAATGATGTGCTCCGTGTTGCAATGGCTCGTGCATTGGACTTCTCGCTGATTCTGTTCTATAGAAACATTCAAACTTATCGATTCGAGTCCCATCAAAGTCCAAATGTAAATTAATAGAATGTTTACTGCACAGCAGGAGGCCATTCGTCCCATCGAGAGTGTGCTAGCTCTCAGCTAGTCCCACTCCCCCGTCCTTTCCCCATAGTCCTGCAGGACAGGTTTGGCTGGTTCCGAGGCGGGAAAGTAATTTTTTGCAGCAAACTGCAACTGTCTGCGATAGCCGGTAGGTTTAATGTTTTGGGCCTGAAATCCACTCAGGTTTACCTGTTCGCCGCTACACTGTTTAAAGCTCCGTTCAGTGCTTGAATAACAAAGAGCTGTAGCTGCCGGGCTGCATTTCCCTCCCTCAGAGCCTGAGAGATCCGCCAGAGCGGGAGACACCTTTAAACTGTCGCCCAATTATCCTTTACGCTTTTACAACTTTTCAAGAGAGCAAAAGAATTTCCCCTCAAGCTGCAATGATCTTTTCTGTTATTGTCTTCGCATGCTTCTTTCTATCTCTCCCTATCTCTGCCTCTTGTATTTCTCTGGTTTTCGCTGATTGACTTCTCAGGTTTAAATGGACTGCCTGAGATGATCTAAGCAGCAACAAGGACGGCAATGGATAACGAAAGACGTGGACTATAGGACAGGAATGGTATAAATTAGGGGCAAATATCTTCACAGATATGTACTTTCCCGCTCGCATTGAAATAAAGCAGCACCGAATATAGTTGTCTTAAGGTAGAGTGTGCCTTAACTGGATGCCGACACAGACGACAATATAAAGCTATAAATGCTTCAAAATCTTATTTGATAATACAGGTCACTTAATCAAAACTAGTTTTGTAAAGACATTCCAATATTGTTGTATTGGAATAGTCAGCAATGCTCGCACGGCAGTTGGAAAGCTGGCTGAAAGAACACGCAGAACAGTGACTTTCTGCTGAGCAGACCATGAGCCTCCTTCTTGAAAATAGTTCTTCAGTCCCGCTAAGAGGGGATTAAGCATCATGGGAGTTGAATGGGGCTGTGCCCACGTGTATAGCAGGACGTGTAAGGGGATGTTTCCCTTCCTGAAAGAACAGTAATGACTCAGTTGCAGAATTTGCTCGCACCACTCGCAATTCGGCCCAAGGATGAGCCGAGCCGATCAAGTGGAGTCAATGCAATTCCTCCAGTCAGTAAATTCAGTTGGCATATCAAGAAAAATGTATGAAATGACCATGACTTAGTCAGTGAGCGCGCAGCATAATGGATAAGGTGTTTATTTAAGGTATGTACCATAATGGTACCAGGAAATTAAAGTTTTGATAAGATTTGGATTCGAAGCCTAATTTATGTAATATTGAGTCAAATGCTTGGAAGGTTTATCAGCAACAAACGCTTAATAATGTAAATTGAAACAATCGATTTGCATTCCATCGCCTTAACCTCTCGTCTGCCATCTAGCACAACTCAGCTATTCCATTTCAGGCTTTTTGCATCCATACAGAAATACGCTGCATCAAGTCCCTGTCACGACGTGGCCTGCCCGTGCACCCAGATCGATAATGTTGAAAATGTACAATCAGCTTCTGTAAGCAAACGGCCTTCATTTACTACAGGATGCCAGTGAACTGTCTCCTCAAAAGATGAGGTGCGGGTCCCTTTTAATTGGATCAGACACCCTGGCCAAGCCGGTTTCAAAACCGACCAATATAGAAGTCTCTACAGTTAAATCACATTAGGAGTACTGTGTGCAATTCTCATCGCTATATTATAAAAGAAACTAGCGAGGCACTGGATAGGGTGCAGAGCAGATGGTATACTAGCAGGAAAGAATCGACAAGTTCAATTTATTGTGTCGTGAAATGAGAAGTCTGAGGGGTGAACTAATACAGCTCCTTCATATCTTGAAAGGTTTTGATAGAGTAGATACAGAGTGGTTTCACTTGTGGGGAAAGTATGACACATAGATTAGTGGGAAAGCAGGTTGTGTATAGGGCACAGAGAGGCTGCAACGAGATTTAGATAGGTTAGGCGAATGGGTGAAGGTTTGGCAGATCGAATACAGTGTCGGAAAATGTGAAGTCATCCACCTTGAAAAATAAACAGTAAAAGGGAATATTATTTGAATAGGGAGAAATTACAACATGCTGTGGTGCAGAGGGACCTGGCGGTCCTTGTGCATGAATCCCAAAACGTTCGTTTGCAGATGCAGCAGGTAAGGCGAATGGAATATTAGTCTTCATTGCGAGAGGGATGGAGTGGAAAAGCAGGGAGGTTCTGCTGCAACTGTAAAGGGTATTGTTGAGGCCGCACCTGGAGTACTGCGTGCAGTTGTGTTCACCTTACTTAAGGAAGGATATACTAGCTTTGGAGAGGGTACAGAGACGATTTACTGGGCTGATTCCGGAGAGGAGGAGATTTGCTTATGATGAGAGATTGAGTAGACTGGGTCTTTACTCGTTGGAGTTCAGAAGGTTGAGCGGTAATCTTATAGAAACATTTGAAATAATGAAATGGATAGACAAGATAAAGGCAGAGAGGTTGTTTCCACTGGTTGGTGAGACTAGAACTAGGGGGCAGAGCCTCAAAATACGGGGGAGCCAATTTAAAACCGAGTTGAGAAGGAATTTCTTCTCCCAGAAGGTTGTGAATCTGTGAAATTCTCTGCCGAGGGAAGCAGTTGAGCCTAGCTGATTGAATGTATTCAAATCACAGATAGATAGATTTTTAACCAATAAAGGAATTAAGGGTTATTTGCAGCGGGCAGGTAAGTGGAGCTGAGTCCACGGCCAGATCAGCCATGATCTTGTTGAGTGGCGGAGCAGGTTCGAGGGGCTATATGGCCTACTCCTGTTCCTAATGTTATGTCCTATGTTCTTGTTACTAGAGACCATCAATATAAGAAAAATCAGCAACAAATCAAATTGGGAATTAAGAAAAATCTTCTTTAGCCAGAGAGTGGTAAGGATGTAGAACTCGCTACCACCAGACAGGTTGAATCAAATATTATAGATGCATGTAAGTAGCGGTTAGATAAATATATGAGGGAGAACTGAATGGAAGGCTACGCTGATAGTGCTGGATGTGGAAAGAGGGGAGGATGCTCCAGTGGACCACAAACGTCGATATTGACAGGTTGGACCGAATAGCCTGTTTTTGCACTGAATATCCTATGTAATCGTAAGAAATCGACACCCATTGGTCCAATTCAAAAGTCAACTTCTCTCAACTTTCAGACCTAGAGGGAATAACACTGATTAATATTCCTGGCCTAGGGAGTTTCAAAAAGATATCAAAATTGATGCTCTTTAAAACCAAGCTTTGGGGCATCTGCCGTAAATTCTCTTTTATGTGGCTCCGTGTCAGCGTTATTTGATTTGTCTGAAGCATTTGTGGAGCGCCGTGTGACGTCTTACTCTGTTAAAGGCGCTACATAAATGCAAGTTGTTGTTGTTGTAGTATTTACATCATTGTCTCCCTGTTTCAGGTTTCAAAGAAAACGTGCTAGTTGAGAAGGCATGTGGCATACTTACCTTTATTAGCCGAGGTATATTGTACAAGAACAGTGAAGTTATGCTTGAGCTTTATAAAACATTACTTGGGCTACAGCTAGAGTACTGCGTAGACGTCATTGCAGGAAAGATGTAATTGCTCTAGAGAGGGTTCAAAAGAGATTTACGAGGAGGTGCCTGGACTGGGGAATTTTAGCTATGAGTAATGATTCGGTAGGCTAGGTTTGTTTTCATTGGAACATAGGAAGCTGAGGGGAAACATTATTGATGTGTTCAAAATTATGAGTGGTAGAGAGAGACTGGACAGGAAGGACATATTTTTCTGAGCAGAATGGTCAACAAACAGGGGACATAGATTTAAAGTCATTGGCAGCAAGTTTAAAGGGGAATTGACGGGAAATTTCTTCAACCAGAGCAAGTTGGGAGTCTTGAACTCACTGCCTGAAATGGTGGTTGAGGCAGAAACCCTCACCGCATTTAAAACACGCTTGGATATGCACTTGAAGTGTAATAACCTACAGGGCTATGGACCAAAAGCTGGAACATGGGATTCCGCTGGATAGCTCATTGTTGGCCGTGTTGATCGGATGGGCGGAAATATCCTTCTTCCATGTGTAAATAACTATGATTCTATGATTCAGTTCTAAGCGAGGATCTAACTACAGATAAGCCGGACGTGGAGACTTTACGGGTAGAATTAAGAGATAGGAAAGGATTTAAGACAATAGTGTGAGTTGTGCATCGGCCCGCTAGTCGCAGCTGTGAAGTACTAGAATATATAAATTTGGAGATTAGACAAGCGTGTAGTCAAGACAGTGTGGTTTTAATAGGGGATTTAAATTTTCATACATATTGGGATAATCGGACAAGCACCTGTCAGAAAGATTTTTCTCCTTAGAATAGAAAACGTTTAGAGGCGATTTCTGACATAAGTTCAAAATTATGATGTATTTTGATAGTTAAAAAGGAAAAAGCTTTAAAATGTCGCATTTAATGTGATAAAATCTCGATAGGCCAAATGGTTTATGAGACCGACGCCTGACCACTTGGCCACCGCACCCTGATAATCTCGTGCTTTGTCCGCTAGCAAGGACACGATGGGCTCAATGGTTTCCTTCTGCGCTGTAAATTTCTATGGTTTTATGGTTCAGTCACTGAGGTGATGTTACTACCAATATGCTGTTATAGAAGGAGTTCCATGATTTTCACCACGCCACAATAATGGAAAGGCGATATTTTTCCTGGTTTATTATCTGCGGAGTTGATACTAGAGTTGGAAAAATCAATCTTCACCGTACATGCCCACTTCTGACTTGATGATGAAGGGCAGGTCATTGATGAAACAGGTGAAGATGAACTCCTGCAGCGATATCCTGGGCTGAGATGATTTGCGTCGAACACCCACAGCCATTTTCTTTTAGGCTAGGTATGTCTCCAGCAGTGGAGATTAACCCCGCCATGACTTCAACGTTAGAAGCCTCCTTGGTGAAACATTCGGTAAAATGCTGCTTTGATGTCAAGGACAATCACTCTCACCTCATTTTAGAATTAATCACATTTGTCCATATTTGGACCAAGGCTATAATGACGTCTAGAGGCTGGGGGTCCTGTCGGAACTCAAACTGAGCAACGCCGAGCAGTTGGGTCATCCTACGTTCGTGAAAGATGCTGCGGGAATGCAAGCTCGTGCCTTTCCTGTTTGAAAACAGCGCACACTTGCATGATGTATCTTTGTAGGATCAAATGGGTCATCGAGCTGAAATCTTACTCCTACCTTCCTCTTTGCACAGACCCTATCAGGGCGTCAAAGCATTGCACGTTTTAAAATGTCAGTGGTAAAAAAATTATTTCATTCTATATTTCTTACAGATAAAGAAGGCACAACAGGCAGCCAGATATCCCAGTTTGCCGATGATGCAAATATTGGTGATGTAGTAATTCGTACAGACGTTGGCGTATACGTATAAAGATATACTGATAGATTAAATGAATGGACGATTCAGTGGCAGATAGTTTACAAACTGGTAATTGTGTGGTCACCCATTTTAGATCACAAAGTTTATATCCGAGTATTAATTAAATGGAGCACAGCTCGGAGAGATGGATTTCCAAAGTGGTTTGCAGTCCCAGTGCGCATTCCGCTAAAATGCAGTAGCAAGTTAGGAATACATTCGAAAAAACTAATGGCATGTTAAGCTTTATAACTAGGGGTTAGACGATAAAGCAATGGAAGTTTTTCTTCAACTGAAGAGAGATGTAGTTAGACTATATCTGGAGTACTTTAAGTTATAGAATATAATAGATTCATCGAAGTTTACAGCATGGAAGGAGACAATTTCGGACGATCCTGTCCACGCCACGGTTATCCAGCCTCATCACACTTTCCACCTTAAGCTCCATAACCCTGCACGTTACGGCACTTCAGGTGCACATCCAAATACTTTTAAAATGTGCTAAAGGTTTCAGCTTCTACCACTCTTTAGGTAGTGCGTTTTACACAACCACAACTATCTGCGTGTGGAAATTTCCCATCACATCTCCTGTAATCCTTCTCTAATTACTATAAATGAATAGCCGCTGGTTGTTGAGCACTCTGTTAAGGGAAATAAGCCGTTTCTATCCATTATATCTAGTCCCCTGAAGGGCACGGACCCTTAGAATTGATAGGCTGGATTGAAGTACTCACCAGAATGGTGCCAGGGTGCCACGGGTTAAATTATGAGGAGAGATTACATGAACTAGGCCTGTACTCCCTGGAATATAGAAGGTTAAGTGGTGATTTTATTGAGATTTTTAAGGTTTTCAAATGAATTGATAAGATAGATAGAGATAAAGCTTTTTTCACCGTTCGTGGGGGAGTTTACGACAAGAGGACATAATGTTAAAATCAGAGACAGGCTATTCGGCAGAGAAGTTAGGAAAATCTTCTTCGCGCAAAGGGTGATGGATTTATCTTCTACAAAAAGCAGGATAGACTAGGTCAATTAAAAATGTTAATTTTAGTTTGATAGTTTTTGCTAGACATTGGTTAAAATGATGTGGAGCCAATGCAGATGGATGGAGTTATGATAGAGCTCAGCCAAGAATTAACAGAATGGCGAATAGGCACAAGGGGCGGAATAGCCTAATCCTGTTCCTTTGTTCAGTCAATTGGCAGAACACCTGTTATAAATAAAGAAACGTTGTCTTGAAGGGAGAATTAAAAATATCTCATTTGCAGAGATTATGGACCGCTTACACGCTTTAATAACAAACAAGCATTAAGTCTAATTCTGAAACCAGTTAATTGAACATTTACTTGGAGTGGATTGGAACCACGCAGGCATGCATCAGTTGGATTTTAATTCCAACGCCTTAACAACTCGGCGATCTGGTCATGGGCACGCTGCAGTGAAGTGCTTGAAAATTTGGCAAATCGCTTGGAGACACCAAATTTAGTTTTAAGCCCAGAACAAACTACACGTCTGCATACTCTGCAAACATGGGGTGATAAATATCTTGTAAAACTATGGGTGTTGAAAAGCTGAACTGCAAAATACAGCACTTAGGCAAATAACGCATTTAACTGGTCGTCCGTAACTAGACAACAAACCCCCTTGCATTAACCCACAGAACATGTAATCTTCCCATCAACACTGAACACCTTTGAATGAATAATGTTAAAATGCACGTCAACGACCCAGTATCAGCAATCTCAGACTAAACCAGCGCTTAAGGGATAACTCATAATGTATGGAGTAAACTGATATGGGGGGCGATGGAGAGAGTGACAGAGAGAAAGTCATATTTGGACGGATAAACAGATCCCCAATGAGAAAAGCATATAGCAATTGACTGCAACTGAGATAGACACTGACACACAGAAAGAAAGTTAGAGTCAGAGAGAAATAGAATGAATGATAGAGAGAGAAAAAGAGAACCATCACACTAAATGTGAGAAAATCCCTGCCGGCACGGCCGGAATTAAATCCGTGAGGTTTACAGGTGAAAATACAAGCTCACTGAGAGAGAGGATTGTAGCATCACAAAAGCATCGGATGAGACACTTTCCCCAGAGCTCGCCAAACTGTTCGCCATCAACTATTTACCCAGTTCCCTTCTAGAGGTGGTCATGCCGCAGCTTAAGAGCGTGCAGGTAGAGAGGGAGTGGGTGATCAGCAGACAGAATAGGAGGACTAGGCAGGTAGTGCACGTGCCCCCGAGTCCATCTCGCTCGCAAGCAGATATTATCTTCTGAGCATCGGTGTGGACATAGTGCCTCTGGCGAGTGCAGCAGATCCAAATCCACGGCACCGAAGGTGGTTCAGCTGCACAGGGGAGGAGAGAGAAGAATGGAAGAACTATAATGGTCGGGGTTTCAATAATCAGGGGAGCAGACAGGCGTTTCTGCCACCGCAGACGTGACACCAGAATAAAATGTTGCCTTCCTGGAGGCAAGGATGTCACCGAGCGGCTGCAGGGCATTCTGATGGAGGAGGGTCATCAGCCAGAGGTCAGTCTCCATACTTTTACCAATGCTATAGTTAGAAAGAGGGGTGATTTCTGCAGGCAGAGTTTGGGAAGCTACGAGAGACGTTAAAAAGTAGGACCAGAAAGGTAGTAATCTCCAGAATACTCCAGGTGCTACAAACTAGTTAGTCGAGAAATAGGAGGATAGAGCAAGTGAATGCATGGCTGGAGAGATGGTGCAGGAGGTAGGGTTTAATTTCCTGAGACATTTGGACTGCTTTTGTCGGAGATGGGACCTGTACAAGCCGGACGGGTTGCAGCTCAACAGAGCCAAAACTAATAACCTTGCATTGCGGTGGACCGGGGGGAGGCGCCGGTTGCTCGTGCTGTTGTGGAGGGTTTAAACTAGTTTGGCAGGGGGATGGGAACCTTAGAATAGATTCAATAGGGAGGGGAGTAGAGTTTGAATTAAAAAGCAAAAAGGTATAAAGTGAGTTTGTAGGACAGAGGAAACAAGTAGGAAAAAAGGGTAAAAAAAAATTTAAAAATAATTTTGTCTAAATGCACGTAGCATTCGTAACAAAACAGATGGGTTGACGGCACAAATAGATACAAATGAGGACGATCTGATAGTCATTACATAGGCGCGGTTGCAACGTCACCAGGATTGGAAACTAAATATTCAGGGGTATTTGACATTTCGGAAAGGCAGACAAAAAGGAAAAGCAGGTGGGGTAACACTGTTAATAAAAGATGGGATCAGTACGTTAGTGAGAAACGATATTGGCTCAGAGGATCTGGAGTATGAATCAGTTTGGGTGGAGATAAGACACAATAACAGGAAAAAATCGCTGTTGGGCGTAGTCCATAGGCCCCCAAACAATAGCTGCACAGTTGGACGGAGTATAAATCAAGAAAAAATGGATGCTTGTACAAAAGGCACGGCAATAATCATAGGGGCTTTTAACCTTCATAGCTTCTGGATAAAATTAATTGGTCAGGATATACTTGAGAAGACGTTCATAGAGTTTATCCTGGATACGAAGCACACGAAACAGAAAGAGAGAGAGAGAAACAGAGAGAAAGAATGGGAGAAATAGAGAGAGAGATAGTGATCGAGGGAGATATAGAGTGAGAGAAAATGAGAGAAAGAGGGTGAGTGACAGGGAAACAAATAGAGAGAGGGAAGAGGGATAGTGCAAGGGAGAGTGAGGATGACAGAGAGGCGGAAAGGGATAGAGCGAAAGAGAGAGAGATAGAGAAAGAGCGAGGGAGAGAAAGAGAAAGAGTGATGGTGCGCGAGAGAAAAACAAACAGACAGAAAGCGAGAGCGAGCGAGAGCGAGCGACGGAGACTGGAGGGTGCGGGCCGAGGGAAAGGGAGTTAGGGAGAGAGTGGGAAATAGATAGAAAGAAACTGCCGCGAATTTGCTATATATTCCCAAATCCAGGGTAGGAACATGAAGTTCCAACACAATTATGTTTTTTCACCTTTCGAATCCTGAAAGGCGCGCCAAAATGTAAGTCATTTGGTTCATCATATTTACAAACTGCGAGGGATAACAATTAAACAGGTTGATAAGGATGTTTGTCTCTCTCTTTGTCCCTCTCCCTTTCTGTCTCTGTCTTTGGCCCTCTCTCGCGCTTCTCTGTCTCTCCATGTCCCTCTCCCTTTCTGTCTCTGTCTCTGTCTTTGGCCCTCTCTCTCGCTCTCTCTGTCTCTCCTTGTCCCTCTCCCTTTCTGTCTCTGTCTCTAGCTTTGGCGATCTCTCTCGCTCTCTCTGACTCTCCTTGTCGCTCTCCCTTTCTGTCTCTGTTTCTGTCTTTGGCCCTCTCTCTCACTCTCTCTGTCTCTCTCTTTGTCCCTTTCGCTTTCTGTCCCTGTCTCTGTCTTTGGCCCTCTCTCTCGCTCTCCCTGTCTCTCCTTGCCCCCTCTCCCTTTCTGTCTCTGTCTCTGTCTTTGGCCCTCTCTCTCGCTCTCTCTCTCTCTCTCCTTGTCCGTCTCCCTTTCTGTCTCTGTCTCTGTCTTTGACCCTCTCTCTCGCTCTCTCTGTCTCTCTTTGTCCCTCTCCCTTTCTGTCTCTGTCTTTGGCACTCTCTCTGGCTCACTCTGTCTCTCCTTGTCCCTCTCCCTTTCTGTCTCTATCACTGTCTTTGGCCCTCTCTCTCGCTCTCCCTGTCTCTCCTTCTGCCTCTCCCTTTCTGTCTCTGCCTCTGTCGTTGGCTCTCTCTCTCGCTCTCTGTGACTCTCCTTGTCCCTCTCCCTTTGTGTCTCTGACTCTATCTTTGGCCCTCTCTCTCGCTCTCTCTGTCTCTCCTTGTCCCTCTCCCTTTCTGTCTCTATCTTTGGTCCTCTCTCTCGCTCGTTCTGTCTCTCCTTGTCATTCTCCCTTTTTTTTCTTTCTCTGTCTTTCGCCCTCTTTCTCGCTCTTTCTGTCTCTCTTTGTTCCAATCGCTTTTTGTCTCTGCCTCTCTCTTTGCCCATCTCATCCCCTCGGAATATCTCTCCCCTTGCGTCCTTCTCTCTCTCTCTCTCTCTCTCTCTCTCTCTCTCTCTCTCTCTCTCCCGAATACCGGCAGAATAGCGAACCACATGGTCAATGAAAGAAACAGATTAGGGTCACTATCCTATTTCAAAATCGCAAAATGAAGGAATTGCTGCTCCCGCGATAAGTGCTCCGGTAGAATTGATAAATGTTGGAAGTTTCGTGGGTGCGGGGGAGTGGGGAGGCGGTGGGTTGTGGAGGCAGTTGCTCCTTGCACCTGAGACGTCGAGATTCAAGGACGTAAGGTTAGTAACAGTCTTTCGTGAAAATAATTGCATTATGGGTTGGAGCCTAAAGAAGCTACGGATCTATGAAGTATTCAGATATTTTACATCTGCTGTACAGGACATAAAGAGGCCATTCGCCGCAATTGGTCTTTTCAGGCGTTTATGCTCCACAGGATCATTCTCCAACTCTACTTCATCTAAGTCTAGTAGCATATCCTTCGATTGCCATGTCGCTCATGTTCGTATCCAGTTCCCACTTAAATGCCTATCTGCTATTCACCTCAACTACTCCCTGTGGTAACAAGTTCCACATTCTAACCTCTCTTTCTCCTGATCTCCCTGTTGGATTCATGAGCGACTTCCTTATATTGGTGACTTCCAGTTTTACTCAGTGTGACACAAGAGCTTTCCAATCCCCACCACCGGCAGGACACCGAGAAATCCGTCAGAAGCAGCATTCACCACCAGAGCCGAAATCTTGCTCGGCTTAACCGCCTGTTTTCAGCGGGCTGCAGCATATCCCATCCTAAAATGCAAATCAGGAACGACCGTATCTGGAAACAGTTAAACGATTAGTGTTTAGACTTTGAATATTACAAGGACTTTAGCACATCCAATGGTGAATATGCTAAACAGGACGGACAGAATCTGGAAATTGCAAAAGGTCAATGTGTGGCCTGGGTCAAAACTGCAACCAGAACATGGGTTAGATATAAACGAGGTCGGTACGTAGGAGTGCGCTGTTATATTATAAACATTCGGTGTGTAAATATGAGTGGAATATTTCGATATATATTGTGTAAGTGTATATGTACATTTGTCACATTTTTCACAATTTTTAACTAGGATAGAAATTCACTGTTGATTATAAAGGTAAATTGTTACTTTTTGCTCTCTCAGTTTTCGTGTTTGACAGTTTGGTTTTAACTACAATTTTCGGCGATAACCGCTCTATATCTTGATACAATCAGTCTATATTCCATTTATCAAAACACACAGTCAACAGGACTGAAAACATGGGACTCTACTAACCACAACCACTCCGAGAAACTGGCCTTAACTCTTATATTCTCCTTTCTTTCCTCAAACCGCATTTTACCCTAGTTTTCTAACCTGTTCTTCACTCCATAACCCGCCATCGTCGACAACTATCCCGCGTGTTATACCATGTAAAAGTTTTTTTCTTAACTCCATTACATCACAACCACTGTATTTCCCCAGCTACCGTGTTTTTTTTTTAACCTGCTCAAAGAATTACATGAGGTTTGAAATGCATGACCGTCCGATGAAATTCGCATTGGCAAATTCTATCCTATAACGCTTTATCTCGGCAAGTGGAAAAATCGTCCTAAAATAGAGATTCGGAAAGGTTCCATACTGCAGTTGTTAATGCAACTGTCCTGTAATTAACCAGCTTCGCTCTATCTGCCTATAAAAACATTGTTACTACATTGTCCACACTCGAGTTACCCAGCATATAGCCACACTATCTTGAATCCTGAGATAGAGTTTCTGGGGCCGTCGGAATTTCTTCCCTCATCTCCTTCAGATTCCTGGGATATAAGCTTTCAGATGCCGGCACTTTGTCTTCATTTAGCCTAAATAAATTACCTAAACATTTCCTTTATCCGTCATAATATTGCTAAGTCTGTAGCACATTTATATTACATTTGCTTCACGATAAATTTATTTCATGTTAATGGGAGACGCTTATTTCACAGCCTGAGAAAAGCAGAAAAGTGTAAGCAGGAAAGGCAATGAATGTCTTAATGTCGATGGGAAAGTTTCTACATTAGGTATTGGAGCCGAAAAAGGAACCTGTCAAACTAGATTTAATGATGAACAATCGACCAGAATCAGTTATCAAACTGAACGTCTTGCTAATAATACAGGTAATATGATTACAATTGTTACTGTTTTTAAGAGGCATATTGGAGTCAGAAACCACGTTTTTAACTCAAAGTAAGACCAATCTGAAGGGATGCCAAATGTAATAAAAGCAGATGTCAAATAATGTGCAAGGCATATACAAGTTAGCAACAAATGTTTATTTGAGTATATTAAGGGAATAGGAGAGGCAAGAGAAAATGTTGTCCTTTTAAAGACAGATGCAGCAAAACTATGATAGAAAGTAAGGAAATAGAAGAATGGGTAGCCAGCTAGTTATATATTAGTAAAGAGACAGTAGGCTGTAATTGTAGTAAAACATGGGAGGTGCTGTTCTACAGCGATCTGTGCTGTGACCATAGCGGTTCATTAAATCATGGGAGATTCTAAACTGGCCATTCGGCCTTCCAGCAACAGTTAGCAAGGGCTGAAGTGAATGATATGTTTTATTAACCTCGGGGGTACATCCAGGGGCAATGATGTATGGATGATGAACTCAGGAATGCTGAGCGGTTTAAGGCTCTCCAGTCAGATTGCAGTCTCTTCTGGAGACGTGGCTTCGAATCTTACATTTGACAAATAAACATTTCGTTGTACAGAATCTTTTTATGTAGTTGCTGCATTTTCAGCGCAGTTGATTTATACCTTCCAGGAAACGATGTCGCCTTGCAGCCATGGCAGGTTTGTTTTATTAGTTGTAAGTATGTATTGTGTTGGGGTCGGCAGAATAGGGCAAGTGGAATAAAAACATAAGAAATAGCAGCAGGATTCGGCCATTTGCCTCCTGGGAGCCTGCTCTGCCATTCAATAAGCTCAAGGCTGATCAGATCTAGGACTCAGTTCCACTTCCCTGCTGTGTGCCCGTAACGCTTCACTAACTTATCGTCCAAAAGTCTGTCTATCTCCAACTTTAATTTATTCAATGACCCAGCCTCCACAGCTCTCTGGGGCAGATAATTCCACAGATATCCGACCCTCTGAGAGAAGAAATTCCTGCTGATCTGTTCTAAATGGGCGAATCCTTATTCTTAAAGTATGCTCCCGAGTTCTAGATTCCCCCACTAGTGGAAACGGCCTATCGGCAACTACCGTATTGAGTGAGTCCCGTCACTGTCTTATTCATTTAAATAAGATCACCTCTCTTTCTTATAAACTCCAATGAGAATAGACGAGATCTGCTCACCCTTTTATCATAAGTCAACCCCTTTATTGCAGGAATCAACCAAGTGAACATTCTATGAAATGTTTTAATAAGGTGAACAGAACTGTAAGCAGCACTCTGCGAGGTGCGGTCTCACCACTACCCTGTACAGTTGTAATAGGACTTCTCTGCTTTTATACTCCATCTCCCTTACAATAAAGGACAGCATTCCTGATTACTTGCTCTTCTGCATACTGTTTTGTTCTGTTTAATGCACAGGGACTGTAAGGTCCCAATGTACTGCCGCATTTTGTAATCTCTCTCCATTTAAGTAATAATTTGCTTTGTTATGTTTTCTGACAAGTGGATAACTTCACAATTTCATGCATTATATTGCTTCTGCCAAATGTTTACTTAGCCTGTGTATAAACCTTTGTAGATTTCTTGTTTAATTTTCAGAACTTGCTTTCCAACCCATCTGTGCTTCATCAGCAAACTTGGCTAAATTACACTCGGTCCCTTCATCCAAGTCATTGATATAGATTGTAAATAGTTGAGGCCCCAGCACTGATCCCCGTGGCACCTCACTAGTCATTGTTTGCAAGCGGATAATGACTCATTTATCGTCGCTCTCTGTTTCTGTTTTTTAGCCAATCTTCGACCCATGCTAATATGTTACCTCAAATCACGTGAGCTATTATCTTTCGCAGTATCATTTTACTTGGCATCTTATTGAATGCCTTCTTTAAATCCAAATATAACTCAACCCCTGGTTACCCTTAAACAACCTGCTCGTTACATCCGCAGATAACCCAGGAAAATTTGTCAAACATGATTTCCCTTTCATAAAACTGTCTCTGTTTGACTGCATTATTATTTTGCAACTGTGCTGGTACTGCTTCCTTTATAATGAATTCCATCAATTTCCCAACGACAGATATTAGGTTAACTCGTCTATAGTTTCCTGCTGTCTGCCTCCCTTCTTTTTTATATGGAGACTTAAGATTTTCAGGTTTCCAATCAGCTGGGATCTCTCCAGACGCCAGTGAATTTTGGTAGATTACAAACAATATCTCTGCAGCATCTTCGTTTAAGACCCGAGGCTGCAGACAATCAGCTCCAATAGACGTGGCTGGCTTTAGTTCCATTATTTTACTGAACTCATTTTCTTTAGTGATGGTGATTATATTAATTTACCTCTCAATATCGGCCCTTAATTATCTATTATTGGGATATTCTTAGTGTCTTCTACCGTGAATACCGGTACAAAATATTTGTTCAAAGTCTCTCCCATTTTCCTGCTCCCCATTATTTATTTCCTCGTCTCAACCTCTAAGGTACTTGAGCAATTCTCTTCATCTTTTATATACCTGCAGAACCTTTTAATATCTGTTTATATATTTCTTGTATCTTTACTCTCATAATCCATGTTCACTCTGTATTATTTTTTCAGTCGTCCTTTGCTGTTATTTGTAAATACTCTGGCCTCCCACTAATCTTGCCTACATTGTATGCCATTGTTTTTAATTTGATACCATCCTTTACTTCCTTAGTTAGTCACTGTTGGTTCTCCCTTCTCTTAATGTATTTCCTTTTACTGGAATATATTGTTGTGGAGAGTTAGGAAATATCAACTTAAATATCCGCCATTGCTCATCAACATTCTTACACTTTAATCTATTTTACCTATCAACTTTAGCCAACTCTGCATAGCTTTGGAAGCGACTTTATTTAAGATCATTCTGTTGAGAATCAATCCATTGGTCTCAAACGTTGCAGTAATCAACATCATAAATTATCGGATAGGAGTTTAATCATTCCACAGAAATCTACAGCGGCTTTTGAAGAAGGTTCACATAAACTTTCATATTTACAGCATGGTTAAAAAAAAACTCAATTAAAGTTCTGTTACAACAATCAATTAACTTTGATTTTTGTAACTACACTTGAGTGTCTCCACGTTAGATTCACATCTTTTTATGAGTTGTTATTGTGTTAAATGCAACGGTTTTTGCGTCTCTGATTATTCCAATGTAATTAACGGTATCTATATTGTTATTTGATGCATTGGGGTGGAGAATCTGTGTTAGTTATCAATGTATTTTTGAGCGCTTCAAATGTTCAGTCTGGCCTCAATCGACCATCCCATATCCCCGAAGTGGGAGACGGCAAACCATCTGTGACATTCGATTTCAACGTTTGCTTTAATTAACCATGCTGATATTTATAAAATTTGATGTTCAGAAGATAACTACTCATGTTACATTAGACTTTCTGAAGCAGCAAAAGTTTCGCATACGCTCTCTGATAGATCCCGAGCTATTCTTACTCACTCCAATACCTCCTCAGCGTCGTTAATAAATCCTGAGCTTCCCTTACTATCTCTGAA
Source organism: Pristiophorus japonicus (assembly GCF_044704955.1). Taxonomy (NCBI): domain Eukaryota; kingdom Metazoa; phylum Chordata; class Chondrichthyes; family Pristiophoridae; genus Pristiophorus; species Pristiophorus japonicus. Next base: position 1,141,882 of record NW_027250756.1, read on the forward strand.
ACCTACGAAGCGTGGATTACCCGCTCTGATATCCTCTGAGGTCCCGTAATTTCTCCAAAATATTTTGAGAGTCAGTTAATCTCTCTGATATCTACTGAGAACCCTCATAATCACATGACACAATTTCAGAAAATCTTCAATTCCCACAGATCCTCTGAGATCCCCTTGCTCTCAGAATCCCCAATAAGAAATTGTGAGACTCCCCGATACCATGAGCAAAGTGTATTTTGAATGCCCGGTTGCAGGATAATGCAGGGAGAAATGGCTGACTTTACAGCTGGTGAGTAGCAACGTTAATTTAGAACTTGTGTTTGAGAAGAGCACAGAAACGTTCAGCTAGGACTTGCGCCCTTGCGGCAAGTTTTGAGTTGTCTGGTAAACTGCTCTAGTGAAAGCACAAAATTATGAAAAGAAAGTGCTGGCAACATTCAGCAGCTCAGGCATCATCGGTGGAGAAATATTGCTTTTCCCAGGACCTCACTTCCACTTTGATTTATACTTCACGTAGTTCATATCTTACAATTCCAACATCTCCGTGGAATCAAAAGTTGTGGATGGAATTCGGACTTTGCTGTTTTGAGCAAACAGATTAAAGGAGCAAAATAAAACTCCCCCACTGCGGCTTGGGCAAGAATGTAACTCAGACGGAGGAGTCTTGAATGAGTAGAAAAAAGCAAATAATAATTATTCAATGCAAAAACGATATAATTGGAAACCACACACAGTCGATTAGCGGCCCATCACCTTAACCTCTCAACCACCTTGACCCGTGAACACAGCTCAGGAAGCTCTTTCATTTCCTTCATTCTCAATGCAAAGGCCTGGTCTCAAATGAGGCAACGGGAGAGCTAGCTTTCATTTATCTATCACCAGCATCATATGAATTGCCTTTGGCATTGCAGCGTGGCTGAGCGATCTAAGGCGCTGAATTTATGTTCCAGTTCCCGCGAGTGTTTGTGTTAGAAACCCACCACTGTCATAGTTCACTTTATATTGGTGTTTTTAAACGAACTCAGAGTTGCAATGTTAAAACCAAAAAATAAAAATTGCTGGAAACTTTAGTAAGATATCGAATGAGACAAACTCTTCACAAAAAAAAATATTTTTTAAATCGGCGTCGCTCGTCGCAAAACTGATTTTTTCATTCATCCCTGGGATGTAGGTATCGCGGGCAACGCCAGCACTTATTGCCCATCTCTCATTGTCCTTGAGAAGGTGATGGTGATCCGCATTCTCTCGAGGCCTCCTTTTCTGAAACTTCCAGGCAATCTGCAGAATAAGTTTGGAAATAGGTCAGCCGTCTCAGCATGCTTTCTTGAAGTATGTAAATATTCCAGGACTCTCCCGAAACCTTTTGTTTCCTCAGAACAGGTCTTTAAATCTCCAAAACCCTCCAGAGAGTTCCGATTGAAGAAATTAAACGATTTGGATAATTGATTTCAATAGAGAAAGTACCCGCTGCGAGCAGGGATCAAAGCTGCACAGGGAAAGGGTAGATACGGGAATCCGCGAAAATCCAAACATCGTAAACAAATTCACTGGTTATACTATCAGTTCCCCTTAATATCGTGACAACTTCAATCAAATCACAACTTAATCTTACAAATTCAATATCATACAACGCTGATTTTTGTAATCCTCTGTTCGTAATTTCTCCTCGAGTCCGGGATTAATTCCTCTTTAATTACATTGCACTCACTCAAATATGAATATTTATTTCCTGCATTACAAATAAAAAACAGAAACAACACAATTACAAACCAGTACTACGGCGATAAATGATTGGTATGTGTGTAATTTACAGAGCCGGAACAGACGCGATGGATGGACAGCCCCATTTTGTGCTGAATGATTCGATGATCCTATGTCTTCTTTTTTAAAAGACAGCTGAAAAGGCAGCTGTGTGCTGGGAGCACTGATACCGCACAGCATCTGCATGTGGCTCTAGTGGCATGATCGATTAGTGCGCAGTATTTATATGACAGTACAGGCACGCGAAATGCCTCAACTCTAACAGACAATAGATTTGCTAGTAACATGTGCAGCGGAGTTGAAGGAACACTTGGTCGGTTCCCAAACTTTATCTACTTATTAGAGTTTCCATGTGAGCAGTTAGGTTCCTCTGGGCCGCAATGTTGCAAGTGCAGGTGAGAGTTTTACAGTAGCGTTTTTGTATTACAGATTTATAGGAGGGAGCGGGGCCGTTTCCATTCATAAATCACTAACTCCAAAGTTAGGCAAAATGATCTAGAAACAGACTCTAATTCAACGCTCTGACAATGGTTTTGACACAAAGTGGAATATGTGTAAACACACGGAGTATCTGTATATGCTTCCGACATAATATTCAACACAAGCAAGAATTCCGCTGAACAGCTTGTTGAGAATTTCGATAAAGATCATCACATGTGTTCGACGTTTGCAAGCGATCACTTAGAGGTGGGAAATGAAGTTTGACGGGAGCGGACAAACCGCCCCGCTCGCTGGGAGCAACCCTACTCCTCAGACTACCACTGCCATTTATAGGATTTTCGGCGTTTTTTTCATTTGAACAATTAGGCAGATGTTGGCAATGGTGCTGCAAGAAACACATTAAAACCGTTGAGGTGTTAGGCCTCGGGAGCGGCTTTGTGGCGCAATGGGTATTGCATTGACCATTTATATCATTCTATTATACAGACACATTCAAAGGTTATCGGCTCAGATTTTAGGCAGGGTTTGGTGTTTAGCACCCCGGAAGTGAACATGTGGAGCAAAACCTCATCTGTCTTCATTCCTCCGCACTATTTCGAGAATCGGACCAAAGAAAGAGACACAAAATAACTAAAAACATCCGAAGCCCGGAATTTTTACATCTTCAGCAAAACGCGCTGCCAACTGCGCTATTCCGGCAATTCCAATTCAATGACCCACAGTAACGAATGAGTTGTAGTTGTGCTGCAAAAGTTCCTCACCGAAACTTGAATAAGTAACAACACGGGTTGAACGCGAACCCACAACCTTGGAATGATTGTTTGAAGTTTACCTAGAAATCTAATGTGCTACAGATTGCAACACAGGGCCGAATACAGAATACGTTTCTGAATTAGTGACTTTGTGCTTCATGTTCGTGAATGTAAGATTTGATATGTTTTGAAGGTATCTCTGCAAATCATTTAACCTCTGTATTTTTAGCAACGCATTAGTGAGAGAACCAAGCACATTGCTCCGAGAAACCCTTCTCTAAACGTGAAAAGATGACAGTATTTACTGTGAAGAGTTTTGATTTATTCGGACGGACATCTGGAGTAAAGGCCGCCGCGATACAGGTGTAATACGATCACACAGTCTTATAATCTGGAGTCAGACGGATACAATCCTGTTGTGTCTCAAATACCCCCATACAATGAGGCGCTTCTTCGACATAGTGGCACTTTGAGACATCGCTTCCTTAATTCTAATTTTGTGACACATGAAGGTTTTCCAATCCCCACAAGCTCTCCTGGGGTATAAGGCAACCATGTGAAGCAGCATTCTCTGTCAGGTTCCATATCCCGCTCACTTCCGCCGCCTGCTGCCAATGATCGACAACTAATACAATTGTAGAGATCGGGCGCAGAGAATCATCAGAGAAAGTGGCATGATCTCAAAATACAAATTAGAGGGACAGCATCACGGGAACAGGTAATGTTGTGGGGTATGGAATTCGGTCAGAGCTGCAAACAAATAGGTGAAAGATAAAGAGAAATATTTTCCGTAGTGGGAGAGTCCAGTTCAATGGGAGCAACACGTAAAATTAGATCTAACCTGTCCAAGGATGATGAAAGGAATCGATTTGCTCACAGAAGGTAGGGAAATCCTGGAACTTCCTCCCCTAAAAATCGGTTGATGTTGGGGGTCGAATGACAATTTCAAACTCGTGATTGATAGATTGTTGTTAGACAAGGTTATGAAGGTGTATGGAATCATCGCACAGACCAGCTCTGATCTAATTAAATGTCGGAGCAAGCTTGAGAGGCTGAATAGCCACCTCCTGTTTCTATTTTCCTATGAACGTAACAGGACAGAAACAGAAACAGCTGCAAACACACGTTGCATTTTATTCATATTTAAAAACAAAATAACCATGCCACGCGCAATGATGCTGTCGTCAGTGAAGAACTCCCCCGACTTTCCTGTGGCTCTCTTGCCTCTCTCACCCCTTCATCCCACACGCTGCATGTTTTTAAACCTTGTTTTAAATCTGCTGCTCTGAGCCAGTGCACTCTGCAGTCTCACAACTCTTTCTGCAAATATCGTTTCACTGCTGGCTTCTATGTTTATTGTTATGAATCTCGTTGAGGTGAAATGGGACTGCTTCGGACATCGATTTAAAATATGCCTTATTGGAAACACGTTGGGGTCATAATCTCGTTCGCACAGAACTGAATCTAAATCGTTCAAGTTGGAATATTGTATTTTCTGGATCACAATAAACAATATCTTGCTATAAATGTTGGCTCCTCATTTCCCTGGTGTCAGAGGAGGAATTATCTGCGTCCTTTATTTATTTCACGTTAGAGACAAACATAGGTATCCATTCAGAATCAACGCACGGATTGACATCGAGATAAATGCAGCGAGAGATACAGGCAGCATTGGCACACATGGCGGAATAGACAAGAGAGATGCTTAAATATAAAATGTACTCAAACTCTAAATGGAAGTGACAGGTGGCTGATAGATATGAGTGAGTGCAGGCGATAGACCAAAGGCGTGGTTTGAATCTGTGGCTTAACTAGTCAAAGCGCCTATCTAGTAAACAAAAGATGGTCGGTTTGACTCACAGCGGGGCTGGCACTTACTATCTTCATGATTCACAAAGGGAGAGTTTCTTGCCATGGAACAGAGCTGCAATCGTTTTAAACGTAACTGGGGTTGCACTAGTTCCCATTCTGGATTAAGGCCCTATTCAGTGCGTGGCCTTGGTCGCTTACCACTGTTGCTATAATTTCTGGCGGGGTCGAATTTGGCCTCATCAAAAAGCTATATATTTTCTGACCAGCGCCGTGTGTAACTTTGCTGCAATCAGAAGAAAACCGTGACAGCTGGTGTGTGGCGCCGTGATCGTATAGTGGTTAGTACTCTGTGTTGTGGGCGCAGCAACCTCGGTTCGAATCCGAGTCATGGCACATCTTGCTTTATTTATTTTATTCACTATAGCACCTGCTGATAGAACACAGCCAAACATCTATCCTTACAAAATTAAACAGATATTACGTTTTTAGCGGTGGGCACATATTTACTCCTTCAAACCCACCTCTTCTCCCAGCTTTTTCTGCCTTCCACAATCAATAGCACTCCTTTACTTTGCTCACAATTCTCCCCGCAACAGTTTGTCTGGTGATGGCACTGGCGCGAGGCTGAATGATGAAGGTGATTTGCTTCAATGCTATAGAGGTCTTGTCACGGTCATTTAACTCACCGTGCGAAACATCTTTTTTTCTGTTCTGAATCTACTCAAAACCGACCATTTCTGAAAGTCGCTCACTTGAAGTAACGGAAGGCCCTTTGCTTACAGAAGCTGATTGTAGATTTTCAATATTGTCGATTTGGGTGCACGGGCAGGACAAGCGGTGAAGGCACGTTGTCACAGTGGAATTCTGTTTGGATGCAAAAATAAATAAACGGAATGGCTGATCGTGTTGCGAGACTAGGTGACCGACTTGATAACGCGATGGACTATGAATCCATTGTATTCTGCACACGTGTGTCCAGTCCCATCCTCGTGGGTAGTGTGTTAAATATTTGATGCATGTGGTTCTTTTGCCAATCACCTGAAAATTCTTATCCAAATTCACCATTTTTCCCTAGCTTGCTACACTGAGCTCATGACATGTCTCAAATTATTAATATATACTTTAATGGGAAAATAAGGCAAGAAAATACACAATCAATTGTAGAACATTAAGAAGTGTAGTGGAACAAATGGACCTTGAGTGCAGTTCCACAGGTCCCTGAACGTTGCAGGCGAGGTAGATAATGTGGTTGATAAAGCATATGGAATACTTGCTTTTAACAGTGGAGGCATAGTATTCAACAGCAGGAGGGTTATGCTTGAACTGCATACAACACTAGTTAGGCCACCACTACAGTACTGTTTCAGCACATTACAGGAAAGATGTAATTGCATTGGAGAGAATACAGAGGAGATTTACGAGAATGTTGCCTGGAACAGAGAACTTGAGCTATGAGGAATGATTAGATAGGCTGTGTTAGTTTTCTGTGGAGCAGAGAATGCTGAGGAGAGACGATATTCAGGCATACACAATTATAAGTGGACTAGGTAGAGGTGTTAAGGCGGACCTATTTCCCTTAGCAGAGCAGTCAACAAAGAGGAAGCATGAATTTATTGTAATTGGTAGGAGGCTTAGAGGTGATTTGTTGGGACAATTTTTCACCCAGAGGGTTATGTACCACACCGCTGAAAGGATGGTCGAGGCAGATTCCCTGCCCACGTTGCAAAAAAGTACTTGGATTTGCACTTAAAGTGTCGTTAGCTACAAGAGTACGGAACAAGTACTGGAAAGTGGGATGAGGCTCGATAGCTCTTGTTCGGCAAACGTGGACACGATGGGCCGGAATGGCCTCCTTCCATACTATGAAATGCAATGACTCGATGATATGCATTGGTATGAAGAGAATTGTGAACTTTTGCACGGTCACTATTATGATAAATATATGTTTCACGTAAAGATAAACATATATTGAATTACTGAACAGAAGCATTGCAAAGTGGGTCCGCACATACGCAGGTAAACCAAATGCGCATTCGATTACATCACATCAAATATTCGGTAATCACAACTGTAATCGCACTCCACTGAAACAGACACAAACATCGAATGATGCCGGATTGATAGCATATCAATTTTACACAGACACCGAATGATCCAGGACTGAGAGAATTTCTCTTTAACACACACACAGAATGATCCAGCACTGAGACAATATCTCTTTTACACAAACACAGAATGATCCCGAACTGAGAGAATATCCCTTTTACACATACACAGAATGATCTGGGACAGAGAGCACATCCGTTTTACACATACACAGAATGATCCGGGACTGAGAGAATATCACTTTTACACACACACAGAATGATCCGGGACAGAGAAAATATCCCTTTTAAACAGGCAAAGAAAGATCCAGGACAGACAGCACATCCAATTTAAAAAGGCACAGAATGATCCGGGACAGAGAGAATATCCCTTTTGCACACACACAGAATGATCCGGGACTGATAGCCCATCCCTTTTACATACACACAGAATGATCCCGGACTGAGAGCTCTTCCCTTTTACACAGGCACAGAATGAACCGAGACAGTGCAAATATCCATTTTAAACAGGCAAAGAAAGATCCAGGATAGATAGCGCGTCCCATTTCGACAAACACAGAATGATCCGGGACTGAGAGCACAACCCTTTTAAACAGACACAGCATGATCAGGGACTGACAGCACATCCCTTTTTAACCATCACAAAATGGCCCAGGACTTAAAACATATCCCTCTTAAACAGACACAGAATGATCAGGCACTGAGAGCACATCCCTTTTAAACAGACACAGCGTGATCCAGGACTGAAAGCATACAGCTTTTTAAATTATAAAAAGCCCCTTATGTTCAGGCTTACTACTCTTTTTGGCAATATTATTAATCTCTTCCTTGAATCTAATACTATCTTTAATTTCTCTTGATAGCCACGGTTGGAACATTTTTAGTTTTATGTTATTATAGCTTCAAGGAATGTACATTGTAGCGAATTATCACATTTTCTTGAAATGCTTGCCATCAAACGTGAATTGGATAACATTTGATAGGAATCAATTGCAGGGCTGTGTTGAAAGTGTAGGGAGTGGGTCTAATTGGATAGCATTTTCACAAAGCCGGCTTAGTCATGATGGGACAAAAAGTCTCCTTCAGTTCTGGCACTCTCGGATACTCATTGCCTACCTCGGTTTGATTCGTTTAGTCCTGTGGGAAACGGATAATAATGTTCTGCACGTGACTTCAGATTAATACATTTAGCAAAAGATTGGGAACATTAACGGACTCAGAAATATGCAATGGCTCTTCAAACTCTCGGGTCAGTGGACTTGCTGAACTATTAACATTTGAGATAATTATGGGCTGTTTGGAACAACAGGAGATCCTCCGGGCACTTGTATGAAAGCGCGGACGGGAGTTGAACCCACATTTTCCGGTTTACAGGACAGCGACATCACCACTTGATAACGAACCCTCTCATCCATAGCACTGATGTTATTTTTTCTGAAGCAACTTACTATGGATGCTGGGAATTGGAAATGCAACAGAAATTGCTGAACATATTCAGCAGGACAAGCAGCATTAGTGAAGTGAGAAACAGAGATAATGTTTCACGTCGATGATATTTCATCAAAACTGTCGGAAGTTGGATGTGTAACAGGTTTTAAGCAGATACTTAAGCAGGGCAAGGTGGAGGGGAGGAAGGAACGAAAAGGAAGGCCTTTGACATGGTGGAAAGCAGGAAAGATTTCATGACAAAAGCAAAAGTGCATGATAATGGGATACTGCAAGAAACAAATATGCGTTTAGAGAAAGGGTAAGAGGGAATAGCAAGATCATTACGAACAGCTACTGTCCGAGAAAATGGGAGCAGTGGTTAGAATCTGAAATTGTTGAATTCAACTTTGAGCCCGGAAGGCTGTAAAATGCCGAATGGAAAGATGAGCTGCTGTTCCTCGATCTTACGTTGAGCTTCATAGGAACAGTATAGGAGGACGAGACAGGCGACCGAAAGCTTGGGGTTCTCGTTGCGGATTGAATGAGCTGCTCGGTAAAGTGCTCACCTAGTATGTGCCTGGTCGCCCCAATGTAGAAGAGATTTCAGTCGATAGAGTACACTATGTTGAAAGAAGTACAAGTACGTCGTTTCTCCTGTACTGGCCTGGAATGTGGGAAGGGAGGAGGAAATGGCCACGTGTTGCTTCTCCTGCGCTTGCTCGGGAAGGTGCTGTGGGAAGGAATGCGTTGTTGGTGGTGATTGGATAGTGTACCAGGTCATGCCGGATAGACTGGTCCCTTTGTACTGCTGAAAAGAGAGGAGAGGGTAAGAAGTATTTAATGGTAGGACCACGATGGATGTGTCAGCAATGGGGGAGGATGATCCTTTGAATGTGACGGTTCGTGGAGTAAATGTTAAGCACAAGTGGAACCCTATCGTGGTTATGCGAAGGGAGGAGAAGGGATGAGAGCATAAATGCGGGAAATGTGCCGGGCAAGGTCGAGGGTCATGTGCACTCGTGTGGAGGGTTTTTCTTGCTGGAGAATCATTTACCTACATATCGGTAGCACGGTATTGACTTTGGCATCGTCAGGGCACATACGATGGAGATGGAGAAACAGGGAGAATGGAATAGAGTCCTTGTAGAAAGTGAGTGGGATAAAGTTTAATTTAGGTAGATGTGGGAATCAGTGGGGTTATAAAAGATATTGGTCGGCCGACTCTCCCCAGCAATGGAGGTAGCGAAATCAGGAGGGTAAGGGAAGAGTCTGAGATGGGCTTTGTGAAGGGCAGGGAAGGTTGGAAATTTAAAGCAAAGTTGACTAAACGTCTTGTTCATTGCTAAAGCTGGAAATGGCACAGATAAATTCATCAATGTTCCAGAAAACGAGGTGATGGATGAGACCTGAGTAGGACTAGAACAAAGAATGTTGCACTTATACCATTGAAATATATGCATATCTAGGCCGCATGCGGGTTACCATAGCAACACATTTAATTTGGAGTAAGTGTGTTTAGTCAAAGGAGAAGTTGTCCAATGCCAGTTTAAATCAAGCTCCGCCAGGCGGATGAATTGATGGTGGTTGGATATTGGTTAAGCGTCCTTTCAAAGAAGAAGCGGAGGGGCCTCAAGCCGTCCTGTTGGGGAATGGATGACCAAAGTGATTGGACGACCATAGTGATAGGGAGATAGAGAGCCAGGAAACTGAAAAGTAACTGATGTTACTTTTATTCTACAGCAGCTTTCCAATCACTGGCATTATCAATGGATTGGTATTTGGTGTGGAATGACTTTGCTGAATTGTCGAAAATTGCATTTTTTGCTTCAATCGTCAGGATGGCTGAGTGAGTAATAAGTTTTGGACTGAACATCAAATGTGCGAATGTTGGCATGAGTTTGAGCTCCAGTACTAGCGCATGGTGTCTATTACGATAACTTGTTAAAATATTATAATCATTGGAAAGGAAGGTTCTGTATTTATATTTTACATTTCCAGGAAGCGATCCTTACAAGAGGTGCTCTGCCGATTGATGGAAAATAAGAGCAGGGGTCGTTGAACCCTCGAGTCGTTCAGTGAGATAATTATTGAAAATTACTTAAACTCATCTATCTGCTTTGACTCCAAATCAATTCCTACCAGTATCCAGTAAAAATCTATCAATCTCAGATTTAAATTAGCAATTTATTTGACAAATGAACCGGAGTTGAGATGAGGAGATTATTTAATTATTCTCCAATTAGTTCAGGTTTGGAATGCATTACCTGAACAGTTGGTTGGCACAGATGCGATCAAAACTTTCTTATGTAGAAAAGAACATAAGAATTAGAGGCAGGAGTATTAGGCCCCTCGAGCCTGCTCCGCCATTGAATAAGATCATGGATAATCTAATCAAGGACTCAGCTCCACTTCCCTGCCCGCTCTCAATAACCCTTTACTCCCTGATCATTCAAAAATGTGTCTATCTCCGATTTTATATATTCATTGACCCAGCCTCCACGGCTCTCTGGGGGAGAGAATTCCATAGAAAATACGTTTCTTCTCATCTCAGTTTTAAATCTGCATAAACGACTGGGAAGAAGGGACCGAGTATAACGTAGCCACGTTTGCTGACGATGAAAAGTTGTGATGAAAAGCAATGTATGAGTATAATGTTGGAAAGTGTGAGGTCATGCAATTTGACAGAAATAAACTTTGACAGAAAGGAGCAAGCTGTTATTTAAATGAAGAAACATTGCAACGTGCTGCAATACAGCGGGAACTATGGGTACTTGTGTATGAAACACAAAAGGTTAGTATGCAGCTGAAGCAAATAATCAGGAAAGCCAATGGAATCATGGCGTTTATTACAAAGGAGATGGAGTATAACAGCAGGGAAGTCTTGCTACAGCTATATCGGTATTGTGAGGCGACACCTGAAATACAGTGTATAGTTTTGGTTTCCATATTTATGAAAGGATACTTGCTTTGGACGCAATTCAGAGAAGGTTCACTCGGTTCATTCGGAGATGAGGGGGTTGATCTATGATGAAAGATTGAGAAGGTTCAGCCATTACTCATTGGAATTCAGAAGAATGAGAGGTGATCTCATCGAAACGTATAAGTTTATGAGGGGGCTTGACAAGGTGGATGCAAAGAGGAGGTTTCCATTGATAGGGGAGGCGAGAACGCGGGGGCAACATCTTAGAAAAAGCGGCCGCCCATTTAAAACTGAGATGAGGAGCAATTTCCTCTTTCAGAGGGTTATACTTCTGTGGATTTGGCTGCCTCAGATCGCTGTGGGAGCTGCGAAAGTCAGAGACAGTTTCTTAACTAATAAGGGATTACGGAGTTATGGTGAGCAGGCAGGAAAGTGGACCTGAGTCCATGATCCGATCAGCAATTATCATATTAAATGGTGGTGCAGACTCGAGGGGCCGTATGGCTTACTGATGCTCATTTTTCACATGTTCTAATGTTCTTATAAATTGGCGGTCCCTTATTCTAAGTCTACGGCCACTAGTTTTAGTTTCCCGTATGAGTGCAAATATGCTCTCTGCATCCACCTTGTCGAGCGTCAACATTATCTTTTTCGTTTCGATAAGATTACCTCTCATTCTTCTGTGCTCCAGTGTGGATAGTCCCAACCTACTTAACCTATCTTCATAAGTCAAACCTCCCCATCTCCGAATTCAACTTAGTGAACCCTCTCTGAACAGTCTCCAAGCATAACCTTCCTTAAATACGGAGACTAAAACTGTACGCCTTACACCAGGTGTGGCCTCACTAATACGCGGTACAATTGTAGCAGGTCTAATCTGCCTTTATAAAGCATCGCACTTGCAATAAACGCATATTCCATTTGCCTTCCTAATTAAGTGCTGCACCAGCACACTAATTTTTGTGTTTCTTGCACAAGTACCCCCACGTGTCCCACTACTTCAGCACTTTGCAACTTTTCTCCATTTAAATTATAATTTCCTTTTCTATTCTTTCTGCCACAGTTGGTATCGTCACATTTTCACACGTTATATTGCAACAGCAAAACTGTTGCCCACACACTTAGCCTGTCTATATCCCTTTGCAGATTTCTTGTGTCCTCCTCAGAATTTGCTTTCCTACCCAGCTTTGTATCATCAGCAAACTTAGCTCCTTTACACTCGGTCATTTCATGCAATTCATTAAAATAGATTGTAAATAGTTGTGGACCCAGCACCGATACCTGAGTCACCCCACTAGTCACTGTTTGCCAAATGGAGAATTACGCATTTATCCCGACGCACTGTTTTCTGTTATTTAGCAAAGCCTCTCTCCATGCTAATATTTTACTCGCAACCCCGTGAGCTGTTATCTTGTGCAGTAACCTCTTATGTGGCACATTATCTAATGCCTTCTGGAAATCCAAATACACCATATCGACTGGTGTCCGCTTATCCACACGCTACATCCTCAAAGACTCCAGCAGATTTGTTAAACATTATTTCCTTTTCATAAAACCATGCTGATTCTGCTTGATTGAATCATGCTTTTCCAAATGTCCCGCTACTGCTTCCTTAATAATGGACTCCAGCATTTTCGCAACGGCAGATGTTAGTCTAACTGTTCTATAGTTTCCTGCTTATTGCTTGACTCGTATTTAAGGGGCATTACATTTTCGGTTTTCCAATCCACTGTGACCGCTCCAGAATGCAGGGAATTTTGAGAAATTATAACGAATGCATCCACTACCTCTGCAACCACTTCTCTTAAGACCCTACGATGTAAGCCATCAGGTCCAGGGGACCTGTCTGCCTTTAGGGCAATTATTTTACTAGTACTACTTCGTTCGTGATAGTGATAGTATTAATTCATCCCTGCCTATATCCGCTTTATTATCCACTATTGGGTTGTTTATTAGTGTCATCTACTTGAAAGACCAATACAAAATATTTGTTCAACGCCTCTGCCATTTCCCTGTTCTCCATTATTAATTCCACAGTATCATCCTCCAGGGGGCCAACATTCACATGAGCAACTCTTTTCCCTTTTATGTATTTGTAGAAACTCTTATTATCTGTTTTTATATTTAGTGCTAGTTTAATTTCATAATCTATCTTCCCTCTTTAATAATGTTTTTAATCTTTCTCTGCTGGCTTAAAAACAATCCCAATGCGCTGCTCTCGTCTCCCACTAGTCTTGGCCACATTGTATGCCTTTGATTTCAATATGATACCCTCCGTTATTTCCTTAGTTAGATGCGGATGGTTATCCCTTCTCTCACAGCCTTTCCTTCTCATTGGGTAATTTTTTGTTCCGTGTTATAAAATATCTCCTTAAATGTCTGCCACTGCTCATCCACCGCCCACACCTTAGGTTACTTTCCCAGTCAACTTTATCCACCTCTGTAATCATACCTTTGTAGTCTCCTTTATTTAACCTTCGGACACTGGTTGTAGAAACACATTTCTATTCCTCCAACTGAATTTGAAATTCAACCATATTGTGGTCACTCAATCCAATACGATCTTTTACTATGAGATCTTTTATTAATCCTGTCTCATTACACAGTACTAGATCTAAGATAGCCTGCTCCCTGTTGAAATAAAGTCTCCCGGATACACTCCATGAACGCCTCCTCAAATCTAGCCAGGCCAATTAGGTTTATCCAGTAAATATGAAGGTTAAAAGCCCATATCATTATTGCCGTTCCTATTTTCCAAGCCTCTAATATTTCTTGATTTATACTCCGTCCAAACTTGTAACCACTGTTTGGGGGCCTATAGACTATGCCTAGCCGCGACTTTTTCCCGTTATTGTTTCTTATCTCCACCCAAAATGATTCAACCTTGACCCTCTGAGCCAATATCGTTTCTCACGAACGCACTAATCCCACCTTTTATTAACAATGTTACCCCAACTACTTTCCCTTTTTGTCTGTCCTTCCGAAATGTCAAATACCCTTGAATAATTCGTTTCCAGTCCTGGTCACCTTGCAACCACGTCACTGTAATTACTATCAGATCGTACTCATTTGTATTTATTTGTTCCGTCAACTCATCTGTTTTGTTTTGAACGCTACGTGCATTTACACAAAAAGCTTTTTAAATTTGTTTTTTACACTTCTTTCCTCTGTCCTACAAACTAACTTTCTACCTTTTTGCTTTTTAATTCCAACTCTACTCCCCTCCCTATTGAATCTATTATAAGGTTCCCATCCCCCTGCCAAACTAGTTTAAACCCTCCCCAACAGCACGAGGAACCACCGCCTCCCCCCTGCCCGTCGCCACTCGAGGTTATTGGTCCCGGCTCTGTTGAGGGGCAACCCGTCTGGCTTGTACAGGTACCAACTCCGCCAAAAGCAGTCCAAATGTCTCAGGAAACTAAAGCCCTCCCTCCTGCACCATTTCTCCAGCCATGCATCCACGTGCTCTATCCTCCTATTTCTGTACTCATTCGTTCGTGGCACCTGGAGTATTCCGGAGATTACTACCTTTCAGCTCCTGTTTTTTAACCTCTCTCATAGCTCCGCAAAATCTGCCTGCAGGACTTCACCCCTCTTTCTACCTATGTCATTGGGAACATATGGACAAAGAACGCTGACTGATCACCCTCCTCCATCAGCATGTCCTGCAGCCGCTCGGTGACATCCTTGCCTCCAGGAAGGCAACATATTATTCTGGTGTCACGTCTGCGGCTGCAGAAACGCCTATCTGCTCCCCTGATTATTGAAACCCCTACCATTATAGCTCTTCCATTCTTCTCTCTCCTCCCCTGTGCAGCTGAACCACCTTCGTTGCCGTGCATTTGGATCTGTTTCCACGCTGTTGGCGAGCGAGATGGCCTCGGGGGCTCGTGCACTACCTGCCTAGGCCTCCTATTCTGTCTGCTGATCACCCACTCCCTCTCTACCTCTTAAGCAGCGGGTTGACCGCCTCTAAAAGGGAATTGGGTAAATAGTTGATGGCGAACAGTTTGCAGGGCTCTGGGGAAAGTGTCTCATGGGATGCTACAATCCACTCTCTCAGTGAGCTTGTGTTTTTACCTGTAAACCTCAGTTCACCGATTTAATTCCCAGCCCTGCCGTCAGGTATTTTCTCACATATAATGTGCTATTTCTCTTTTTCTCTCTCTATCATTTATTCTATTTCTCTCTGACTCTAACTTTCTTTCCCTGTGTCAGTCTAGCTTTTTGTCTATCTCAGTTGCAGTCAATTTCTGTACGCTTTTCTCATTGGGGATCTGTTTATCTGTCCAAATATGACTTTCTCTCTGTCACTCTCTCCTTCTCTCCCCACTTCAGTTTTCTCCATACCTTATGCGTTTTCACTTTAAGTGCTGGTTCAGTCTGAGCTTGCTGATACTGGGTGGTTGACGTGCATTTTAACATTATTCATTCAAAGATGTTCAGTGTTGACGGGAAGATTACATGTTCTGTGGGTTAAAGCAAGGGGGTTTCTTTTCTAGTTACAGACGGTCAGTTCATTGCGTTATTTGCCTAACTGTTGTGCTTTTGCGGTTCAACGTTTCACCATCCACAGTTAAAAACAAGGCATATAACCTCCCACGTTTGCAGAGTATGCAGACGTGTAGGTTGCTCTGCGCTGAAAACTACCTTTTGAGTTTTCAAGCGACTTGCCGAATTTCCAAGCACTGCACTGCAGCGTGCCCATGACCAGGATGGTCGAGATGTTAATGCGTTGGAATTAAAATTCAACAGATGTGTCTCTGCTCCTGGTAAATATTCAAACAACCTGTTTTGAGAATTAGACTTAATGCTTGTTTGTTATGAAAGCGTGGAAGCGGTCCATAATCTCTGCAAATAATATACTTTAATTCACCCTTCAAGACAACGTTTCTTTATTTATAATAGGTGTTCTGCCAATTCACTGAACATAGGAACAGGATTAGGCCATTCCGCTCCTAGTGCCTATTCGCCATTCCGTTCATTCTTGGCTGAGCTCTATCTTATCTCCATCCATCTACATTGGCTCCACATCATTTTTACCAGTGTCTAGCAAAAACTATCAATCTAAAATTAACATTTTTAATTGAGCTAGTATATCCTGTCTTTTGTAGAAGATAAATCCTTTACCCTTTGCATGAAGAAGATTTTCCTAACTTCTCCGTCGAATGTCCTGCCTCTGATTTTATCATTATGTCCTCTTGTCGAAAACTCTCCCACGAACGGTGAAAAAAGCTTTATCTCTATCTATCTTATCAATTCGTATCAAAACCTTAAAAATCTCAATCAAATCGACACTTAACCTTCTATATTCCAGGGAGTACAGGCCTAGTTTATGTAATTTCTCCTCATAATTTAACCCGTGGCATCCTGGTAACATTCTGGTGAGCAGGAAGAGTGCACATTCCAATCCAGCCGATCGTTTCCAAGGGGCCGTGCCCATAAGGCGACTAGATATAATGGGTAGAAACGGCTTATTGCCCTTAGCAGAGTGCTTAACAACAAGCGGGCATAAATTTATAGTAATTAGAGAAGGTTTACAGGAGATGTGACGGGAATTTCCACACGCAGATAGTTGTGGTTGTCGAAAACGCACTGCCTGAAAGATTGGTAGAGACAGAAAACTTTAGCACATTTAAAACGTATTTGGATGTGCACCTGAAGTGCCGTAACGTGCAGAGTTATGGACCTAGAGCTGGAAAGTGGGATTAGGCTGGATAACCGTGGCACGGACAGGATGGGCCGAAATTATCTCCTTCCGTGCTGTAAACGTCTATGAATCTATTATATTCTATAACTTAGAGTACTCCAGATATAGCCTAACTACATATCTGTACAGTTGAAGAAAAACTTCCATGGCTTTATAGTCTATCCCATAGTTGTAAAGCCTAACACGCCATTAGTTGTTTTGAATATATTTGTAACTTGCAACTGCATTTTAGTGGTATGCGCACTGGGACTGCAAACCGCTTTGGAACTCCATCCCTCCAAGCTGTGCTCCATTTAATTCGGACTCGGATTTATATTTGTGAACTAAAATGGATGACCACACAATTACCTGATTGGAATCTATCTGCCACTGAATCGTCCTTTCATTTAATCTATCAATATATCTTTATAAGTTTTCGCTAACATCTGCATTAATTACTATATCACCAATATTTGCATCATCGGCAAACTGGATATCTCGCTGCCAGTTGTGTCTTAATCTTTATGAAGTATAGAATGAAACAATGTTTTTAACACTGATATTTTAAAACGTGCCATGCTTTGAAGCCCTGGTAGGGAATGTCGGAAGAGGAAGGTAGGAGTAAGATTTCAGGCCGATGACCCATCTGATCCTACAAATATACATCATGCAACTGTGCGCTGTTTTCAGACAGTAACAGCACGAGCTTGCATTCCCGTAGCATCTTTCACGAACGTAGAATGACGGAATTGCCCATCGTTGCTCAGTTTGAGTTCCGACAGTACCACCAGCCTCGAGACATCATTACAGCCTTGGTCCAAATAATGCCAAAAGTGATTTATTCTAAAATGAGGCGAGAGTGATTGGCCTTGACATCAAAGCAGTATTTGGCCGAATGTTTCATCAAGGAGGCTTCTAACGTTGAAGTCATTGCGTGGTTAATCTTCACTGCTGGAGACATACCTAGCCTAAAAGAAGGTGGTTGTGGTTTTACGACGCCAATCATCTCAGCCCAGGATATCGCTGCAGGATATCATCATCACCTGCTTCATCAATGAACTGCCCTCCATCATAAGGTCAGAAGTGGGCATGATCGCTAATGATTGATTTTTCCAACTCGAGTATCAACTCCGCAGATAATGAACCATGAATTATATCGCCTTTCCATTATTGTGCGGGGTGAAAATCTTGGAACTCCTTCTTAAACAGCACATTGGCAGTACCATCATCTCAGTGACTGAACCACAGAGCCATAGAAATTTACAGCACAGAAGGAAACCATTTAGCCCATCGCGTCCTTGCTGGTGGACAAAGCATGATCCTGCCAAATCCAATTTCGAGCTCTTGGACCATAGCCATTAAGTGGATATCCAAGTATGGTAGTGGTTCACGAAGTTTATACATCACGACCTTCTTAAACGCAATTAGGGTTGGGCAATAAATGTCAGCCTTCCTAGCTACGCCCACATCCACTGAATTAATATTTTATTCAAACGTGTTTTACAGAAAATGAAGTACTTCTTGAAGTTTAGTCACTGGATGTGCTGTAGGGCAATACGGCAGCCAATTACCACACAGCAAGATCCCATCGATACAGATATGTGCAGGAAACAAAATAGCATTTTCTCACCTCATAAAATCATAGAATCGGAGAAGTTTGCATCAGGGAAGGGGGTCATTCGGCCCATCCTGTCTCGGCCAATCGAAATAGCTATCAAGCCTATAGCACTTCCCACCTCTTGATATGTAGCGTTGCAGATTAGGGTCATTCAATCCATATACAAGTACTGCTTAAATGTGATGAGGGATTGTGTCTCCACCAAATTTTCAGTCACTGAGCTCCAGACCCAAATTCATTCTGAGCGAAAAAATTTCTCCTCGACTCTCGTGTAATCCTTTTACCAATTACTTTAAATCTATGCCCCTTGGTTATTGACCTCTCTGCTCAGGGGTATAGCTGTTTCTTCTGCACACTACCTCGGCCCCGCATAATGTGATACACATCAATTATGTCACCACTTATCCACATCTTGTCGAAAGAAAACAACCACAATCTTTCCCCATAACCAAAACTAACCAGTCCTGGGAACATCCACAACAACAGAGGAAACAAATGGAAGTGGAGGAGAATTGTTTGTTTTGAAACTGTGAGTTGTCGTGATCTGTAAAACACTGCCTGAAAGGGTGGTGAATCATAGAGTCATCGATTCTTAGAATTGTTACAGCACGGAAGAAGACAATTCAGCCCGTCGAGCCCGTGCTGACGCTCGGCTAGTCTTACCCCGTCATTTCCCCGCAGCACTGCCGATTCAATTGTAACCCTCAAAATGGAATTGGACAAATGCTTGAAGAAGCACATTTTTCAGGGCGTTGTGGAAAGAGCTGGGTCTAATTGGATAGCTCGTTCAAGAGTACGATGGACCAAGTATTCTCCATTGGTAATGTATGATTTTATGAAATGTTTTATGATAGTTTCATATAAATGACGCTGGTCATTTGCCCGTTCCACTATCCCACTTTATTTTTTTGTGTAGGCGTCTGTGCTTAGATAACGGAATTGAAATGATGTGGGATTCTGTAGCAATTCAACGCAAGTCACATACCTTATCAAGGCGCGGTGTCCAAGTGGTAAGGCGTCGGTCCCGTAAACCGAAGATCATGGGTTCGATTTTCTATTCTAAGGAGAGAAATCCCAGCTTCACCAGTCTCTTTGTATAAATGAGATCACCAGCTCTGGCAGTTCTAGTAAATCTATTCTGCCTGAGGCTTGACTTCTTCCCTAAAGCGTGTTGTCACGAACTGAACGCAATATTGCTGCTAAAGCCTCATAATTGTTTGGCATAATTTCCTTGTTTTTATACCTTATTCGTCTATTAACAAAGGAAAAGTCCTCATGTCTTCCAGATCCTGCCACATCTTTAAAATTGTACGATTTGGAGCTGGTTTATACAATACAGGGAGAGCATTCTGACCGGTTTCGGGATCATTGATCTCCAGAGGCGGATGCTTAATAGGGGATTTAAATGTTCATGTATAAATCTGGCCCCGTTAAAATAGTATCATTATTTCATATTGCCTCTCCTCATCCTACCAAAATGTATCACTTCACAATTCTCTGCGTTAAAATACATCTGCTATGTGTCTATTCATTTCACCAGTCGGTTATTTTCTTACTCCCTCTTTGTAGCAATTACTATCTGCTTTGTGCCCCTTAGCTTTTTTTTGTAACTTTCCCATTCACTAGGATCTGTGCTATTTTTTGCATTTGTGTACGCTTTTAATTTTAGTTTAACGTGGTCCCTTACCTATTTGTCGCCCATGCCTGTTTCATTTGGCCCCCAGGGTTATATTCTGATTCTGTATCACATTTAATTATTTTTAATACCTCCTATCGTTTTACCAATTCACAGATTTTCCCAGTTTGTTGTGGTCAGTCTCTGTCTCAGCCCCTTGAAGTCGGTCTTACAGAAATCTGGAATGGTAGTAGCTTTTTCTCGTTTCTCCCTGTCAAACGTTACGTTGAAGTCGATCATGTTTTGTTCGCTATTAAATACATGTTCACTTACGCTTAGGCTGTTGAATAAACCCGGCTCGTTACTCATTACTAAATGTAAATTGGCATGTCCCTTGTTCGTTCTAGAACATATTGTTGCAGAACTAGCCCGGACACACTCAAGAAATACACAATCTTTCTGACAGGTGTTAGTCCGATTATCCCAATATATATGAACATTTAAATCCCCTATTAAAACCACACTGTCTTTACTGCACGCTTGTCTAATCTCTAAATTTATATATTCTAGTACTTCACAGCTGTGACTAGGGGGCCGATACACAACTCCCACTATTGTCTTAAATCCTTTCCTATTTCTTAATTTTACCATAAAGTCTCCACCTCCGGCTTATCTGTAGTTAGATACTCGCTTAGAACTGAATCATAGAATCATAGTTATTAACAGCACGGAAGAAGGATATTTCGGCCCATCCGGTCAACGCCGGCCAACAAAGAGCTATCCAGCGGAATCCCATGTTCCAGCTTTTGGTCCATAGCCCTGTAGGTTCTTGCACTTCAAGTGCATAACCAAGCGTGTTTTAAATGCGGTGAGGGTTTCTGCCTCCACCACCCTTTCAGGCAGTGAGTTCCAGACTACCAACTTGCTCTGGGTGAAAACATTACCCGTCAAATCCCCTCTAAACTTGCTACCAATTACTTTAATTCTCTGTCCCCTGGTTGTTTACCATTCTGCTCAGAAAAATAGGCCCTTCCTATCCACTCTCTCCAGGCCCCTCATAATTTTGTTTCCCCTCAGTTTCCTATGCTCCAATGAAAAAAAACCCAGCCTATCGAATCATTACTCATATCCAAAATTCTCCAGTCCAGGCAACATCCTCGTAAATCTCTTTTGCACCCTCTCCAGTGCAATTACATCTTTCCTGTAATGATGTGTACGCAGTAATCTAGCTGTGGCCCAAATAATGTTTTATATAGCTCAAGCATAACTTCACTGCTCTTGTACTATATATCTTGGCTAATAAAGGTAGGTATGCCGAATGCCTTCTCAACCAGCACGTTTTCTGTGAAACCTGAAACAGGGAGACAATGTAAATATTACAACAACAACAACTTTCATTTATGTAGCGCCTTTAACATAGTAAGATGTCACAGGGCGCTCCACGAAAGCTTAAGACAAATCAAACAACGCTGACACCGAACCACATAAAAGAGAATTTACGACAGATGCCCCAAAGCTTGGTCAACGAGGTCGGCTTTAAGGAGCATCAATCTTGACATCTTTTTGAAACACCCAAACCAGGAATATTAATCAGCGTTATTTCCTCTAGGTCTGAAAGTTGTGAGAAGTTGGCTTTTGAATTGGACCCATGGTGTCGACATCAAACGATTACATGGGATATTCAATGCAAAAACAGGCTATTCGGCCCAATCTGTCAATATCGACGTTTGTGGTCCACTGGAGCATCCTCCCCTTTTTCCGCATCCAGCACTATCAGCATAGCCCTCCATTTAGTTCTCCCTCATATTTTTATCTAACCGCTCCTTACATGCATCTATAATATTTGATTCAACTTCTCTGGTGGTAGTGAGTTCTACATCCTTACCACACTGTGCGTAAAGAAGATTATTCTTCATTCCCAATTTGATTTGTTGCTGATTTATCTTATATTGATGGTCTCTAGTAATACTTTCTCCAGAAGTGGAAACACTATATCAACTCTATCATAATCTTTCACGATATTAAAAAGCTCGATTAGGTAATCCCTCAAACTTCCCATTTCATGACAAAATAAATTGAGCCTGTCGATTCTTTCCTGATAGAGTACTAACTTCTCTGCACCCTATCCAGTGCCCCACTAGTCTCTTTTATAATGTAGCGACCAGATTTGCACACAGTACGCCTAATGTGGTCTAACTGTAGAGAGTTCTGCATTGGTCGGGTTTGAAACCGGCGTGGCCAGGCTGCCAGGTCTAACTAAAAGGGGCCTGCACCTCATCATTTGAGTAGACATTTCACAGCCATCCTGCAGTAACTGAAGGCCGTTTGCTTACAGAAGCTGATTGTACAATTTCAACATTGTCGATCTGGTTGCACGGGCAGGACACGACATGATGGGGACTTTTTGCAGCGTATTTCTATACGGATGCAAAAAGCCTGAAATGGAATAGCTGAGTTGTGCTAGTTGGCAGACGAGAGGTTAAGGCGATGGACTGCTAATAGATTGTGCTCATTTTCTTTGTTCAGCGTTTGTTGCTGATAATCCTTCCAAGCATTTGACTGAATATTACATAAATTAGGCTTTGAATCCAAATCTCCTCAAAACTGCAATTTCCTGATAACATTATGGTACATACCGTAAATAACCATCTTATCCATTATGCTACGCGCTCACTGAGTAAGTCACGGCGATTTCTTATTTTTTCTTGATATCCCAACTGAATTTACTGACTGGAGGAATTGTATTAACTCCACGTGATCGGCTCGGCTCATCCTTGGGCCGAATTACGAGTGGTGCGAGCAAATTCTGCAACTGAGTCATTACTGTTCTTTAAGGAAGGGAAAATACCCACTACACGTCCTGCTATACAAGTGGGTACAGTCCTATCGAACTCTCATGGTACTTAATCCACTCTTAGCGGGACAGGAGAACCATTTTCAAGAAGTAGGCTCATGGTCTGCTCAGCAGAAATTCATTGTTCTGCATTGCTCAGACAGCTTTCCAACTGGGTAGAGGCATCCAATTGCCGTGCGAGCATTGCTGACTATTCCACGTCAATAAAATTACAATGTGTTTACATCACTAGTTTTGAATATGTGACCTGTATTATCAAATAAGATTTTACAGCATTAATAGCTCTATATTGTCGTCTGTGTCGGCATCCACATAAGGTACACTCTACCTTAAGACAACTGTAATCGGTGCTGCTTTATTTCACTGCGAGCGCGAAGGAACATATCTATGAAGATATTTGCCCCGAACTTACAACATTGCTGTCCTATAGTCCACGTATTAGTTTGCCCATTGCTGTCCTTGTTGCAGGTTAGATCAACCCAGGCCATCCATTTAAACCTGAGAAGTCAATCAGCGAAAACCAAAGAAATACAAGAGGCAGAGATCGGGAGAGTTAGAAAGATGCATGCGAAGACAATAACAGAAAAGATCATTGCAGATTGAGGGGAAAGCCTTTTGCTTTCTTGAAATGTTGTAAAACCATAAAAGATAATTGGGCGACAGTTTAAACGTGCCTCCCTCCCAGGCGGAACTCACGCTCTGACAGAGATAAAGACAGCCCGGCAGCTACAGCTCCTAGTTATTTAAGCACTGAATGGAGCTTTAAACATTGTAGCAGCGAGCAGGTAAACCTGAGTGGATTTCAGGCCCAAAACAATAAACCTTCCGGCTATCACAGGCAGTTGCGGTTTGCTGCAAACTTTTAATTTCCAGCCTCGGAACCAGCCAACCCTGTCCTGCAGGACTATGGGGAAATGGCGGGGTAGTGGGACTAGCTGAGAGTTGGCACGCTCTGGATGGGACGAATGGCCTCCTGCTGTGCGGTAATCATTCTATTAATTTACAATTGGACTTTTATGGGACTCGAATCGACAAGTTTGAATATTTTTTGAGAACAGAATCAGCTAGAAGTCCAATGCACGAGCCATTGCAACACGGAGCACAACAGTTTTAGTGAAATGTTCAGGAAAATCATTGTTTCTGTTGAATGTCGTGCAGGGATTATGTAGAGATAACCAATGTGTTTATATATCTTCTCTTTGAAATCGAGTGTGTTTCCGGTACATTATTATTTACATCAGAGTTATTCATTAAATGTCAAAACGCCTCCACTCCATCTCACATGTACGTACAATTTTCATCCTCCATTGCAATATTGTGTGCTGGAATAAAAGCGTGAATATATAGGTAACGTTTGGGAGTACATCAATTGCATATTTGAATACTGTCGAAATGTCACAAGCAAAGCCATCAGCTGTATTAGGTGAGGCTCGACCTTACAACCTCGGCCTTTCTGGGTGCTTACACTGTCATATAGGTACGGCGTCTATCCGATTCCGTCGCTGGAATTGGATGCGAATGCTGTGTGGTATTAGTGCTCCCATCATACATAAGAACATAAGAACATAAGAATTAGGAACAGGAGTAGGCCACCTAGTCCGTCGAGCCTGCTCCGCCATTCAATATGATCATGGCTGATCTGCCGTGGACTCAGCTCCATTTACCCGCCCTCTCCCCGTAACCCTGAATTCCCTTATTGGTTGAAAATCTATCTATCTGTGACTTGAATACATTCAATGAGCTAGCCTCAACTGCTTCCTTGGGCAGATAATTCCACAAATTCACAACCCTCTGGGAGAAGAAATTCCTTCTCAACTCGGTTTTAAATTGGCTCCCCCGTATTTTGAGGCTGTGCCCCCTAGTTCTAGTCTCCCCTAGTGGAAACAACGTCTCTGCCTCTTCCTTGTCTATCCCTTTCATAATTTTAAATGTTTCCAAAAGATCACCCCTCAGCCTTCTGAACTCCAACGAGTCAAGACCCAGTCTACTCAATCTATCATCATATGGTAACCCCCTCATCTGCGGAATCAGCCTCGTGAAACGTCTCTGTACCCCCTCCAAAGCCAGTATATCCTTTTTTCAGTAAGGTGACCAAAACTGTACTCAGTACTCCATGTGCGGCCTTACCAATGTCCTATATAGTTGCAGCAGGACCTCCCAGCTTTTTTATTCCATCCCTCTCGCAATGAAGGCCAACATTCCATTCGCCTTCCAGATTACCTGCTGCACCTGCAAACTAACTTTTTGGGATTCATGCACAAGGACCCCCAGGTCCCTCTGCACCTCAGCATGTTGTAATTTCTCCCCATTCAAATAATATTCCCTTTTGCTGTTTTTTTTCCCAAGGTGGATGACCTCACACTTTCCGACATAGTTTTCCATCTGCCAAACCTTAGCCCATTCGCTAAACCTATCCAAATCTTCTTGCAGTCTCTCTGTATCCTCTACACAACCCGCTTTCCCACTAATCTTTGTGTCATCTGCATATTTTGTTACACTACACTCTGTCCCCTCTTCCAGGTCATCTATGTATATTGTAAACAGTTCTGGTCCCAGCACTGATCCCTGTGGCACACAGCTAACCACCGATTTCCAACCCGAAAAGGACCCATTTATCCCGACTCTCTGTTTTCTGTTCGCCAGCCAATTCTCTATCCATGCTGATACATTTGCTCTGATTCCGTGTACCTCTATCTTCTGCAGTAATAATTTATGTGGCACCTTATCGAATGCCTTTTGTAAATCTAGATACACCACATCCATCGGTATACCTCTATCCACCATGCTCGTTATATCCTCAAAGAATTCCAGTAAATTAGTTAAACATGATTTCCCTTACATGAATCCATGCTGCGTCAGCTTGGGTGCACTATTCCCATCTAGATGTCCCGCTATTTCTTCCTTAATGATAGTTTCAAGCATTTTCCCCACTACAGATGTTAAACTAACCGGCCTGTAGTTACCTGCCTTTTGTCTGCCCCCTTTTTTAAACAGAGGCATTACATTAGCTGCTTTCCAATCCGCTGATACCTCCCAGAGTCCAGAGAATTTTGGTAGATTATGACGAATGCATCTGCTATAACTTCTGCCATCTCTTTTATTACTCTGGGATGCATTTCCTCAGGACCAGGGGACTTGTCTACCTTGAGTCCCATTAGCCTGTCCAGCACTACCCCCCTAGTGATACTGATTGTCCCAAGGTCCTCCCTTCCCACATTCCTGTGACCAGCAATTTTTGGCATGGTTTTTGCGTCTTCCACTGTGAAGACCGAAGCAAAATGATTTTAAGGTCTCAGCCATTACCGCATCACCCATTACTAAATCCCCCTTCTCATCTTCCAAGGGACCAACATTTACTTTCGTCACTCTTTTCCGTTTTATATATCTGTAAAAGCTTTTACTATCTGTTTTTATGTTTTGCGCAAGTTTACCTTCGTAATCTATTTTTCCTTTCTTTATTGCTTTTTTAGTCATTCTTTGCTTTTGTTTAAAATGTACCCAATCCTCTAGTTTCCCACTAACCTTGGCCACCTTATACGCATTAATCTTTGATTTGATACTCTCCTTTATTTCCTTGGTTATCCACGGCTGGTTATCACTTCTCTTACAGCCCTTCTTTTTCACTGGAATATATTTTTGTTGCGCATTATGAATGAGCTCCTTAAAAGTCCTCCACTGTTCCTCATTTGTGCCACCGTTTAGTCTGTGTTTCCAATCTACTTTAGCCAACTCTGCCCTCATCCCACTGTAGTCCCCTTTGTTTAATCATAGTGCACTCGTTTCTGACACAATCTCCTCACCCTCAATCTGTATTACAAATTCAATCATACTCTGATCACACATTCCGAAATTATCTTTTACTCGGAGATCGTTTATTTTTCCTGTCTCATTACACAGGACCAGATCTAAGATAGCTTTTTCCCTTGTAGTTTATGTTACATATTGTTCTAAGAAACAATCCCTTATGCATTCTAATGACTTCCTTTTCCAGGCTACCCTGTGAGTTTTGAGTTGACCAATCGATATGTAGGTTAAAATCGCCCATGACTACTGCCGTTCCTTTTTCGCATGCCTCCATTATTCCATTGATTATTGCCCGCCCCACCGTGAAGTTATTATTTGGGAGCCTATAAACTCGCCCACCAGTGACTTTTTCCCCTTACTATCTCTAATCTCCACCCACAATGATTCAACATTTTGTTCATTAGAGCCAATATCGTCTCTCACATCTGACCGGACATCATCCTTTATTAACAGAGCTCCCCGACCTCCTTTCCCTTCTTGTCTAACTTTCCAAATCGTCAGATATCCCTGTATGTTTAATTCTAAGTCTTGGCCACCCTGCAACCACGTTTCTGTAATGGCCACCAAATCATACCCATTTGTAATGATTTGTGACGTCAACTAATTTAATTTATTTTGAATGCTGCGTGCATTTAGGTAGAGTGTTTTAATCCTAGTTTTTAAACAATGATTTTTAGTTTTGACCCCTCCTGCAGCCCCTTTATATTCAGTGGCCTTTTTTGTTACAGCTGCATATTCCACCTGTCTTATAATTCCTCCCCTAAAAATCTATCGAGGTTTGGGGCAATTAACATTTTCAAGTTTCACATTGATCGATATTTGTTCGGCAAGGATACGAAGATTTATGGAATCATAGCAGGCAAATGAAATTAAGAATTAGTTAAAAGGGACAGAAACAGAAACAGCTGCAAACAAACGTTGCATTTTATTCATATTTAACAGCAACAATATCCGTGCCATGCGCAACTATGCTGTGGTCAGAGAAAAACGCCCTGAGTTTCCGAAACTCCCGTGGCTTTTCTGTGGCTCACTTTCCTCTCTTCCCTTCCTCCTGCACGCTGCCAGTTTTTAAACCTTGTTTTAAATGTTGGTCTGGGCGAGGGCATTCCACATTCTCAGAACCATCTCTACCGTTTCATTGCTTGATTTCTACGCTTATTAATTATGAATCTCCTCGAGCTACAATGGTAGCGCTTGCGACAATACAGTCAAAGGTGGCTTATTGGAAACACGTTGTGATCATAGCTTGGTTTTGTACAGAATTGAACCTATATCACTCAAGAGGGAATGTTATATTTATAATAAACTTTATCGTCTTATAAATTTTGGTTCATTTGCTCCCTAGTGCCAGATGAGGAATTGTTTGATCCCCTCATTTGTTTCATATGGGGAACAGGCATGTGTATTCAATAAGAAATAACCCACAGATTGACACAGAAATAACCGCAGCGAGACAGCGAGACAGACAGCACCGTGGGAAATGGCGGAATCGACAAGAGAGATGGATGAACAGAAAACCGCCTCAGACTCTGAAAAGTGCAAACATCACATGCAAAAGCATCGGCTGCTCCAGGTGAGGCTCGAACTCACAACCTCGGCATTTCCCAAACCTGTACTGTCACATAAGTACCGCGCGCTAACCGATTGCGCCACTAGAGCTGCATGTCATGGGGTCTTTGTGCTCCCATCATACAGCTGCCTGTTCCACCTGTCTAACAAGGAGGAAGACAATGAATCATCGAATCATTCAACACAGAAGGAAACTTTTCATCCCATCGTGTCGATGCCGGCTCTCTGCAAGAAGCCTTCAGTTATTGAGTCTCCATAGATTTTCACCATAGACGTGTTTTATTATTTGTGTAATGTTTTGTTATTTGTAATGAATTTGGATGGCTGTGCGGGAACTTTATAAATATTTTTGTGCATCTATCTGTGAGTTGTAAATTAAATTGTGTGGAACATTGATAATCAAATTATATGTGTTCATATATGTGTTATTATAAATCTATTTGTGTTTATGTCTGTTTTCGTTATGAATTTATCTCTAAGTATCTCTGTGCTTATAATTGTATTTACGTTTATTTGAGAGGTGTTTACAATTAGCATACATACAAAGGTATACACAGAAAATACATTTATAACAAACATAGATGCTCCACAATAATATTATAAATAACTTTGTTGCATTCAAATACATAAACACGAACACAGATATACAAAATATATTTATATCCCACAGAACATATTGCAACTTAACACAGAGACACCAAAATATATTTAGAGCAATCACTGATCAAAGAACATTTTACTCTCTACGGTCCTCAGCAAATTTTACTGTGCCTGTGTTTCCTCTGCTTGTGCTCGGTGTCGGAGAAGGTTTGGCAGTGCCGTGGTATATCGTTTCCCAAGGATGGGCTGAAATGCGCTGTCTGAGGCCACGTTCACTGCTATAGTTGATATATAATAATCATCTGGACTTGTGTATAAAGGCATAATTACAACATCTACAGATGTTTAATCCTGGTACACAAAACCACTGCCAAATTAGTTCAACGGCTCACCCGCCCCAGTTGTTAAACTTCCCGCGAGGACATTGGTCCAAGCTATGTTGATGTACTACCCAATCTACTGTAACAGGTCCCTCCTGCGCCAGAACTGGTCCCAATGCCCCGGATTCTGTAGCCCAAACTCGTGCACCATTTATCCAGACATACGTTGCTATTTCTAAACTCAATAGCGCGGGGCAATGGGAATAATCCATAGAATACCTTTGTGGTCCAGCTCATTAATTTCCTCAATTGGACCTGAAACTCTGATTGAAGGAACTCATCCCCTTGTTTCCTTATGTCATTGGTTAGCACATAGATCACGGCTTATGCTGCTCCCCTTCGCCCCTCAAAATGTTCTGCAACCACTCAGTGATGTTCTTTACCTGGCAGAAGGGAGGATACACACCACGCATTACTCACGTTTGTCGTTGCAGAAAGGTACTGACTTTCGAATCGCCAATGACGTCAACTTAACTTACTTTTTAGTTTGAAAAGCAAAGTACTGCGAATCCTGTAAGCCTGAAATGAAATCAGGAAATGTTGGATATACTCAGCCAGTCAGGCAGCATCTCTGGAAATATTTCTGATGACGGAGTTGTGATTAAATGTCATTGACGTGAGGCGTCAACAATGGAATCCAGATACGTTCCGATATTGTAATTCCCAAGCGCCAGTTTGTGGGTATTGAAACCAATCCGGCTACCACGCATTAATCTGGGAGCTAAATTGTTGTTGTTGTTCTGGTAAAGTCGCAATAGCAGAGGACTGCAATGAAATATCCAAGTCTTTAAGATAAATCATATGTTTTACAATTAATAAAACGAGCCAGTTCCAAAAGACATTCAATCTTCAAAACGGTTAACTTCCACCGTTCAATTTCCGCTATGTCTGCCGGGGAAAAAGACAGGTTTTGGCTGTTTTTTTTATTTGCAGTTCATTGCTGTTGCGACTAGTTTACTTTGAACATTCTCCCTTTAAATATTCTCACAGATGCCGTCTGACTGGTTCACGAGGTCACGACATCAACGTTTACTCATTCCTGTGACCGCCACCTAGTGGTTAGGATGCAGCGCTCTCTCCTCGTCGGCACAGGTTCGATGCAGATTCCGGGATTTATTAAATTAAAATGAAGCTTATTAAATTAATTACATAACATTCTGTGAAAGATGAATAATTATTGCTATCGCCATTGATAACTTGTCACGTTCTGTTTCAGACTGAGGGAAATACATGGCAACAGAGAGCCTGCCAAACTTCCAACAATTTCGGTCTCTAAGAGCAAGTATGATGTCAGCACGCACCCGTCGAAGCCCCTCAAGTGCGCTTCTCAGAGCGCGATGTGCATGCGCCGAAAACTGGCACTGGGACAATCAAAATGGCTTTTGACAGATCCAACGCATCTCCGAGAGAAGGGTCATTTGCGGGCGGAGATTTGCGCTATTTTCCCAACTCTTGCCTAGAAGATCTCCTTCAAAATCTTACGCCTGGTAAGGGTGACAGAGAGATAGATAGGCAGGGGAAGACAGTTATGTGCATGTCACAGAAAGAGAGAGACAGACAATGGGTTGTGATTGAGAGGAGACAGTCCGGAGAGACAGAAAGCAAGACAGACAGATTTTGAAAGAGAGAGAGAGAGAGAGCGACAGACTAGGGGGAGGGGAGACAGTTTGAGTTAATTATGGTGGGGGTTATAGAATGCGACAATACTGAGGGGGGAGGGGCGGCAAAACCGACTGACAGGGAGACAAACGGATGGAGACAAACTGGGTGGGTGGGAGATATGATGGGTGACAAAGAGAGAGGGAGACGTGGAAGTCAGAAGGGAGGAGGCAGACCGTGGAGAATGATGGAAGGGGGAAGTGCGTGACAGACAGGGGAGGCAGAAAGGGAAGACTGACGGAGGGCAGATAGAGAGCGACAGACAGGGGCAGACAAGGTTGAATGGTGGAAGGGGACAGTAATTGACAGACAGGGGAGGCAGACGGGGGTTAGCCAGAAAGATAACACATTGGGCTGAGATAGAGATAGAGAGAGAGAGACAAAAGGCGGGGTGAGGCAGTGAGAGTGAGAGAGAGGGGGTGTGAAAGACGTGTAAGAGACAGATAAATAGAGAGTGTGGTGAAACAATCGGGGCAAACAGGGCAAAACGGCGAGAGATACAGATGGGGCAGACAGCAACGGCAGTCAGATGAGGAGAATTAGACAGAGAGAGAGGCATACAGGAGAGACAGGAACAGAAAGACATACGAGGAGGCAGAATGAGAGAGATATACGGCGGATCAGACCGAGAGACAGACACGGGTAGGAGGGTGGGGAGTGAGATAGAGTGATGGTAAAATGCGGTGGAAAAAGACAGATGGCAAGACAGAGAGAGGCATGTGGGGGAGAAAGAAGGAGGAGACAGACCGGGAAAACACCGAGAGAGAGAGAGAGAGAAACCATACGGTAGCAGATTGGGAATGTTACTGAACTACTAATCCAGAGAACTGGTCTAAAGATCGCCGAATGTAAGTTCAAATCCTGCCACGGCAGCTGAAGAATTTAAATTGAGTTAATTACATGAATCTAGATTTGAAGAGCTAGTATCAGAAATGACCATGATAGTACTGGATTGTCATAACAATCCATCTGGTTCACTAATGTCCTTTCGGCGATGAAATATGCCGTCCTTTCCTGGTCTGGGCTATACGTGATTCCAGACGCAGAGCAATGTGGTTGACACTTCAATGCCCTCTACAATGACCCAGCGTGCCCTCTACAATGACCCAGCGAGACACTCAGTTGAAGCAAACTGCAGCGACAAAGTCGGCAATGCGGGAGTTTCTTCACGACACGGAATGCAGCGGTTCCAAATACTCAGCTCTGCACCACCTTCTCCGGCGTAGTTTCAGAAGGGCAATAAAGGAAGGAAGGCCTTGGTAGCTACGCCCACATTTCTGAATTAATTTTTTTTAAAACATGGGAGACAGGGAAAGAGGCCGACAGAGAGTGAAATAGAGACAGACGCAGACGGCGGGATAATCGATTGGTCAAACAGAGTGAGAGAGATGAAGAGACAGCAGGGAGGCAGACATGGAGAGAAAGAGGGAGAGAACCAGAAGGCGGAGTCAGATAGACAGATCGGCGAAGTAAAGATAGATAAACATTTGGGGGTGACAGCGAGAATGATAGATGGGGATACAGCTGTGGATAGACAGAAGTGAATACACGTGCGGAGGGTTAGAGTGGGACAGACGCAGGA
Source organism: Pristiophorus japonicus (assembly GCF_044704955.1). NCBI lineage: Eukaryota > Metazoa > Chordata > Chondrichthyes > Pristiophoridae > Pristiophorus > Pristiophorus japonicus. The sequence goes on from NW_027250756.1 coordinate 1,174,462, forward strand.
GAGAAATGGGCAGAAAACAGACCCGGAAAGACAGGGAGAAAACGTCGTGGTAGACAAAGAAAAAGAGCTTGGGGAGAGAGAAAGAGAGAGGGAGCAACAAATTGGGTGTGGTGGGATAGAGATTGACTGGAAGAATTGTGCATTGCGACAGGCTGCGGTAGATAGATGATATATTACAAAGACAATAGCTGAGACGGTGCTCGACGGGAACAGGAAAACTGCTGAGCCAGAGGGGCGGCAGAGAGAGCGAGAGAAAGACAAGTGAGAGATAGGAAGGAGATAGAGAGGGGCGGTGGGGATGGCGGCGTTGGGGGCAGAGGGAGAGAGTGACCTACAGGAGGTGATAGAGAGAGAGCGATAGACCGTGTGGTGGAGATAACCGACTGGAAATGTAAAAGAAGGAGACAGAGTGGGTGAGGCTGATGGTGGTAGACAAACGGGAGGATGTAGAAGGGGAGAGAGATACACCTGATGGAAACGAGGAAGACAGAAATAGAACAGACGAATCAGACAGACACAGAAAAGTTTGGGAGAGAGAGAGCCAGACAGGGGAGACAGAGAGGGTGACAAACGGGGGAGTTAAACAGGAGGGAGACAGGGAGGTAACGACAGAGACAGACAGTGAGAGAGATCGGTTGACAGACTGCGGGGCCAGACGGACCGAGAAGTGCAAGGGACAGACTCGAGAGACAGAGACAGAGGGATGGAGGGGGAGAGACTGATGGGCACAGATGGGGAGACAGAAATAGAGATAACAGCAGAGGAAAGTAAAAGACAGTGGGAGTCAGACGAAGAGAAAGGCGGGAGGGGCACAGAGAAAGACAGACGGAGGTTACACAAGTGGCGAGAAAGACCGCGGAGTGATAGGTTGGGCAAGAGAGTTTTGGAAACAGATGGGTGACAGAAAGAAAGACAGACATGAGGAGAAAGAGAAAGAAAAACAAACGGGGAGACTCTTTTCAGTCCCGGTCTCGTCCAATTTTAGTGAATAGAAATGTAACTGGCACTGTAAATAGTGTCGTGGAACATAATGTTGCAAAGAGACGCTTATTAAGTGCTTGTGAAAATAACTATGCAGATATAGGTCCCAGTGACGAAGTGCAAATTATTTCATATTGAACCTAAGAAAGATGGATCAGAGTATATTATACTGAGAAACTGTGCCTGAGAATGATATTTAGCGGTGCAAGTAATTAAATCGCTCCAAATCCCCCTGTTTTTGGTGGTCATAATTTCCCTGTCTTTTGAACACAAAATGCCCCTGTTTCTGAAACTCCTTATTTCCATGTACCCGGAGCTCTGAATTCCTCATGTTTCAATAGCTCCTAATTCCTCTGTTTCAGGAGCTCCTCATCCCTCTGTTTCAGGAGCTCCAAATTCCTGTTTCTGGAGCTCCTTAACCCTCTGATTCAGGAACTCCTGATTCCCCTGTTTCAGGAGCTCCTTATCCCACTGTTTTTGGAGCTCCTAATTCAGCTGTTTCTGGAGCTCCTTATCCCTCTGATTCAGGAGCTCCTTATCCCTATGTTTCTGGAGCTCCGAATTCTCCATTTTCTTGCACACCTCATTTCTCTATTTCAGCAGCTTCTAATTCTCCAGTTTCAGGTGCTCCTCATTTCCCTGTGTCAGGAAATCCAGATTATCCTCTTTCTGGCGCTCAAATTACACTGTTTCTGTCGCTCCTTGTTCTAATGTTTCAGTAGTATCTTTGTCCCATGTTTTGGAGTAAATAATGCCCCTGTTACTGGAGCTCATTGTTCCCCTATATCAGGTGATCCTAATTCAACTATTTCTTTAACTGCTAACTCTCCTTTTCTGCTGCTCCTAATTCCCCTGCTTTATAAGGTAAAGTGCTGGAGCTCTTAATTTTCCTATTCTTAATTAACCTATTTATGGCGCTACTACTTTCCCTGATTATGATGCCCTCTCCTAACTTCCCAGTATTTGGATCTAAGAATTTCATTGTAACTGTAGCAGTATCGTAATTTCTCTGTTTATGGAGCTCTCTACTAATTTTCAGGTTTCTGTTACGGTCTCCTAATTCCCCCGAACTTGGAGGTCCGAATTCCACTTTTTCTGTTGTTCCTAATTATTCGTGTTTCTGGAGATCCTAATTCAAATGTTTCTTGATCCTATTTCCTGTCATTCTAGGGCACTCTCATTCCGTTGTTTCTGGAGATCAACCAATACTGATGTTTCTGGAGGTCCTAATTTCCTTGTTTCCGGAGCTCCAAGTTCCACTGTTTCTGCTGCCCCATCCCAATTCATTCTTTTTATGAATATCCTAACTCCGCTGTTTCAGAAACTCCTACTTCTGCTGTATCTGGTGCATTTATTTCCACGTGTGTATACGCCACCTGAAGTAATGAAAGCCATTTGCTTTAAGAAGCTGATGGCACATTTTTAACATTGTCGATCTGCTTGCATAGGCAGGACAAGCGGTGAATTGGACATTCTTGCAGAATATTTCTGTTTGGATGCAAAAAGTAGGCAATTGAATGCCTAGCGTTGTTTCAAACGGGAGAGGAGCTGGCCCAGAGTTTAAGGCGAATAAGTGCTAATCCATTGTGATCTGCATGCGTGGCTCCGAATCCCATAATCGTCCTTATTGTATAAAACGTTTGAAGCCACTTGTTTTGTCAATCACATAAAACCTCATGGCCAAATTTGCCTTTTACTTTCAAGGATGCTGTACTTTGGTCATGTCATGTCTCAAATAAATATAGGGCCTGTAATTACGACCTCACTGGGTCTGTACGGAGTACGTACGCAAGCGGCAATGACCCACAAAAGCCCTTTTATTGGGTGCGAGGCGCATGCACTGAAAACCAGGTTTTCCAATGTCAAATTCTTGCTTGACAGACCCAACGCTTCTTCAGGAGAAGGACATTCGCGTGATTATGTGCCATTCGTCCATCAATTGCCCAGCTAATGTCCTTAAATTGCTTGGGCCTGGGAAAAGCAGGTTCATAGCCTACTTTTTTGAGAGTAAGAGTTTTAAAACATGTAAAAAATATAATAAAAACATATTGAAATAAAACGTAACAACATTTTTATGTTTAAAAACTCTGTCCACTAAGGAAGGTTTATTTTAAACCCTAAATATCAAACTTTAGAAAAAATCCGAATAATATATTTTTTTCTATAAATTTGTTAACTTTAATTTAAATTAATATTAAATACGTGACTATTTTTTTTTTTTTACATTTTATGTGTGTTTGGGTGATGGGGGCGTTTTCATTCATAATACTGAGAATCCCCACTAACGGAGATGCTATTATTACGAATGATAATAATGTACCTTCATTGGCTATCCAGAGCCACGTGAATCCAGCTTCTCCCTCCGCAGCTGCAAGACGTGAATGCGCTGCGAAGCGCGCGAAGAGAAGGCCTCAGGTGCGGAGTGTGCAGGAGCAAAAGGTAGGTGTGGAACGTTGTCACTATTTGCAGCCGAGCGTCTGGGGGAAGCCTAGCACAATGACTTCAGGCCCAATATATTCATCAAAGGTAAAATTTACATTATTACATTCTTATTCGCAGGACTATGGAGAGGGGGACTAATCTGATCGCTCTCTCAGAGACACAGCACAGCCACGTTGGGCCGAATAGCTTTCTTCACTACCGTCAGAATATGCTGCTTTAATATAGAAAGGGTTACGCACTTTACTGTCGACTGCTCGTTGGTCGAGGGCTATGAATCTCTCTTTGTGATTTTCACAGTGGAAATGCGAGAGGTCACGGATCAGTTTGTGTCTGTCCAACCGATTTGCTGTCAGTCCAGGATCAATCTGTGTCTGTTTTCAAAGGATTTGCTTTCACTCCCGGGTCATTCTGGGCCGGTTTAAAATAAAAGATCTCTCAGTTCAAGAACATTCTATATCTGCTTCACAGGGATTTGCATTCAGTCCCGCAAATTTATGTGTCTGTTTAAAAGGGATATGCTATCAGTCCCGGATCATTCTGTGCCTGTTTAAAAGGGATGTGCTGTCTATTCCAGATTTCAAATTTCAAAATTCTAAAACTGTCTTTGGAGGATGCAGGAATTTAAGTTTGTTTGTGAGTTTGTGTAAGAGAGAGAGGGAGAGAGTGCAAACGTGTTGTGCGATCGTGCTTGGCATTTCATAACATGTGTGAAAAAAGGCATTACATGGAATTTGAAGCCATGCCGATGAGCTTGAACACTCCTTCGCGTAATATCTTACGGGAGAAGAATCTGCTGAAGGATTTTCCCATTCCACATGTGTAAAAATGCAAAACACAAGTTAGAAACATACGGATTCCAGCCAGGATTTGCGTGTGGGCTTTGTGACATGATGAGTTCAACCACCTTATTTTCAAATTCAAGTCAAATCAAAACAGGACAGGACAAGTCAAGACATGACTGACTGACTTTGTTTATATATAGATATATATATTTACATAAATATTTATAAGTATATACGTGTGTGTGTATGTGTGTGTGTGTGAGTGTATACTTATGTCCAATGTATACCACCCCGCTTTTTAACTTTCACAATAAATGTGCTTTTTCTGATCTGCCTGCACTGGGCTCTATTGCTTTTGTCCACTTTCACAGCACAAGCAGCTGCTGTCGGATCCTGACATTGCATATCTGAAAAACAGCAGACAGACACACGTCACTTTAAAAGATCACCATTACATCCCACATCTTCCCTCGTGGCTTGTCTACCACCATGGGCTGACTGTGTCTGTTGTTATTTACTGCATGCACACCCTTATCCCATCGTTCAATCAAAAAAGAAATACATTATTAATTGATGATATATTTAATGAAAACAAATCATATTCAATTTTTGTTTAATAAATTTAACATGTATACATTCCTTACAAAATTAAGTATATAAATTTTATTAAATTGGCTTTTTGTCTGGGTTGGTTTTATTTCCCTCCCTCCTTCCTGTCTGTCGATCACCTGGGGCTTCAATCACCGTCCCAGTCCCGCGTGGTCCTGAGCCCCACGCTCACTCAGTGCACAATTGCCTTCAGGGATGATAGAAATCTCACTTTATTCTTTATAAAAGGGAACTGCTGTCAGTCAAGCGTCATTCTGCGTCTGTATAAAAAGGGAAGTGCTTGCAGTCCCGGATTATTCTGTGTCTGTTTAAAAGGGATGGTTGTCAGTTCCGGTTCATAACATTTCCCTTGAAGACAGATTTTCTCATAGTCCCGGATCACCATGTATATTTTGAAAAGGAGTGTGATTTCAGCTGTGATTACCGAATTATTAAGCTTTGTGTTCCAAGTTTCAAGCCCAGCTAAGGTGCGCACCCAGATCGCAGCGCATCTGTTCATTTACTTGAAATATGATCACCTTTTCCAAAACCCACTCCTTGGCATAGCTTTTGCCCCGAAATTGCTCCTAATATAAACAACAACAATTTTTTTCCTTATGGCATCAGCCGCGTTGCGTAATGGTTAAGGCGTCTGACTTCGATTGTAACCGCAACATTTTCAGAAATTTGCAGGTTCGTGTCTTGCCGCCGTAAATTAACTCACTGTGTGCAATGTGATATTCTTTGTTGTCGTTCTGCCGCAAAACCAGCCATCTCGTACAATCACTCACCTGAAGAAAAGAAAGACTGTATGCTTCAAAAAGCTAATGGCACATTTTCACTGTCGATCTGGTTGCACGGGCAGAACAAGCAGTGAAGTTGACTTTCTTCAACATTGTTTCTGTTTGGATGCAAAAAACAGCAAAAATAATTGCTGACGTAGCTATTAATAGGAGACGAGATGGCCGAGAACTTCAGGCGATGATCTGTTGATCCAGTGTGTTGTGCATGCGGGGTTCGAATCCCATCCTCGTCGTAATGAGGTAAAACAATTAACCCCTTCGGTTATTTTTTCAATCATATTTAATCTCATGACTAAATTCAACATTTAGTGACAAGGATGCTGCACTTTGGTCATGTAATGTTTCAAATTAATAATATATTGATCAAAGGGATAACATAAGCAGGGCTATGGTCATGGGGACTAATTGGATAGGTCTCTGAGAGACAGCACATCAGCATGGGCCGAATAGTGAACTACCGTCAGAGGTTAAGTCCTACGTGGCTCGTTGGTCTCGGTTGAGGATTCTTGCTTCGGGATTTTTCATAATTGAAATGCAAGAAGTCACAGATTCAAATCCCGGACAAACTCCGCCATCTTTTAGTCAAAGATCCGCTTCTCACAGCCGGTCGACATGTACGAAAATAGAAATATTTCGAATGGAAACGTGTGATTTCGCGCAGCTGTTCCCACGGCGTCCCAATCCCAGAGATTCCCAGGAGCAAAGTGAATTTTACTCACTGAGTAAAATTAAAGTATCTCAGATATACTCGGCTCTGTGTCTCATTGGACAATCTAAACCCGTGTTTAATTAAGGCCAATACTTGATCAGTAGATCTTCCTTTCTGCACGCATGAGCTCCCCTCCACAGGGATAAGCATACATTCAGCGTCAATCTTAACTTCAAGGTGAAACATACTCTGCCCTGAATATGAGTGCGTCCTGTTTCTCTAGCGCTGAAAAGATGTGAGAAGCTGGCTTTGGATTTAGTCCCTTGGCTGATGAAGTTCAAACGTACAGGAAATCAATCTGGGGAGGCCAAATTGCCTGGTCTGATTAAAAGGAGTTTACTCCCTATATTTTAGGCATGTTATAGACTTCTGGCCTCAACATTAGCTGGAACATGTCGAATCATAAGGACCGCTCCCATTGTCTGATAATGGTTCTGCTGTTCCCACTAACACCGTTCCTGGACGATCCTTTGTTACCTTATTCCCCGATAACCTCCCACTTTGCTGTTTCCCGTTGTGCCATTTATTATTTAATCACACTGCGATCCACTGTATCACAGACGCTCCCTTTTGTCGTTTCTCGTTGCCTATATTCTCCAGGTGCTGTTTTTGTTGAAAAAAATCAGTAATCTTTAACTTTTCCCCAAAACATCGGAATGATTACCCGACTGAAAGTGAAAACGTGAAAATTGGCTTTTTGTCTGCGTTGGTTTTATTTCCCTCCCTCCTTCCTGCCTGTCTATCATCTGTGGCTTCAACTACTGTCCCAACCAGGCGTGCTCCTGAGCCCCACGCTCACTCACGGACAGAACAATTGCCTTCAGGAATGATAGAAATCCCACTTTATTCTTTTAAAAGGGAACTGCTGTCAGTCAAGTGTCATTCTACATCTGAAAGAGGGATGTACTTGCAGTCCCGGATCATTCGTTGTCTGTTGAAACGGGGCGGTTGTCAGTTCCCGTTCATAAATTGCCCTTTTAAGACGTTTTTTCTCAGAATGCCGGATCATTCTGTATAGTTTTAAAAGAAGTGTGATTTCAGCTGCGCTGACCGAATTGTGAAACTGTTGTGTTTCAAGCTACATTGACGTGTCCTGTGCCCGTCCGCATCCATATCGCAGCGCATCGATTCATTACTCGAAATATGCTCATGTTTTTCTAAATCCATTCCTTGATATAACCCTTGTCCCAAATTTGCTCTCAATATAATAAACAACAAATGTTGCGTTAACAGCAGCGGCCGCTTTCCCTAATGGATAAGGCCTCTGACTTCGATTGTAACCGCAATGATTTCAGAAGATTGCATTTCGAGTCTTGCCTCGGTCAACTTGCTCGTCGCGTGAAATTTTGATTCTGCCTCAAAACCAACCATCTCGTACAGTCACTCACCTGAAGTAAAGGAAGGCTCTTTGATTTAAGAAGCTAATGGCACATTTTCATCACTGCCGATCTGTTTGCAATGGCAGAACAGGCGGTGAAGTAGACCTTCTTGCACATTATTTCTGTTTGGATGCAAATAGTAGGGGATGGATGTCTGACATTGCTGTAAGTCGGAGACGAGGTGGCGGAGAGGTTCAGGCGATGGACTGCTAATCCAGTATGCTTCCACCCTCGTCGTTATTGTGTTAAACAATTGACCCCTCTGATTTTTTTGTCAATCACATTTAACCTCATTGCCAAATTCACCTTTTACTGACAAGGATGCTGCTCTTTGATCATCTAATATCTCATTGATTTGCCGTTTTATATGTATTTTATCATAATTCGGATCATGCGGTATAGTTTTAAAAGAAGTGTGATTTCAGCTGCGATGACCGAATTGTTAAACTGTTGTGTTTCAAACTACATTGACATTTCCTGTGCCCGTGCGCATCCATATCGCAGCGAATCTATTCATTACTCGGAATATGCTCATGTTATACTACATCCACTCCTTGCAATAACCCTTATCCCAAATTTGCACTCAATATAAAAAACAACAAATGTGTGCCAATGGCCTAATGGACAAGGCGACTGACTTCAATTGCAACCACGATGTTACATCCATTCCTTGAAAAAACCTTGTCCCAAATTTCCTCTCAATTTCAAAAACAACAAATGTTGCGTCAACGAAGGCGTCTGACTTCGATTGTAACTGTGATGTTATCAGAATATTGCAGCTTCGAATCTTGCCGCGGTCAACTTACTCGCCGTGTGAAATTTTATATTCTTTATTTTGATTCTGCCTCAAGCCCAACTAATTCGAACAGTCACTCACCTGAAGTAAAGGAAGGTTGTTTGCTTTAAGAAGCTAATGGCATATTTTCCTCACTGCCGATCTGGTTGCACGGGCAGAACAGGCGGTGAAGTAGACTTTCTTGCACATTATTTCTGTTTGGAAGCAAAAAGTAGGGGATGGTTGTCTGACCTTGCTGTAAATAGGAGACGAGGTGGCAGAGAGGTTCAGGCGATGGACTGCTAATCCAGTGTGCTCCCACCCTCGTCGTTATTGTGTTACATATTTGACCCCTCTGGTTTTTTTGTCAATCACATTTAACCTCATTGCCAAATTTACCCTTTACTGACAAGGATGCAGCTCTTTGGTAAATTAATTTCTCAAATTAATAATATATTCATCAAAGGGAAAACATTAGTAGAACAATGGAGAAGGGGACTTATTCGATAGGTCTTTGAGAGTCATCAGAGGCACGATGGGCCGAATAGTAAACTACCGTCAGAATCTGAGAGCTATATGCCTTACTGTCTCAGGCTCGTTGGTCTAGGGGTATGATTTGCAAAATTGAAATGCGAGAGGTCCCGTTTTCAAATCCCGGACGAGCCCTGCCAACTTTTAGTCAAATAACCACTTCTGAGACGGTGCACATGTGAGAAAACGGACATATTTCAAATTGAAACGTGTGATTTCGTTCCCTTGTTCCCACATCGTCCAAATCCTGGAGTTTCCCAGCAGCAAAGTGAAACTCACCGAACTGAGTAAAGTTAACGTATCTCAGATGTACTCGGCTCTGTGTCTCATTGGACAACCTAAACCCGTGTTTGGTTCCGGCCAATACTTGATCAGTATATCTTCATTTCTCCATGCATGAGCTCAACTCCATTGGGATAAGCATAGATTCAGCGTCAATCTCCACTTCATCGTCAAGCATACTCTGCCCTGAAGATGAGTGCGTCCTGTTTCTCTCGCGCCGAAAAGATGTGAGAAGCTGGCTTTTAAATTCGTCCCTTGGCTGCCGAATTCAAACCGTACAGGAAATCAGTCCGGGGTGGCCAAACTGTCTGGTCAGATTAAAAGGCGTTCACACCCGATATTTCAAGCATGTTACAGTCTTCTGGCCACAACATTTGGCCCAACTTATCGAATCATAAGCACCACTCCCATTGTCTGGTAATGGTTCTACTGTTCCTCCTCTGGACCATCCTTTGTTACTTTATTGCCCTCTTACCGCCCACTTTGCCTTTTCGCATTGTGCCATTTATTATTCAATCATTCCTAAGCTCCACTGTATCACAGACAATCCATTTTGTCTTTCCTCCCTGCCTATTTTTTACAAGGCGCTATTTTTGTTGATAAAATCTGTAAACTTTACATTTTTCCTAAAATATCGGAATGATCATCTGACTGAACGTGAACGTGGGATCTTCATCCACAGAATGTGCAAGACTGTTGAGTTTTTCAGAATTCTCTGTTATTGTTCATTCTGTTTCCGTATCCCTTTTAAGGTGATATGCTGATCGCCGTGGTCATTCTATGTCTCTATAAAATGGTATGCTATCAGTCCCAGTTCGTTCTGTGTCTGTTTAAAAGGGATGTGCTGTCTGTCCCGGATTTCAAATTTCAAATTTCAAAATGTGCCTTTGGAGGGTGCAGGAATGTTAGCTTGTTTGTGTGTTTGTGTAAGCGAGAGAGTGCGTGCCAACGTGCTTCGCTTTCTAACTGTGTATTTCATGTCACCTGAGAAAAAAGGCATTACTTGCAACTTGAAGCCATACTGATTTGATTGAACACGCATTCGAGGACTGCCTGACTGCAGAAGAATCTGCTGTGGGATTTTGCTCTTCCACATCTGAAAGAAGGCAAATGACATACGTTAGAAACATAGCGATTTTAGTGAGAGCTTGCGTATGGGCTGTGCGACATGATGATCTCCTTCCCCATTATTTTCAAATACAAATCAAATCAAGACATGACTGACTGACTGACTTTGTTTATATGTACATATATATATTTATATACATGTTGATATATACGTATATTTACATACATTCCCTACTTTTTAACTTTTACAATAAATGTACTTTTTCTGTTATGCCTGCACCGGGCTCTCTTACATTTGACCACTTTCACAGCACACGCAGCTGCTGTCAGATCCAGCAGAAAGGCACTCACGACTTTAAAACATCGCCTTTGTTGCCCACATCTTCCATCGTGGCTTGTATTCCACTATTGGATTACTGTGTTTGGGTATTTACTGACTACACCACCTGATTTCTAGTGGAATTTATCCAATCACACAGCCTTCGTTCAATCAAAAATATATAGATTATGAAACAATTATTTATTTATTCAAATCAAATCAAATTCAGTGTTTTGCAATATAATTGCAAATTTATTTATTTTCTTATTATGATAAATATATAGATATTATAAATTGTCTTTTTGTCTGGGTTGGTGTTACTTCCCTCCCTCCTTCCTGCCTGTCTATCACCTTTGGCTTCAACAACCGTCCCAGCCCCGACTGGTCCTGAGCCCCACACTCACTCAGGCACAGCACAATTACCTTCAAGAATGATAGAATTCCCACTTTATTCTTTGAAAAGCGAACTGCTGTCAGTCATGGGTCATTCTACATCTTTGTAATAGGGATGTGTTTGCAGTTCAGGACCATTCGGTGTCTGCTTAAACGGGATGGTTGTTAGTTCTGGTTCATAATTTGCCCATTTATGACTTATTTTCTCAAAATCCGGATCATTCTGTATAGTTTTTAAAGGAGTGTGATTTCAGCTGCGATGACCGAATTGATAAACTGTTGTAATCAAGCTACATTGCCCGTGCGCATCCATATCGCAGTGAATCTATTCATTACTGGAATTATGCTCATGTTTTCCTACATCAATTATTTGAAATAACCCTTGTCCCAAATTTGCTCTCAATATAAAAAACAACAAAATTTGTGCCGCTAGTAGCAGCTGCGTGGCATAATGGATAAGGCATCTGACTTCGGTCGTAACCCCGATGTTATCAGAAGATTACATGTTCGCGTCCTACCGCGGCCAACTAACTCGCTGCGTGAAATGTTATATTCATTGTTTTGATTTAGCCTCAAAATCAACCATCTTATCCAGTCACTCACCTGATGTGAAGGAAGGCTGTTGCTTTAAGAAGCTAATGGCACATTTTCATCACTCTCGATCTGGTTGCACGGGAAGAACAGGCGGTGATGTAGACTTCCTTGCACTTTATTTCTGTTTGGATGAAAAAGTAGGGGGTGGATGTCTGACGTTGCTGTAAATAGGAGACGAGGTGGCCGAAAGGGTCAGGCGATGGAATGCTAATCCACTGTGCTCCCACCCTCGTCGTTATTGTGTTAATAATGTGATCCCTCAGGCTTTCTTTTCAATCACATTTAACCTCATTTGCCAAATTCACCTTTTACTGACAAGGATGCAGCTCTTTGATGATGTAATGTCTCAAATTAATAATATATTCATCAAATGGAAAACATTCGCACGACTATGGATAGGGTAACTCATTCGATAGGTCTCTGAGAGTCGGCACATGCACGATGGGCAGAAAAGTAAACTACCATCAGAATCTGAGAGCTACGCTCTTCGTTGTCGGCGGCGAGGTGGTCCAGTGGTACGATGATGGCTTATGGATTTTCAAAATTGAAATGCGAGAAGACCCTGGATCAAAACCAGGACGAGCCCTGTCAACTTCAGGTCAAGGAACCGCTTCTGAGCCGGTCGACAATGAAAACGCGGAAATATTTCAAGTTAAAACGTGTGATTTCGCTACATTGAACCCACAGCGTCCAAATCCTGGAGTTTCCCACGAGCAAAGTGAAACTCACCGAACTTCGTAAAGTTATAAAGTTTCTCAGATGCACTCGGCTCTGTTTCTAATTGGACAACCTAAACCTGTGTTTGGTTCCAGCCAATACTTGATCAGTATATCTTCATTTCTCCATGCATGAGCACACCTCCATTGAGATAAGCACACATTCGGCGTCAACTCCACTTCAACGTGAAACATACTCTGCCCTGAATATGCGTGCGCCCTGTTTCTCTTATGGCGAAAAGATGTGAGAAGCTGGCTTTTGAATTAGACCCTTGGCTGCCGAATTCAAACTGTACAGGAAATCAATCCGGGGTGGCCAAGCTGCCTGGTCTGTTTAAAAGGCGTTCACATCCTATATTTCAGGCATGTTAAAGTCTTCTGGCCTCAACATTAGGTTCAGCGTATCGGATCATAAGCACCGCTCCCATTGTCTGCTAATGGTGCTGTTGTTCCCACTAACACCTCCTCTGGTCCATTCTTTGTTACTTTATTGCCCGCTTACCACCCACTTTGCCTTTTCGCATTGTGCCATTTATTATTCAATCACTCCTACACTCTACGGTAGCACAGACATTCCCTTTTGTCCTTCCTCGCTGCCTATTTTTTTCCAGGCGCTTTTTTTGTTGAAAAAATCTGTAAACTTTACATTTTTCTCAAAATATCGGAATGATTATCTGACTGAACGTAAACCCGGGATCTTCATCCACAGAATATGCACGACCTGCTGAGTTTTACAGAATTCTCTGTTTTCTTTCCTTCTGGTTCTGTATCCCTTTTATGGTCATAGTCGGGGTCATTCTCTGTCGCTCAGTAAAATGGTGTGCGATCAGTCCCGGTTCGTTCTGTGTCTGTTTAAAAGGGCTGTGCTCTCTGTCCAGGAATTCAAATTTTAAATTTCAAAAACTGCCTTTGGAGGGTACAGGAATGTTAGTTTGTTTGTGTGTTTGTGAAAGCGATAGAATGCATGCAAACGTGCGTCGCGATCTTACTGTGCATTTCATGTCACGTGAGAAAAAAGGCATGACATGCAACGTGAAGCCACACTGATTTGATTGAACACGCATTCGAGGACTGCCTGACAGGAGATGAATCTTGCATGGGATTTTGCTCTTCCACATCTGAAAGCAGGCAAATGTCATAAGTTAGAAACATAGCGATTTTAGCGAGAGCTCGTGCATGGGCTGTGTGACATGATGACCTCCTTCCCCCTTATTTTCAAATACAAATCAAATCAAGACAAGACAAGACATGACTGACTGACTGACTTTGTTTCTATGTATATGTATATAAATATTTATATATACGTATATTTATATACATTCCCTACTTTTTAACTTTCACTATAAATGTACATTTTCCGTTCTGCCTGCACTGGGCTCTATTACATTTGACCTCTTTCACAGCACACGCAGCTGCTGTCAGATCCAGCAAAAAGGCACTCGCGATTATGAAAGATCACCTTTGTTGCCCAAATCTTCCATCGTGGCTTGTCTTCCACCATGGGCTTACTGAGTTTGGGTATTTACTGACTGCACCACCTGATTTCCAGGGGAATTCATGCAGTCACACAGTCTTCGTTCAATAAAAAATATATAGATTATGAAACAATTATTTATTTATTCAAATCAAATCAAATTCAATTTTTTGCAATAAAATTGTAAAATTAATTATTTTCTTACAATGATAAATATATATATGTTTTACATTGTATTTTTGTCTGGGTTGGTTTACTTCCCTCCCTCCTTCCTGCCTGTCGATTACCTGTGTCTTCAACAACCGTCCAAGCCCCGACTGGTCCTGAGCCCCACGCTCACTCACGCTCAGCACAATTGCTTTCAAGAATGACAGAAATCCCACTTTATTCTTTTAAAAGCGTACTGTGTCAGTCAAGGGTCTTTCTACATCTTTGTAATTGGGATGTGCTTGATGTTCAGGATCTTTCGGTGTCTGCTTAAGCGGGATGGTTGTCAGTTCCGGTTCATAATTTGCCCCTTTATGACGTATTTTCTCATAATCCGGATCATTCTGTATAGTTTTAAAAGGTGTGTGATTTCAGCTGCGATGACCGAATTGTGAAACTGTTGTGTTTCAAGCTACATTGACGTTGCCTGTGCCCGTGCGCATCCATATCGCAACGCATCGATTCATTACTCGAAATATGCTCATGTTTTCCTACATCCATTCCTTGAAATAACCCTTCTCCCAAATTTGCTCTCAATATAAAAAACAACAAATGTGTGCCAATGGCCTAATGGACAAAGCGTCTGACTTCAATTATAACCACGATGTTATCAGAATTTTACAGGTTCGAGTCCTACCGCAGTCAACTACCTCGTAGACTGACATTTTATATTATTTGTTTTGATTCTGCCTCAAAACCAACCATCTCGTACAGTCACTCACCTAAAGTAAAGGAAGGCTGTTTGCTTTTTGAAGCTAATGGCAAATTTTCATCACTATCGATCTGGTTGCACGGGCACAAAAAAGCGGTGAAGTAGACTTTCGTGCACGTTATTTCTGTTTGAATGCAAAAAGTACGGGATGGATGTCTGACGTTGCAGTAAATAGGAGACACGGTGACTGAGTAGTTCAGGCAATGGACTGCTGATCCAGTATGCCCGCAGCTTCGTAGTTATTGTGTGAAACATTTTCCCCTCGTTTTTTTTCGTCACACATTGAACCTCATTGCAAATTCACCTTTTACTGACAAGGATGCAGCTCGTTGGTGAAGTAATGTCTCAAAAAATAATCTATTCATCAAAGGGAAAACATTAGCAGGACTATGGAGAGGCGGACCCATGAGATAGGTCTCTGAGAATCAGCACAGGCACGATGGGCCGAATAGCAAACTAACGTCAGAATCTGAGAGCTACGTCCCTCACTGTCGGCGGCTCGTTGGTCTAGGGTTATGATTCTGGCTTTGGAATTTTAATAATTGAAATGCGAGAGGTCCGTGGTTCAAACCCCGAATAAACCCTGCCATCGTTTAGTCAAAAAACCAGTTCTGAGCCGGTCTACATGTGAGCAAACTGACATGTTTCAAATTAAAACGTGTGATTGCGCTCCGTTGTCCCCACATCGTCTCAAAATCCTGGAGATTGCCAGCAGCAAAGTGAAACTCACCGAACTGAGTAAAGTTCATGTATCTCAGAAGCACTCGGCTCTGTGTCTCATTGGACAACCTAAACCCATGTTTGATTCCGGCCAATACTTGATCAGTATATCTTCCTTTCTGCATGCATGAGCTCACCTCCTTTGGGATCAGCAGACATTCAGCGTCAATCTCCACTTCAACGTGAAACAGACTATGACCTGAATATGAGTGCGTCCTGTTTCTCTAGCGCTGAAAAGATGTGAGAAGCTGGCTTTGGATTTAGTCCCTTGGCTGCCGAATTTAAACCGCACAGGAAATCAAACCGGGGTGGCCAAGCTGCCTGGTCTGATTAAAACGCGTTCACAGCCTCCATTCCAAGCATGTTATAGTGTTCTGGCCTCAACATTCGATTCAACGTATCAGATCATAAGCACCGCTCCCATTGTCTGGTAATGGTTCTGCTGTTCCCACTAACACTTCCTCTGGTCCATCCTTTGTTACTTTATTGTCCGCGAACCACCCACTTTGCCTTTTCGCATTGTGCCATTTATTATTCAATCACTCCTACGCTCCACTGTATCACAGGCATTCCCTTTTGTCCTTCCTCACTCCTATTTATTTCCAGGCGCTATTTTCGTGGAAAAAAATCTGTAAACTTTACATTTTACTTAATATATCGGAATGGTCATCTGACTGAACGTGAGCCCGGTTCTTCATCCACAGAATGTTCACGACCTGCTGAGTTTTACAGAATTCTTTGTTTTTGTTCATTGCGTTTCTGTATCCCTTTTAAGGTGCTGTGCTGGTCTGCCCGGGGTAATTCTCTGTCTCTCCAAAATGGTGTGCTGTCAGTATCAGATCATTATGTATCTGTTTAAAAGAAATGTGCTGTCTGTCCCGGATTTCAAATTTAAAATTTCAAAAACTGCCTTTGGAGGATGCAGGAAATTTAGTTTGTTGGTGTGTTTGTGTTAGCGAGGGAGAACGTGCAAACGTTCTGCGTATATTACTATGCATTTCATGTCATGGGCGAAAAAATGCATTACATGCAACTTGAAGCCACACTGATTTGATTCAACACTGCCTGACAGGAGAAGAATCTGCTGTGGGATTTTGCTATTCCACATCTGAAAGAAGGCAAATTATATAAGGTAGAAACATAGCGATTTTAGCGAGAGCTTGCGGATGGGCTGTGTGACATGATGAGCTCCTTCCGTCTTATTTTCAAATACAAATCAAATCAATACAAGACAAGACATGACTGACTGACTGACTTTATTTATATAAATATATTTATACATATTTATATATGCGTATATTTAAATACATTCCGTACTTTTTAACCTTCACAATAAATGTGCTTTTTCTGTTCTGCCTGCATTGGCTCTATTACATTTCATCTCTTTCACAGCACACGCAGCTGCAGTCTGATCCTGCAGAAAGGCACGCGCGACTTTTAAAGATCGCCTTTGTTGCCCACATCTTCCCTCGTGGCTTGTCTTACACCATGAGCTCACTGTGTTTGGGAATTTACTGACTGCATGCCCTGATTTCGATTGGATGTCATGCAGTCACACAGCCTTTGGTCAATCAAAAATATATCGATTAAGAAACAATTATTTATTTATTTAACTCAAATAAAATACAATTTTTTTGCAATAAAATTGTAAATTTATTTATTTTCTTATTATGATAAATATACATATGTTTTAAATTGTCTTTTTTTCTGGGTTGGTTTTACTTCCCTCCCTCCTTCCTGCCTGTCTATGACCTGTGGCATCAACAACCGTCCCAGCCCCGCGTGGTCCTGAGACCCGCGCTCATTCACGCACAAAACAACTGCCTTCAGGAATGATAGAAATCCCACTTTATTCTTTTGAAAGGGAATTGCTGTTCTTGAAGGCCCATTGTTTTTTATTGTCCTCTCCAGGTCAGTATTTATTGTACTCTCCAGATCTGTATTCATTACCCTCTCCAGGTCAGTATTTATTACCCTCTCCAGGTCAGTATTTATTGTACTGTCCAGGTCAGTATTTATTGTCCTCTCCAGGTCAGTATTTATTGTACTCTCCAGGTCAGTATTTATTGTACTCTCCAGGTCAGTATTTATTGTACACTCCAGGTCAGTATTTATTGTGCTCTCCAGGTCAGTATTTATTGTACTCTCCAGGTCAGTATTTATTGTAATCTCCAGGTCAGTATTTATTGTACTCTTCAGGTCAGTATTTATTGTACTCTCCAGGTCAGTATTTATTGCACTCTCCAGGTCAGCTTTTATTGCACTCTCCAGGGCAGTATTTATTGCACTCTGCAGGTCAGTATTTATTGTACTCTCCAGGCCAGTATTTATTACCCTCTCCAGGTCAGTATTTATTGTACTCTCCAGGTCAGTATTTATTGTGCTCTCCAGGTCAGTATTTATTGTACTCTCCAGGTCAGTACTTATTGCACTCTCCAGGTCAATATCTATTGTACTCTCCAGGTCAGTATTTATTACCCTCTCCAGGTCAGTATTTATTGTACTCTCCAGGTCAGTATTTATTGCGCTCTCCAGGTCAGTATTTATTGTACTCTACAGGTCAGTATTTATTGAACTCTCCAGGTCAGTATTTATTGCACTTCCAGTTCCGTATTTATTGTACTCTCCTGGTCAGTATTTATTGTACTCTCCAGGACAGGATATATTGCCCTCTCCAGGTCAATATTTACTGTACTCCACAGGTCAGTATTTATTGTACTCTCCAGGTCAGTATTTATTGTACTCTCCAGGTCAGTATTTATCGTACTCTCCAGGTCAGTATTTATTGTCCTCTCCATGTCAGTATTTATTGTACTCTCCAGGTCTGTATTTATTACCCTCTCCAAGTCAGTATTTATTACCCTCTCCAGGTCAGTATTTATTGTACTCTCCAGGTCAGTATTTATTGTATTCTCCAGGTCAGTACTTATTGTACTCTCCAGGTCAGTATATATTGCATTCTCAAGGTCAATATCTATTGCTTTTTCCAGATCAGTATTTATTGCCCTCTCCAGGTCACTATTTATTGTACTCTCCAGGTCAGTATTTATTGTATTCTCCAGGTCAGTATTTATTGTAATCTCCAGGTCAGTATTTATTGTACTCTTCAGGTCAGTATTCATTGTACTCTCCAGGTCAGTATTTATTGCAGACTCCAGGTAAGCTTTTATTGCAATCTCCAGGGCAGTATTTATTGCACTCTGCAGGTCAGTATTTAGTGTACTCTCCAGGTCAGTATTTATTACCCTCTCCTGGTCAGTATTTATTGTACTCTCCAGGTCAGTGTTTATTGTGCTGTCCAGGTCAGTATGTATTGTACTCTCCAGGTCAGTATTTATTTCACTATCCAGGTCTGTATTTATTGTACGCTCCAGGTCAGTATTTATTACCCTCTCCATGTCAGTATTTATTGTACTCTCCAGGTCAGTATTTATTGCGCTCTCCAGGACAGTATTTATTGTACTCTCCAAGTCAGTATTCATTGTACTCTCCAGGTCAGTATTTATTGCACTCTCCAGGTCCGTATTTATTGTACTGTCGTGGTCAGTATTTATTGTACTCTCCAGGCCAATATTTATCACCCTCTCCAGGTCAGTATTTATTGTACTCTGCAGGTCAGTATTTATTGTACTCTCCAGATTAATATTTATTGTACTCTCCAGGTCATTATTTATTGTACACTCCAGTTCAGTATTTATTGTACTCTCCAGGTCAGTATTTATTGTCCTCTCCATGTCAGTATTTATTATACTCTCCAGGTCTGTATTTATTACCCTCTCCAGATCAGTATTTATTACCCTCACTTGGTCAGTATTTATTATACTCTCCAGGTCAGTATTTATTGTACTCTCCAGGTCAGTATTTATTGTACTCTCCAGTTCAGTATATATTGCACTCTCAAGGTCAATATTTATTGCTTTTTCCAGATCAGTATTTATTGCCCTCTCCAGGTCAGTATTTATTGTACTCTCCAGGTCAGTATTTATTTTATTCTCCAGGTCAGTATTTATTGTAATCTCCAGGTCAGTATTTATTGCACTCTCCAGGTCAGTATTTATTGTACTCTCCAGGTCAGTATTTATTATACAACCAGGCCAGTATTTATTACCCTCTCCAGGTCAGTATTTATTGTACTCCCCAGGTCAGTATTTATTGTACTCACCAGGCCAGTAATTAGTGTACTCTCCAGGTCAGTATTTACTGTACTCTCCAGGTCAGTATTTATTGTAGTCTCCAGATCAAAATTTATTGTACTCTGCAGGTCAGTATATATTGTGCACTCCAGGTCACAATTTATTGTTCTCTCCAGGTCAGTATTTATTGTACTCTTCAGATCAGTATTGATTGTACACACCAGGTCAGTATTTATTGCCCTCTTCAGGTGAGTATTTATTGTACTCTCCAGGTCAATATTTATTGTGCTCTCCAGGTCATTATTTTTGTACTCTCCAGGTCAGTGTTTATTGCACTCTCCAGGTCAGTATTTATTACCCTCACCAGGTCGTTTTTATGCTACTCTCCAGGTCAGTATTTATTGTATTTATTGTACTCTCCAGGTCAGTATTTATTGCACTCTCCAGGTCAGTATTTATTGTACACTCCAGGTCAGTATTTATTGTACTCTCCAGGTCAGTATTTATTGTCCTCGACAGGTCAGTATTTATTGTACTCTACAGGTCAGTGTTTATTGTACTGTCCAGGTCAGTATTTATTGTCCTCTCCAGGTCAGTATTTATTGTACACACCAGATCAGTGTTTATTGTACTCTCCAGGTCACTATTTATTGCACTCTCCAGGTCCGTCTTTATTGTACTCTCCAGGTCAGTATTTATTGTACTCTCCAGGTCCGTATTTATTGTACTCGACAGGTCAGTGTTTATTATACTCTCCAGGTCAGCATTTATTGTGCTCTCCAGGTCACTATTTATTGTATTCTCCAAGTCAGTATTTATTGTACTCTCCAGGTCAGTATTTATTGTAGTCTCCCGGTCAGTATTTATTGTACTATCCAGGTCAGTATTTATTGCACTCTCCAGGTCAGTCTTTATTGTACTCTCCAGGTAAGTATTTATTGTACTCTCCAGGTCCGTATTTATTGTACTCTCCAGGTCAATATTTATTGCCCTATCGAGGTCAGTATTTATTGTACTCGACAGGTCAGTATTTATTGTACTCTCCAGGTTAGTATTTATTATACTCTCCAGGTCATTATTTATTGTACACTCCAGGTCAGTATTTATTGTACTCTCCAGGTCAGTATTTATTGTACTCTCCAGGTCATTATTTATTGTACTCTCCAGGTCACTATTTATTGTATGCTCCAGGTCAGTGTTTACTGTACTCTCCAGATCAGCATATATTGTACACTCCAGGTCAGTATTTATTACCCTCTCCAGGTCAGTATTTATTGTCTCTCCAGGTCAGTATTTATTGTGGTCTCCTGGTCCGTATTTATTGTACTCTCCAGGTCAGTATTTATTGCCCTATCCAGGTCAGTATTTATTGTACTCGTCAGGGCAGTATTTATTGTACTCTCCAGGTTAGTATTTATTATACTCTCCAGGTCATTATTTATTGTACACTCCAGGTCAGTATTTATTGTACTCTCCAGGCACTTCCCCGCCCGCTTCCCATTACCCTTTATTCCCTTATCGGTTAAGAAACTGTCTATCTCTGTCTTATATTTATTCAATGTCCCAGCTTCAACAGCTCTCTGAGGCAGCGAATTCCAGATTTACAAGCCTTTGAGAGAAAAAATTCCTCCTCATCTCAGATTTAAATGGGCGGCCCCTTATTCTAAATTTATGCCCTCTCGTTCTAGTCTCCCCCATCAGTGGAAACATCCTCTCTGCATCCACCTTGTCAAGCCCCTCATAAGCTTATACGTTTCGATAAGATCACCTCTCATTCTTCTGAATTCCAATGAGTAGAGGCCCAAACGCGTCAACCTTTCCTCATAAGTCAAGCCCCAGATCTCTGGAATCAACCTAATGAATCTTCTCTGAATTGCCTCCAAAGCAAGTATATCCTTTCATAAATATGCAAACCAAAACTGCACGCAGTATTCCAGGTGTGGCCTCACCAAAACCCTGTACAGTTGGAACAAGACTTCCCTGCTTTTATACTCCATCTCCTTTGCAATAAAGGCCAAGATTCCATTGGCCTTCCTGATCATTGCTGTACCTGCATACTAACCTTTTGTGTTTCATGCACAAGTACCCCCAGGTACCGCTGTACCGGAAAACTTTGCAATCTTTCTGCCTTTAAATCATAACTGTCCCTTTTTAATTTTTTTCTGCCGAAGTGCATGACCTCACACTTCCCAACATTATACTCCATCTACCGAAATGTTTGCCCACTCGCTTAGCCTGTCTATGGCCTTTTGCAGATTTTGTGTGTCCTCCTCACACATTGCTTTTCCTCCCATCTGTTATGGTCAGCAAACTTGGCTACGTTACACTCGGTCCCTTCCGCTAAATCGTTCATATAGATTGTAAATAGTTGGGGTCCCGGTACTGATCCCTGCTGCACAACACTAATTCCTGATTGCCAAACCGAGAATGAACCATTTATCCCGACTCTCTGTTTTCTCTTGGTTAGCTAATTCTCTATCATAGAAACATTGAAAATAGGTGCAGGAGTAGGCCATTCGGCCCTTCGAGCCTGCACCTCCACTCAATTAGATCATGGCTCATCATTCCTGCAGCACCTCTTTCCTGCTTTCTCTCCATATCCCGTGATCCCCTTTACCGTAACAGCCATATCAAAGTCCCTCTTGAAGATATCCAATGAACTGGCATCAACAACTCTGTGCGGCAGGGAATTCCACAGGTCAACAACTCTCTGAGTGAAGACGTTTCTCCTCATCTCAGTCCTAAATGGCCTATCCCTTATCCTAAGACGATGTCCCCTGGTTCTGGACTTCCCCAACATCGAGAATATTCTTCCCGCATCTAGCCTGCCCAGTCCAGTCAGGATCTTGTATGTTTCTATGAGATCCCCTCTCATCCGTCTAAACACCAGTGAATAAATGCCCAGTTGACCCAGTCTCTCCTCATATGACAGCCCAGCCATCCCTGGAATCAGTGTGGTGAACTATCGCTGCAATCCATCTGTAACATGAACGTCCTTCCTCAGACTAGGATACCAAAACTGAACACAATATTCCAGGTGAGGCTTCACTATGGCCCTGTACAACTGCAGTAAGACCTCCCTGCTCCGATATCCAAATCCCCTAGCTATGAAGGCCAACATACCATTTGCCTACTTCACCGCCTGCTGTAAAATGGATGTGCGGAGTTCAAACACAGTCCTTGCTTCTTTAATAACGGACTCCAACATTTACTCAACCACAGATGCTAGGCTAAATGGTCTATAGTTTCCCTGCTTATTGTCTGCCTCTTTTTTTAAATAGGGGCGTTTACACTCACAGTGACACTAACCCCTCACACTCCTCTATCTGGGGGGGTCCCTCTAACCCTTCACACACATGGATCTGGGGGGGGCGGGACGTCCATCTAACCACTCACATTCCTGTATTTGCGGAGGAATCTCTAAATCCTCTCTCACACTCCTGTATCTGGGAAGGTCCCTCTAATCCCTTCTCTCACAGTTATGTCTCTGGGGAGGTGCTCCTAACCCCTCTCGCATCACTCCTCTAATTGACGATGTCCCTCTAACCCATTCCACATTAATCCTGTATTTCGGAATTTCCTACCTCCTTTCCCCCACTCCGAGTCTGGGGAGGTCCCTGAAACCCCTCTCTCCCAATCCAGTATTTGGGGAGTTTCATCAAACTCCTTCCTCACTCTCCTGTATCTGGGGACGTCCCTCTAACCCCTCTCTCACAGTCCTGTATATGGGGAGCTCCCTCTAACACATCTCTCACACTCCTGTATCTGGGGAGGTCCCTCTAACCCCTCTCTCACAGTCCTGTACCTGGGAAGGTCCCTCTGACCCCTCTCTCACACTCCTGTATCTGGGGAGGTCCCGCTAACCCCTCTCTCACATTCCTGTATCTGGGGACGTCGCTTTTAAATCAATGAGCTAATGCCCATTTTACTGTACACAGCAAGAATCCTTGCATGGACCTGTGTCACGTTGAGGTCAGTGATTTGCTTGAGGGAGGAGACAATGAGGAAGGAGCTGTGATTCCACAAAATCTATTGTGAATACCTCTCTTGCTATTTCCTTGGTATTTTTGACAGTAAGGGGTGAACAATTGACTGGGTGTGTTTCGAAGATGTACGTGACACTGTCGTTTCACAGGGGTATAATCAGCTGTGATATTCATTCCAGTTTACTGCAACTATCCTTATTTCAACCTGAAATATTTGCTCAGGTTTTGTGAAAGGGCAGGTTAAAAAATGGTTGTAAAACTGACCTCGTCTCTGAGATTGAGACAAAGACAAAAGCTCCCAGTTATAAACTGATATCAACACAGTCTGACTCTGCACGCAATTCCGAGGTCACTTTTCTCGCGAGCTCGCTCCAATCTCTCGCTCATACTCCTGTGTCTGGGGCGGTCCTTTTCACCTTCTCTCTCACCTCAGTATTTAGAGAGGTTCCTTTAACCCATCTCTCACACTCCTGTATCTGGGGAGCTCCACTAACCCCTCTCTCACACTCCTGTATCAGGGGAGGTCCCTCGAACCCCGCTCTCACACTCCTGTATCTGGGGAGGTCCGTCTATCCCCTCACTCAAACTCCTGTATCTGGGGAGGTCCCTCTAAACCCTCACACTCCTGTATTTGGGCAGGTCCCTCTAACCCCTCTCTCACACTCCTGTATCTGGGGAGTTCCGTCGAACTCCTCTCTCACACTCCTGTATCTGGGGAGGTCCCTCTAACCCCTCTGTCACAATCCTGTATCTGGGGAGGTCGCTCTAACCCCTCTCTCACACTCCTGTATCATGGGAGGTCCCTCTAAACCCTCTCTCACACTCCTGTATCTGAGGAAGTCCCTCTAAACCCTCTCTCACACTCCTGTATCTGGGGGAGGTCCCCCTAACCCCTCACACTCCTGTATCTGGGAAGGTCCCTCTAACCCCTCTCTCACACTCCTGTATCTGGGCAGGTCCCTCTGAACCCTCCCTCACACTCCTGTATCTGGGAAATCTCTCTAACCCCTCTCTCACACTCCTGTATCTGGGGGAGGTCCCTCTAACCCCTCACACTGCTGTATCATGGAAGGTCCCTCTAACCCCTCTCTCACACTCCTGTATCTGGGGAGGTCCATTTTACCCCTCTCTCACACTCCTGTATCTGGGTAGGTCCCTCTAACCCCTCACATTCCTGTATCTGGGGAGCTCCCTCTAACACGGCTCTCACACTCCTGTATCTGCGGAGGTCCCTCTAATCCCTCCTGCACACTCCTGTATCTGGGGAGGTCCCTCTAAACCCTTCTCTCACAGTCCTGTATCTGGGGAGGTCCCTCTAACCCCTCTCTCACACTCCTGTATCTGTGGACGTCCCTTTTAATCAGTTTGCTAGTGCACATTTTACTGTACACAGCAAGAGTCCTTGCATGGACCTGTGTCTGGTTGAGGTCAGTGATTTGCTTGAGGGAGGAGAGAATGAGGAAGGAGCTGTGATTCGATAATATCTACTGTGAATACCTCTCCTGCATTTCCCTGGTGTTGTTGACAGTAAGGGGTGAACAATTGACTGGGTGTGTTTGGAAGATGTACGTGACTCTGTCGTTTCTCAGGTGTATAATCAGGTGTGATATTCATTCCAGTTTACTGCAGCTATCCTTATTTCAACCTGAAATATATGTTTAGGTTTCGTGAAATGGCAGGTTAAAAAATGGTTGTAAAACTGACCTCGCCTGTGAGCTGTCAGCGTCAGACAACAGCTCCCAGTTATATTCTGGTGTCAACACAGTCTGACTCCGGACGCAATTCCTAGGTTATGTTTCTGTGGAGCTCTCTCTAACCTCTTACTCACACTTCTGTATCTGGGAGCTGCCTCTAACCTCCCAAACTCCTGTATCTGAGCAGGTTCCTCTAACCCCTCGCACACACTCCTGTAATGCAGGAGGTCCCTCTAACCCATCTCCCACACTCCTGTACCCGGGGAGGTCCCTCTAACCCCTCTCTCATACTTCTTTGTCTGGGGAGTTCGTTCTAAACCCTCAACCTCCTGTCTCTCGGGAGGTCCTCTAACCCAAAAGAAGAGGAAATAGGAATTGTCGTAGGCCATCCGGTCCCTCGAGCCTGCTCTGCCATTCAATATAATTTCATGGATGATCTGATCATGGACTCAGCTCCACTTCCCCACCCACTCCCCATCACCCCTTATCCTCATCGTTTAAGAAACTGCCTATTTCTGTCTTAAATTTATTCAATGTCCCAGCTTCCTGAGGCAGCGAATTTCATAGATTTACATCCCTGAGAGAAGAAATTTCTCCCCATGTCACTTATTCTAAGATCACGAACTCTAGTTCTAGTCTCCCCCGTCAGTGGAGTCATCCTCTCTGCATCCACCTTGACATGCTCCCTCTTAATCTTATACGTTTCGATAAGGTCCCCTCTTATTCATTCTTCTGTATTCCAATGAGTAGAAGTCCAACCTACTCAACCTTTCTCATAAAGCAACCGCCTCATCCCCGGAATCAACCTAGTGAATCTTATCTGAACTGCCTCCAAAGCAAGTATATCCTTTCGTAAATATGGAAACCAAAACTGCACGCAGTGTTCCAATTTTGGCCTCAACAATACCCTGTATAGCTGTTGTAAGACTTCCCTGCTTTTATACTCCATCCTCTTTGCAATATAGGCCAAGATTCCATTGGCCTTCCTGATCACTTGCTGTATATGTGTACTATCGTTTTGTGTTTCATGCACAAGTACCCCCAGGAAATCTTTCTCCATTTAAATAATAATTTTTTCTACCAAAGTGCATGACCTCACAGTTTCCAACAATATATTCCATCTGCCAATTCTTTTCCCACTCACTTCGCCAGTTTATGTCCATTTGCAGATTTGGTGTGTCCTCCTCACACATTGCTTTTCCTCCCATCTTTATATCATCAACAAACTTGGCAAGGTTACACGTTCTTCCAAGTCGTTAATATAGTTGTAAATAGTTGGATTCGCAGCACTGATCCCTGCGGCACCCCACTAGTTACCAACCATAGAATGAAGCATTTATCCCGACTCTCTGTTTTCTGTTAGTTAGCCAATCCTCTATCCGGGCTAATTAACCCCAACCCCATGAACTTTTATCTTGGGCAGTAACCTTTTTATGTGGTATCTTATCAAATGCATTCTGGAAGTTCAAATACAGCACGTCCACTGGTTCCCCTTTATCAACCCTGTTCGTGATATCGTCAAAAAATATCCAGCAAATTTGTCAAACGTGACCTCCCCTTTGTAAATCCATGCTGACTCTGCCTGACCGAATTTTGCTTTTCCAAATGTCCTGCTACTGCTTCTTTAATAACGGACTCCAACATTTTCCCAACCACAGATACTAGGCTAACTGGTCTATAGTTTCCGTGCTTATTGTCTGCCTCTTTTTTAAAATAGGGGCGTTTACACTCACAGTGACACTGACCCCTCACACTCCTCTATCTGGGGGGGGTCACTCTAACCCCTCTCTCACACTCCTGTATCTGAGAAGCTCCCTTTAAATCCTCTCTCTCACTCCTGAATTTGGGGAGGTCCCTCACACTCTTCTCTCATCTCCTATATCTGGGGGTGTCCCTCCAAACCCTCTCTCACATTCCTGTATCTGGGGAGGTCGCTCTAATCCCTCTCTCATACTCCTGTATCTGGGGAGGTCCCTCTAACCCTTCTCTCACACTCCTATATCTGGTGAGCTCTCTCTAACCCCTTTCTCTCACTCCTGTATCTGCGGAGATACTTCTAACCCTTCTCTGTCACTCCAGTATCTAGGGAGGCTCCTATAACCCCTCTCTCACACTTATGTCTCTGAGCAGGTGATCCTAAGCCCTCTCACATCA
Organism: Pristiophorus japonicus; assembly: GCF_044704955.1. Classification (NCBI taxonomy): domain Eukaryota; kingdom Metazoa; phylum Chordata; class Chondrichthyes; family Pristiophoridae; genus Pristiophorus; species Pristiophorus japonicus. The sequence continues at coordinate 1,201,904 of NW_027250756.1, forward strand.
CTCCTCTAATTGAGGATGTCGCTCTAACCCCTCCCACATTAATCCTGTATTTCGCAATTTCCTAACTCCTTTCTCCCACTCCGAGTCTGGGGAGGTCTCTTAAAACCATCTCTCCCAATCCAGTATTTGGGGGGTTTCATGTAACTCCTTTCGCACACTCCTGTATCTGGGGAGCTCCATCTAACATCTCTCTCCCACATTCCTGTGTCTGGGGAGATCCCGCTAACACCTCTCTCACACACCTGTATCTGGGGAGGTCCCTCGAACCCCTCTCTCTCACTCCTGTAACTGGGGAGGTCCCTCGAACCCCTCCTGCACACTCGTGTATCTGGGGAGGTCCCTCTAACCCCTTTCTCACACTCCTGTATCTGGGAAGCTCTTTCTAACCCCTCTCTCACACTCCTATAACTGGGGAGGCCCCTCTAACCCCTACTGCACACTCGTGTATCTGGGGAGGTCCCTCTAAACCCTCTCTTACACTCCTGTATCTGGGGAGCTCCCTCTAACCAATCTCTCACACTCCTGTATCTGCGGAGATCCCTCTAACACTTCCTGCCCACTCCTGTATCTGGGGAGGTCCCTCTAAACCCTACTCTCACATTTCTGTATCTGTGGAGGAACCTCTAACCCCTCTCTCACACTCCTGTATCTGTGAACGTCCCTTTTAATCAATGAGCTAGTGCCCATTTTACTGTACACAGCAAGAGGCCTTGCATGAACCTGTGTCAGGTTGAGGTCAGTAATTAGCTTGAGGGAGGAGAGAAAGAGGAAGGAGCTGTGATTCCATAATATCTGTTGTGAATACCTCTCTTCCGATTTCCCTGGTATTGTTGACAGTAAGGGGTGAGCTATTGACTCGGTGTGTTTGGAAGATATACGTGACTGTCGTTTATCAGGAGCATAATCAGCTGTGATATTCATTCCAGTTTACTGCAGCTATCCTGATAGCAGTCTGAAATATTTGTTCAGGTTTTGTGAAATGGCAGTTTAAAAAATGGTTGTTAAACTGACCTCGCCTGTGAGTTGTCAGACCAAGTCAACAGCTCCCAGTTATATACTGGTGTCAACACAGTCTGACTCCGGACACAATTCCTATGTCAGGTTTCTGGGGAGATCCAGCTAATCCCTCGCTCACACTCCTGTAACGCAGGAGTTCCCTCTAACCCCTCTCCCACACTCCTGTATCGAGGGAGCTCCCTCTGACCCCTCTCCTACACTCCTGTACCCGGGGAGGTCCCTCGAACCCCTCTCTCATACTTCTGTTTCTGGGGAGTTCGTTCCAAACCCTCACACTCCTGTATCTGGGGAGGTCCCTCCATCCCAGAAGAAGAGGAAATAGGAACGGGCGTAGGCCATACGGCCCCTCGAGCCTGCTCTGCCATTCAATATAATTTCGTGGCTGATCTGATCATGGACTCAGCTCCACTTCCCCACCCACTCCCCATAACCCCTTATCCTCATCGTTTAAGAAACTGCCTATTTCTGTCTTAAATTTATTCAATGTCCCAGCTTCCTGAGGCAGCGAATTTCATAGATTGACATCCCTGAGAGAAGAAATTTCTCCTCATCTCCCTTATTCTAAGATCACGAACTCTAGTTCTAGTCTCCCCCTGTCAGTGGAAACATCCTCTCTGCATCCACCTTGACATGCTCCCTCTTAATCTTATACGTTTCGATAAGGTCCCCTCTTATTCATTCTTCTGAATTCCAATGGGTAGAAGTCCAACCTACTCAACCTTTCCGCATAAAGCAACCACGTCATCCCCGCAATCAACCTAGTGAACCTTATCTGAACTGCCTCCAAAGCAAGTATATCCTTTCGTAAATATGGAAACCAAAACTGCACACAGTATTCCAGGTGTGGCCTCACCAATACCCTTGATAGCTGTTGTAAGACTTCCCTGCTTTTATACTCCATCCTCTTTGCAATATAGGCCAAGATTCCATTGGCCTTTCTGATCACTTGCTGTATATATGTACTATCGTTTTGTGTTTCATGCACAAGTACCCCCAGGCAATCTTTCTCCATTTATAAATAATTTTTTCTATCAACGTGCATGACCTCACAGTTTCCAACATTATATTCCATCTGCCAATATTTTTCCCACTCACTTCGCCAGTTTATGTCCATTTGCAGATTTGGTGTGTCCTCCTCACACATTGCTTTTCCTCCCATCTTTATATCATAAACAAACTTGGCAAGGTTACACGTTCTTCCAAGTCGTTAATATAGATTGTAAATAGTTGGGTTCCCAGCACTGATCCCTGCGGCACCCCACTTGGTACCAACCAGAGAATGAAGCATTTATCCCGCCTCTCTGTTTTCTGTTTGTTAGCCAATCCTCTATCAGGGCTAATTAACCCCAAAACCATGAACATTTATCTTGGTCATTAACCTTTTTATGTGGTACCTTATCAAATGAATTCTGGAAGTTCAAATACAGCACATCCACTAGTTCCCCTTTATCAACCCTGTTCGTGACATCCTCAAAAAATTTCCTGCAAATTTGTCAAACATGACTTCCCCTTTGTAAATCCATGCTGACTCTGCCTGACCGAATTTTGCTTCTTTAATAACGGACTCCAACATTTTACCAACCACAGATGCTAGGCTAACTGGTCTATAGTTTCCCTGCTTTTTGTCTGCCTCTTCTTTTAAATAGGGGCGTTTTCACTCACAGTGACACTGACCCCTCACACTCCACTATCGGGGGTAGCGTCACACTAACCCCTAACACCTGGATCTGGGGGGGGGGGCGGGGCGTCCATCTAACCACTCACATTCCTGTATTTGGGGAGGAACGTCTAAGCCTTCTCTCACACTCCTGTATTTTCGGACGTCCCTCTAACCACTCTCGCACCCTCCTGTATCTGGGGAGGATCCTCTAAACCTCTCACTCACAATCCTGTATCTGGGGACGTCCCGCTAACCCCTCTCTCACACTCCTGTATCTGGGGATGTACCTCCAACCCCTCTCTCACACTCCTGTATCTGGCAAGCTCCCTTTAAAGCTTCTCTCTCACTCCTGTATCTGGTGAGGGCCCTCTAACCCCTCCTGCACACTCCTGTATCTGGGGAGCTCCCTCTAACCCCCCCTCTCACACTCCGATATCCGGGGAGGTCTCTCTGACCCCTCTCTCAAACTCCAACATCTGGGAAATCCCTCGAAACCCTCTCTCACACTCTTGTATCTGGGGATTTCCCTCTAACCCCTCTCTCACACTCTTGTATCTGGGGATTTCCCTCTAACCCCTCTCTCACACACTTCTGTATCTGGGTAGGTATCTTTAAGTCCTCTCCCACACTCCTATATCTCGGAAGTCCCTCTAACCCCTCTCTCACACATTCCTCTACCTGGGGAGGTCCCTCTAACGCCTCTCTCACACTCCTATATCTGGGCGCTCCCTCTAACCCCTCTCTCAGACTCCTCTATCTGGGGCGGTCCCTCTAAGCCCTCTCTCACACTCCAGTATCTGGGGATTTCCCTCTAACCCCTCTCTCACACTCCTATATCTGGGCGCTCCCTCTAACCCCTCTCTCAGACTCCTTTATCTGGGGAGGTCCCATTAAAGCCTCTCTCACACTCCTGTACCGCGGGAGTTCCATCTAACCCGCAACCCTCTCTCTTCTGTATCTGGGGAGGTCCCACTAAGCCCTCTCTCACAATCCTGTATCTGGGGAGTTCTCTCTAACCCATCTCTCACACTCCTGTATTTGGTGAGCTCCCTCTAACCTCTCTCTCACACTCCTATATCTTGGGAGGTCCCTCTAATCACCCTCTCACACTCCTGTATCTGTGGAGGACACTCTAACCCCTCGCTCACACACCTGTATCTGGGGAGGTCCCTCTAACCCCTCTCTCACACTCCTGTATCTGGGGAGGTCCCTCTAACTCCTCTGTCACACTCCTGTATCTGGGGAGGCCCCTCAAACTCCTCACACTCCTGTATCTGGGGAGCTCCCTCTCATCCCTCTCTCACACTACTGTATCTGGGGAGGTCCCTCTAACCCCTGTCTCACACTCCTGTATCTGGGGAGGTCCCTCTAACCCCTCTCTCACACTCCTGAATCTGGGTAGGTCCCTCGAAACCCTCTCCCACACACCTGTATCTGGGGAGCTCCCTCTAACACGGCTCTCACACTTCTGTATCTGCGGAGATCCCACTAACCCCTCCTGCACACTCCTGTGTCTGGGGAGGACCCTCCAAACCCTTCTCTCACAGTCGTGTATCTGGGGAGGTCCCTCTAACCCCTCTATCACATTCCTGTATTTGGCGAGTTCCCTCTAACCCCCGCTCTCACACTCCAATATCGGGGGAGTTCTCTCTGATCCTTGTCTCACACTCCTATATCTGGGGTACTCCCTCTAACCCCTCTCTCACACTCCTATATCTGGGCCCTCCCTCTAACTGCTCCCTCACACTTCTGTATCTGGGGAGGTCCCTCTAACCCCTCTCTCACACTCCTGTATCTGGGGAGTTCCCTCTAACCCCTCTCTCACACTCCTGTATCTGGGGAGGTCCCTCCAACTCCTCTCTCGCACTTGTATATCTGGGAAGTTCCCTCTAACCCCTCTCTCTCACACTGCTGTATCTGGTGAGGTCCCTCTAACCCCTCTCTCACACTCCTGTATTTGACGAGTTCCCTCTAACCCCCCCTCTCACACTCCGATATCGGGGGAGGTCTCTCTGATCCCTCTCTCACACTCCTGTATCTGGGGAACTCCCTCTAACCCCTCTTTCACACTCCTATATCAGGGCGCTCCCTCTAACCCTTCTCTCACACTCCTGTATCTGGGGACGTCCCTCTAACCCATTTTCACACTCCTATATCTTGGGAGGTCCCTCTAATCCCTCTCTCACACACTCCTGTATCTGGAGAGTTCCCTCTAACCCCTCACTCACACTTCTATATCTGGGCGCTCCGTCTAACCCCTCTCTCACACTCCTGTATCTGGGGAGGTCCCTCTAACCTCCATCTCACACTCCTGTATCTGGAGAGGTCCCTCGAACCCATCTCTCACACTCATATATCTGGGCGCTCCCTCTAACCCCACTCTCACATTCATGTATCTGGGGAGGTCCATCTAACCCCTCTCTCACACTCCTGTATCTGGGGAGGTCCCTTTAACCCTTCCCTCACACTCGTGTATCTGGGGATGTCCCTCTAGACCCTCTCTCACGCTCCTGTATGTGGGGAGGTCCCTCTAACCCCTCTCTCACACTCCTGTTACTGGGGATGTCCCTCTAACCACTTTCTAACACTCCTGTATCTGGGGAGTTCCCTCTAACCCCCCTCCCACACTCCTGTATCTGGGGAGCTCCTTCTAACCCCTCTCTCACGCCTCTCTATCTGGGGAAGTCCCTCTAACCGCTCTCTCACACTCCTGTATATGGGGGGTTCGCTCTAAGACCTCTCTCACACTCCTGTATCTGGGGAGTTCCCTCTAACCCCTCTCTCACAATCCTGTATCTGGGGAAGTCCCTCTGACCCCTCTCTCACACTCCTGTATCTGGGGAGTTCCCTCTAACCCCTCTCTCACACTCCTGTATCTGGGGAGGTCACTAACCTCTCTCTCACACTACTGTATCTGAGGAAGTCCCTCTAACCCCACTCTCACACTCCTGTATCTGGAGAGGTCCCTCAAACCCCCCCACTCTTACTCAGATATCTGAGGAGGTCACTCTGACCCCTCTCTCACACTCCTATATCTGGGAAAGTCTTTCTAACGCCTCTCTCACACATTCCACGATGTGTGGAGGTCCCTCTCATACCTCTCTCACACTCCTATATCTGGGCGCTCAGTCTAACCCCTCTCTCAGACTCCTGTATCTGGGGATGTCCCTCTAACGCCTCTCTCACACGCCTGTACCTCGTAAGGTCCATCTAACCCTCCACCTCTCTCACACTCCTGTATCTGGGTAGGTCCCACTAACCCCTCTCTCACACTCCTGTATCTGGGTGCTCCCTCTAACCCCTCTCTCACACTCCTTTATCTGGGGAGTTCCTGCGAACCCCTCTCTCACACTCCTGTACCTCGGGAGGTCCATCTAATCCCCCACCCCTCCCACACTCCTGTATCTGGGGAGGTCCCACTAACCCCTCTCTCACACTCCTATATCTTGGGACGTCCCTCTAACCCCCCTCTCACACTCCTGTATCTGGGGATGTCCATCTGCCCCTCTCAATCCTGTATCTGGGGAGGTCCCTCTAATCCCTTTCTCACACTCCTCTATCTGGGGAGGTCCCTCTAACCCCTCTCCCACACTCCTGTGTCTGGGGAGCACACTCTAACACGGCTCTCAAACATCTGTGTCTGCGGAGGTCCCTCTAACCCCTCCTGCACACTCCTGTATCTGGGGAGGTCCCTCCATCCCAGAAGAAGAGGAAATTGGAACGGGCGTAGGCCATACGGCCCCTCGAGCCTGCTCTGCCATTCAATATAATTTCGTGGCTGATCTGATCATGGACTCAGCTCCACTTCCCCACCCACTCCCCATAACCCCTTATGCTCATCGTTTAAGAAACTGCCTATTTCTGTCTTAAATTTATTCAATGTCCCAGCTTCCTGAGGCAGCGAATTTCATAGATTGACATCCCTGAGAGAAGAAATTTCTCCTCATCTCCCTTATTCTAAGATCACGAACTCTAGTTCTAGTCTCCCCCTGTCAGTGGAAACATCCTCTCTGCATCCACCTTGACATGCTCCCTCTTAATCTTATACGTTTCGATAAGGTCCCCTCTTATTCATTCTTCTGAATTCCAATGGGTAGAAGTCCAACCTACTCAACCTTTCCGCATAAAGCAACCACGTCATCCCCGCAATCAACCTAGTGAACCTTATCTGAACTGCCTCCAAAGCAAGTATATCCTTTCGTAAATATGGAAACCAAAACTGCACACAGTATTCCAGGTGTGGCCTCACCAATACCCTTTATAGCTGTTGTAAGACTTCCCTGCTTTTATACTCCATCCTCTTTGCAATATAGGCCAAGATTCCATTGGCCTTTCTGATCACTTGCTGTATATATGTACTATTGTTTTGTGTTTCATGCACAAGTACCCCCAGGCAATCTTTCTCCATTTATAAATAATTTTTTCTATCAACGTGCATGACCTCACAGTTTCCAACATTATATTCCATCTGCCAATATTTTTCCCACTCACTTCGCCAGTTTATGTCCATTTGCAGATTTGGTGTGTCCTCCTCACACATTGCTTTTCCTCCCATCTTTATATCATAAACAAACTTGGCAAGGTTACACGTTCTTCCAAGTCGTTAATATAGATTGTAAATAGTTGGGTTCCCAGCACTGATCCCTGCGGCACCCCACTAGGTACCAACCAGAGAATGAAGCATTTATCCCGCCTCTCTGTTTTCTGTTTGTTAGCCAATCCTCTATCAGGGCTAATTAACCCCAAAACCATGAACATTTATCTTGGTCATTAACCTTTTTATGTGGTACCTTATCAAATGCATTCTGGAAGTTCAAATACAGCACATCCACTAGTTCCCCTTTATCAACCCTGTTCGTGACATCCTCAAAAAATTTCCTGCAAATTTGTCAAACATGACTTCCCCTTTGTAAATCCATGCTGACTCTGCCTGACCGAATTTTGCTTCTTTAATAACGGACTCCAACATTTTACCAACCACAGATGCTAGGCTAACTGGTCTATAGTTTCCCTGCTTTTTGTCTGCCTCTTCTTTTAAATAGGGGCGTTTTCACTCACAGTGACACTGACCCCTCACACTCCACTATCGGGGGTAGCGTCACACTAACCCCTAACACCTGGATCTGGGGGGGGGGGCGGGGCGTCCATCTAACCACTCACATTCCTGTATTTGGGGAGGAACGTCTAAGCCTTCTCTCACACTCCTGTATTTTCGGACGTCCCTCTAACCACTCTCGCACCCTCCTGTATCTGGGGAGGATCCTCTAAACCTCTCACTCACAATCCTGTATCTGGGGACGTCCCGCTAACCCCTCTCTCACACTCCTGTATCTGGGGATGTACCTCCAACCCCTCTCTCACACTCCTGTATCTGGCAAGCTCCCTTTAAAGCTTCTCTCTCACTCCTGTATCTGGTGAGGTCCCTCTAACCCCTCCTGCACACTCCTGTATCTGGGGAGCTCCCTCCAACTCCTCTCTCGCACTTGAATATCTGGGAAGTTCCCTCTAACCCCTCTCTCTCACACTGCTGTATCTGGTGAGGTCCCTCTAACCCCTCTCTCACACTCCTGTATTTGACGAGTTCCCTCTAACCCCCCCTCTCACACTCCGATATCGGGGGAGGTCTCTCTGATCCCTCTCTCACACTCCTGTATCTGGGGAACTCCCTCTAACCCCTCTTTCACACTCCTATATCAGGGCGCTCCCTCTAACCCTTCTCTCACACTCCTGTATCTGGGGACGTCCCTCTAACCCATTTTCACACTCCTATATCTTGGCCGGTCCCTCTAATCCCTCTCTCACACACTCCTGTATCTGGAGAGTTCCCTCTAACCCCTCACTCACACTTCTATATCTGGGCGCTCCGTCTAACCCCTCTCTCACACTCCTGTATCTGGGGAGGTCCCTCTAACCTCCATCTCACACTCCTGTATCTGGAGAGGTCCCTCGAACCCATCTCTCACACTCATATATCTGGGCGCTCCCTCTAACCCCACTCTCACATTCATGTATCTGGGGAGGTCCATCTAACCCCTCTCTCACACTCCTGTATCTGGGGAGGTCCCTTTAACCCTTCCCTCACACTCGTGTATCTGGGGATGTCCCTCTAGACCCTCTCTCACGCTCCTGTATGTGGGGAGGTCCCTCTAACCCCTCTCTCACACTCCTGTTACTGGGGATGTCCCTCTAACCACTTTCTAACACTCCTGTATCTGGGGAGTTCCCTCTAACCCCCCTCCCACACTCCTGTATCTGGGGAGCTCCTTCTAACCCCTCTCTCACGCCTCTCTATCTGGGGAAGTCCCTCTAAACGCTCTCTCACACTCCTGTATATGGGGGGTTCGCTCTAAGACCTCTCTCACACTCCTGTATCTGGGGAGTTCCCTCTAACCCCTCTCTCACAATCCTGTATCTGGGGAAGTCCCTCTGACCCCTCTCTCACACTCCTGTATCTGGGGAGGTCCCTCTAACCTCCATCTCACACTCCTGTATCTGGAGAGGTCCCTCGAACCCATCTCCCACACTCATATATCTGGGCGCTCCCTCTAACCCCACTCTCACATTCATGTATCTGGGGAGGTCCATCTAACCCCTCTCTCACACTCCTGTATCTGGGGAGGTCCCTTTAACCCTTCCCTCACACTCGTGTATCTGGGGATGTCCCTCTAGACCCTCTCTCACGCTCCTGTATGTGGGGAGATACCTCTAACCCCTCTCTCACACTCCTGTTACTGGGGATGTCCCTCTAACCACTTTCTAACACTCCTGTATCTGGGGAGTTCCCTCTAACCCCCCTCCCACACTCCTGTATCTGGGGAGCTCCTTCTAACCCCTCTCTCACGCCTCTCTATCTGGGGAAGTCCCTCTAACCGCTCTCTCACACTCCTGTATATGGGGGGTTCGCTCTAAGACCTCTCTCACACTCCTGTATCTGGGGAGTTCCCTCTAACCCCTCTCTCACAATCCTGTATCTGGGGAAGTCCCTCTGACCCCTCTCTCACACTCCTGTATCTGGGGAATTCCCTCTAACCCCTCTCTCACACTCCTGTATCTGGGGAGGTCACTAACCTCTCTCTCACACTACTGTATCTGAGGAAGTCCCTCTAACCCCACTCTCACACTCCTGTATCTGGAGAGGTCCCTCAAACCCCCCCACTCTCACTCAGATATCTGAGGAGGTCTCTCTGACCCCTCTCTCACACTCCTATATCTGGGAAAGTCTTTCTAACGCCTCTCTCACACATTCCACGATGTGTGGAGGTCCCTCCAATACCTCTCTCACACTCCTATATCTGGGCGCTCAGTCTAACCCCTCTCTCAGACTCCTGTATCTGGGGATGTCCCTCTAACGCCTCTCTCACACGCCTGTACCTCGTAAGGTCCATCTAACCCTCCAACTCTCTCACACTCCTGTATCTGGGTAGGTCCCACTAACCCCTCTCTCACACTCCTGTATCTGGGTGCTCCCTCTAACCCCTCTCTCACACTCCTTTATCTGGGGAGTTCCTGCGAACCCCTCTCTCACACTCCTGTACCTCGGGATGTCCATCTAATCCCCCAATCCTCCCACACTCCTGTATCTGGGGAGGTCCCACTAACCGCTCTCTCACACTCCTATATCTTGGGACGTCCCTCTAACCCCCCTCTCACACTCCTGTATCTGGGGATGTCCATCTGCCCCTCTCAATCCTGTATCTGGGGAGGTCCCTCTAATCCCTTTCTCACACTCCTCTATCTGGGGAGGTCCCTCTAACCCCTCTCCCACACTCCTGTGTCTGGGGAGCACACTCTAACACGGCTCTCAAACATCTGTGTCTGCGGAGGTCCCTCTAACCCCTCCTGCACACTCCTGTATCTGGGGAGGTCCCTCTAAACCCTTCTCTTACCGTCCTGTATCGAGGGAAGTCCCTCTAACCCCTCTCTCACACTCCTGTATCTGTGGACGTCCCTTTTAATCAGTGAGCTAGTGCCCATTTTACTCGACACAGCAAGAATCGGTGCATGGACCTGTGTCAGGTTGATGTCAGTGATTTGCTTGAGGGAGGAGAGATTGAGGAAGGAGCTGTGATTCCATAATTTCTATTGTGAATACCTATCTTGCTATTTCCCTGGTATTGTGGACAATAAGGGGTTAACCATTGACTGGGTGTGTTTGGAATACATACGTCTCTCTGTCGTTTCACAGGGGTATAATCAGCTGTGATATTCATTCCAGTTTACTGCAGCTATCCTTATTTCAACCTGAAATATTTGCTCAGGTTTTGTTAAAGGGTAGGTTAATAAATGTTTGTAAAACTGACCTCGAATCTGAGCTTGAGACTAAGACAACAGCTCCCAGTTATAAACTGATATCAACACAGTCTGACTCTGGACGCATTCCGAGGTCAGATTTCTGGGGAGCTCGCTCTAACCTCTCGCTCACACTCCTGTGTCTGGGGAGGTCCTTTTCACCATCTCTCTCACCTCAGTATCTGGAGAGATTCCCTTAAGCCATCTCTCACATTCCTGTATCTAGGGAGCTCCCTCGAACCCCTCTCTCACACTCCTGTATCTGGGGACGTCCCTATAACCCCTCTCTCACACTCCTGTATCTAGGGAGGTCCCTCTAACCCCTCCTGCACTCTCCTGTATTTGGGGAGGTCCCTCTAACCCCTCTCTCACACTCCTGTATCTGTGGACGTCCCTTTTAATCAGTGAGCCAGTGCCCATTTTACTGTACACAGCAAGTATCGTTGCATGGAGCTGTGTCAGGTTGAGGTCAGTGATTTGCTTGTGGGAGGATACAATGAGGAAGGAGCTGTGATTCGATAATATCTACTGTGAATACCTCTATTGCTATTGCCCTGGTATTGTTGACAGTGAGGGGTGAACAATTGATTGGGTGTGTTTGGAAGATGTACGTGACTCTGTCGTTTCACAGGTGGATAATCGTCCATGATATTCATTCCAGTTTACGGCAGCTATCCTTATTCCAACCTGCAATATTTGCCCAGGTTTTGGGAAAGGGCAGGTTAAAAAATGGCTGTAAAACTGACCTCGTCTCTGAGCTTGAGACGAAGACAACAGCTCCAAGCAATAAACTGATATCAAAACAGTCTGACTCTGGACGAAATTCTGAGGTCAGGTTTCTGGGGAGCTAGCTCTAACATCTCGCTCACACTCCTGTGTCTGGGGTGGTCCTTTTCACCATCTCTCTCACCTCAGTATTTAGAGAGGTTCCTTTAACCCATCTCTCACACTCATGTATCTGGGGATGTCCCTCGAATCCCTCACACTCCTGTATCTGGGGAGGTCCCTCTAACCCCTCTCTCACACTCCTGTATCTGGGGAGGTTCCTCTAACCCTTCTCTCACACTTCTGTATCTGGGGATGTCCCTCTAACCACTCTCTCACACTCCTGTTTCCGGGGAGGTCCCTCTAAACCCTCTCTCACACTCCTGTATCTGGGGATGTCCCTCGAACCCCTCACACTCCTGTATCAGGGGAGGTCCCTCTCACCCCTCTCACACACTCCTGTATCTGGGGAGGTTCCTCTAACCCCTCTCTCACACTTCTGTATCTGGGAGGTCCATCTAACCACTCTCTCACACTTCTGTATCTGGGAGGTCCCTCGAACCCCTCTGTCACACATTCCTATATCTGGGGAGGTCCCTCTAACCACTCTCTCATACTCCTGTATCTGGGGAAGTCCTTCTAACCCATCTCTCTCACAGTCCTGTATCTGGGGAGGTCCCTCTAACCTCTCTCACACTCCGATATCTGGGGGTCCCTCTAACCCCTCTCTCACACTCCTGTATCTGTGGACGTTCCTTTTAATCAGTGAGCCAGTGCCCATTTTTCTGTACACATCAAGTATCGTTGCATGGACCTGTGTCAGGTTGAGGTCAGTGATTTGCTTGAGGGAGGAAAGAATGAGGAAGAGCTGTGATTCGATAATATCTACTGTGAATACCTCTCATGCTATTTCCCTGATATTGTTGACAGTGAGGGGTGAACAATTGATTGGGTGTGTTTGGAAGATGTACGTGACTCTGTCGCTTCACAGGGGTATAATCGTCTGTGATATTCATTCGAGTTTACTGCAGCTATCCTTATTTCAACCTGAAATATTTGCTCAGGTTTTGTGAAAGGGTAGGTTAAAAAATGGCTGTAAAACTGACCTCGTCTCTGAGCTTGAGACGAAGACAACAGCTCCAAGCAATAAACTGAAATCAAAACAGTCTGACTCTGGACGCAATTCTGAGGTCAGGTTTCTGGGGAGCTAGCTCTAACATCTCGCTCACACTCCTGTGTCTGGGGTGATCCTTTTCACCATCTCTCTCACCTCAGTATTTAGAGAGGTTCCTTTAACCCATCTCTCACACTCATGTATCTGGGGATGTCCCTCGAATCCCTCACACTCCTGTATCTGGGGAGGTCCCTCTAACCCCTCTCTCACACTCCTGTATCTGGGGAGGTTCCTCTAACCCCTCTCTCACACTTCTGTATCTGGGGATGTCCCTCTAACCACTCTCTCACACTCCTGTTTCCGGGGAGGTCCCTCTAAACCCTCTCTCACACTCCTTTATCTGGGGATGTCCCTCGAACCCCTCACACTCCTGTATCAGGGGAGGTCCCTCTCACCCCTCTCACACACTCCTGTATCTGGGGAGGTTCCTCTAACCCCTCTCTCACACTTCTGTATCTGGGAGGTCCATCTAACCACTCTCTCACACTTCTGTATCTGGGAGGTCCCTCGAACCCCTCTGTCACACATTCCTATATCTGGGGAGGTCCCTCTAACCACTCTCTCATACTCCTGTATCTGGGGAAGTCCTTCTAACCCATCTCTCTCACAGTCCTGTATCTGGGGAGGTCCCTCTAACCTCTCTCACACTCCGATATCTGGGGGTCCCTCTAACCCCTCTCTCACACTCCTGTATCTGTGGACGTCCCTTTTAATCAGTGAGCCAGTGCCCATTTTTCTGTACACATCAAGTATCGTTGCATGGACCTGTGTCAGGTTGAGGTCAGTGATTTGCTTTAGGGAGGAAAGAAAGAGGAAGAGCTGTGATTCGATAATATCTACTGTGAATACCTCTCATGCTATTTCCCTGGTATTGTTGACAGTGAGGGGTGAACAATTGATTGGGTGTGTTTGGAAGATGTACGTGACTCTGTCGCTTCACAGGGGTATAATCGTCTGTGATATTCATTCGAGTTTACTGCAGCTATCCTTATTTCAACCTGAAATATTTGCTCAGGTTTTGTGAAAGGGGAGGTTACAAAATGGCTGTAAAACTGACCTCGTCTCTGAGCTTGAGACGAAGACAACAGCTCCAAGCAATAAACTGATATCAAAACAGTCTGACTCTGGACGCAATTCTGAGGTCAGGTTTCTGGGGAGCTAGCTCTAACATCTCGCTCACACTCCTGTGTCTGGGGTGGTCCTTTTCACCATCTCTCTCACCTCAGTATTTAGAGAGGTTCCTTTAACCCATCTCTCACACTCATGTATCTGGGGATGTCCCTCGAATCCCTCACACTCCTGTATCTGGGGAGGTCCCTCTAACCCCTCTCTCACACTCCTGTATCTGGGGAGGTTCCTCTAACCCCTCTCTCACACTTCTGTATCTGGGGATGTCCCTCTAACCACTCTCTCACACTCCTGTTTCCGGGGAGGTCCCTCTAAACCCTCTCTCACACTCCTGTATCTGGGGATGTCCCTCGAACCCCTCACACTCCTGTATCAGGGGAGGTCCCTCTCACCCCTCTCACACACTCCTGTATCTGGGGAGGTTCCTCTAACCCCTCTCTCACACTTCTGTATCTGGGAGGTCCATCTAACCACTCTCTCACACTTCTGTATCTGGGAGGTCCCTCGAACCCCTCTGTCACACATTCCTATATCTGGGGAGGTCCCTCTAACCACTCTCTCATACTCCTGTATCTGGGGAAGTCCTTCTAACCCATCTCTCTCACAGTCCTGTATCTGGGGAGGTCCCTCTAACCTCTCTCACACTCCGATATCTGGGGGTCCCTCTAACCCCTCTCTCACACTCCTGTATCTGTGGACGTCCCTTTTAATCAGTGAGCCAGTGCCCATTTTTCTGTACACATCAAGTATCGTTGCATGGACCTGTGTCAGGTTGAGGTCAGTGATTTGCTTGAGGGAGGAAAGAATGAGGAAGAGCTGTGATTCGATAATATCTACTGTGAATACCTCTCATGCTATTTCCCTGGTATTGTTGACAGTGAGGGGTGAACAAGTGATTGGGTGTGTTTGGAAGATGTACGTGACTCTGTCGCTTCACAGGGGTATAATCGTCTGTGATATTCATTCGAGTTTACTGCAGCTATCCTTATTTCAACCTGAAATATTTGCTCAGGTTTTGTGAAAGGGTAGGTTAAAAAATGGCTGTAAAACTGACCTCGTCTCTGAGCTTGAGACGAAAGACAACAGCTCCCAGTTATAAACTGATATCAACACAGTCTGACTCTGGACGCATTTCCGAGGTCAGGTTTCTGGGGAGCTCGCTCTTACCTCTCGCTCACACTCTTGTGCATGGGGAGGTCCTTTTCACCATCTCTCTCACCTCAGTATCTGGAGAGGTTCCTTTAACCCATCTCTCACACTCCTGTATCTGGGGAGGTTCCTCTAACCCCTCTCTCACACTCCTGTATATGGGGAGGTCCCTCTAACCTCTCTCTCACACTCCTGTATCTGGGGAGGTCACTCTAACCCCTCACACTCCTGTATATGGGGATGTCCATCTAACCCCTCTCTCACACTCCTGTATCTGGGGAGGTCCCTCTAACCCCGCTCTCACACTTCTGTATCTGGCAAGGTCTCTCTCACACCTCTCTCACACTCCTGTATCTGGGGAGGTTCCTCTAACCCCTCTCTCACACTCCTGTATATGGGGAGGTCCCTCTAACCTCTCTCTCACACTCCTGTATCTGGGGAGGTCCCTCTAACCCCTCTCTCACACTCCTGTATCTGGAGAGCTCCCTCTAACCCCTCTATCACGCCCCTGTATCTGGGGAAGTCCCTCTAACCCGTCTCTCACTCTCCTGTATCTGGGGAGTTCCCTCTAACCCCTCTCTCACACTCCTGTATCTGGGGAGGTCCCGCAAACCCCACTCTCACACACATCTGTATCTGGGGAGGTCACTCTAACCCCTCTCTCACACTCCTGGATCTGGCGAGTTCCCTCTAACACACCCTCTCATACACCAATATCTGGGAAGGTCACTCTGACCCCTCTCTCACACTCCTATATCTGCGAATGTCCCTCAAAACTCTCTCTCAGATATTCATCTATCTGAGGATGTCCCCCTAACAGCTCTCTCACCCTCCTATATCTAGGCGCTCCCTCTAACCGCTCTCTCAGACACCTGTATCCGGGGAGGTCCCTCTAACCCATCTCAAACACTTCTATATCTTGGGAGGTCACTCTAACCCCTCTCTCACACACTCCTGTATCTGGGGAGGTCCATCTAACCCCTCTCTCACACTCCTGTACATCAGTAGGTCCATCAAACTCCCGACCCCTCTCACACTCCTGTATCTGGGGAGGTCCCACTAACCCCTCTCTCACACTCCTGTATCTGGGGAGCTCCCTCTAACCACTCTCTCACACTCCTGTATCTGGAGAGCTCCCTCTAATCCTCTCTCACATTACTGTATCTGGGGAGGACCCTCTAAACTCTCTCTCACACTCCTGTATCTGGGAAGGTCCCTCTAATCCTTCCTGCACACTCCTGTATCTGGGGAGGTCCCTCTAACCCCGCTCTCACACTTCTGTATCTGTGGACGTCCCTTTTAATCAGTGAGCTCGTGCCCATTTTACTGTGCACAGCAAGAATCCTTGCATGGAGCTGTGTCAGGTTGAGGACAGTGATTTGCTTGAGGGAGGAGAGAATGAAGAAGGAGCTGTGATTCCATAATATCTATTGTGAATACCTCTCATGCTATTTCCCTGGTATTGTTGATAGTAAGGGGTGAACAATTGACTGGGTGTGTTTGGAAGATGTACGTGAAACTGTCGTTTCACAGGGGTTTAATCAGCTGTGATATTAATTCCAGTTTACTGCAGCTATCCTTATTTCAACCTGAAATATTTGCTCAGGTTTTTTGAAAGGGCAGGTTAAAAAATGCCTGTACAACTGACCTCGTCTCTGAGCTTGAGACTGAGACAACAGCTCCCAGTTATAAACTGATATCAACACAGTCTGACTCTGGACGCAAATTCCGAGGTCAGGTTTCTGGGGTGCTCGCTCGAACATCTCGCTCACGCCCCTGTGTCTGGGGAGGTCCTTTTCACCATCGCTCTCACCTTAGCATCTAGAGAGGTTCCTTTAACCCATCTCTCACACTCCTGTATCTGGGGAGCTCTTCGAACCCCTCTCTCACACTCCTGTATCTGGGGAGATCCCTCTAACCCCTCTCTCACACTCCTGTATCTAGGGCGGTCCCTCGAACCCCTCACACTCCTGTATCTGGGGAGGTCCCTTAACCCCTCTCTCACACTCCTGTATCTGGGGAGGTACCTCTAACCCTTCTCTCACGCTCCTGTATCTGGGGAGGTCACGTAAACCCCTCACACTCCTGAATCTGTGGAGGTCCCTCTAACCCGTCTCTCACACTCCTGTATCTGGGGAGTTCCCTCTAACCCCTCTCTCACAGTCCTGTATCTGGGGAGGTCCCGCTAACCCCACTCTCACACACTTCTGTATCTGGGGAGGTCACTCTAACCCCTCTCTCACACTCCTGGATCTGGCGAGTTCCCTCTAACACCCCCTCTCATACACCAATATCTGGGAAGGTCACGCTGACCCCTCTCTCACACTCCTATATCTTCGAATGTCCCTCAAACCTCTCTCTCAGATATTCATCTATCTGAGGATGTCCCCCTAACAGCTCTCTCACCCTCCTATATCTAGGCGCTCCCTCTAACCGCTCTCTCAGACACCTGTATCCGGGGAGGTCCCTCTAACCCATCTCACACACTTCTATATCTTGGGAGGTCACTCTAACCCCTCTCTCACACACTCCTGTATCTGGGGATGTCCATCTAACCCCTCTCTCACACTCCTGTACATCAGTAGGTCCATCAAACTCCCGACCCCTCTCACACTCCTGTATCTGGGGAGGTCCCACTAACCCCTCTCTCACACTCCTGTATCTGGGGAGCTCCCTCTAACCACTCTCTCACACTCCTGTATCTGGAGAGCTCCCTCTAACCCTCTCTTACATTACTGTATCTGGGGAGGACCCTCTAAACTCTCTCTCACACTCCTGTATCTGGGAAGGTCCCTCTAATCCTTCCTGCACACTCCTGTATCTGGGGAGGTCCCTCTAACCCCGCTCTCACACTTCTGTATCTGTGGACGTCCCTTTTAATCAGTGAGCTCGTGCCCATTTTACTGTGCACAGCAAGAATCCTTGCATGGAGCTGTGTCAGGTTGAGGACAGTGATTTGCTTGAGAGAGGAGAGAATGAAGAAGGAGCTGTGATTCCATAATATCTATTGTGAATACCTCTCATGCTATTTCCCTGGTATTGTTGATAGTAAGGGGTGAACCATTGACTGGGTGTGTTTGGAAGATGTACGTGAAACTGTCGTTTCACAGGGGTTTAATCAGCTGTGATATTAATTCCAGTTTACTGCAGCTATCCTTATTTCAACCTGAAATATTTGCTCAGGTTTTTTGAAAGGGCAGGTTAAAAAATGCCTGTACAACTGACTTCGTCTCTGAGCTTGAGACTGAGACAACAGCTCCCAGTTATAAACTGATATCAACACAGTCTGACTCTGGACGCAAATTCCGAGGTCAGGTTTCTGGGGTGCTCGCTCGAACATCTCGCTCACGCCCCTGTGTCTGGGGAGGTCCTTTTCACCATCGCTCTCACCTTAGCATCTAGAGAGGTTCCTTTAACCCATCTCTCACACTCCTGTATCTGGGGAGCTCTTCGAACCCCTCTCTCACACTCCTGTATCTGGGGAGATCCCTCTAACCCCTCTCTCACACTCCTGTATCTAGGGCGGTCCGTCGAACCCCTCACACTCCTGTATCTGGGGAGGTCCCTCTAACCCCTCTCTCACACTCCTGTATCTGGGGAGGTACCTCTAACCCCTCACTCACGCTACTGTATCTAGGGAGCTCCCTCTAGCCCCTCACACTCCTGTATCTGGGGAGGTCCCTCTAACCCCTCTCTCATACTCCTGTATCTGGGGAGGTCCCTCTAACCCCTCACTCACACTCCTGTATCTGGGGAGTTCCCTCTAACCCCTCTCTCACACTCCTGTATCTGGGGAGGTCCTTCTAACCCCTCTCTCACACTCATGTATCTGGGGAGGTCCCTCTAACCCCTCTCTCACACTCCTGTGTCTGGAGAGCTCCCTCTAACCCTCTCTCACGTTACTGAATCTGGGGAGGACCCTCTAACCTCTCTCTCACACTCCTGTATCTGGGGAGGTTCCTCTAACCCCACTATCGCACTCCTGTATCTGGGGAGTTCCCTCTAGCCCCTCTCTCACACTCCTGTATCTGGGGATGTCCCGCTAACCCCACTCTCACACACTTCTGTATCTGGGGAGGTCACTCTAAGCCCTCTCTCACACTCCTGGTTTGGCGAGTTCCCTCTAACACTCCCTCTCACACACCGATATCTGGGAAGGTCACTCTGACCCCTCTCTCACACTCCTATATCTGCGAATGTCCCTCTAACACCTCTCTCACATATTCATCTATCTGAGGATGTCCCTCTAACAACTCTCTCACCCTCCTATATCTAGGCGCTCCCTCTAACCGCTCTCTCAGACACCTGTATCCGGGGAGGTCCCTCTAACCCATCTCACACACTTCTATATCTTGGGAGGTCACTCTAACCCCTCTCTCACACACTCCTGTATCTGGGGAGGTCCCTCTAAACCCTCTCTCACACTCCTGTACATCGGTAGGTCCATCAAACCCCCGACCCCTCTCACACTCCTGTATCTGGGGAGCTCCCACTAACCGCCCTCTCACACTCCTGTATCTGGGGAGCTCCCTCTAACCCCTCTCTCACACTCCTGTATCTGGAGAGCTCCCTCCAACCCTCTCTCACATTACTGTATCTGGGGAGGACCCTCTAACCTCTCTCTCACACTCCTGTATCTTGGGAGGTCCCTCTAATCCCTCCTGCACACTCCTGTGTCTGGGGAGGTCCCTCTGACCCCTCTCTCACACTCCTGTATCTGTGGACGTCCCTTTTAATCAGTGAGCTCGTGCCCATTTTACTGTGCACAGCAAGAATCCTTGCATGGAGCTGTGTCAGGTTGAGGACAGTGATTTGCTTGAGGGAGGAGAGAATGAAGAAGGAGCTGTGATTCCATAATATCTATTGTGAATACCTCTCATGCTATTTCCCTGGTATGTTGTCAGTAAGGGGTGAACAATTGACTGGGTGTGTTTGGAAGATGTACGTGAAACTGTCGTTTCACAGGGGTTTAATCAGCTGTGATATTCATTCCAGTTTACTGCAACTATCCTTATTTCAACCTGAAATATTTGCTCAGGTTTTGTGAAAGGGCATGTTAAAAAATGCCTGGACAACTGACCTCGTCTCTGAGCTTGAGACTGAGACAACAGCTCCCAGTTATAAACTTTTATCAACACAGTCTGACGCTGGACGCAAATTCCGAGGTCAGGTTTCTGGGGTGCGCGCTCGAACATCTCGCTCACACCCCTGTGTCTGGGGAGGTCCTTTTCAACATCGCTCTCACCTCAGCATCTAGAGAGGTTCCTTTAACCCATCTCTCACACTCCTGTATCTGGGGAGCTTTTCTAACCCCTCTCTCACACTCCTGTATCTGGGGAGGTCCCTCTAATCCCTCTCTCACACTCTTGTATCTAGGGCGGTCCCTCGAACCCCTCACACTCCTGTATCTGGGGAGGTCCCTTAACCCCTCTTTCACACTCCTGTATCTGGGGAGGTACCTCTAACCCTTCTCTCACGCTCCTGTATCTGGGGAGGTCACGTAAACCCCTCACACTCCTGTATCTGTGGAGGTCCCTCTAACCCGTCTCTCACACTCCTGTATCTGGGGAGGTCCCTCTAATCCCTCTCTCACACTCTTGTATCTAGGGCGGTCCCTCGAACCCCTCACACTCCTGTATCTGGGGAGGTCCCTTAACCCCTCTTTCACACTCCTGTATCTGGGGAGGTACCTCTAACCCTTCTCTCACGCTCCTGTATCTGGGGAGGTCACGTAAACCCCTCACACTCCTGTATCTGTGGAGGTCCCTCTAACCCGTCTCTCACACTCCTGTATCTGGGGTGTTCCCTCTAACCCCTCTCTCACACTCCTGTATCTGGGGAGGTCCCGCTAACCCCACTCTCACACACTTCTGTATCTGGGGAGGTCACTCTAACCCCTCTCTCACACTCCTGGATCTGGCGAGTTCCCTCTAACACCCCCTCTCATACACCAATATCTGGGAAGGTCACTCTGACCCCTCTCTCACACTCCTATATCTGCGAATGTCCCTCAACCATCTCTCTGATATTCATCTATCTGAGGATGTCCCGCGAACAGCTCTCTCACCCTCCTATATCTAGGCGCTCCCTCTAACCGCTCTCTCAGACACCTGTATCCGGGGAGGTCCCTCTAACCCATCTCACACACTTCTATATCTTGGGAGGTCACTCTAACCCCTCTCTCACACACTCCTGTATCTGGGGAGGTCCATCTAACCCCTCTCTCACACTCCTGTACATCAGTAGGTCCATCAAACTCCCGATCCCTCTCACACTCCTGTATCTGGGGAGGTCCCACTAACCCCTCTCTCACACTCCTGTATCTGGGGAGCTCCCTCTAACCACTCTCTCACACTCCTGTATCTGGAGAGCTCCCTCTAACCCTCTCTCACATTACTGTATCTGGGGAGGACCCTCTAAACTCTCTCTCACACTCCTGTATCTGGGAAGGTCCCTCTAATCCTTCCTGCACACTCCTGTATCTGGGAAGGTCCCTCTAACTCCGCTCTCACACTCCTGTATCTGTGGACGTCCCTTTTAATCAGTGAGCTCGTGCCCATTTTACTGTGCACAGCAAGAATCCTTGCATGGAGCTGTGTCAGATTGAGGACAGTGATTTGCTTGAGGGAGGAGAGAATGAAGAAGGAGCTGTGATTCCATAATATCTATTGTGAATACCTCTCATGCTATTTCCCTGGTATTGTTGATAGTAAGGGGTGAACAATTGACTGGGTGTGTTTGGAAGATGTACGTGAAACTGTCGTTTCACAGGGGTTTAATCAGCTGTGATATTAATTCCAGTTTACTGCAGCTATCCTTATTTCAACCTGAAATATTTGCTCAGGTTTTTTGAAAGGGCAGGTTAAAAAATGCCTGTACAACTGACCTCGTCTCTGAGCTTGAGACTGAGACAACAGCTCCCAGTTATAAACTGATATCAACACAGTCTGACGCTGAACGCAAATTCCGAGGTCAGGTTTCTGGGGTGCTCGCTCGAACATCTCGCTCACGCCCCTGTGTCTGGGGAGGTCCTTTTCACCATCGCTCTCACCTTAGCATCTAGAGAGGTTCCTTTAACCCATCTCTCACACTCCTGTATCTGGGGAGCTCTTCGAACCCCTCTCTCACAGTCCTGTATCTGGGGAGATCCCTCTAACCCCTCTCTCACACTCCTGTATCTAGGGCGGTCCCTCGAACCCCTCACACTCCTGTATCTGGGGAGGTCCCTCTAACCCCTCTCTCACACTCCTGTATCTGGAGAGGTACCTCTAACCCCTCACTCACGCTACTGTATCTGGGGAGCTCCCTCTAACCCCTCATACTCCTGTATCTGGGGAGGTCCCTCTAACCCCTCTCTCACACTCCTGTATCTGGGGAGGTCCCTCTAACCCCTCACTCACACTCCTGTATCTGGGGATTTCCCTCTAACCCCTCTCTCACACTCCTGTATCTGGGGAGGTCCTTCTAACCCCTCTCTCACACTCATGTATCTGGGGAGGTCCCTCTAACCCCTCTCTCACACTCCTGTGTCTGGAGAGCTCCCTCTAACCCTCTCACACGTTACTGAATCTGGGGAGGACCCTCTAACCTCTCTCTCACACTCCTGTATCTGGGGAGGTTCCTCTAACCCCACTATCGCACTCCTGTACCTGGGGAGTTCCCTCTAGCCCCTCTCTCACACTCCTGTATCTGGGGAGGTACCGCTAACCCCACTCTCACACACTTCTGTATCTGGGGAGGTCCCGCTAACCCCACTCTCACACACTTCTGTATCTGGGGAGGTCTCTCTAAGCCCTCTCTCACACTCCTGGTTTGGCGAGTTCCCTCTAACACTCCCTCTCACACACCGATATCTGGGAAGGTCACTCTGACCCCTCTCTCACACTCCTATATCTGCGAATGTCCCTCTAACACCTCTCTCACATATTCATCTATCTGAGGATGTCCCTCTAACACCTCTCTCACCCTCCTATATCTAGGCGCTCCCTCTAACCGCTCTCTCAGACACCTGTATCCGGGGAGGTCCCTCTAACCCATCTCACACACTTCTATATCTTGGGAGCTCACTCTAACCCCTCTCTCACACACTCCTGTATCTGGGGAGATCCCTCTAACCCCTCTCTCACACTCCTGTACATCGGTAGGTCCATCAAACCCCCGACCCCTCTCACACTCCTGTATCTGGGGAGCTCCCACTAACTCCCCTCTTACACTCCTGTATCTGGGGAGCTCCCTCTAACCCCTCTCTCACACTCCTGTATCTGGAGAGCTCCCTCCAATCCTCTCTCACATTACTGTATCTGGGGAGGACCCTCTAACCTCTCTCTCACACTCCTGTATCTGGGGAGGTCCCTCTAATCCCTCCTGCTCACTCCTGTGTCTGGGGAGGTCCCTCTGACCCCTCTCTCACACTCCTGTATCTGTGGACGTCCCTTTTAATCAGTGAGCTCGTGCGCATTTTACTGTGCACAGCAAGAATCCTTGCATGGAGCTGTGTCAGGTTGAGGACAGTGATTTGCTTGAGGGAGGAGAGAATGAAGAAGGAGTTGTGATTCCATAATATCTATTGTGAATACCTCTCATGCTATTTCCCTGGTATGTTGACAGTAAGGGGTGAACAATTGACTGGGTGTGTTTGGAAGATGTACGTGAAACTGTCGTTTCACAGGGGTTTAATCAGCTGTGATATTCATTCCAGTTTACTGCAACTATCCTGATTTCAACCTGAAATATTTGCTCAGGTTTTGTGAAAGGGCATGTTAAAAAATACCTGTACAACTGACCTCGTCTCTGAGCTTGAGACTGAGACAACAGCTCCCAGTTATAAACTTTTATCAACACAGTCTGACGCTGGACGCAAATTCCGAGGTCAGGTTTCTGGGGTGCGCGCTCGAACATCTCGCTCACACCCCTGTGTCTGGGGAGGTCCTTTTCACCATCGCTCTCACCTCAGCATCTAGAGAGGTTCCTTTAACCCATCTCTCACACTCCTGTATCTGGGGAGCTTTTCTAACCCCTCTCTCACACTCCTGTATCTGGGGAGGTCCCTCTAATCCCTCTCTCACACTCTTGTATCTAGGGCGGTCCCTCGAACCCCTCACACTCCTGTATCTGGCGATGTCCCTTAACCCCTCTCTCACACTCCTGTATCTGGGGAGGTACCTCTAACCCTTCTCTCACGCTCCTGTATCTGGGGAGGTCACGTAAACCCCTCACACTCCTGTATCTGTGGAGGTCCCTCTAACCCCTCTCTCACACTCCTGTATCAGGGGAGGTTCCTCTTACCCCTCACACTCCTGTATCTGGGGATGTCCATCTTTCCCCTCTCTCACACTCCTGTATCTGGGGAGGTCCCTCTAACCCCGCTCTCACACTTCTGTATCTGAAAGGTCTCTCTCACACCTCTCTCACACTCCTGTATCTGGGGAGGTCCCTCTAACCTCTCTCTCACACTCCTGCATCTGGGGAGGTCCCTCTAACCCCTCTCTCACACTCCTGTATCTGGGGAGGTCCCTCTAACCCCTCTCTCACACTCCTGTATCTGGGGAGCTCCCTCTAACCCCTCTATCACGCCCCTGTATCTGGGGAAGTCCCTCTAACCCGTCTCTCACACTCCTGTATCTGGGGAGTTCCCTCTAACCCCTCTCTCACACTCCTGTATCTGGGGAGGTCCCGCTAACCCCACTCTCACACACTTCTGTATCTGGGGAGGTCACTCTAACCCCTCTCTCACACTCCTGGATCTGGCGAGTTCCCTCTAACACACCCTCTCATACACCAATATATGTCAAGGTCACTCTGACCCCTCTCTCACACTCCTGTATCTGCGAATGTCCCTCTAACCTCTCTCTCACATATTCATCTATCTGAGGATGTCCCCCTAACACCTCTCTCACCCTCCTATATCTAGGCGCTCCCTCTAACCGCTCTCTCAGACACCTGTATCCGGGGAGGTCCCTCTCACCCATCTCACACACTTCTATATCTTGGGAGGTCACTCTTAACCCTCTCTCACACACTCCTGTATCTGGGGAGGACCCTCTAACCCCTCTGTCACATTTCTGTACATCGGTAGGTCCATCAGACCCTTGACCCCTCTCACACTCCTGTATCTGGTGAGGTCCCACTAACCCCTCTCTCATACTCCTGTAGCTGGAGAGCTCCCTCTAACCACTCTCTCACACTCCTGTATCTGGAGAGCTCCCTCTGACCCTCTCTCACACTCCTGTATCTGTGGACGTCCCTTTTAATCAGTGAGCTCGTGCCCATTTTACTGTGCACAGCAAGAATCCTTGCATGGAGCTGTGTGAAGTTGAGGACAGTGATTTGCTTGAGGGAGGAGAGAATGAAGAATGAGCTGTGATTCCATAATATCTATTGTGAATACCTCTCATGCTATTTCCCTGGTATTGTTGACAGTAAGGGGTGAACAATTGACTGGGTGTGTTTGGAAGATGTACGTGAAACTGTCGTTTCACAGGGGTTTAATCAGCTGTGATATTAATTCCAATTTACTGCAGCTATCCTTATTTCAACCTGAAATATTTGCTCAGGTTTTTTGAAAGGGCAGGTTAAAAAATGCCTGTACAACTGACCCCGTCTCTGAGCTTGAGACTGAGACAACAGCTCCCAGTTATAAACTGATATCAACACAGTCTGACTCTGGACGCAAATTCCGAGGTCAGGTTTCTGGGGTGCTCGCTCGAACATCTCGCTCACACCCCTTTGTCTGGGGAGGTCCTTTTCACCATCGCTCTCACCTCAGCATCTAGAGAGCTTCCTTTAACCAATCTCTCACACTCCTGTACCTGGGGAGCTCTTCTAACCCCTCTCTCACACTCCTGTATCTGGGGAGGTCCCTCTAACCTCTCTCTCACACTCCTGTATCTAGGGCGGTCCCTCGAACCCCTCACACTCCTGTATCTGGGTGGTCCCTCCAACCCCTCTCTCACACTCCTGTATCTGGGGAGGTACCTCTAACCCCTCTCTCACGCCACTGTATCTGGGACGTTCCCTCTAACCCCTCACACTCCTGTATCTGGGGAGGTCCCTCTAACCCCTCTCTCACACTCCTGTATCTGGGGAGGTCCCTCTAACCCCTCACTCACACTCCTGTATCTGGGGAGTTCCCTCTAACCCCTCTCTCACACTCCTGTATCTGGGGAGGTCCTTCTAACCCCTCTCTCACACTCACGTATCTGGGGAGGTCCCTCTAACCCCTCTCTCACACTCCTGTATCTGGGTAGGTCAATCTAACCACTCAAACTCCTGTATCTGGGGAGGTCTCTCTAACCCCTTTCTCACACTCCTGTATCTGGAGAGGTCCCTCTAACCCCTTACACTCCTGTATCTGGGGAGGTCTCTCAAACCCCTCTCTCACACTCCTGAATCTCGGGAGGTCCCTCTAACCCCTCTCTCACACTCCTGTATCTGGGGAGGTTCCTCTAACCTATGTCTCACACTCCTGTATTTGGAAAAGTGTCTCTAACCCCTCTCTCACACTCCTGTATCTGGACAGCTCCCTCGAATCCTCTCTCACATTACTGAATCTGGGGAGGACCCTCTAACCTCTCTCTCACACTCCTGTATCTGGGGAGGTCCCTCTAAACCCTCTCTCACACTCCTGTATCTGGGGAGGTCCCTCTAATTCCTCTCTCACTCTCCTGTATCTGAGGAGGTCCCTCTAACCCCTCTCTCACACTCCTGTATCTGGGGAGCTCCCTCTAACCCCTCTATCACGCCCCTATATCTGGGGAAGTCCCTCTAACCCGTCTCTCACACTCCTGTATCTGGGGAGTTCCATCTAACCCCTCTCTCACATATTAATCTATCTGAGGATGTCCCTCTAACACCTCTCTCACCCTCCTATATCTAGGCGCTCCCTCTAACCGCTCTCTCAGACACCTGTATCCGGGGAGGTCCCTCTAACCCATCTCACACATTTCTATATCTTGGGAGGTCACTCTAACACCTCTCTCACACACTCCTGTATCTGGGGAGGTCCCTCTAACCCCTCTCTCACTCTCCTGTACATCGGTAGGTCCATCAAACCCCCGACCCCTCTCACACTCCTGTATCTGGGGAGGTCCCACTAACCCCTCTCTCACACTCCTGTATCTGGGGAGCTCCCTCTAACCATTCTCTCACACTCCTGTATCTGGAGAGCTCCCTCTAACCCTCTCTCAAATTACTGTATCTGGGGAGGACCTTCTAACCTCTCTCTCACACTCCTGTATCTGGGGAGGTCCCTCTAATCCCTCCTGCACAATCCTGCATCTGGGGAGATCCCTCTAACCCCTCTCTCACACTCCTGTATCTGTGGACGTCCCTTTTAATCAGTGAGCTCGTGCCCATTTTACTGTGCAGAGCAAGAATCCTTCCATGGAGCTGTGTCAGGTTGAGGACAGTGATTTGCTTGAGGGAGGAGAGAATGAAGAAGGAGCTGTGATTCCATAATATCTATTGTG
This sequence comes from Pristiophorus japonicus, assembly GCF_044704955.1. Taxonomy (NCBI): domain Eukaryota; kingdom Metazoa; phylum Chordata; class Chondrichthyes; family Pristiophoridae; genus Pristiophorus; species Pristiophorus japonicus. Next base: position 1,229,553 of record NW_027250756.1, read on the forward strand.
AATACCTCTCATGCTATTTCCCTGGTATTGTTGACAGTAAGAGGTGAACAATTGACTGGGTGTGTTTGGAAGATGTACGTGAAACTGTCCTTTCACAGGGGTTTAATCAGCTGTGATATTCATTCCAGTTTACTGCAGCTATCCTTATTTCAACCTGAAATATTTGCTCAGGTTTTGTGAAAGGGCAGGATAAAAAATGCCTGTACAACTGACCTCGTCTCTGAGCTTGAGACTGAGACAACAGCTCCCAGTTATAAACTTTTATCAACACAGTCTGACGCTGGACGCAAATTCCGAGGTCAGGTTTCTGGGGTGCTCGCTCGAACATCTCGCTCACACCCCTGTGTCTGGGGAGGTCCTTTTCGCCATCGCTCTCACCTCAGCATCTAGAGAGGTTCCTTTAACCCATCTCTCACACACCTGTATCTGGGGAACTCTTCTAACCCCTCTCTCACACTCCTGTATCTGGGGAGGTCCCTCTAACCCCTCTCTCACACTCCTGTATCTAGGGCGGTCCCTCGAACCCCTCACACTCCTGTATCTGGGGAGGTCCCTCTAACCCCTCCCTCACACTCCTGTATCTGGGGAGGTACCTCTAACCCCTCTCTCACGCTCCTGTATCTCGGGAGGTCCCGTAAACCCCTCACACTCCTGTATCTGGGGAGGTCCCTCTAACCCCTCTCTCACATTCCTGTATCTGGGGAGGTCCCTATAACCCCTCACTCACACTACTGTATCTGGGGAGGTCCCTCTAAACCCTCTCTCACACTCCTGTTTCTGGGGAGGTCCTCCTAACCCCTGTCTCACACTCATGTATCTGGGGAGATCCCTCTAACCCCTCTCTCACACTCCTGTATCTGGGTAAGTCCATCTAGTCACTCAAACTCCTGTATCTGGGGAGGTCTCTCTAACCCCTTTCTCACACTCCTGTATCTGGGGAGGTCCCTCTAACCCCTCACACTCCTGTATCAGGGGAGGTCTCTCAAACCCCTCTCTCACACTCCTGAGCTCGGGAGGTCCCTCTAAACCCTCTCTCACACTCCTGTATCTGGGGAGGTCCCTTTAACCCCTCTCTCACACTTCTGTATCTGGGGATGTCCCTCTAACCCCTCACACTTATTTATCTGGGGTGGTCCCTCTAACCGCTCTCTCACACTCCTGTATCTGGAGAGGTCCCTCTAACCCTTCTCTCTCACTCCTTTATCTTGGGAGGTCCCTCTAACCACTCTCTCACACACTCCTGTATCTGGGGAGGTCCCTCCATCCCCTCTCTCATATCTCCTGTACCTCGGTAGGTCCATCTAACCCCCACCCCCTCTCACATACCAGTATCTGGAAAGCTCACTCTAAACCCCCTCTCACACTCCTGTATCTGGGGAGGTCCCGCTGACCAAGCCTGCACACTCCTGTATCTAGCGATGTCCCTCTAACCCCTCTCTCACACTCCTGCATCTGTGGACGTTCCTTTTAATCAGTGAGCTAGTGCCCATTTTACTGTACACAGCAAGAATCCTTGCATGGACCTGTGTCAGGTTGAGGTCAGTGATTTGCTTGAGGGAGGAGAGGATGAGCAAGGAGCTGTGATTCCATAATAGCTATTGTGAATACCTCTCTTGCTATTTCCCTGGTATTGTGGAAAGTAAGGAGTGAACAATTGACTGGGTGTGTTTGGAAGATGTACGTGACTCTGTCGTTTCACAGGGGTATAATCAGCTGTGATATTCATTCAAGTTTACTGCAGCTATCCTTATTTCAACCTGAAATATTTGCTCAGGTTTTGTGAAAGTGTAGGTTAAAAAATGCTTGTAAAACTGACCTCGTATCTGAGCTTGAGACTAAGACAACAGCTCCCAGTTATAAACTGATTTCAACACAGTCTGAATATGGATGTAATTCCGAGTTCAGGTTTCTGGGGAGCTCGCTCTAACATCTCGCTCACACTCCTGTGTCTGGGGAGATCGTTTTCACCATCTCTCTCACCTCAGTATCTAGAGAGATTCCGTTAAACCATCTCTCAAATTCCTGTATCTGGGGAGGTCCCTCTCACCCCTCTCTCACACTCCTGTATCTGGGTGGATCCATCTAAACCCTCGCTCACACTCCTGTATCTGGGGAGAACCCTCTAACCCCTCTGTCACACTCCTGTATCAGGGGAGGTCCCTCTAACCTCTCTCTCACACTCCTGTATCTGGGCAGGTCCCTCCAACCCCTCTCACGCCCCTGTATCTGGGGAGGTCCCTCTAACCCCTCTCTCACACTCCTGTACCGGGGGAGGTCCATCTAACCCCTCTCTCACACTCCTGTATCTGGGGAGCTCCCTCTAACCCCTCTATCACGACCCTGCATCTGGAGAAGTCCCTCTAACCCGTCTCTCACACTCCTATATCTGGGGAGTTCCCTCTAACCCCTCTCTCACACTCCTGTATCTGGGGAGGTTTCGCTAACCCCACTCTCACACAATTCTGTATCTGGGGAGGTCACTCTAACCCCTCTCTCACACTCCTGGATCTGGCGAGTTCCCTCTAACACCCCCTCTCACACACCGATATCGGGGAAGGTCACTCTGACCCCTCTCTCACACTCCTATATCTGCGAATGTCCCTCTAACCCCTTTCTCACACTCCTGTATCTGGGGAGGTGCGTCTAACGCCTCTCTCACACTCCTGTATCTGGGGAGGTTCTTCTAACCCATGTCTCACACTCCTGTATTTGGAAAAGTGCCTCTAACCCCTCTCTCACACTCCTGTATCTGGAGAGTTCCCTCTAACCCTCTCCCACATTACTGAATCTGGGGAGGATCCTCTAACCTCTCTCTCACACTCCTGTATCTGGAGAGGTCCCTCTAACCCTTCACTCTCACTCGTATATCTTGGGAGGTCCCTCTAACAACTCTCTCACACACTCCTGTATCTGGGGATGTCCCTCCATCCCCTCTCTCACATCTCCTGTACCTCGGAATGTCCATCTACCCGCCCCCCCCCCGCCCCTCTCACACACCAGTATCTGGATAGCTCCCTCTAACCCCCCTCTCACAGTCCTTTATCTGGATAGCTCACTCTAAACCCCCTCTCACACTCCTGTATCTGGGGAGGTCCCGCTGACCCCGCCTGCACACTCCTGTATCTAGCGATGTCCCTCTAACCCTTCTCTCACACTCCTGCATCTGTGGACGTTCCTTTTAATCAGTGAGCTAGTGCCCATTTTACTGTACACAGCAAGAATCCTTGCATGGACCTGTGTCAGGTTGAGGTCAGTGATTTGCTTGAGGGAGGAGAGGATGAGCAAGGAGCTGTGATTCCATAATAGCTGTTCTGAATACCTCTCTTGCTATTTCCCTGGTATTGTTGGAAAGTAAGGGGTGAACAATTGACTGGGTGTGTTTGGAAGATTATGTGAATCTGTCGTTTCACAGGGGTATAATCAGCTGTGATATTCATTCAAGTTTACTGCAGCTATCCTTATTTCAACCTGAAATATTTACTCAGGTTTTGTGAAAGTGTAGGTTAAAAAATGCTTGTAAAACTGACCTCGTATCTAAGCTTGAGACTAAGACAACAGCTCCCAGTTATAAACTGATTTCAACACAGTCTGAATATGGATGTAATTCCGAGTTCAGGTTTCTGGGGAGCTCGCTCCAACATCTCGCTCACACTCCTGTGTCTGGGGAGATCGTTTTCACCATCTCTCTCACCTCAGTATCTAGAGAGATTCCTTTAAACCATCTCTCAAATTCCTGTATCTGGGGAGGTCCCTCTCACCCCTCTCTCACACTCCTGTATCTGGGTAGATCCATCTAAACCTTCTCTCACACTCCTGTATCTGGGGAGGTCCCTCTAACCCCTCTGTCACACTACTGTATCAGGGGAGGTCCCTCTAACCACTCTCTCACACTCCTGTATCTGGAGAGCTCCCTCTAACCCTCTCTCACATTACTGTATCTGGGGAGGATCCTCTAACCTCTCTCTCACACTCCTGTATCTGGGGAGGTCCCTCTAATCCCTCCTGCACACTCCTGTATCTGGGGACATCCCTCTAACCCCTCTCTCACACTCCTGTATCTGTGGACGTCCCTTTTAATCAGTGAGCTCGTGCCCATTTTACTGTGCAGAGCAAGAATCCTTCCATGGAGCTGTGTCAGGTTGAGGACAGTGATTTGCTTGAGGGAGGAGAGAATGAAGAAGGAGCTGTGATTCCATAATATCTATTGTGAATACCTCTCATGCTATTTCCCTGGTATGTTGACAGTAAGGGGTGAACAATTGACTGGGTGTGTTTGGAAGATGTACGTGAAACTGTCCTTCCACAGGGGTTTAATCAGCTGTGATATTCATTCCAGTTTACTGCAGCTATCCTTATTTCAACCTGAAATATTTGCTCAGGTTTTGTGAAAGGGCAGGATAAAAAATGCCTGTACAACTGACCTCGTCTCTGAGCTTGAGACTGAGACAACAGCTCCCAGTTATAAACTTATATCAACACAGTCTGACGCTGGACGCAAATTCCGAGGTCAGGTTTCTGGGGTGCTCGCTCGAACATCTCGCTCACACCCCTGTGTCTGGGGAGGTCCTTTTCGCCATCGCTCTCACCTCAGCTTCTAGAGAGGTTCCTTTAACCCATCTCTCACACTCCTGTATCTGGGGAGCTCTTCGAACCCCTCTCTCACACTCCTGTATCTGGGGAGGTACCTCTAACCCCTCTCTCACGCTCCTGTATCTCGGGAGGTCCCGTAAACCCCTCACACTCCTGTATCTGGGGAGGTCCCTCTAACCCCTCTCTCACATTCCTTTATCTATGGAGGTCCCTATAACCCCTCACTCACACTACTGTATCTGGGGAGGTACCTCTAAACCCTCTCTCACACTCCTGTTTCTGGGGAGGTCCTTCTAACCCCTCTCTCACACTCATGTATCTGGGGAGATCCCTCTAACCCCTCTCTCACACTCCTGTATCTGGGTAGGTCCATCTAATCACTCAAACTCCTGTATCTGGGGAGGTCTCTCTAACCCCTTTCTCACACTCCTGTATCTGGGGAGGTCCCTCTAACCCCTCACACTCCTGTATCAGGGGAGGTCTCTCAAACCCCTCTCTCACACTCCTGAGCTCGGGAGGTCCCTCTAAACCCTCTCTCACACTCCTGTATCTTGGGAGGTCCCTTTAACCCCTCTCTCACACTCCTGTATCTGGGGATGTCCCTCTAACCCCTCACACTCATTTATCTGGGTTGGTCCCTCTAACCGCTCTCTCACACTCCTGTATCTGGAGAGGTCCCTCTAACCCTTCTCTCTCACTCCTTTATCTTGGGAGGTCCCTCTAACCACTCTCTCACACACTCCTGTATCTGGGGAGGTCCCTCCATCCCCTCTCTCACATCTCCTGTACCTCGGTAGGTCCATCTAACCCCCACCCCCTCTCACACACAAGTATCTGGATAGCTCACTCTAAACCCCCTCTCACACTCCTGTATCTGGGGAGGTCCCGCTGACCCAGCCTGCACACTCCTGTATCTAGCGATGACCCTCTAACCCCTCTCTCACACTCCTGCATCTGTGGACGTTCCTTTTAATCAGTGAGCTAGTGCCCATTTTACTGTACACAGCAAGAATCCTTGCATGGACCTGTGTCAGGTTGAGGTCAGTGATTTGCTTGAGGGAGGAGAGGATGAGCAAGGAGCTGTGATTCCATAATAGCTATTGTGAATACCTCTCTTGCTATTTCCCTGGTATTGTGGAAAGTAAGGGGTGAACAATTGACTGGGTGTGTTTGGAAGATGTACGTGACTCTGTCGTTTCACAGGGGTATAATCAGCTGTGATATTCATTCAAGTTTACTGCAGCTATCCTTATTTCAACCTGAAATATTTGCTCAGGTTTTGTGAAAGTGTAGGTTAAAAAATGCTTGTAAAACTGACCTCGTATCTGAGCTTGAGACTAAGACAACAGCTCCCAGTTATAAACTGATTTCAACACAGTCTGAATATGGATGTAATTCCGAGTTCAGGTTTCTGGGGAGCTCGCTCTAACATCTCGCTCACACTCCTGTGTCTGGGGAGATCGTTTTCACCATCTCTCTCACCTCAGTATCTAGAGAGATTCCTTTAAACCATCTCTCAAATTCCTGTATCTGGGGAGGTCCCTCTCACCCCTCTCTCACACTCCTGTATCTGGGTAGATCCATCTAAACCCTCTCTCACACTCCTGTATCTGGGGAGGTCCCTCTAACCCCTCTGTCACACTCCTGTATCAGGGGAGGTCCCTCTAACCTTTCTCTCACACTCCTGTATCTGGGCAGGTCCCTCCAACCCCTCTCACGCCCCTGTATCTGGGGAGGTCCCTCTAACCCCTCTCTCACACTCCTGTACCTGGGGAGGTCCATCTAACCCCTCTCTCACACTCCTGTATCTGGGGAGCTCCCTCTAACCCCTCTATCACGACCCTGCATCTGGAGAAGTCCCTCTAACCCGTCTCTCACACTCCTATATCTGGGGAGTTCCCTCTAACCCCTCTCGCACACTCCTGTATCTGGGGATGTTTCGCTAACCCCACTCTCACACACTTCTGTATCTGGGGAGGTCCCTCTAACCCCTCTGTCGCACTCCTGTATCTGGGGAGGTGCGTCTAACGCCTCTCTCACACTCCTGTATCTGGGGAGGTTCTTCTAACCCATGTCTCACACTCCTGTATTTGGAAAAGTGCCTCTAACACCTCTCTCACACTCCTGTATCTGGAGAGATCCCTCTAACCCTCTCTCACATTACTGAATCTGGGGAGGATCCTCTAACCTCTCTCTCACACTTCTGTATCTGGGGAGGTCCCTCTAAACCCTCTCTCACACTTCTGTATCTGGGGAGGTCCCTCTAATTCCTCTCTCACACTCCTGTATCTGGGGAGGTCCCTCTAACCCCTCACACTCCTATATCTGGGTTGGTCCCTCTAACCCCTCTCGCACACTCCTGTATCTGGAGAGGTCCCTCTAACCCTTCACTCTCACTCCTATATCTTGGGAGGTCCCTCTAACCACTCTCTCACACACTCCTGTATCTGGGGATGTCCCTCCATCCCCTCTCTCACATCTCCTGTACCTCGGAAGGTCCATCTACCCGCCCCCCCCCGCCCCTCTCACACACCAGTATCTGGATAGCTCCCTCTAACCCCCCTCTCACATTCCTTTATCTGGATAGCTCACTCTAAACCCCCTCTCACACTCCTTTATCTGGGGAGATCCCGCTGACCCCGCCTTCACGCTCCTGTATCTAGCGATGTCCCTCTAACCCCTCTCTCACACTCCTGCATCTGTGGACGTTCCTTTTAATCAGTGAGCTAGTGCCCATTTTACTGTACACAGCAAGAATCCTTGCATGGACCTGTGTCAGGTTGAGGTCAGAGATTTGCTTGAGGGAGGAGAGGATGAGCAAGGAGCTGTGATTCCATAATAGCTATTCTGAATACCTCTCTTGCTATTTCCCTGGTATTGTTGGAAAGTAAGGGGTGAACAATTGACTGGGTGTGTTTGGAAGATTATGTGAATCTGTCGTTTCACAGGGGTATAATCAGCTGTGATATTCATTCAAGTTTACTGCAGCTGTCCATATTTCAACCTGAAATATTTGCTCAGATTTTGTGAAAGTGTAGGTTAAAAAATGCTTGTAAAACTGACCTCGTATCTGTGCTTGAGACGAAGACAACAGCTCCCAGTTATAAACTGATTTCAACACAGTCTGAATATGGATGCAATTCCGAGTTCAGGTTTCTGGGGAGATCGACCTAACATCTCGCTCACACTCCTGTGTCTGGGGAGATCGTTTTCACCATCTCTCTCATCTCAGTATCTAGAGAGATTCCTTTAAACCATCTCTCAAAGTCCTGTATCTGGGGAGGTCCCTCTAACCCCTCTGTCACACTCCAGTATCAGGGGAGGTCCCTCTAACCTCTATCTCAAACTCCTGTATCTGGGCAGGTCCCTCCAACCCCTCTCACGCTCCTGTATCTGGGGAGGTCCCTCTAACCCCTCTGTCACACTCCTGTATCTGGGGAGTTCCCTCTAACCCCTCTCTCACACTCCTGTATCTGGGGAGGTCCCTCTAACCACTCTATCACACTGCTGTATCTGCTGAGGTCCCACTAACAACTCTCTCACACTCCTGTATCTGGGGAGGTCCCTCTAACCCCTCTCTCAAACTCCTGTATCTGGGGAGGTACCTCTAACCCCTCACACTCCTTTATGTGTGCAGGTCCCTCTAACCCCTCTCTCACACTCCTGTATCTGGGGAGGTCCCTCTAACCCCTCTCTCACACTCCTGTATCTCGGCAGGTCCCGAAAACCCGCTCTCACACTCCTGTATCTCGGGAGGTCCCTCTAACCCCTCTCTCACACTCCTGTATCTGGGGAGGTCCCACTAACCCCTCTCTCACACTCCTGTATCTGGGTAGGTCTCTCAAACCCCTCTCTCACACTCCTGTATCTCGGGAGTACGCTCTAACCCTTCTCTCACACTCCTGTATCTGGGGAGGTCCCTTTAACACCTCTCTCACACTCCTGTATCTGTGGAGGTCCGTCTAACCCCTCTCTCACTCTGCTGTATCTGGGGAGGTTACTCTAACCCCACTCTCACACTGCTGTGTCTGGGAAAGTGGCTCTAACCCCTCTCTCACACTCCTGTATCTGGGGAGGTCCCTCTAAACCCTATCTCACACTCCTGTATCTGGGGAGGTCGCTCTAATCCCTCTCTCACACTCCTGTATCTGGGGAGGTCCCTCTAACGCCTCACACTCCTGTATTTGGGGTTGTCCCTCTAACCCCTCTCTCACACTCGTGTATCTGGGGAGGTCCCTCTAACCATTCTCTCACACTCCTATATCCGGGGAGGTCCCTCTAACCCCTCTCTCGCACACTCCTGTACCTCGGGAGGTCCATCTATCGCCCCATCCCACTCACACACTCCGGTATCTGGAGATTTCCCTCTAACCCTTCTCTCACACTCCTGTATTTGGTGAGCTCCCTCTAACCTCTCTCTCACACTCCTGTAGCTGGGGAGGACCCACGAACCACTCTCTCACACATCAGTATCTGGATAACTCCCTCTCACCCCCCTCTCACATTGCTGTATCTGGCGAGGACCCTCTAACCTTTCTCACACGCCTGTATCTGGGCTGGTCCCTCCGACCCCGCCTGCACACTCCTGCATCTGGAGAGGTCCCTCGAACCCCTCTCTCACACTCCTGCATCTGTGGACGTCCCTTTTAATCAGTGAGCTAGTGCCCATTTTACTGTACACAGCAAGAATCCTTGCATGGACCTGTGTCAGGTTGAGGTCAGTGATTTGCTTGAGGGAGGAGAGAATGAGGAAGGAGCTGTTATTCCATAATATCTGTTGTGAATACCTCTCTTGCTATTTCCCTGGTATTGTGGACAGTCAGGGGTGAACAATTGACTGGGTCTGTTTGGAAGATGTACGTGACCCTGTCGTTTCACAGGGGTATAATCAGCCGCGATATTCATTCCAGTTTACTGCAGCTATCCTTATTTCAACCTGAAATATTTGCTCATGTTTTGGAAAGTGTAGGTTAAAAAATGCTTGTAAAACTGACCTCCTCTCTGAGCTTGAGACTAAGACAACAGCTCCCAATTATAAACTGATATCAACACAGTCTGACTCAGGACGCAATTCCGAGGCCAGGTTTCTGGGGAGCTCGCTCTAACATCTCGCTCACCCTCCTGTGTCTGGGGAGGCCCTTATCACCATCTCTCTCACCTCAGTATCTAGAGAGGTTCCTTTAACACATCTCTCAAAATCCTGTATTTGGGGAGGTCCCTCTAAACCATCTGTCACACTCCTGTATCTGGGTAGGTCACTCTAACCCCTCTCTCACACTCCTGTATCTGGGGAGGTCCCTCTAAGCACTCTGTCACTCTCCTGTATCAGGGGAGGTCCCTCTAACCCCTCTCTCACACTCCTGTATCTGGGCAGGTCCCTCTAAACCCTCTGTCACACTCCTGTATCTGGGGAGGTCCCTCTAACCCCTCTCTCAAACTCATGTATCTGGGTAGGTCCCTCTAAACGCTCACACTCCTGTATCTGGGGAGGTCCCTCCAATCCCTCTCACACTCCTGTATCTGGGGAGGTCCCTCTAACCCCTCTGTCACACTCCTGTATCTGGGGAGTTCCCTCTAACCCCTCTCTCACACTCCTGTATCTGGGGAGGTCCCTGTAACCCCTCTCTCACACTCCTGTGTCTGGGGAGGTTCCTCTAACCAGTCTCTCACACTCCTCTTTCTGGGAAAGTGTCTCTAACCCCTCCCTCACACTCCTGTATCTGGGGAGGTCCCTCTAACCCCGCTCTCACACTCCTGTATCTGGGGAGGTCCCTCTCACCCCTCGCTCACACTATTGTATCTGGGGAGGTCCCTCTAACCCCTCTCTCACACTCCTGTAACTGGGCAGGTCCCTCCATTCCCCCTCTCACAGTCCTGTATCTGGGGAGGTCCCTCTAACCCCTCTCTCACACTCCTATATCTGGGGAGGTCCCTTAACCCCTCTCTCACACACTCCTGTATCTGGGGAGGTCCCTCTAACCCCTCTCTCACACTCCTGTATCTGGCGAGTTCCCTCTAACACCCCCTCTCACACTCCGATATCTGGGGAGGTCTCTCTGATCTCTCTCACACGCCTGTATCTGGGCTGGTCCCTCCGACCCCTCCTTCACACTCCTGTATCTGGAGAGGTCCCTCGAACCCCTCTCTCACACTCCTGCATCTGTGGACGTCCCTTTTAATCAGTGAGCTAGTGCCCATTTTACTGTACACAGCAAGAATCCTTGCATGGACCTGTGTCAGGTTGAGGTCAGTGATTTGCTTGAGGGAGGAGAGAATGAGGAAGGAGCTGTTATTCCATAATATCTGTTGTGAATACCTCTCTTGCTATTTCCCTGGTATTGTGGACAGTCAGGCGTGAACAATTGACTGGGTCTGTTTGGAAGATGTACGTGACCCTGTCGTTTCACAGGGGTATAATCAGCCGTGATATTCATTCCAGTTTACTGCAGCTATCCTTATTTCAACCTGAAATATTTGCTCATGTTTTGGAAAGTGTAGGTTAAAAAATGCTTGTAAAACTGACCTCGTCTCTGAGCTTGAGACTAGGACAACAGCTCCCAATTATAAACTGATATCAACACAGTCTGTCTCAGGACGCAATTCCGAGGCCAGGTTTCTGGTGAGCTCGCTCTAACATCTCGCTCACCCTCCTGTGTCTGGGGAGGTCCTTATCACCATCTCTCTCACCTCAGTATCTAGAGAGGTTCCTTTAACACATCTCTCAAAATCCTGTATCTGGGGAGGTCCCTCTAAACCATCAGTCACACTCCTGTATCTGGGTAGGTCACTCTAACCCCTCTCTCACACTCCTGTATCTGGGGAGGTCCCTCTAAGCCCTCTGTCACTCTCCTGTATCAGGGGAGTTCCCTCTAACCCCTCTCTCACACTCCTGTATCTGGGCAGGTCCCTCTAAACCCTCTGTCACACTCCTGTATCTGGGGAGGTCCCTCTAACTCCTCTCTCAAACTCATGTATCTGGGTAGGTCCCTCTAAACCCTCACACTCCTGTATCTGGGGAGGTCCCTCCAATCCCTCTCACACTCCTGTATCTGGGGAGGTCCCTCTAACCCCTCTGTCACACTCCTGTATCTGGGGAGTTCCCTCTAACCCCTCTCTCACACTCCTGTATCTGGGGAGGTCCCTCTAACAACTCTCTCACACTCCTGTATCTGGGGATGTCCCTGTAACCCCTCTCTCACACTCCTGTGTCTGGGGAGGTTCCGCAAACCACTCTCTCACACTCCTGTATCTGGAAAAGTGCCTCTAACCCCTCCCTCACACTCCTGTATCTGGGGAGGTCCCTCTAACCCCGCTCTCATTCTCCTGTATCTGGGGAGGTCCCTCTAACCCCTCGCTCACACTATTGTATCTGGGGAGGTCCCTCTAACCCCTCTCTCACACTCCTGTAACTGGGCAGGTCCCTCCATTCCCCCTCTCACAGTCCTGTATCTGGGGAGGTCCCTCTAACCCCTCTCTCACACTCCTATATCTGGGGAGGTCCCTTAACCCCTCTCTCACACAATCCTGTATCTGGGTAGGTCCCTCGAACCCCTCTCTCACACTCCTGTATCTGGCGAGTTCCCTCTAACACTCCCACTCAGCACTCCGATATCTGGGGAGGTTCTCTGATCTCTCTCTCACACTCCTGTATCGGGGTCGGTCCCTCTAACCCTTCTCTCACATTCCTGTATCTGTGGACGTCCCTTTTAATCAATGAGCTAGTGCCCATTTTACTGTTCACTGCAAGAATCCTTGCATGGACCTGTGTCAGGTTGAGGTCAGTGATTTGCTTGAGGGAGGAGAGAATGAGGAAGGAGCTGCGATTCCATAATATCTATTGTGAATACCTCTCTTGCTATTTCCCTGGTATTGTGGAGAGTAAGGGGTGAACAATTGACTGGGTGTGTTTGGAAGATGTATGTGAATCTGTCGTTTCACAGGGGTATAATCAGCTGTGATATTCATTCCAGTTTGCTGCAGCTATCCTTATTTCAACCTGAAATATTTGCTCAGTTTTAATGAAAGGGCAGGTAAAAAAATGCTTGTAAAACTGACCTCGTCTCTGAGCTTGAGACTAAGACAACAGCTCCCAGTTACAAACTGATATCAACACAGTCTGACTCTGGACGCAATTCCGAGGTCAGGTATCTGGGGAGCTCGCTCTAACATCTCGCTCACACCCCTGTGTCTGTGGAGGTCCTTTTCACCATCTCTCTCCTTCAGTATCTAGAGAGGATCCTTTAACCCATCTCTCAAAATCCTGTATCTGGGGAGGTCCCTCGAACCACCCCTCTCACACTCCGATATCTGGGGAGGTTTCTCTGACCCCTCTCGCACACTCCTATATCTGGGGAAGTCCCTCCAAACCCTCTTTCACACATCCCTATATCTGGGGAGGTCCCTCTATCCCCTCTCTCACACTGCTATATCTGGGCGCTCCTTCTGACCCCACTCTCACACTCCTGTATCTGGGGAGGTCCATCTAACCGCTCTTTCACACACTCCTGCATCTGGGGAGGACCCTCTAACCCCTCTCACACACGCCTGTATCTGGCGAGTTCCCTCTCATCCCCCCTCTCACACTCCGATATCTGGTGAGGTCCCTCTAACCCCTCCTGCACACTCCTGTACCTGGGGAGGTCCCTCTAACCCCTCTCTCACACTCCTGTATCTGTGAACGTCCCTTTTGATCAGTGAGCTAATGCCCATTTTATTGTACACAGCAAGAATCCTTGCATGGACCTGTGTCAGGTTGAGGTCAGTGATTTGCTTGAGGGAGGAGAGAATGAGGAAGGAGCTGTGATTCCATAATATCTATTGTGAATACCTCTCTTCTTATTTCGCTGGTATTGTGGACAGTAAGGCGTGAACAATTGACTGGGTGTGTTTGGAAGATGTACGTGAATCTGTCGTTTCACAGGGGTATAATCAGCTGTGATATTCATTCCAGTTTGCTGCAGCTATCCTTATTTCAACCTGAAATATTTGCTCAGGTTTTGGGAAAGGGCAGGTTAAAAAATGCTTGCAAAACTGACCGCGTCTCTGAGCTTGAGACTAAGACAACAGCTCCCAGCTATAAACTGATATCAACACAGTCTGACTCTGGCCGCAATGCCGAGGTCAGGTTTCTGGGGAGCTCGCTCTAACATCTCGCTCACACTCCTGTGTCTGGGGAGGTCCTTTTCACCATCTCTCTCACCTCAGTATCTAGAGAGGTTCCTTTAACCAATCTCTCAAAATCCTGTATCTGGGATGGTCCCTCTAAACCCTCTCTCGCACTCCTGTATCTGGGTAGGTCCCTCTAACCCCTCTCTCACACTCCTGTATCTAGGGACGTCCCTCTAACCCCTCTGTCACACTCCTATATCTGGGGAGGTCCCTCTAACCCCTCTCTCACACTCCTGTATCTGGGGAGGTCCCTCTAAACCCTCTCTCACAATCCTGTATCTGGGGAGGTCCCTCTAACCCCTCTCCCACACGCCTGTATCTAGGTATGTCCCTCTAAACCCTCGCATTCCTGTATCTGGGGAGGTCCTTCTAACCCCTCTCACACTCCTGTATCTTGGGAGGTCTCTCTGACCCTTCTCTCACCATCCTATATCTGGGGAGGTCCCTCTAACCCCTCTCTCACACATTCGTATATCTGAGGAGGTCCCTCTAACCTCTCTCTCACACTCCTGTATCTGGGTAGGTCCCTCTAACTCCTCTCACACTCCTGTATCTGGGGAGGTCCCTCTAATCCCGCGCTCACACTCCTGTATCTGGGGAGGTCCTTCTAACCCCTCTCACACTCCTGTATCTTGGGAGGTCTCTCTGACCCTTCTCTCACACTCCTATATATGGGGAAGTCCCTCTAATCCCTCTCTCTCACATTCGTATATCTGGGGAGGTCTCTCTGACCCTTCTCTCACACTCCTATATCTGGGAAAGTGCCTCTAATCCCTCTCTCACACTCCTGTATCTGGGGATGTCACTCTAACCCCTATCTCACAGTCTTATATCTGAGGAGTTCCCTCTAACCCCTCTCTCACACTCCTGTATCTGGGGAGTTCCCTCTAACCCCTTCTCACACTCCTGTATCTGGGGAGGTCCCTCTAACCCACCTCTCACAGTCCTGTATCTGTGGAGGTCCCTCTAACCCCTCTCTCACACTCCTATATCTGGGGACGTCCCTCTAACCCAGCTCTCACACACTCCTGTATCTGGGCAGGTCCCTCTAACCCCTCTCTCACACGCCTGTATCTGGTGAGTTCCCTCTACCCTCCCTTTCATACTCCGATATCTGGGTAGGTCCCTCTAAAACCTCGCACTCCTGTATCTGGGGAGGTCCCTCTAACACCTCTCACACTCCTGTATCTGGGGAGCTCCCTCTAACCCCTCTCTCACAGTCCTGTATCTGGGGATGACCCTCTAACATCTCTGTCACTCTCCTGTATCAGGGGAGGTCCCTCTAACCCCTCTCTCACACTCCTGTATCTGGGGAGGTCCCTCTAACCCCACTATCGCACTCCTGTATCTGGGGAGGTCCCTCGAAACCCTCTCTCACACTCCTGTATCTGGGCGAGGTCCCTCTAACCCCTCTCTCACACTCCTGTATTTGGGAAAGTGCCTCTAACACCTCTCTCACACTCCTGTATCTGCGGAGATCTCTCTAAACCATCTCTCACACTCCTGTATCTGGGGAGGACCGTCTAACCCCCCCTCTCACAGTCCTGTATCTGGGGAGGTCCGTCTAACCCGTCTCTCACATTCCTGTATCTGGGGAGGTCCCTCTAACCCCTCTCTCACACGCCTGTATCTAGGTAGGTCCCTCGAAACCCTCGCATTCCTGTATCTGGGGAGGTCCCTCTAACCCCTCTCACACTCCTGTATCTTGGGAGGTCCCTCTAACCCATCGCTCACACTCCTCTATCTGGGGAGGTCCCCCTAATCCCTCTCTCACACTCCTGTATCTTGGGAGGTCCCTCTAACCCCTCGCTCACACTCCTGTATCTGGGGATGACCCTCTAACCTCTCTGTCACTCTCCTGTATCTGGGGAGGTCCCTCTAACCCCTCTCTCACACTCCTGTATCTGGGGAGGTCCCTCTAACCCCACTATCGCACTCCTGTATCTGGGGAGGTTCCTCGAAACCCTCTCTCACACTCCTTTATCTGGGCGAGGTCCCTCTAACCCCTCTCTCACACTCCTGTATCTGGGAAAGTGCCTCTAACACCTCTCTCACACTCCTGTATCTGCGGAGGTCTCTCTAAACCATCTCTCACACTCCTGTATCTGGGGAGGACCGTCTAACACCCCTCTCACAGTCCTGTATCTGGGGAGGTCCGTCTAACCCCTCTCTCACATTCCTGTATCTGGGGAGGCCCCTCTAAACTCTATCTCACACTCCTGTATCTGGTGAGTTCCCTCTAACCCCTCCTGCACACTCCTGTATCTGGGGAGGTCCCTCTAACCCCTCTCTCACACTCCTGTATCTGTGGACGTCCCTTTTAATCAGTGAGCTAATGCACATTTTATTGTACACAGCAAGAATCCTTGCATGGACCTGTGTCAGGTTGAGGTCAGTGATTTGCACGAGGGAGGAGAGAATGAGGAAGGAGCTGTGATTCCATAATATCTATTGTGAACACCTTTCTTGCTATTTCCCTGGTATTGTTGATAGTAAGGCGTGAACAATTGACTGGGTGTGTTTGGAAGATGTACGTGACTCTGTCGTTTCACAGGGGTATAATCAGCTGTGAAATACATTCCAGTTTACTGCAGCTATCCTTATTTCAACCTGAAATATTTGCTCAGGTTTTGTGAAAGGGCAGGTTAAAAAATGGTTGTAAAACTGACCTCGTTTCTGAGCTTGAGACAAAGACAAAAGGTCCCAGTTATAAACTGATATCAACACAGTCTGACTCTGGACGCAATTCCGAGGCCAGGATTCTGGAGAGCTCGCTCTGACCCCTCTCTCACACTCCTGTATCTGGGGAGGTCCCTCTCCACCCTCTCTCACACTCCTGGTTGTGGGGAGGTCTCTCTAACCCCTCTCTCACACTCCTGTATCTGGGGACGTCCCTCTAACCCCTCTGTCACACTCCTATATCTGGGGAGGTCCCTCTAACCCCTCTCTCACACTTCGGTATCTGGGGAGGTCCCTCTAAACCCTCTCTCACAATCCTGTATCTGGGGAGGTTCCTCTAACCCCTCTCTCACACGCCTGTATCTAGGTAGGTCCCTCGAAACCCTCGCATTCCTGTATCTGGGGAGGTCCCTCTAACCCCTCTCACACTCCTGTATCTTGGGAGGTCCCTCTAACCCCTCGCTCACACTCCTCTATCTGGGGAGGTCCCCCTAATCCCTCTCTCACACTCCGATATCTGGGGAGGTCTCTCTGACCCTTCTCTCACACTCCTATATCAGGGGAAGTCCCTCTAACCCCTCTCTCACACATTCGTATATCTGAGGATGTCCCTCTTACCTCTCTCTCACACTCCTGTATCTGGGGAGGTCCCTCTCAACCCTCTCTCACACTCCTGTATGTGGGGAGGTCTCTCTAACCCCTCTCTCACACTCCTGTATCTGGGGACGTCCCTCTAAACCCTCTGTCACACTCCTATATCTGGGGAGGTCCCTCTAACCCCTCTCTCACACTCCTGTATCTGGGGAGGTCCCTCTAATCCCTCGCTCACACTCCTGTATCTGGGGAGGTCCCTCTAACCCCTCTCTCACACTCCTGTATTTGGCGTGTTCCCTCTAACCCCCACTCTCACACTCCGATATCTGGGGAGGTCTCTCTGACCCTTCTCTCACACTCCGATATCTGGGAAAGTGCCTCTAACCCCTCTCTCACACTCCTGTATCTGGGGAGTTCCCTCTAACCCCTTCTCACACTCCTGTATCTGGGGAGGGCCCTCTAACCCCCCTCCCACAGTCCTGTATCTGTGGAGGTCCCTCTAACCCCTCTCTCACACTCCTATATCTGGGGAAGTCCCTCTAACCCAGCTCTCACACACTCCTGTATCTGGGGAGGTCCCTCTAACCCCTCTCTCACACGCCTGTATCTGGTGAGTTCCCTCTTCCCCCCCTTTCATACTCCGATATCTGGGTAGGTCCCTCTAAACCCTCGCACTCCTGTATCTGGGGTGGTCCCACGAACACCTCTCACATTCCTGTATCTTGGGAGATCCCTTTAACCTCTCACACTCCTATATCTGGGGACGTCCCTCTAACACCTCTCTCACACTCCTGTATCTGGGGAGGTCCCTCTAACCCCACTATCGCACTCCTGTATCTGGGGAGGTCTCTCTAAACCCTCTCTCACACTCCTGTATCTGGGCGAGGTCCCTCTAACCCCTCTCTCACACTCCTGTATCTGGGAATGTGCCTCTAACACCTCTCTCACACTCCTGTATCTGGGGAGGTCTCTCTAAACCATCTCTCACACTCCTGTATCTGGTGAGGACCGTCTAACCCCCCTCTCACACTCCTGTATCTGGTGAGGTCCCTCTAACTCCTCCTGCACACTCCTGTATCTGGGGAGGTCCCTCTAACCCCTCTCCCACACTCCTGTATCTGTGGACGTCCCTTTTAATCAGTGAGCTAATGCCCATTTTATTGTACACAGCAAGAATCCTTGCATGGACCTGTGTCAGGTTGAGGTCAGTGATTTGCATGAGGGAGGAGAGAATGAGGAAGGAGCTGTGATTCCATAATATCTATTGTGAATACCTTTCTTGCTATTTCCCTGGTATTGTTGATAGTAAGGCGTGAACAATTGACTGGGTATGTTTGGAAGATGTACGTGACTCTGTCGTTTCACAGGGGTATAATCAGCTGTGAAATGCATTACAGTTTACTGCAGCTATCCTTATTTCAACCTGAAATATTTGCTCAGGTTTTGTGAAAGGGCAGGTTAAAAAATGGTTGTAAAACTGACCTCGTCTCTGAGCTTGAGACAAAGACAAAAGGTCCCAGTTATAAACTGATATCAACACACTCTGACTCCGGACGCAATTCCTAGGTCAGGTTTCTGGGGAGCTCGCTCTAACCTGTCGCTCACACTCCTGTGTCTGGGAGGTCCTTTTCACCACCTATCTCACCTCAGTATCTGGAGAGGTTCCTTTAACCCATCTCTCATACTCCTGTATCTGGGGAGGTCCCTCTAAACCGTCTCTCACACTCCTTTATCTGGGGAGTTCCCTCTAACCCCTCTCCCACACTCCTGTATCTGGGGAGCTCCCTCTAACACGGCTCTCACACTCCTGTATCTGCGGAGGTCCCTCTAATCTCTCTCTCACACTCCTGTATCTGGGGAGGTCCCTCTAAACTCTTCTCTCACAGTCCTGTGTCTGGGGAGGTCCCTCTAACCCGTCTCTCACACTCCTGTATCTGTCGACGTCCCTTTTAATCAGTGAGCCAGTGCCCATTTTACTGTACACAGCAAGAATCCTTGCATGGACCTGCGTCAGGTTGAGGTCAGTGATATGCTTGAGGGAGGAGAAAATGAGGAAAGAGCTGTGATTCGATAATATCTACTGTGAATAACTCTCCTGCTATTTCCCTGGTATTGTTGACAGTAAGGGGTGAACAATTGACTGTGTGTGTTTGGAAGATCTACGTGACTCTGTCGTTTCACAGGGGTATAACCAGCTGTGATATTCATTCCAGTTTACTGCAGCTATCCTTTTTTCAACCTGAAATATTTGCTCAGGTTTTGTGAAGGGGCAGGTTGAAAAATGGGGTAATACTGACCTCGTCTCTGAGCTTGAGACTAAGACAACAGCTCCCAATTATAAAGTGGTATCAATACAGTCTGACTCCGGACGCAATTCCTAGGTCAGGTTTCTGTGGAGCTCGCTCTAACCTGTCGCTCACACTCCTGTGTCTGGGGAGGTCCCTCTAACCGCTCATACGCCTATATCTGGGAAGGTCCCTCTAAACCGTCTCTCACACTCCTTTATCTGCGGAGATCCCTCTAACCCCTCTCTCACACTCCTGTATCTGCGGAGGTCCCTCTAACCCGTCTCTCACACTCCTGTATCTGGTGATGTCCCTCTAACCCCTCTTTCACACTCCTATATCTGGGGAGGTCCCTCTAACCCCTCTCTCACACTCCTGTATCTGGAGAGGTCCCTCTAACCCCTCTCTCACAAACCTGTATCTGGGGAGGTCCCTCTAACCTCTCTCTCACACTCCGTTATCTGGGGAGGTCCCTCTAACTCCTCTCTCACTTTCCTGTATCTGAAAAAGTGCCTCGATACCCTCTCTCACACTCCTGTATCTAGAGAGTTCCCTCTAACCCCTCTCTCCCATTCCTGTATCTGAGAAAGTGCCTCTAAACCCTCTCTCACACTCCTGTATCTGGGGAGGACCCTCTAACGCCTCTCTGACACTCCTGTATCTGCGAAAGTGCCTCTAAACCCCCTCTCACACTCCTGTATCTGGGGAGGACACACTAACCCCTTTCTCACACTCCTGTAACTGGGGAGGTCCTTCTAAACCCCCCTCTCACACTCCTGTATCTGGGGAGGTCCCTCTAACCCATTGTACTCACTCCTGTATTGCAGGAAATCCCTCCAACCCATCTTTCACTCTCCTGTATCTGGCGAGCTCCCTCTAACCTCTCTCTCACACTCCTGTGTCAGGGGAGGTCCCTCTCAACCCTCTCTCGCACTCCATAATTTCAAGGCTGATCTGATTATGGACTCAGCTCCACTTCCCACCCTTATTCCCTTATCGTTTAAGAAACTGTCTATATTTGTCTTAAATATATTCAATGACCCAGCTTCTACAGCTCTCTGAGGCAGCGAATTCCACAGTTTTACATCCCTCTGAGAGAAGATATTTCTCCTCATTTCCCTTATTCTAAGACCATGCCCTCTAGTTCTAGTCTTCCCCATCAGTGGAAACATACACTCTGCATCCACCTTGTCAAACCCCCTCTTAATCTCATACGTTTCGATAAGATCATCTCTCATTCATTCTTGTGAAATGAGTAGAGGCCCAACCTACACAACCTTTCCTCATAAGTCAACCCCCTCATCACTTGAATTAACCTAGTGAACCTGCTCTGAACTGCCTCTAAAAGCAAGAATATCCTTTCGAAAATAGGGAAAACAAAACTGCACACAGTATTCCAGGTGTGGCCTCACCAATACCCTGTATAGCTATAGCAAGACGTCCCTGCTTTTATACTCCATCCTCTTCAGAATAAAGGCCCAGATTCCATTGGCCTTCCTGATCACTTGCTGTATCTGCATACTATCCTTTTGTGTTTAATGCACAATTACCCCCAGGTCCCGCTGTACAGCAGCATTTTGCAATCTTGCTCCATTTAAATAATAACTTGCTTTTTGATTGTTTTCAGGTACATGAACTCACACTTTCCAACATTATATTCCATCTGCCAAATGTTTGCCAACTCACTTCGCTTATCTATGTCCTTTTGCAGATTTTTTGTGTCCTCCTCACAAATTGCTTTTCCTCCCTCTTTGTATCGTCAGCAAACTTGGCAACGTTACATGGTCTTCCAAGTCGTCAATATAGACTGTAAATAGTTGGGTTCCCAACACTGATCCCTGCAGCACCACACTAGTTAATGGTTGCCAACCAGAGAATGAAGCATTTATCCCCACTCTCTGTTTTCTGTTACTTAGACAATCATCTATCCATGCTAATATATTAACCCCAACTCAGTGAACTTGTGTAGTAACCTTTTATGAGCCACCTTATCAAATGCATTATGGAAGTCCAAATACATCATATCCACTGGGGCCCCTTTATTAACCCTGTTCGTAACATCCTCAAAGAATTCCAGAAAATTTGTCAAACATGACCGCCGCTTCATAAATCCATGCTGACTCTGACTGACCGAATTTTGCTTTTCCATATGTCCTGCTCCTGTTTTTTTAATAATGGACTCCAACATTTTCCCAAACACAGATGTTAAGCTAACTGGTCTAAAGTTTTCCTGCTTTTTGACTGCCTAATTTTTTGAATAGGGGCGTTCCCACTCAGTCACACTCGCTCTCAAACTCCTGTATCGAGGGAGGGGCCTCTAACTCCTCTGGCACATTACTGTAACTAGGGAGCTACTTCTAACCCCACTCTCACACTACTGTATCTGGGGCGCTCCCTCTAACTGCTCACATTCCTGTATCTGAGGAGGTCCCACTAACCCCTCACACTCCTGTATCTGGGGAGGTCCCACTAACCCATCACACTCCTGTATCTGGGGAGCTCCCTGTAAACCGTCACACTCCTGTATCTGGGAGAGCGTCCCTCTAAACCTTCTCTCACACACTGTATCTGAGGAGGTCCCTCTAACTTCTCTCTCACATTCCTGTACCCTGGGAGGTCACTCTAACCTGTCACTCTCACACCCCTGTATCTGGTGAGCTCCCTCTAACCTTTCAATCTCCTGTATCTGGAGAGGTCCCTCTAACCTCTCACACTCCTGTATCTGGGGAGATCCCTTTAACCCCTCTCTCACACTCCACTATCTGGGTAGGTCCCTCTAACCTCTCATACTCTTGTATCTGGGGAGGTCCCTCTAACCCCTCTATCACACTCCTGTATCTGGGGAGGTTCCTCTAACACCTCTGTCACACTCCTGTATCTGGCGAGTTCCCTCTAACACTCCCACTCAGCACTCCGATATCTGGGGAGGTTCTCTGATCTCTCTCTCACACTCCTGTATCGGGGTCGGTCCCTCTAACCCTTCTCTCACATTCCTGTATCTGTGGACGTCCCTTTTAATCAATGAGCTAGTGCCCATTTTACTGTTCACTGCAAGAATCCTTGCATGGACCTGTGTCAGGTTGAGGTCAGTGATTTGCTTGAGGGAGGAGAGAATGAGGAAGGAGCTGCGATTCCATAATATCTATTGTGAATACCTCTCTTGCTATTTCCCTGGTATTGTGGAGAGTAAGGGGTGAACAATTGACTGGGTGTGTTTGGAAGATGTATGTGAATCTGTCGTTTCACAGGGGTATAATCAGCTGTGATATTCATTCCAGTTTGCTGCAGCTATCCTTATTTCAACCTGAAATATTTGCTCAGTTTTAATGAAAGGGCAGGTAAAAAAATGCTTGTAAAACTGACCTCGTCTCTGAGCTTGAGACTAAGACAACAGCTCCCAGTTACAAACTTATATCAACACAGTCTGACTCTGGACGCAATTCCGAGGTCAGGTATCTGGGGAGCTCGCTCTAACATCTCGCTCACACCCCTGTGTCTGTGGAGGTCCTTTTCACCATCTCTCTCCTTCAGTATCTAGAGAGGATCCTTTAACCCATCTCTCAAAATCCTGTATCTGGGGAGGTCCCTCGAACCACCCCTCTCACACTCCGATATCTGGGGAGGTTTCTCTGACCCCTCTCGCACACTCCTATATCTGGGGAAGTCCCTCCAAACCCTCTTTCACACATCCCTATATCTGGGGAGGTCCCTCTATCCCCTCTCTCACACTGCTATATCTGGGCGCTCCTTCTGACCCCACTCTCACACTCCTGTATCTGGGGAGGTCCATCTAACCGCTCTTTCACACACTCCTGCATCTGGGGAGGACCCTCTAACCCCTCTCACACACGCCTGTATCTGGCGAGTTCCCTCTCATCCCCCCTCTCACACTCCGATATCTGGTGAGGTCCCTCTAACCCCTCCTGCACACTCCTGTACCTGGGGAGGTCCCTCTAACCCCTCTCTCACACTCCTGTATCTGTGAACGTCCCTTTTGATCAGTGAGCTAATGCCCATTTTATTGTACACAGCAAGAATCCTTGCATGGACCTGTGTCAGGTTGAGGTCAGTGATTTGCTTGAGGGAGGAGAGAATGAGGAAGGAGCTGTGATTCCATAATATCTATTGTGAATACCTCTCTTCTTATTTCGCTGGTATTGTGGACAGTAAGGCGTGAACAATTGACTGGGTGTGTTTGGAAGATGTACGTGAATCTGTCGTTTCACAGGGGTATAATCAGCTGTGATATTCATTCCAGTTTGCTGCAGCTATCCTTATTTCAACCTGAAATATTTGCTCAGGTTTTGGGAAAGGGCAGGTTAAAAAATGCTTGCAAAACTGACCGCGTCTCTGAGCTTGAGACTAAGACAACAGCTCCCAGCTATAAACTGATATCAACACAGTCTGACTCTGGCCGCAATGCCGAGGTCAGGTTTCTGGGGAGCTCGCTCTAACATCTCGCTCACACTCCTGTGTCTGGGGAGGTCCTTTTCACCATCTCTCTCACCTCAGTATCTAGAGAGGTTCCTTTAACCCATCTCTCAAAATCCTGTATCTGGGATGGTCCCTCTAAACCCTCTCTCGCACTCCTGTATCTGGGTAGGTCCCTCTAACCCCTCTCTCACACTCCTGTATCTAGGGACGTCCCTCTAACCCCTCTGTCACACTCCTATATCTGGGGAGGTCCCTCTAACCCCTCTCTCACACTCCTGTATCTGGGGAGGTCCCTCTAAACCCTCTCTCACAATCCTGTATCTGGGGAGGTCCCTCTAACCCCTCTCCCACACGCCTGTATCTAGGTATGTCCCTCTAAACCCTCGCATTCCTGTATCTGGGGAGGTCCTTCTAACCCCTCTCACACTCCTGTATCTTGGGAGGTCTCTCTGACCCTTCTCTCACACTCCTATATCTGGGGAGGTCCCTCTAACCCCTCTCTCACACATTCGTATATCTGAGGAGGTCCCTCTAACCTCTCTCTCACACTCCTGTATCTGGGTAGGTCCCTCTAACTCCTCTCACACTCCTGTATCTGGGGAGGTCCCTCTAATCCCGCGCTCACACTCCTGTATCTGGGGAGGTCCTTCTAACCCCTCTCACACTCCTGTATCTTGGGAGGTCTCTCTGACCCTTCTCTCACACTCCTATATATGGGGAAGTCCCTCTAATCCCTCTCTCTCACATTCGTATATCTGGGGAGGTCTCTCTGACCCTTCTCTCACACTCCTATATCTGGGAAAGTGCCTCTAATCCCTCTCTCACACTCCTGTATCTGGGGATGTCACTCTAACCCCTATCTCACAGTCTTATATCTGAGGAGTTCCCTCTAACCCCTCTCTCACACTCCTGTATCTGGGGAGTTCCCTCTAACCCCTTCTCACACTCCTGTATCTGGGGAGGTCCCTCTAACCCACCTCTCACAGTCCTGTATCTGTGGAGGTCCCTCTAACCCCTCTCTCACACTCCTATATCTGGGGACGTCCCTCTAACCCAGCTCTCACACACTCCTGTATCTGGGCAGGTCCCTCTAACCCCTCTCTCACACGCCTGTATCTGGTGAGTTCCCTCTACCCTCCCTTTCATACTCCGATATCTGGGTAGGTCCCTCTAAAACCTCGCACTCCTGTATCTGGGGAGGTCCCTCTAACACCTCTCACACTCCTGTATCTGGGGAGCTCCCTCTAACCCCTCTCTCACAGTCCTGTATCTGGGGATGACCCTCTAACATCTCTGTCACTCTCCTGTATCAGGGGAGGTCCCTCTAACCCCTCTCTCACACTCCTGTATCTGGGGAGGTCCCTCTAACCCCACTATCGCACTCCTGTATCTGGGGAGGTCCCTCGAAACCCTCTCTCACACTCCTGTATCTGGGCGAGGTCCCTCTAACCCCTCTCTCACACTCCTGTATTTGGGAAAGTGCCTCTAACACCTCTCTCACACTCCTGTATCTGCGGAGATCTCTCTAAACCATCTCTCACACTCCTGTATCTGGGGAGGACCGTCTAACCCCCCCTCTCACAGTCCTGTATCTGGGGAGGTCCGTCTAACCCCTCTCTCACATTCCTGTATCTGGGGAGGTCCCTCTAACCCCTCTCTCACACGCCTGTATCTAGGTAGGTCCCTCGAAACCCTCGCATTCCTGTATCTGGGGAGGTCCCTCTAACCCCTCTCACACTCCTGTATCTTGGGAGGTCCCTCTAACCCATCGCTCACACTCCTCTATCTGGGGAGGTCCCCCTAATCCCTCTCTCACACTCCTGTATCTTGGGAGGTCCCTCTAACCCCTCGCTCACACTCCTGTATCTGGGGATGACCCTCTAACCTCTCTGTCACTCTCCTGTATCTGGGGAGGTCCCTCTACCCCTCTCTCACACTCCTGTATCTGGGGAGGTCCCTCTAACCCCACTATCGCACTCCTGTATCTGGGGAGGTTCCTCGAAACCCTCTCTCACACTCCTTTATCTGGGCGAGGTCCCTCTAACCGCTCTCTCACACTCCTGTATCTGGGAAAGTGCCTCTAACACCTCTCTCACACTCCTGTATCTGCGGAGGTCTCTCTAAACCATCTCTCACACTCCTGTATCTGGGGAGGACCGTCTAACACCCCTCTCACAGTCCTGTATCTGGGGAGGTCCGTCTAACCCCTCTCTCACATTCCTGTATCTGGGGAGGCCCCTCTAAACTCTATCTCACACTCCTGTATCTGGTGAGTTCCCTCTAACCCCTCCTGCACACTCCTGTATCTGGGGAGGTCCCTCTAACCCCTCTCTCACACTCCTGTATCTGTGGACGTCCCTTTTAATCAGTGAGCTAATGCACATTTTATTGTACACAGCAAGAATCCTTGCATGGACCTGTGTCAGGTTGAGGTCAGTGATTTGCACGAGGGAGGAGAGAATGAGGAAGGAGCTGTGATTCCATAATATCTATTGTGAACACCTTTCTTGCTATTTCCCTGGTATTGTTGATAGTAAGGCGTGAACAATTGACTGGGTGTGTTTGGAAGATGTACGTGACTCTGTCGTTTCACAGGGGTATAATCAGCTGTGAAATACATTCCAGTTTACTGCAGCTATCCTTATTTCAACCTGAAATATTTGCTCAGGTTTTGTGAAAGGGCAGGTTAAAAAATGGTTGTAAAACTGACCTCGTTTCTGAGCTTGAGACAAAGACAAAAGGTCCCAGTTATAAACTGATATCAACACAGTCTGACTCTGGACGCAATTCCGAGGCCAGGATTCTGGAGAGCTCGCTCTGACCCCTCTCTCACACTCCTGTATCTGGGGAGGTCCCTCTCCACCCTCTCTCACACTCCTGGTTGTGGGGAGGTCTCTCTAACCCCTCTCTCACACTCCTGTATCTGGGGACGTCCCTCTAACCCCTCTGTCACACTCCTATATCTGGGGAGGTCCCTCTAACCCCTCTCTCACACTTCGATATCTGGGGAGGTCCCTCTAAACCCTCTCTCACAATCCTGTATCTGGGGAGGTTCCTCTAACCCCTCTCTCACACGCCTGTATCTAGGTAGGTCCCTCGAAACCCTCGCATTCCTGTATCTGGGGAGGTCCCTCTAACCCCTCTCACACTCCTGTATCTTGGGAGGTCCCTCTAACCCCTCGCTCACACTCCTCTATCTGGGGAGGTCCCCCTAATCCCTCTCTCACACTCCGATATCTGGGGAGGTCTCTCTGACCCTTCTCTCACACTCCTATATCAGGGGAAGTCCCTCTAACCCCTCTCTCACACATTCGTATATCTGAGGATGTCCCTCTTACCTCTCTCTCACACTCCTGTATCTGGGGAGGTCCCTCTCAACCCTCTCTCACACTCCTGTATGTGGGGAGGTCTCTCTAACCCCTCTCTCACACTCCTGTATCTGGGGACGTCCCTCTAAACCCTCTGTCACACTCCTATATCTGGGGAGGTCCCTCTAACCCCTCTCTCACACTCCTGTATCTGGGGAGGTCCCTCTAATCCCTCGCTCACACTCCTGTATCTGGGGAGGTCCCTCTAACCCCTCTCTCACACTCCTGTATTTGGCGTGTTCCCTCTAACCCCCACTCTCACACTCCGATATCTGGGGAGGTCTCTCTGACCCTTCTCTCACACTCCGATATCTGGGAAAGTGCCTCTAACCCCTCTCTCACACTCCTGTATCTGGGGAGTTCCCTCTAACCCCTTCTCACACTCCTGTATCTGGGGAGGGCCCTCTAACCCCCCTCCCACAGTCCTGTATCTGTGGAGGTCCCTCTAACCCCTCTCTCACACTCCTATATCTGGGGAAGTCCCTCTAACCCAGCTCTCACACACTCCTGTATCTGGGGAGGTCCCTCTTACCCCTCCCTCACACGCCTGTATCTGGTGAGTTCCCTCTTCCCCCCCTTTCATACTCCGATATCTGGGTAGGTCCCTCTAAACCCTCGCACTCCTGTATCTGGGGTGGTCCCACGAACACCTCTCACATTCCTGTATCTTGGGAGATCCCTTTAACCTCTCACACTCCTATATCTGGGGACGTCCCTCTAACACCTCTCTCACACTCCTGTATCTGGGGAGGTCCCTCTAACCCCACTATCGCACTCCTGTATCTGGGGAGGTCTCTCTAAACCCTCTCTCACACTCCTGTATCTGGGCGAGGTCCCTCTAACCCCTCTCTCACACTCCTGTATCTGGGAATGTGCCTCTAACACCTCTCTCACACTCCTGTATCTGGGGAGGTCTCTCTAAACCATCTCTCACACTCCTGTATCTGGTGAGGACCGTCTAACCCCCCTCTCACACTCCTGTATCTGGTGAGGTCCCTCTAACTCCTCCTGCACACTCCTGTATCTGGGGAGGTCCCTCTAACCCCTCTCCCACACTCCTGTATCTGTGGACGTCCCTTTTAATCAGTGAGCTAATGCCCATTTTATTGTACACAGCAAGAATCCTTGCATGGACCTGTGTCAGGTTGAGGTCAGTGATTTGCATGAGGGAGGAGAGAATGAGGAAGGAGCTGTGATTCCATAATATCTATTGTGAATACCTTTCTTGCTATTTCCCTGGTATTGTTGATAGTAAGGCGTGAACAATTGACTGAGTATGTTTGGAAGATGTACGTGACTCTGTCGTTTCACAGGGGTATAATCAGCTGTGAAATGCATTACAGTTTACTGCAGCTATCCTTATTTCAACCTGAAATATTTGCTCAGGTTTTGTGAAAGGGCAGGTTAAAAAATGGTTGTAAAACTGACCTCGTCTCTGAGCTTGAGACAAAGACAAAAGGTCCCAGTTATAAACTGATATCAACACACTCTGACTCCGGACGCAATTCCTAGGTCAGGTTTCTGGGGAGCTCGCTCTAACCTGTCGCTCACACTCCTGTGTCTGGGAGGTCCTTTTCACCACCTATCTCACCTCAGTATCTGGAGAGGTTCCTTTAACCCATCTCTCATACTCCTGTATCTGGGGAGGTCCCTCTAAACCGTCTCTCACACTCCTTTATCTGGGGAGTTCCCTCTAACCCCTCTCCCACACTCCTGTATCTGGGGAGCTCCCTCTAACACGGCTCTCACACTCCTGTATCTGCGGAGGTCCCTCTAATCTCTCTCTCACACTCCTGTATCTGGGGAGGTCCCTTTAAACTCTTCTCTCACAGTCCTGTGTCTGGGGAGGTCCCTCTAACCCGTCTCTCACACTCCTGTATCTGTCGACGTCCCTTTTAATCAGTGAGCCAGTGCCCATTTTACTGTACACAGCAAGAATCCTTGCATGGACCTGCGTCAGGTTGAGGTCAGTGATATGCTTGAGGGAGGAGAAAATGAGGAAAGAGCTGTGATTCGATAATATCTACTGTGAATAACTCTCCTGCTATTTCCCTGGTATTGTTGACAGTAAGGGGTGAACAATTGACTGTGTGTGTTTGGAAGATCTACGTGACTCTGTCGTTTCACAGGGGTATAACCAGCTGTGATATTCATTCCAGTTTACTGCAGCTATCCTTTTTTCAACCTGAAATATTTGCTCAGGTTTTGTGAAGGGGCAGGTTGAAAAATGGGGTAATACTGACCTCGTCTCTGAGCTTGAGACTAAGACAACAGCTCCCAATTATAAAGTGGTATCAATACAGTCTGACTCCGGACGCAATTCCTAGGTCAGGTTTCTGTGGAGCTCGCTCTAACCTGTCGCTCACACTCCTGTGTCTGGGGAGGTCCCTCTAACCGCTCATACGCCTATATCTGGGAAGGTCCCTCTAAACCGTCTCTCACACTCCTTTATCTGCGGAGATCCCTCTAACCCCTCTCTCACACTCCTGTATCTGCGGAGGTCCCTCTAACCCGTCTCTCACACTCCTGTATCTGGTGATGTCCCTCTAACCCCTCTTTCACACTCCTATATCTGGGGAGGTCCCTCTAACCCCTCTCTCACACTCCTGTATCTGGAGAGGTCCCTCTAACCCCTCTCTCACAAACCTGTATCTGGGGAGGTCCCTCTAACCTCTCTCTCACACTCCGTTATCTGGGGAGGTCCCTCTAACTCCTCTCTCACTTTCCTGTATCTGAAAAAGTGCCTCGATACCCTCTCTCACACTCCTGTATCTAGAGAGTTCCCTCTAACCCCTCTCTCCCATTCCTGTATCTGAGAAAGTGCCTCTAAACCCTCTCTCACACTCCTGTATCTGGGGAGGACCCTCTAACACCTCTCTGACACTCCTGTATCTGCGAAAGTGCCTCTAAACCCCCTCTCACACTCCTGTATCTGGGGAGGACACACTAACCCCTTTCTCACACTCCTGTAACTGGGGAGGTCCTTCTAAACCCCCCTCTCACACTCCTGTATCTGGGGAGGTCCCTCTAACCCATTGTACTCACTCCTGTATTGCAGGAAATCCCTCCAACCCATCTTTCACTCTCCTGTATCTGGCGAGCTCCCTCTAACCTCTCTCTCACACTCCTGTGTCAGGGGAGGTCCCTCTCAACCCTCTCTCGCACTCCATAATTTCAAGGCTGATCTGATTATGGACTCAGCTCCACTTCCCACCCTTATTCCCTTATCGTTTAAGAAACTGTCTATATTTGTCTTAAATATATTCAATGACCCAGCTTCTACAGCTATCTGAGGCAGCGAATTCCACAGTTTTACATCCCTCTGAGAGAAGATATTTCTCCTCATTTCCCTTATTCTAAGACCATGCCCTCTAGTTCTAGTCTTCCCCATCAGTGGAAACATACTCTCTGCATCCACCTTGTCAAACCCCCTCTTAATCTCATACGTTTCGATAAGATCATCTCTCATTCATTCTTGTGAAATGAGTAGAGGCCCAACCTACACAACCTTTCCTCATAAGTCAACCCCCTCATCACTTGAATTAACCTAGTGAACCTGCTCTGAACTGCCTCTAAAAGCAAGAATATCCTTTCGAAAATAGGGAAAACAAAACTGCACACAGTATTCCAGGTGTGGCCTCACCAATACCCTGTATAGCTATAGCAAGACGTCCCTGCTTTTATACTCCATCCTCTTCAGAATAAAGGCCCAGATTCCATTGGCCTTCCTGATCACTTGCTGTATCTGCATACTATCCTTTTGTGTTTAATGCACAATTACCCCCAGGTCCCGCTGTACAGCAGCATTTTGCAATCTTGCTCCATTTAAATAATAACTTGCTTTTTGATTGTTTTCAGGTACATGACCTCACACTTTCCAACATTATATTCCATCTGTCAAATGTTTGCCAACTCACTTCGCTTGTCTATGTCCTTTTGCAGATTTTTTGTGTCCTCCTCACAAATTGCTTTTCCTCCCTCTTTGTATCGTCAGCAAACTTGGCAACGTTACATGGTCTTCCAAGTCGTCAATATAGACTGTAAATAGTTGGGTTCCCAACACTGATCCCTGCAGCACCACACTAGTTAATGGTTGCCAACCAGAGAATGAAGCATTTATCCCCACTCTCTGTTTTCTGTTACTTAGACAATCATCTATCCATGCTAATATATTAACCCCAACTCAGTGAACTTGTGTAGTAACCT
The DNA here is from genome assembly GCF_044704955.1 of Pristiophorus japonicus. Lineage (NCBI taxonomy): Eukaryota > Metazoa > Chordata > Chondrichthyes > Pristiophoridae > Pristiophorus > Pristiophorus japonicus. The sequence goes on from NW_027250756.1 coordinate 1,260,877, forward strand.
TTTATGAGCCACCTTATCAAATGCATTATGGAAGTCCAAATACATCATATCCACTGGGGCCCCTTTATTAACCCTGTTCGTAACATCCTCAAAGAATTCCAGAAAATTTGTCAAACATGACCGCCGCTTCATAAATCCATGCTGACTCTGACTGACCGAATTTTGCTTTTCCATATGTCCTGCTCCTGTTTTTTTAATAATGGACTCCAACATTTTCCCAAACACAGATGTTAAGCTAACTGGTCTATAGTTTTCCTGCTTTTTGACTGCCTAATTTTTTGAATAGGGGCGTTCCCACTCAGTCACACTCGCTCTCAAACTCCTGTATCGAGGGAGGGGCCTCTAACTCCTCTGGCACATTACTGTAACTAGGGAGCTACTTCTAACCCCACTGCTCACATTCCTGTATCTGAGGAGGTCCCACTAACCCCTCACACTCCTGTATCTGGGGAGGTCCCACTAACCCATCACACTCCTGTATCTGGGGAGCTCCCTGTAAACCGTCACACTCCTGTATCTGGGAGAGCGTCCCTCTAAACCTTCTCTCACACACTGTATCTGAGGAGGTCCCTCTAACTTCTCTCTCACATTCCTGTACCCTGGGAGGTCACTCTAACCTGTCACTCTCACACCCCTGTATCTGGTGAGCTCCCTCTAACCTTTCAATCTCCTGTATCTGGAGAGGTCCCTCTAACCTCTCACACTCCTGTATCTGGGGAGATCCCTTTAACCCCTCTCTCACACTCCACTATCTGGGTAGGTCCCTCTAACCTCTCACACTCTTGTATCTGGGGAGGTCCCTCTAACCCCTCTATCACACTCCTGTATCTGGGGAGGTTCCTCTAACACCTCTGTCACACTCCTGTATCTGGGGAGGTCCCTCTAAACACTCTCTCACACTCCTGTATCTGGGGAGATCCCTCTAAACCCTCTCTTACACTCCTGTATCTATGGAGTTCCATCTAACATCTCTCTCACACTCCTGTATATGGGTAGGTCCCTCTAACCTCTCACACTCCTGTATCTGGGGAGGTCCCTCTAACCCCTCTCTCACACTCCTGTATCTGCGGATGTCCCTCTAAACCCTCTGTCACACTCCTGTATCTGGGGAGGTCCGTCTAACCCTTCTATCGCACTCCTGTGTCTGGGGAGGTCCCTCTAACCCGTCTCTCGCATTCCTGTATCTGGGGAGGTTCCTCTAACCCCTCTCTCACACTCTTGTTTCTGTGAAAGTGCCTCTAACCCCTCTCTCACACTCCTGTATCTGGGGAGATCCCTCTAACCCCTCTCTCACACTCCTGTATCTGGGGAGGTACCTCTAACCCCTCACGCACCCTCCTGTATCTGGGGAGGTCCCTCTAACCCCCCTCTCACAGTCCTGTATCTAGGGAGGCCCCTTAAACACCTCTCTCACACGCCTGTATCTGTTGAGCTCCCTCTAACCCTTCTCTCACGCTCCTGTATCTGGGAAAGTGCCTCTAAACCCCCTCTCACACTCCTGTATCTGCAAGGTCTCTCTAACCCCCCTCTCACACTCCTGTATCTGAGAAGGTCACTCTAACTTCTATCTCACACTCCTTTAACTGGGTAGGTCCCTCTAACCCCTCTCTCACACACTCCTGTGTCTGGGGAGGTGCCTCTAACCCCTCTGTCACACTCCTGTATCTGGCGAGTTCCCTCTAACCCGCCCTCTCACAAACCGATACCTGGGGAGGTCTCTCTGACCCCCCTTTCACACTCCTCTATCTGGGGAAGTCCCTCTAACACCTCTTTCAGACATTCCTATATCTGGGGAGGTCCCTCTAACCCCTCTCTCACACTCCTATATCTGGGCGCTCCTTCTAACCGTTCTCTCACACTCCTGTATCTGGGGAGGACGCTCCGTCCCCTCTTTCACACTCCTGTACATTGGGAGTTCCATCTAACCCCCCTCTCACATTCCTGTATCTGGGGAGATCCCACTAACCCCTCTCTCACACTCCTGTATCTTGGGAGTTCCCTCTAACCCCTCTCTCACACTCCTGTATTTGGTGAGCTCCCTCTAACCTCTCTCTCTCTCACTCCTGTATCCGGGGAGGTCCCACTAACCACTCTCTCACACTCCTGTATCTGGAGAGCTCCCTTTAACCCCCCTCTCACACTCCTGTATCTGTGGAGGACGCCCTAACCTCTCTCTCACACTCCGGTATCTGGGGAGGTCCCTCTAACCACTCCTGCACACTTCTGTATCTGGGGATGTCCCTCTAACCCCTCTCTCACACTTCTGTATCTGTGGACGTCCCTTTTTATCAGTGAGCTCGTGCCTATTTTACTGTACACAGCAAGAATCCTTGCATGGAGCTGTGTCAGGTTGAGGACAGTGATTTGCTTGAGGGAGGAGAGAATGAAGAATGAGCTGTGATTCCATAATATCTATTGTGAATACCTCTCTTGCTATTTCCCTGGTATTGTTGACAGTAAGGGGTGAGCAATTGACTGGGTGTGTTTGGAAGATGTACGTGACTCTGTCGTTTCACAGGGGTATAATCAGCTGTGATATTCATTCCAGTTTACTGCAGCTATCCTTATTTCAACCTGAAATATTTGCTCAGGTTTTGTGAAAGGGCAGGTTAAAAAATAGTTGTAAAACTGACCTCGTCTCTGAGCTTGAGACAAAGATAAAAGCTCCCAGTTATAAACTGATATCAACACAGTCTGACTCTGGACGCAATTCCGTGGTCAGGTTTCTGGAGACCTCGCTCTAACATCTCGCTCATACTCCTGTGTCTGGGGAGGTTCTTTTCAACATCTCTCTCACCTCAGTATCTAGAGAGGTTCCTTGAACCCATCTCTCACACTCCTGTATCTAGGGAGCTCCCTCGAACCCCTCTCTCACACTCCTGTATCTGGGGAGGTCCCTCTAACCCCTCTCTCACACTCCTGTATCTGAGGAGGTCCCTCGAACCCCTCACACTCCTGTATCTGGGGAGGTCCCTCTCACCCCTCTCTCACACTCCTGTATCTGCGGAGGTCCCTCTAACTCCTCTCTCACACTCCTGTATCTTGGGAGGTCCCTCTGACGCCTCTCTCACACTCTTGTATCTGGGGAGGTCCCCCTAACCCTTCTCTCACACTCATTTATCTGGGGAGGTCCCTCTAACACCTCTCCCACACTCCTGCATCTGGGGAGCTCCTTCTAACATGGCTCTCACACTCCTGTATCTGCGGAGATCCCTCTAACCCCTCTCTCACATTCCTGTATCTGGGGAGGTCCCTCTAACCCCCCATACTCCTGTATCTGGGTAGGTCCCTCTAAACCGTCTCTCACACTCCTTTATCTGGGGAGATCCCTCTAACCCCTCTCTCAGACTCCTGTATCTGCGGAGGTCCCTCTAACCCGTCTCTCACACTCCTGTATCTGGGGAGGTCCCTCCAAACCCTCTTTCACACTCCTATATCTGGGGAGGTCCCTCTTAGTCCTCTCTCACACTACTGTATCTGGAGAGGTCCCTCTAATCTCTCTCTCACAATCCTGAATCTGGGGAGGTCCCTCTAACCTCTCTCTCACACTCCTGTATCTGGGGAGGTCCCTCTAACCCCTCTCTCACATTCCTGTATCTGAGAAAGTGCCTCAAAACCCTCTCGCACACACCTGTATCTGTAGAGGTCTCTCTAACCCTTCTCTCACATTCCTGTATCTGGAAAATGCCTCTAAACCCTCTCTCACACTCCTGTATCTGGGGAGGTCCCTCTAACCCCTCATACTCCTGTATCTGCGGAGGTCCCTCTAACACGTCTCTCACACTCCTGTATTTGGGGAGGTCCCTCTAACCCCTCTTTCACACTCCTATATCTGGGGAGATCCCTCTTACCCCTCTCTCACACTCCTGTAAATGGAGAGGTCCCTCTAACCCGTCTCTCACAATCCTGTATCTGGGGAGGTCCCTCTAACCTCTCGCTCACACTCCTGTATCTGGGGAGGTCCCTCTATCCCCTCTCTCACATTCCTGTATCTGAGAAAGTGCCACTATACCCTCTCTCACACTCCTGTATCTGGAGAGGTCCCTCTAACCCCTCTCTCACATTCCTGTATCTGAGAAAGTGCCTCTAAACCCTCTCTCACACTGCTGTATCTGGGGAGGACCCTCGAACCCCTCTCTCACACTCCTGTATCTGCGAAAGTGCCTCTAAACCCCCTCTCACACTCCTGTATCTGGGGAGTTCCCTCTAACCCCTCTCTCACATCCTGTATCTGGGGAGGTCACTGTAACCCCTCTCACACACCTGTATCCGGGGAGGTCCCTCTAACACCTTTCACGCACTCCTGTATCTGGGGAGGTCCTTCTAAACCCCCCTCTCACACTCCTGTATCTGGGGAGGTCCCTCTAACCCATTGCACTCACTCCTGTATCGCAGGAAATCCCTCTAACCCATCTTTCACTCTCCTGTATCTGGCGAGCTCCCTCTAACCTCTCTCTCACACTCCTGTGTCAGGGGAGGTCGCTCTCAACCCTCTCTCGCACTCCATAATTTCAAGGCTGATCTGATTATGGACTCAGCTCCACTTCCCACCCTTATTCCCTTATCGTTTAAGAAACTGTCTATTTTTATCTTAAATATATTCAATGACCCAGCTTCTATAGCTCTCTGAGGCAGCGAATTCCACAGTTTTACATCCCTCTGAGAGAAGATATTTCTCCTCATTTCCCTTATTCTAAGATCATGCCCTCTAGTTCTAGTCTCCCCCATCAGTGGAAACATACTCTCTGCATCCACCTTGTCAAACCCCCTCTTAATCTCATACGTTTCGATAAGATCATCTCTCATTCATTCTTGTGAAATGAGTAGAGGCCCAACCTACACAACCTTTCCTCATAAGTCAACCCCCTCATCACTTGAATTAACCTAGTGAACCTGCTCTGAACTGCCTCTAAAAGCAAGAATATCCTTTCGAAAATAGGGAAAACAAAACTGCACACAGTATTCCAGGTGTGGCCTCACCAATACCCTGTATAGCTATAGCAAGACGTCCCTGCTTTTATACTCCATCCTCTTCAGAATAAAGGCCCAGATTCCATTGGCCTTCCTGATCACTTGCTGTATCTGCATACTATCCTTTTGTGTTTTATGCACAATTACCCCCAGGTCCCGCTGTACAGCAGCATTTTGCAATCTTGCTCCATTTAAATAATAACTTGCTTTTTGATTGTTTTCAAGTACATGACCTCACACTTTCCAACATTATATTCCATCTGCCAAATGTTTGCCCACTCACTTCGCTTGTCTATGTCCTTTTGCAGATTTTTTGTGTCCTCCTCACAAATTGCTTTTCCTCCCATCTTTGTATCGTCAGCAAACTTGGCAACGTTACACGGTCTTCCAAGTCGTCAATATAGACTGCAAATAGTTGGGTTCCCAACACTGATCCCTGCAGCACCACACTAGTTAATGGTTGCCAACCAGAGAATGAAGCATTTATCCCCACTCTCTGTTTTCTGTTAGTTAGACAATCATCTATCCATGCTAATATATTAACCCCAACTCCGTGAACTTGTGTAGTAACTTTTTATGAGCCACCTTATCAAATGCATTATGGAAGTCCAAATACATCATATCCACTGGCGCCCCTTTATCAACCCTGTTCGTAACATCCTCAAAGAATTCCAGCAAATTTGTCAAACATGACCTCCCCTTCATAAATCCATGCTGACTCTGACTGACCGAATTTTGCTTTTCCATATGTCCTGCTCCTGTTTTTTTAATAATGGACTCCAACATTTTCCCAATCACAGATGTTAAGCTAACTGGTCTATAGTTTTCCTGCTTTTTGACTGCCTCATTTTTTGAATAGGGGCGTTCCCACTCAGTCACACTCGCCCTCAAACTCCTGTGTCGAGGGAGGGGCCTCTAACTCCTCTGGCACATTACTGTAAGTAGGGAGCTACTTCTAACCCCTCTCTCACACTACTGTATCTGGGGCGCTCCCTCTAACTGCTCACATTCCTGTATCTGAGGAGGTCCCACTAACCCCTCACACTCCTGTATCTGGGGAGGTCCCACTAACCCATCACACTCCTGTATCTGGGGAGCTCCCTGTAAACCCTCACACTCCTGTATCTGGGGGAGGGTCCCTCTAAACCTTCTCTCACACTCCTGTATATGGGGAGGTCCCTCTAACTTCTCTCTCACATCCCTGTACCATGGGAGGTCCCTCTAACCTGTCACTCTCACACCCCTGTATCTGGTGAGCTCCCTCTAACCTTTCAAACTCCTGTACCTGGAGAGGTCCCTCTAACCTCTCACACTCCTGTATCTGGGGAGATCCCTTTAACCCCTCTCTCACACTCCACTATCTGGGTAGGTCTCTCTAACCCCTCATACTCCTGTATCTGGAGAGGTCCCTCTAACACTTCTGTCACACTCCTGTATCTGGGGAGGTCCCTCTAAACAATCTCTCACACTCCTGTATCTGGGGAGATCCCTCTAAACCCGCTCTCACACTCCTGTATCTATGGAGTTCCCTCTAACCTCTCTCTCACACTCCTGTATATGGGTAGGTCCCTCTAAGCTCTCAAACTCCTGTATCTGGGGAGGTCCCTCTAACCCTTCTCTCACACTCCTGTATCTGCGGATGTCCCTCTAACCCCTCTGTCACACTCCTGTATCTGGGGACGTCCGTCTAACCCCTCTCTCGCACTCCTGTGTCTGGGGAGGTCCCTCTAACCCGTCTCTCGCATTCCTGTATCTGGGGAGGTTCCTCTAACCCCTCTCTCACACTCCTGTTTCTGTGAAAGTGCCTCTAACCACTCTCTCACACTCCTGTATCTGGGGAGATCCCTCTAACCCCTCTCTCACACTTCTGTATCTGGGGAGGTACCTCTAACACCTCCCGCACCCTCCTGTATCTGGGGAGGTCCCTCTAACCCCCCTCTCACAGTCCTGTATCTGGGGAGGCCCCTTAAACACCTCTCTCACACTCCTGTATCTGGGGAGCTCCCTCTAACCCTTCTCTCACGCTCCTGTATCTGGGAAAGTGCCTCTAAACCCCCTCTCACACTCCTGTATCTGCAAGGTCTCTCTAACCCCCCTCTCACACTCCTGTTTCTGAGGAGGTCACTCTAACTTCTATCTCACACTCCTTTAACTGGGTAGGTCCCTCTAACCCCTCTCTCACACACTCCTGTGTCTGGGGAGGTGCCTCTAACCCCTCTGTCACACTCCTGTATCTGGCGAGTTCCCTCTAACCCGCCCTCTCACAAACCGATACCTGGGGAGGTCTCTCTGACCCCCCTTTCACACTCCTCTATCTGGGGAAGTCCCTCTAACACCTCTTTCAGACATTCCTATATCTGGGGAGGTCCCTCTAACCCCTCTCTCACACTGCTATATCTGGGCGCTCCTTCTAACCGCTCTCTCACACTCCTGTATCTGGGGAGGACGCTCCGTCCCCTCTTTCACACTCCTGTATCTTGGGAGGTCCATCTAACCCCCCCCCTCTCACATTCCTGTATCTGGGGAGATCCCACTAACCCCTCTCTCACACTCCTGTATCTTGGGAGTTCCCTCCAACCACTCTCTCACTCTCCTGTATTTGGTGAGCTCCCTCTAACCTCTCTCTCTCTCACTCCTGTATCTGGGGAGGTCCACTAACCACTCTCTCACACTCCTGTATCTGGAGAGCTCCCTTTAACCCCCCTCTCACACTCCTGTATCTAGGGAGGACCCCCTAACCTCTCTCTCACACTCCTGTATCTGGTTAGGTCACTCTAACCACTCCTGCACACTCCTGTATCTGGGGATGTCCCTCTAACCCCTCTCTCACACTTCTGTATCTGTGGACGTCCCTTTTAATCAGTGAGCTCGTGCCCGTTTTACTGTACACAGCAAGAATCCTTGCATGGAGCTGTGTCAGGTTGAGGACAGTGATTTGCTTGAGGGAGGAGAGAATGAAGAATGAGCTGTGATTCCATAATATCTATTGTGAATACCTCTCTTGCTATTTCCCTGGTATTGTTGACAGTAAGGGGTGAGCAATTGACTGGGTGTGTTTGGAAGATGTACGGGACTCTGTCGTTTCACAGGGGAATAATCAGCTGTGATATTCATTCCAGTTTACTGCAGCTATCCTTATTTGAACCTGACATATTTGCTCAGGTCTTGTGAAAGGGCAGGTTAAAAAATGGTTGTAAATCTGACCTCGTCTCTGAGCTTGAGACAAAGACAAAAGCCCCCTGTTATAAACTGATATCAACTCAGTCTGACTCTGGACGCAATTCCGAGGTCAGGTTTCTGGAGACCTCGCTCTAAAATCTCGCTCATACTCCTGTGTCTGGGGAGGTCCTTTTCAACATCTCTCTCACCTCAGTATCTAGAGATGTTCCTTGAACCCATCTCTCACACTCCTGTATCTAGGGAGCTCCCTCTAACCCCTCTCTCACATTCCTGTATCTGGGGAGGTCCCTCTAACCCCTCTCTCACACTCCTGTATCTGAGGAGGTCCCTCGAACCCCTCACACTCCTGTATCTGGGGAGGTCCCTCTAACCCCTCTCTCACACTCCTGTATCTGGGGAGGTCCCTCTAACCCCTCTCTCACACTCCTGTATCTTGGGAGGTCCCTCTGACGCCTCTCTCACACTCTTGTATCTGGGTAGGTCCCCCTACCCCTTCTCTCACACTCATGTATCTGGGGAGGTAACTCTAACACCTCTCCCACACTCCTGTATCTGGGGAGCTCTCTCTAACACGGCTCTCACACTCCTGTATCTGCGGAGGTCCCTCTAACCCCTCTCTCACATTCCTGTATCTGAGGAGGTCCCACTAACCCCTCACACTCCTGTATCTGGGTAGGTCCCACTAACCCATCACACTCCTGTATCTGGGGAGCTCCCTGTAAACCCATACACTCCTGTATCTGGGAGAGCGTCCCTCTAAACTTTCTCTCACACTCCTGTATCTGGGGAGGTCCCTCTAACTTCTCTCTCACATTCCTGTACCCTGGGAGGTCCCTCTAACCTGTCACTCTGACACCCCTGTATCTGGTGAGCTCGCTCTAACCTTTCAAACTCCTGTATCTGGAGAGGTCCCTCTAACCTCTCACACTCCTGTATCTGGGGAGATCCCTTTAACCCCTCTCTCACACTCCACTATCTGGGTAGGTCCCTCCAACCTCTCACACTCTTGTATCTGGGGAGGTCCCTCTAACCACTCTCTCACACTCCTGTATTTGGGGAGGTCCCTCTAACACCTCTGTCACACTCCTGTATCTGGGGAGGTCCCTCTAAACACTCTCTCACACTCCTGTATCTGGGGAGATCCCTCTAAACCCTCTCTTACACTCCTGTATCTATGGAGTTCCATCTAACCTCTCTCTCACACTCCTGTATCTGCGGAGGTCCCTCTAACCCCTCTCTCACATTCCTGTATCTGAGGAGGTCCCACTAACCCCTCACACTCCTGTATCTGGGGAGGTCCCACTAACCTATCACACTCCTGTATCTGGGGAGCTCCCTGTAAACCCTCACACTCTTGTATCTGGGAGAGCGTCCCTCTAAACCTTCTCTCACACTCCTGTATCTGGGGAGGTCCCTCTAACTTCTCTCTCACATTCCTGTACCCTGGGAGGTCCCTCTAACCTGTCACTCTCACACCCCTGTATCTGGTGAGCTCCCCCTAACCTTTCAAACTCCTGTATCTGGGTAGGTCCCTCTAAGCTCTCACACTCTTGTATCTGGGGAGGTCCCTCTAACCCCTATCTCACACTCCTGTATCTGGGGAGGTCCCTCTAACACCTCTGTCACACTCTTGTATCTGGGGAGGTCCCTCTAAACACTCTCTCACACTCCTGTATCTGGGGAGATCCCTCTAAACCCTCTCTTACACTCCTGTATCTATGGAGTTCCATCTAACCTCTCTCTCACACTCCTGTATATGGGTAGGTCACTCTAACCTCTCACACTCCTGTATCTGGGGAAGTCCCTCTAACCCCTCTCTCACACTCCTGTATCTGCGGATGTCCCTCTAAACCCTCTGTCACACTCCTGTATCTGGGGAGGTCCGTCTAACCCCTCTCTCGCACTCCTGTGTCTGGGGAGGTCCCTCTAACCCGTCTCTCGCATTCCTGTATCTGGGGAGGTTCCTCTAATCCCTCTCTCACACTCCTGTTTCTGTGAAAGTGCCTCTAACCCCTCTCTCACACTCCTGTATCTGGGGAGATCCCTCTAACCCTTCTCTCACACACCTGTATCTGGGGAGGTACCTCTAACCCCTCAGGCACCGTCCTGTATCTGGGGAGTTCCCTCTAACCCCCCTCTCACAGTCCTGTATCTGGGGAGGCCCCTTAAACACCTCTCTCAAACTCCTGTATCTGTTGAGCTCCCTCTAACCCTTCTCTCACGCTCCTGTATCTGGGAAAGTGCCTCTAAACCCCCGCTCACACTCCTGTATCTGCAAGGTCTCTCTAACCCCCCTCTCACACTCCTGTATCTGAGAAGGTCACTCTAACTTCTATCTCACACTCCTTTAACTGGGTAGGTCCCTCTAACCCCTCTCTCACACACTCCTGTGTCTGGGGAGGTGCCTCTAACCCCTCTGTCACACTCCTGTATCTGGCGAGTTCTCTCTAACCCGCCCTCTCATAAACCGATACCTGGGGAGGTCTCTCTGACCCCCCTTTCACACTCCTCTATCTGGGGAAGTCCCTCTAACACCTCTTTCAGACATTCCTATATCTGGGGAGGTCCCTCTAACCCCTCTCTCACACTCCTATATCTGGGCGCTCCTTCTAACCGCTCTCTCACACTCCTGTATCTGGGGAGGACGCTCCGTCCCCTCTTTCACACTCCTGTACATTGGGAGGTCCATCTAACTCCCCACTCTCACATTCCTGTATCTGGGGAGATCCCACTAACCCCTCTCTCACACTCCTGTATCTTGGGAGTTCCCTCCAACCCCTCTCTCACACTCCTGTATTTGGTGAGCTCCCTCTAACCTCTCTCTCTCTCACTCCTGTATCTGGGGAGGTCCCACTAACCACTCTCTCACACTCCTGTATCTGGAGAGCTCCCTTTAACCCCCCTCTCACACTCCTGTATCTAGGGAGGACCCCCTAACCTCTCTCTCACACTCCTGTATCTGAGAAGGTCCCTCTAACCAACCTGCACACTCCTGTATCTGGGGATGTCCCTCTAACCCCTCTCTCACACTTCTGTATCTGTGGACGTCCCTTTTAATCAGTGAGCTCGTGCCCGTTTTAGTGTACACAGCAAGAATCCTTGCATGGAGCTGTGTCAGGTTGAGGACAGTGATTTGCTTGAGGGAGGAGAGAATGAAGAATGAGCTGTGATTCCATAATATCTATTGTGAATACCTCTCTTGCTATTTCCCTGGTATTGTTGACAGTAAAGGGTGAGCAATTGACTGGGTGTGTTTGGAAGATGTACGTGACTCTGTCGGTTCACAGGGGTATAATCAGCTGTGATATTCATTCCAGTTTACTGCAGCTATCCTTATTTCAACCTGAAATATTTGCTCAGGTTTTGTGAAAGGGCAGGTTAAAAAATGGTTGTAAAACTGACCTCGTCTCTGAGCTTGAGACAAAGATAAAAGCTCCAAGTTATAAACTGATATCAACACAGTCTGACTCTGGACGCAATTCCGAGGTCAGGTTTCTGGAGACCTCGCTCTAACATCTCGCTCATACTCCTGTGTCTGGGGAGGTCCTTTTCAACATCTCTCTCACCTCAGTATCTAGAGAGGTTCCTTGAACCCATCTCTCACACTCCTGTATCTAGGGAGCTCCCTCTAACCCCTCTCTCACACTCCTGTATCTGCGGATGTCCCTCTAAACCCTCTGTCACACTCCTGTATCTGGGGAGGTCCGTCTAACCCCTCTCTCGCACTCCTGTGTCTGGGGAGGTCCCTCTAACCCGTCTCTCGCATTCCTGTATCTGGGGAGGTTCCTCTAATCCCTCTCTCACACTCCTGTTTCTGTGAAAGTGCCTCTAACCCCTCTCTCACACTCCTGTATCTGGGGAGATCCCTCTAACCCTTCTCTCACACACCTGTATCTGGGGAGGTACCTCTTACCCCTCAGGCACCGTCCTGTATCTGGGGAGTTCCCTCTAACCCCCCTCTCACAGTCCTGTATCTGGGGAGGCCCCTTAAACACCTCTCTCAAACTCCTGTATCTGTTGAGCTCCCTCTAACCCTTCTCTCACGCTCCTGTATCTGGGAAAGTGCCTCTAAACCCCCGCTCACACTCCTGTATCTGCAAGGTCTCTCTAACCCGCCTCTCACACTCCTGTATCTGAGAAGGTCACTCTAACTTCTATCTCACACTCCTTTAACTGGGTAGGTCCCTCTAACCCCTCTCTCACACACTCCTGTGTCTGGGGAGGTGCCTCTAACCCCTCTGTCACACTCCTGTATCTGGCGAGTTCTCTCGAACCCGCCCTCTCACAAACCGATACCTGGGGAGGTCTCTCTGACCCCCCTTTCACACTCCTCTATCTGGGGAAGTCCCTCTAACACCTCTTTCAGACATTCCTATATCTGGGGAGGTCCCTCTAACCCCTCTCTCACACTCCTATATCTGGGCGCTCCTTCTAACCGCTCTCTCACACTCCTGTATCTGGGGAGGACGCTCCGTCCCCTCTTTCACACTCCTGTACCTTGGGAGGTCCATCTAACCCCCCACTCTCACATTCCTGTATCTGGGGAGATCCCACTAACCCCTCTCTCACACTCCTGTATCTTGGGAGTTCCCTCCAACCCCTCTCTCACACTCCTGTATTTGGTGAGCTCCCTCTAACCTCTCTCTCTCTCACTCCTGTATCTGGGGAGGTCCCACTAACCACTCTCTCACACTCCTGTATCTGGAGAGCTCCCTTTAACCCCCCTCTCACACTCCTGTATCTAGGGAGGACCCCCTAACCTCTCTCTCACACTCCTGTATCTGAGAATGTCCCTCTAACCAACCTGCACACTCCTGTATCTGGGGATGTCCCTCTAACCCCTCTCTCACACTTCTGTATCTGTGGACGTCCCTTTTAATCAGTGAGCTCGTGCCCGTTTTAGTGTACACATCAAGAATCCTTGCATGGAGCTGTGTCAGGTTGAGGACAGTGATTTGCTTGAGGGAGGAGAGAATGAAGAATGAGCTGTGATTCCATAATATCTATTGTGAATACCTCTCTTGCTATTTCCCTGGTATTGTTGACAGTAAGGGGTGAGCAATTGACTGGGTGTGTTTGCAAGATGTACGTGACTCTGTCGGTTCACAGGGGTATAATCAGCTGTGATATTCATTCCAGTTTACTGCAGCTATCCTTATTTCAACCTGAAATATTTGCTCAGGTTTTGTGAAAGGGCAGGTTAAAAAATGGTTGGAAAACTGACCTCGTCTCTGAGCTTGAGACAAAGATAAAAGCTCCAAGTTATAAACTGATATCAACACAGTCTGACTCTGGACGCAATTCCGAGGTCAGGTTTCTGGAGACCTCGCTCTAACATCTCGCTCATACTCCTGTGTCTGGGGAGGTCCTTTTCAACATCTCTCTCACCTCAGTATCTAGAGAGGTTCCTTGAACCCATCTCTCACACTCATGTATCTAGGGAGCTCCCTCTAACCCCTCTCTCACACTCCTGTATCTGGGGAGGTCCCTCTACCCCCTCTCTCACACTCCTGTATCTTGGGAGGTCCCTCTGACGCCTCTCTCACACTCTTGTATCTGGGGAGGTCCCCCTAACCCTTCTCTCACACTCATGTATCTGGGGAGGTCCCTCTAACACCTCTCCCACACTCCTGCATCTGGGGAGCTCCCTCTAACACGGCTCTCACACTCCTGTATCTGCGGAGGTCCCTCTAACCCCTCTCTCACATTCCTGTATCTGGGGAGGTCCCTCTAACCCCCCATACTCCTGTATCTGGGTAGGTCCCTCTAAACCGTCTCTCACACAGCTTTATATGGGGAGATCCCTCTAACCCCTCTCTCAGACTCCTGTATCTGCGGAGGTCCCTCTAACCCGTCTCTCACACTCCTGTATCTGGGGAGGTCCCTCTAAACCCTCTTTCACACTCCTATATCTGGGGAGGTCCCTCTTACTCCTCTGTCACACTACTGTATCTGGAGAGGTCCCTCTAACCCCTCTCTCACAATCCTGAATCTGGGGAGGTCCCTCTAACCTCTCTCTCACACTCCTGTATCTGGGGAGGTCCCTCTAACCCCTCTCTCACATTCCTGTATCTGAGAAAGTGCCTCTATACCATCTCGCACATACCTGTATCTGTAGAGGTCCCTCTAACCCCTCTCTCACATTCCTGTATCTGAGAAAGTGCCTCTAAACCCTCTCTCACACTCCTGTATCTGGAGAGGACCGTCTAACCCGCCTCTCACACTCCTGTATCTGGGGACGTCCCATTAACCCCTCCTACTCCTGTATCTGCGGAGGTCCCTCTAACCCGTCTCTCACACTCTTGTATTTGGGGAGGTCCCTCTAACCCCTCTTTTACACTCCTATATCTGGGGAGATCCCTCTTACCCCTCTCTCACACTCCTGTATCTGGAGAGGTCCCTCTAACCCGTCTCTCACAATCCTGTATCTGGGGAGGTCCCTCTAACCACTCGCTCACACTCCTGTATCTGGGGAGGTCCCTCTATCCCCTCTCTCACATTCCTGTATCTGAGAAAGTGCCACTATACCCTCTCTCACACTCCTGTATCTGGAGAGGTCCCTCTAACCCCTCTCTCACATTCCTGTATCTGAGAAAGTGCCTCTAAACCCTCTCTCACACTCCTGTATCTGGGGAGGACCCTCGAACCCCTCTCTCACACTCCTGTATCTGCGAAAGTGCCTCTAAACCCCCTCTCACACTCCTGTATCTGGGGAGTTCCCTCTAACCCCTCTCTCACACTCCTGTATCTGGGGAGGTCCCTGTAACCCCTCTCACACACCTGTATCCGGGGAGGTCCCTCTAACACCTTTCACACACTCCTGTATCTGGGGAGGTCCTTCTAAACCCCCCTCTCACACTCCTGTATCTGGGGAGGTTCCTCTAACCCATTGCACTCACTCCTGTATCGCAGGAAATCCCTCTAACCCAACTTTCACTCTCCTGTATCTGGCGAGCTCCCTCTCACCTCTCTCTCACACTCCTGTGTCAGGGGAGGTCCCTCTCAACCCTCTCTCGCACTCCATAATTTCAAGGCTGATCTGATTATGGACTCAGCTCCACTTCGCACCCTTATTCCCTTATCGTTTAAGAAACTGTCTATTTTTATCTTAAATATATTCAATGACCCAGCTTCTATCGCTCTCTGAGGCAGCGAATTCCACAGTTTTACATCCCTCTGAGAGAAGATATTTCTCCTCATTTCCCTTATTCTAAGACCATGCCCTCTAGTTCTAGTATCCCCATCAGTGGAAACATACTCTCTGCATCCACCTTGTCAAACCCCCTCTTAATCTCATAAGTTTCGATAAGATCATCTTTCATTCATTCTTCTGAAATGATTAGAGGCCCAACCTACCCAACCTTTCCTCAGAGGTCAACCCCCTCAGCCCTTGAATTAACCTCGTGAACCTGCTCTGAACTGCCTCTAAAAGCAAGAATATCCTTTCGAAAATATGGAAATCAAAACTGCACACAGTATTCCAGGTGTGGCCTCACCAATACCCTGCAAAGATATAGCAAGACGTCCCTGCTTTTATACTCCATCCTCTTCAGAATAAAGGCCCAGATTCCATTGGCCTTCCTGATCACTTGCTGTATCTGCATACTATCCTTTTGTGTTTTATGCACAAGTACCCCCAGGTCCCGCTGTACAGCAGCATTTTGCAATCTTGCTCCATTTAAATAATAACTTGCTTTTTGATTGTTTTCAAGTACATGACCTCACACTTTCCAACATTATATTCCATCTGCCAAATGTTTGCCCACTCACTTCGCTTGTCTCTGTCCTTTTGCAGATTTTTTGTGTCCTCCTCACAAATTGCTTTTCCTCCCATCTTTGTATCGTCAGCAAACTTGGCAACGTTACACGGTCTTCCAAGACGTCAATATCGACTGTAAATAGTTGGGTTCCCAGTACTGATCCCTGCAGCACCACACTAGTTAATGGTTGCCAACCAGAGAATGAAGCATTTATCCCCACTTTCTGTTTTCTGTTAGTTAGACAATCATCTATCCATGCTAATATATTAACCCCAACTCCGTGAACTTGTGTAGTAACCTTTTATGAGCCACCTTATCAAATGCATTATGGAAGTCCAAATACATCATATCCACTGGGGCCCCTTTATCAACCCTGTTCGTAACATCCTCAAAGAATTCCAGCAAATTTGTCAAACATGACCTCCCCTTCATAAATCCATGCTGACTCTGACTGACCGAATTTTGCTTTTCCATATGTCCTGCTCCTGTTTTTTTAATAATGGACTCCAACATTTTCCCAATCACAGATGTTAAGCTAACTGGTCTATAGTTTTCCTGCTTTTTGACTGCCTCATTTTTTGAATAGGGGCGTTCCCACTCAGTCACACTCGCCCTCAAACTCCTGTATCGAGGGAGGGGCCTCTAACTCCTCTGGCACATTACTGTAACTAGGGAGCTACTTCTAACCCCTCTCTACACTACTGTATCTGGGGCGCTCCCTCTAACTGCTCACATTCCTGTATCTGAGGAGGTGCCACTAACCCCTCACACTCCTGTATCTGGGGAGGTCCCACTAACGCATCACACTCCTGTATCTGGGGAGCTCCCTGTAAACCCTCACACTCCTGTATCTGGGAGAGGGTCCCTCTAAAACTTCTCTCACACTCCTGTATATGGGGAGGTCCCTCTAACTTCTCTCTCACATCCCTTTACCCTGGGAGGTCCCTCTAACCTGCCACTCTCACACCCCTGTATCTGGTGAGCTCCCTCTAACCTTTCAAACTCCTGTTCCTGGAGAGGTCCCTCTAACCTCTCACACTCCTGTATCTGGGGAGATCCCTTTAACCCCTCTCTCACACTCCACTATCTGGGTAGGTCCCTCTAACCCCTCATACTCCTGTATCTGGAGAGGTCCCTCTAACCCCTCTCTCACACTCCTGTATCGGGGGAGGTCCCTCTAACACCTCTGTCACACTCCTGTATCTGGGGAGGTCCCTCTAAACAATCTCTCACACTCCTGTATCTGGGGAAATCCCTCTAAACCCTCTCTCACACTCCTGTATCTATGGAGTTCACTCGAACCTCTCTCTCACACTCCTGTATATGGGTAGGTCCCTCTAACCTCTCAAACTCCTGTATCTGTGGAGGTCCCTCTAACCCTTCTCTCACACTCCTGTATCTGCGGATGTTCCTCTAACCCCTCTGTCACATTCCTGTATCTGGGGAGGTCCGTCTAACCCCTCTCTCGCACTCCTGTGTCTGGGGAGGTCCCTCTAACCCGTCTCTCGCATTCCTGTATCTGGGGAGGTTCCTCTAACCCCTCTCTCACACTCCTGTTTCTGTGAAAGTGCCTCTAACCCCTCTCTCACACTCCTGTATCTGGGGAGATCCCTCTAACCCCTCTCTCACACTTCTGTATCTGGGGAGGTACCTCTAACACCTCCCGCACCCTCCTGTATCTGGGGAGGTCCCTCTAACCCCCCTCTCACAGTCCTGTATCTGGGGAGGCCCCTTAAACACCTCTCTCACACTCCTGTATCTGGGGAGCTCCCTCTAACCCTTCTCTCACGTTCCTGTATCTGGGAAAGTGCCTCTAAACCCCCTCTCACACTCCTGTATCTGCAAGGTCTCTCTAACCCCCCTCTCACACTCCTGTATCTGAGGAGGTCACTCTAACTTCTATCTCACACTCCTTTAACTGGGTAGGTCCCTCTAACCCCTCTCTCACACACTCCTGTATCTGGGGAGGTGCTTCTAACCCCTCTCTCACACTCCTGTATCTGGCGAGTTCCCTCTAACCCCCCCTCTCACAAACCGATACCTGGGGAGGTCTCTCTGACCCCCCTTTCACACTCCTCTATCTGGGGAAGTCCCTCTAACACCTCTTTCAGAAATTCCTATATCTGGGGAGGTCCCTCTAACCCCTCTCTCACACTCCTATATCTGGGCGCTCCTTCTAACCGCTATCTCACACTCCTGTATCTGGGGAGGACGCTCCGTCCCCTCCTTCACACTCCTGTACCTTGGGAGGTCCATCTAACACCCCCTCTGACATTCCTGTATCTGGGGAGATCCCAGTAACCCCTCTCTCACACTCCTGTATCTTGGGAGTTCCCTCTAACCCCTCTCTCACACTCCTGTATTTGGTGAGCTCCCTCTAACCTCTCTCTCTCTCACTCCTGTATCTGGGGAGGTCCCACTAACCCCTCTCTCACACTCCTGTATCTGGAGAGCTCCCTTTAACCCCCCTCTCACACTCCTGTATCTGGGGAGGACCCCCGAACCTCTCTCTCACACTCCTCTATCTGGGGAGATCCCTCTAACCACTCCTGCACACTCCTGTATCTGGGGATGTCCCTCTAACCCTTCTCTCACACTTCCGTATCTGTGGACGTCCCTTTTAATCATGAGCTAGTGCCCATTTTACTGTACACAGCAAGAATCCTTGCAAGGACCTGTGTCAGATTGAGGTCAGTGATTTGCTTGAGGGAGGTGAGAATGAGGAAGGAGCTGTGATTCCATAATATCTATTGTGAATACCTCTCTTGCTATTTCCCTGGTATTGTTGACAGTAAGGGGTGAGCAATTGACTGGGTGTGTTTGGAAGATGTACGTGACTCTGTCGTTTCACAGGGAATAATTAGCTGTGATATTCATTCCAGTTTACTGCAGCTATCCTTATTTGAACCTGACATATTTGCTCAGGTCTTGTGAAAGGGCAGGTTAAAAAATGGTTGTAAATCTGACCTCGTCTCTGAGCTTGAGACAAAGACAAAAGCCCCCAGTTATAAACTGATATCAACACAGTCTGACTCAGGACCCAATTCCGAGGTCAGGTTTCTGGAGACATCGCTATAAAATCTCGCTCATACTCCTGTGTCTGGGGAAGTCCTTTTCAACATCTCTCTCACCTCAGTATCTAGAGATGTTCCTTGAACCCATCTCTCACACTCCTGTATCAAGGGAGCTCCCTCTAACCCCTCTCTCACACTCCTGTATCTGGGGAGGTCCCTCTAACCCCTCTCTCACACTCCTGTATCTGAGGAGGTCCCTCGAACCCCTCACACTCCTGTATCTGGGGAGGTCCCTCTAACCCCTCTCTCACACTCCTGTATCTGGGGAGGTCCCTCTAACCCCTCTCTCACACTCCTGTATCTTGGGAGGTCCCTCTGACGCCTCTCTCACACTCTTGTATCTGGGTAGGTCCCCCTAACCCTTCTCTCACACTCATGTATCTGGGGAGGTCACTCTAACACCTCTCCCACACTCCTGTATCTGGGGAGCTCACTCTAACACGGCTCTCACACTCCTGTATCTGCGGAGGTCCCTCTAACCCCTTTCTCACATTCCTGTATCTGGGGAGGTCCCTCTAACCCCCCATACTCCTGTATCTGGGTAGGTCCCTCTAAACCGTCTCTCACACTCCTTTATCTGGGGAGGTCCCTCTAACCCCTCTCTCACATTCCTGTATCTGAGAAAGTGCCTCTATAGCCTCTCGCACACACCTGTATCTGTAGAGGTCCCTCCAACCCCTCTCTCACATTTCTGTATCTGAGAAAGTGCCTCTAAACCCTCTCTCACACTCCTGTCTCTGGAGAGGACCCTCTAACCCCCCTCTCACACTCCTGTATCTGGGGAGGTCCCTCTAAACCATCATACTCCTGTATCTGCGGAGGTCCCTCTAACCCGTCTCTCACACTCCTGTATCTGGGGAGGTCCCTCTAACCCCTCTTTCACACTCCTATATCTTGGGAGGTCCCTCTTACCCCTCTCTCACTCTCCTGTATCTGGAGAGATCCCTCTAACCCCTCTCTCACAATCCTGTATCTGGGGAGGTCCCTCTAACCTCTCTCTCACACTCCTGTATCTGGGGAGGTCCCTCTATCCCCTCTCTCACGTTCCTGTATCTGAGAAAGTGCCACTATACCCTCTCTCACACTCCTGTATCTGGAGAGGTTCCTCTAACCCCTCTCTCACATTCCTGTATCTGAGAAAGTGCCTCTAAACCCTCTCTCACACTCCTGTATCTGGGGAGGACCCTCTAACCCCTCTCTCACACGCCTGTATCTGCGAAAGTGCCTCTAAACCCCCTCTCACACTCCTATATCTGGGGAGTTCCCTCTAACCCCTCTCTCACACTCCTGTATCTGGGGAGGTCCCTGTAACCTCTCTCACACACATGTATCCGGGGAGGTCCCTCTAACACCTTTCACGCACTCCTGTATCTGGGGAGGTCCTTCTAAACCCCCCTCTCACACTCCTGTATCTGGGGAGGTCCCTCTAACCCATTGCACTCACTCCTGTATCGCAGGATATCCCTCTAACCCATCTTTCACTCTCCTGTATGTGGCGAGCTCCCTCTAACCTCTCTCTCACACTCCTGTGTCAGGGGAGGTCCCTCTCAACTCTCTCTCGCACTCCATAATTTCAAGGCTG
Organism: Pristiophorus japonicus; assembly: GCF_044704955.1. Lineage (NCBI taxonomy): Eukaryota > Metazoa > Chordata > Chondrichthyes > Pristiophoridae > Pristiophorus > Pristiophorus japonicus. The sequence goes on from NW_027250756.1 coordinate 1,281,444, forward strand.
ATCTGATTATGGACTCAGCTCCACTTCCCACCCTTATTCCCTTATCGTTTAAGAAACTGTCTATTTTTGTCTTAAATATATTCAATGACCCAGCTTCTATAGCTCTCTGAGGCAGCGAATTCCACAGTTTTACATCCCTCTGAGAGAAGATATTTCTCCTCATTTCCCTTATTCTAAGACCATGCCCTTTGTTCTAGTCTTCCCCATCAGTGGAAACATACTCTCTGCATCCACCTTGTCAAACCCCCTCTTAATCTCATACGTTTCGATAAGATCATCTCTCATTCATTCTTCTGAAATGAGTAGAGGCCCAACCTACCCAACCTTTCCTCATAAGTCAACCCCCTCAGCTCGTGAATTAACCTCGTGAACCTGCTCTGAACTGCCTCTAAAAGCAAGAATATCCTTTCGAAAATATGGAAATCAAAACTGGACACAATATTCCAGGTGTGGCCTCACCAATACCCTGTATAGATATAGCAAGACGTCCGTGCGTTTATACTCCATCCTCTTCAGAATAAAGGCCCAGATTCCATTGGCCTTCCTGATCACTTGCTGTATCTGCATACTATCCTTTTGTGTTTTATGCACAAGTACCCCCAGGTCCCGCTGTACAGCAGCATTTTGCAATCTTGCTCCATTTAAATAATAACTTGCTCTTTGATTGTTTTCAAGTACATGACCTCACACTTTCCAACATTAGATTCCATCTGCCAAATGTTTGCCCACTCACTTCGCTTGTCCATGTCATTTTGCAGATTTTTTGCCTCCTCCTCACAAATTGCTTTTCCTCCCATCTTTGTATCTTCAGCAAACTTGGCAACGTTACACGGTCTTCCAAGTCGTCAATATAGATTGTAAATAGTTGGGTTCCCAGCACTGATCCCTGCAGCACCACACTAGTTAATGGTTGCCAACCAGAGAATGAAGCATTTATCCCGACTCTCTGTTTTCTGTTAGTTAGACAATCATCTATCCATGCTAATATATTAACCCCAACTCCGTGAACTTGTGGAGTAACCTTTTATGTGCCACCTTTTCAAATGCATTATGGAAGTCCAAATACATCATATCCACTGGTTCCCCTTTATCAACCCTGTTCGTAACATCCTCAAAGAATTCCAGCAAATTTGTCAAACATGACCTCCCCTTCATAAATCCATGCTGACTCTGACTGACCAAATTTTGCTTTTCCCTATGTCCTGCTACTGTTTTTTTAATAATGGAATCCAACATTTTCCTAATCACAGATGTTAAGCTAACTGGTCTATAGTTTTCGTGCTTTTTGACTGCCTAATTTTTTGAATAGGGGCGTTACCACTCTCAGTCACACTCGCCCTCAAACTCCTGTATCTAGGGAGGGGCCTCTAACTCCTCTGGCACATTACTGTAACTAGGGAGCTACTTCTAACCCCTCTCTCACACTACTGTATCTGGGGAGCTCCCTCTAACTGCTCACATTCCTGTATCTGAGGAGGTCCCACTAACCCCTCACACTCCTGTATCTGGGGAGGTCCCACTAACCCCTCACACTCCTGTATCTGGGGAACTCCCTGTAAACCCTCACACTCCTGTATCTGGGATGGGGTCCCTCTAAACCATCTCTCACCCTCCTGTATCTGGGGAGGTCCCTCTAACTTCTCTCACATTCCTGTACCCGGGGAGGTTCCTCGAACCTGTCTCTCTCACACCCCTGTATCTGGTGAGCTCCCTCTAACCTTTCAAACTCCTCTATCTGGGGAGTTCCCTCAAACCTCTCACACTCTTGTATCTGGGGAGGTCCCTCTAACTCCTATATCGAGGGAGCTCCCTCTAGCCCCTCTGTCACACTCCTGTACCCGGGGAGGTGCCTCTAACCTCTCTCTCATACTTCTGTGTCTGGGGAATTGCTTCTAAACCCTCACACCCCTGTATCTGGGGGGTCCCTCTAACCCAGAAGAAGAGGAAATAGGAACTGGCGTAGGCCATACGGCCCCTCGAGCCTGCTCTGCCATTCAATATAATTTCATGGCTGATCTGATCATGGACTCAGCTCCACTTCCCCAACTACTCCCCATAACCCCTTATCCTCTTATCGTTTAAGAAACTGCCTATTTCTGTCTTAAATTTATTCAATGTCCCAGCTTCCACAGATTTACATCCCTGAGAGAAGAAATTTCTCCTTATCTCCCTTATTCTAAGATCACAAACTCTAGTTCTAGTTTCTCCCGTCAGTGGAAACAACCTCTCTGCATCCACTTTGACATGTTCCCTCTTAATCTTATACGCTTCTTTGAGGTCCCCTCTTATTCATTCTTCTAAATTCCAATGCGTAGAAGCCCAACTTACTCAACCTTTCCTCATAAGTCAACCGCCTCATCCCCGGAATCAACATAGTGAATCTTCTCTGAAGTGCCTCCAAAGCAAGTAAATCCTTTCGTAAATATGGAAACCAAAACTGCACGCAGTACTCCAGGTGTGGCCTCACCAATACCCTGTATAGCTGTTGTAAGACATCCCTGCTTTTATACTCCATCCTCTTTGCAATATAGGCCAAGGTTCCATTGGCCTTCCTGATCACTTGCTGTATCTGTATAGTATCCTTTTGTGTTACATGCACAAGTACCCCCAGGCAATCTTTCTCCATTTAAATAATAATTTTTTCTACCAAAGTGCATGACCTCACACTTTCCAACATTATATTCCATCTGCCAATCTTTGCCCACTCACTTCGCCAGTTTATGTCCATTTGCAGATTTTTTGTGTCCTCCTCACACATTGCTTTACCTCCCATCTTTATATCAACATCCAACTTGGCTAGGTTACACGTTCTTCCAAGTCGTTAATATAGATTGTAAATAGTTGGGTTCCCAGCACTGATCCCTGCAGCACCCCACGAGTTACCAACCAGAGAATGAAGCATTTATCCCGACTCTCTGTTTTCTGTTAGTTAGCCAATCCTCTATCCGTGCTAATTAACCCTGACCCCATGAACTTTTATCTTGGCCAGTAACCTTTTTATGTGGTACCTTATCAAATGCATTCTGGAAGTTCAAATACAGAACGTCCACTGGTTCCCCTTTATCAACCTTGTTCGGGACATCTTCAAAAAATTTCCAGCAAATTTGTCAAACATGACCTCCCCTTTGTAAATCCATGCTGACTCTGCCTGACCGAATTTTGCTTTTCCAAATGTCCTGCTATTGCTTCTTTAATAATGGAATCCAACATTTTCCCAACCATAGATGCTAGGCTAACTGGTCTATAGTTTCCCTGCTTTCTGTCTGCCTCTTTTTTTAAATAGGAGCGTTTACACTCACAGTGACAGTGACCCCTCACACTCCTCTATCTAAGGGGGTCCCTCTAACCCCTCACACACCCGGATCTGTGGGGGGGGCGGGACGTCCCTCTATCCACTCACATGCCTGTATTTGGGGAGGGACCTCTAAGCCTTCTCTCTCACTCCTGTATCTGGGGAGCTCCCTCTAACCACTCACACTCCAGTATCTGTGGGGGTCCCTCTAAATGCTCACATTCCTGTGTCTGGAGAGCAAACTCTAACGCCTCGCTCACATTCCTGTATCTGGGTGGTGTCCCTCTAACCTCTCTCTCACACTTGTGTATCTGGAGAGGTTCCTCTAACCACTCACAGACCTGTATCTTGGGAGCTCCTTCGCACCCTCACATTCCTGTATCGGGGGGAAGGGGCGGGGCGTCCCTCTCTCCACTCACATTCCTGTATTTGAGGAGGTACCTCTAAGCCTTCTCCAACACTCCTGCATCGAGGGAGGCTCCTATAACCCCTCTCTCACTCTTATGTCTCTGGGGAGGTCCACCTAACCCCTCTCACATCACTCCTCTAATTGAGGATGTCCCTCTAACCCCGCCCACATTAATCCTGTATGTTGGGAATTTCCTAGCTCCTCTCTCCCACTCCGTGTCTGGGGAGGACCCTTCAACCCCTCTCTCCCAATCCAGTATTTGGGAAGGTTCATCTAACTCCTTTCTCACGCTCCTGTATCTGGGGAGCTCCCTCTAACCCTTCTCTCCCACATTCCTGTGTCTGACGAGATCCCGCTAACCCGTCTCTCATTCTCCTGTATTTGGGGAGGTCCATCTAAACCCTCCTGCACACTCCTGTATCTGGGGAGCTCCCTCTAACCCCTCTCTCCCACATTCCTTTGTCTGACGAGATCCCGCTAACCCGTCTCTCATCCTCCTGTATTTGGGGAGGTCCATCTAACCCCTCCTGCACACTCCTGTATCTGGGGAGCTCCCTCTAACCCCTATCTCACACTCATGTATCTGGGGAGGTCCCTCTAAACCATCCTGCACACTCCTGTCTGGGGAACTCGCTCAAACTCCTCTCTCACACTCCTGTATCTGGGGAGGTTCATCTAAACCCTCTCTCACACTCCTGTATCTGGGAAGTTCATCTAACTCCTTTTGCACACTTCTATATCTGGGGAGGTCCCTCTAAACCATCGTGCACACGCCTGTCTGGGAAACTCGCTCTAACCCTTCTCTCACACTCCTGTATCTGGGGAGCTCCCTCTAACCCCTCTCTCACACTCCTGTATCTGGGGAGGCCCCTCTAAACCATCCTGCACACTCCTGTCTGGGGAACTCTCTCTAACCCCTCTCTCACATTCCTGCATCTGGGGAGCTCCCTCTAATCCCTCTCTCACACTCCTGTATCTGGGGAGGTCCCTCTAAACCATCCATAGAAACATAGAAAATAGTTGCAGGAGTAGGCCATTCGGCCCCTCTAGCGTGCACCGTCATTCAACGAGTTCATGGCTGAACATGCAACTTCAGTACCCCATTCCTGCTTTCTCACCATACCCTTTGATTCCCCTAGTAGTAAGGACTTCATCTAACTCCTTTTTGAATATATTTAGTGAATTGGCCTCAACAACTTTCTGTGGTAGAGAATTCCACAGGTTCACCACTTTCTGGGTGAAGAAATTCCTCCTCATCTCGGTCCTAAATGGCTTCCTACTTATCCTTTGACTGTGTCGCCTGGTTCTGGACTTCCCCAACATTGGGAACATTCTTCCTGCATCTAACCTGTCTAACCCCTTCAGAATTTTAAACGTTTCTATAAGGTCCCCTCTCATTCTTCTGAACTCCAGTGAATACAAGCCCAGTTGATCCAGTCTTTCTTGATAGGTCAGTCCCGCCGTCCCGGGAATCAGTCTGGTGAAGCTTCGCTGCACTCCCTCAATAGCAAGAATGTCCATCCTCAGGTTAGGAGACCAAAACTGTACACTATACTCCAGGTGTGGCCTCACCAAGGCCCTGTACAATTGTAGCAACACCTTCCTGCCCCTGTACTCAAATCCCCTCGCTATGAAGACCAACATGCCATTTGCTTTCTTAACCGCCTGCTGTGCCTGCATGGCAACCTTCAATGACTGATGTACCATGACACCCAGGTCTCTTTGCACCTCCCCTTCTCCTAATCTGTCACCATTCAGATAATAGTCTGTCTCTCTGTTTTTACCACCAAAGTGGATAACCTCACATTTATCCACATTATACTTCATCTGCCATGCATTTGCCCACTCACCTAACATATCCAATTCGCTCTGCAGCCTCATAGCATCCTCCTCGCAGGTCACACTGCCACCCTACTTAGTGTCATCCGCAAATTTGAAGATACTACATTTAATCCCCTCGTCTAAATCATTAATGTAGAGTATAAACAGCTGGAGCCCCAGCACAGAACTTTGCAGTACCCCACTAGTCATTGCCTGCCATTCTGAAAAGTCCCCATTTACTCCTACTCTTTGCTTCCTGTCTGACAACCAGTTCTCAATCCATAACAGCACACTACCCCCAATCCCATGTGCTTTAACTTTGCACATTAATCTCTTGTGTGGGACCTTGTCGAAAGCATTCTGAAAGTCCAAATATACCACATCAACTGGTTCTCCCTTGTCCACTCCACTGGAAACATCGTCAAAAAATTCCAGAAGATTTGTCAAGCATCATTTCCCTTTAACAAATCCATGCTGACTTGGAGCTATCATGTCACATCTTTCCAAATGAACTGCTATGACATCCTTAACAATTGATTCCATCATTTTATCCACTACCGATGTCAGGCTGACCGGTCTATAATTCCCTGTTTTCTCTCTCCCTCCTTTTTTAAAAAGTGGGGTTACATTGGCTACCCTCTACTCCATAGGAACTGATCTTGAGTCAATGGAATATTGGAAAATGACTGTCAATGCATCCACTATTTCCAAGGCCACCTCCTTAAATACTCTGGGATACAGTCCATCAGGCCCTGGGGATTTATCGGCCTTCAATCCCATCAATTTCCCCAACACAATTTCCCGACTAATAAAGATTTCCCTCAATTCCTCCTCCTTACTAGACCCTCCGACCCCTTTTATATCCGGAAGGTTGTTTGTGTCCTCTTCAGTGAATACCGAACCAAAGTACTTGTTCAATTGGTCCGCCATTTCTTTGTTCCCCGTTATGACTTCCCCTGATTCTGACTGCAGGGGACCTACGTTTGTGTTTACTAACCTTTTTCTCTTTACATATCTATAGAAACTTTTGCAATCCGTCTTAATGTTCCCTGCAAGCTTCTTCTCGTACTCCATTTTCCCTGCGCTAATCAAATCCTTTTCGCTCCTCTGCTGAGTTCTAAATTTCTCCCAGTCCCCGGGTTCGCTGCTATTTCTGGCCAATTTGTATGCCACTTCCTTGGCTGTAATGCTATCCCTGATTTCCCTTGATAGCCACGGTTGAGCCACCTTCCCTTTTTTATTTTTACACCAGACAGGAATGTACAATTGTTGTAGTTCATCCATGCAGTCTCTAAATGTCTGCCATTGCCCATCCACAGTCAACCCCTTAAGTATCATTCGCCAATCTATCCTAGCCAATTCACGCCTCATACTTTCAAAGTTACCCTTCTTTAAGTTCTGGACCATGGTTTCTGAATTAACTGTTTCATTCTCCATCCTAATGCAGAATTCCACCATATTATGGTCACTCTTTCCCAAGGGGCCTCGCACAACGAGATTGCTAATTAATCCTCTCTCATTACACAACACCCAGTCTAAGATGGCCTCCCCCCTAGTTGGTTCCTCGACATATTGGTCTAAAACACCATCCCTTATGCACTCCAGGAAATCCTCCTCCACCGTATTGCTTCCAGTTTGGTTAAACCAATATATGTGCATATTAAAGTCACCCATTATAACTGCTGCACCTTAATTGCACGCACCCCTAATTTCATGTTTGATGCCCTCCCCAACATCATTAATACAGTTTGGAGGTCTGTACACAACTCCCACTAACGTTTTTTGCCCTTTGGTATTCTGCAGCTCTACCCATATAGAATCCACATCATCCAAGCTAATGTCCTTCCGAACTATTGCCTTAACTTGCTCCTTAACCAGCAATGCTACCCCACCTCCTTTTCCTTTTATTCTATCTTTCCTGAATGTTGAATACATCTGGATGTTGAGTTCCCAGCCCTGATCATCCTGGAGCCACGTCTCCGTAATCCCAATCACATCATATTTGTTAACATCCACCTTATTACGGATACTCCTTGCATTAAGACACACAAATTCAGGCTTGTTTTTTTAACACCCTTTCTCCTTTTAGAATTTTGCTGTACAGTGGCCCTTTTTGTTTTTGCCTTGGGTTTCTCTGCCCTCCACTTTTCCTCATCTCCTTTCTGTCTTTTGACCCTTTTTGTTTCCCTCTGTCTCCCTGCATTGGTTCCCATCCCCCTGCCATATTAGTTTAAATCCTCCCCAACAGCACTAGCAAACACTCCCCCTAGGACATTGGTTCCGGTCCTGCCCAGGTGCAGACCGTCCGGGTTGTACTGGTCCCACCTCCCCCAGAACCGTTTCCAATGCCCCAGGAATTTGAATCCCTCGCTGCTGCACCACTGCTCAAGCCACGTATTCATCTGCGCTATCCTACGATTCCTACTCTGACTATCACGTGGCACTGGTAGCAATCCCGAAATTACTACTTTTGAGGTCCTACTTTTTAATTTAGCTCCTAGCTCCTTAAATTCGTTTCGTAGGACCTCATCCCTTTTTTTAACCTATGTCGTTGGTACCAATGTGCACCACGACAACTGGCTGTTCTCCCTCCATTTTTAGAATGTCCCGCTCCCGCTCCGAGACATCCTTGACCCTTGCACCAGGGAGGCAACATACCATCCTGGAGTCTCGGTTGCGGCCGCAGAAACGCCTATCTATTCCCCTCACCATTGACTCCCCTATCACTATTGCTCTCCCACTATTTTTCCTGCCCTCCTGTGCAGCAGAGCCAGCCACGGTGCCATGAACTTGGTTGCTGTTGCCCTCCCCTGATGAGTCATCCACCTCAACAGTACCAAGGCAATGTATCTGTTTTGCAGGGGGATGACCACAGGGGACTCCTGCACTACCTTCCTTGCACTGTTTTTCCTTTTGGTCTTCCATTCCCAATCTGGCTGTGGACCCTTTCCCTGAGGTACGACCAACTCGCTACACGTGATACTCACGTCATTCTCAGCATCGTGGATGCTCCAGAGTGAATCCACCCTCAGCTCCAACTCCGCAACGCGGACCGTCAGGAGCTTGAGGTGGACACACTTACTGCAGATATAGTGGTCAGGGACACTGGTGTCGTCCCTGAGTTCCCACATGGTACAGGAGGAGCAAAACACCCTACCGAGCTCTCCTGCCATGACTTAACCCTTAGATACACTAAAATTGGCAACAACAGTGTTAAAAGTTACTCACTCACCAATCACCAGCCAATCACTCACCCTCTTGGCTGTGACGTCACCTTTTGATGTCTTTCTACTTCTTTTTGCCTCCTCCCTGTAGCTGCCTTTTATAGGCCTCTCCTCGCACCTCCTCGACGCTGCTCCCGACTGCCGCCGACGCCGGGCCCCGGACTCCCTGCTGTGACTTTTATAGGCATCTCCTCGCACCTCCTCGACGCTGCTTACGACTGCCGCCGACGCTGGGCCCCGGACTCACTGCTGTGCCTTTTAAAGGCCTCTCCACGCATCTCCTCGACGCTGTCCCGACTGCCGCCGAAGGTGCGACCCGGACTCCCTGCTGTGCCTTTTATAGGCCTCTGCACGCACCTCCTCGACGCCGCTCCCGACTGCCGCCGACGCTGGGCCCTGGACTCCCTGCTGTGCCTTTTATAGGTCTCTCCACGCACCTCCTTGACGCTGCTCCCGACTGCCGCCGACGCTGTGCCCCGGACCTCCTCCTGTGCCTTTTATGGTCTTCCCACGCACCTTCTCGACGCTGCTCCCGACTGCCGCCAACGCTGGGACGCGGACTCCCTGCTGTGCCTTTTATCGGCCTCTCCACGCACCTCCTCGACGCTGCTCCCTACTGCCGCCGACGCTGGGCCCCGGACTCGCTGCTGTGCCTTTTATAGGCCTCTCCACGCACCTCCTCGAACTGCTCCCGACTGCCGGTGACGAGGCTACCTTGAGTCCCATTAGCCTGTCCAGCACTACTCCCCTAATGACAGTGATTGTCTCAAGGTCCTCCCTTCCCACATTCCCATAACCAGCAATTTTTGACATGGTTTTTGTGTCTTCCACTGTGAAGACCGAAGCAAAATAATTGTTTAAAGTCTCAGCCATTTCCACATTTCCCATTATTAAATCTCCCTGCTCATCTTCTGAAGACTAACATTTACTTTAGTTTTATATATCGGTAAAAGCTTTTACTATCTGTTTTAATGTTTTGCGCAAGTTTACTTTTGTAATCTATGTTTCCTTTCTTCATTGCTTTCTTAGTCATTCTTTGCTGTCGTTTTAAATGTTCCCAATCTGCTAGTTTCCCACTAAATTTGGCCACCTTATACGCATTGATTTTTAATTTTATACTCTCTTTATTTCCTTGGTTATCGGCATGGACGAGGCCCGTTCGGCCCATCAAGCCCATGCCGAATCAAAGCATGTCCCACACCACCTCACCTTTTCTCTGTAGCCCTGCAATATCTTTCTTTCATCTAGAAAGTTGCGGATTAAACATGGACAGTCAACATGGATTTCTTAAGGATAGGTCGAGTCTGACTGATATTTTGAATTTTTGGAGGATGCAACATGAACTCTGGATGATGGCTGTGCACTTGCTGTAGTGTATATAGAATTTAGCAAGGCTTCAGATAAGGTGTCACATAGCAGATTGTTCACGAAAGTAAAAGCCCATCCAGGGGAAAGTGGGAAGTAGGATCCAAAAAAAAATCACTGGCAGGAAGCAAATATTAATGGTTGATGTGTGTTTTTTGAATGAAAGGCTGTTTCCAGCGGGGTTCCATAGTGCTCCGTACTAGGTCCCTTGCTTTTTGTCTTCACGATTTTGAGTTGAATGTATATAAATTAATAAGAAGTTTGCACATTATTCCATAATCGACTGATAATAAAAAAGGAAGCTGTGCATTGCAGGAAGATATTAACGAACTGGTCAGGTTGGCAGAACAGATGCCAATTGAAATCAATCCGGAGAATTATAAGTTAATGCATTTGAGGAGGGCTAACACGGCAAGTGAATACGCGTTAAATGGTAAGGTACTGCAAAGCATACATTAACAAAGGGGCCTTGTAGTGCTTGTCCACAGGTCCTGCAAGGTCGTATGTCAGTAAGATGCGATGGTAAAAAGACATTTGTTATATTTACCATTGTTAGCCACGGCATAGACTATAAGAGCAGCGAGTTTATGTTTGAACTGTATAAAACACTTTTTAGGCCATAACTAGAGTATTGCGCGAAGTTCTTGTCTCCATATTACTTGAAAGATGAGATTGCATTAGAGAGGGTACAGAGGAAGATGTATAAGAGAGATGCTTGGATTGAAGAATTTTGGCCATGAGGGAAGTTTGGATAGGTTGTGTTTGGTTACATTAGTACACAGGAGGCTGAGGAGCGTCGTTATTGAGGCGTATCAAATTATGCCCCCAAATTTTGTTACCATCCTCTGCCTGCTCTACGAGGGCAGGGAAGCCGGGATTCTGAACAACGGACCTATCACAGAACCAACCCACGTCCGGACCGGGGTCAAGCAGTGTTGCGTCATCGCGCCAACACTCTTCTCGATCTTGCTCGCTGCAATGCTCCACCTCACACTCAAAAAGCTCACCACATGAGTGCAAATTAAATACAGAACCAATTGGAACCTCGTCAACTTTCGACATCCACAGGCCAGAACCAAGACCATCCCAACCTCTGTCGACGAACTACAATACGCGAATGACACTTGTGTCTGTGCACATTCAGAGACTGAAGGGTCATCAACCAAGGGGCATCGATTTATGTAACTGGCGGGAGGTTTTGAGGAGATATGAGAGGAAAGGTCTCCACCCAGAGGATGGTGGGGGTCTGGGACTAACTGCCTGAAAGGCTGATAGAGGCAGAATCACTCATCACATTAAACAAGCTATTGGATGTGCTCTTGGAGTGCTGTAAGTTACAGGGCTACGCACCATGAGTTTAATGTGGGATTAATCTGGACAGCTTTTTGTCGGCTGCGCGGACACAATGGGCCAAAACTGCCTTCTTCCGTGCTGTAAATTCCTGTTTTTCTATGATTATCCAACTCACTTTTGAGTCTGCCTCCACCATCCTTTCTGACAGTGCATTCCAGATCCTAACCACTCGCCGCATAAAACTTTGGCTATTTTGCCAATCACGTTAAAACTGCGCTCTCTGCTTCTCGACCATTCCGCCATTGTTTTCGATCTACTCTGTCTGAATTCCTCGTAAATTTGCCGATTTCGATCAAATCAGCTCTCAATCTTCGCTGCTCCAAGGCGAGCAAAGCCAGCTTCTCCAGACTATCAAACGAACTGAAGTCCGTCATTCCTGAAATCTTTCTCGCAAAATCTTCGCTGCTCCCTTTCTATGGTCTTCACATCTTTCCTAAAGTGCGATGTCCAGAATTGTACACAGTACTCCAGTTTGGGCAGAACTAGTGTTTTATATTGTTCATCATAATTTAAATTTTTTGTATCATACGCCTCTATTTCTGACGTCCACGATCCCATAAACATTTTCAACCGCTTTCTGAACCTTCCTTGTGAACTCACATCCAAGTTAATAATATATATCAAGAAAAGCAGCGGTCCTAGAAGCGACCCCTGCGGAACACCACTGTACAACTTGCTCCAAACGGACAAATAACCGTTCACTAGGACGCTCTGTTTCCTGTCACTTAGCCAATTCATTATCCATGATGCTACTGTCCCTTTTACTCCATGGGCTTCAATCATGCTGGCAAGACTATTATGTGGGACTTAGTCAAAATATATTTTAGAAATCAATGTACTGATCAAAAAAGTTCTCCTGATCACACTTCAGAAATTCTGCCTCTTCTCTGCCTTTACACTATTACAATTCCAGTACAGTTGAAGTCAACCGTCTTTCCTTCCCGACAGTTCTTGCTCCTCTCTGCATGGCTCTGTTAAATTGCTCCTCCGTATCTTTCCCACTCTTTGGTGGTTAATAAAATATGCCTTGTAGTTTAATGGCAACTCTATTATTTCTCAACACAAGTCTTTGACCGCTCCAGGATATCTTCCCTCTCCAGTACTGTATCATTCTCCTTAATCAATAGTGCCACACCATATCCTACATTTAGTTCCCTATTTTTCCGGGAATATAACCAGGTATATGTAATATCCAATCCTGTCCTTTGCTCCAGGTCTCAGTTATTTCCACAATATCATATTCTCATGTCTCTATTTGTGCCTGCAGCTCAATTACCTTGTTTACTACTTCGTGCTTTCACATACATAAACTGTAACCGCCTCTTAGACCATGCTTGTATTCTCTCTTAGACTGACACAAACTAATACCGTACTATTTTAGTGCTCCCTGCCACTCCCATTACTTGAGAACTTTCACCAACCTTTCTAATGTTGCATCCTGGTGCCCACCCCACTTCCAGATTAGTTAAATCCCTCCCCAACACCACCAGCAAACCTCCCTGCGAGGATACAGGTACCGGCTCTGATGAAATGCAACCTGTCCTGCATGCACAGGTCCCACCTCCCCAGAATATATCTCAATGCCTCAGGAATGTAATGCCCTCCCCGCTGCGCCATCCTTCCTGGCACGCATTCATCTGCTCTATCCTCCGATTTCTGTACTCACACGAGCATGACGCCAGAAGTAAGCCAGAGATTACTATCTTTGAGGTCGTGCTCTTTAATCTCTCTCTGAGTCCCTACAATCTACTTGCAGGACCTCATCCCTCTTTCTACCTCTGTCTTTGTTATTGATATGAAACAGGGGCTCTGACTGTATACCCTATTCTCTCAGAATGTCCTGCAGCCGCTCTGTACCATCCTTTATCCTATCACCTATAAGGCAAAATACCATCCTGGAATCAGGTCTGCGCTCGCAGAAACGCATGTCTTATCCCCTGATTATAGAATCCCCTGCCATTTTTGCTCTTCCCCTCTTCTTCCTGCCCCCTATGCAGCTGAGCCACCCGTGCTGTCGTGCACATTAATCTGGTTGCACTATGCAGAAACACGGTCGCCCTCACCATTACTCAGAACAGAATACTGGTTGGAGAGCGAGATGCACTCAGTGGATTCTTACAAGACCTGCCTGGTCCACTTTGTCTCTCTAGCGGCCACCCATTCCCTGTCTCTCTGAATACCCTTTAGCTGCGGCGTGATCACATCTATGAACATGTTATCCAGGTAGCTCTCAGCCTCAAAAATGCACAACAGTGCCGCCAGCTGCTGCTCAAGCTCCGAAGCTCAGAGCGCGAGGTTCTGCAGCTGACGACAATTCCTGCACATGTGTGTGCCCCGGACATGGGGAGCACCAGTACTTTCCACTGGACTGAGCTTCCTGCCCTGTCCCTATTTAATAGTGTAAGAATTAACTTTGAAGTAATGAACTTAAAGCTTAGAACAAAAAAATCACCGGCTACTCTCTAATCCCTGTTGTTGATATCAGATTTGGTATTTCACTCTGACTTCACTCTTTCAACTTCAGCTTGTGATGAATTGCTCGCAGGTCTCCTGTCGTTCCACATCTCGCCGCACCGACCTCGAGCCTGAAGCACGCTTTAGCCTTCATCCCATCTCGCCGAACTCTCACCACTTTTGTCAAGCAAGACACATCTTTCACAAATGAATGCTGGCACTCTCTGACCAACTGAAAATATCCTTAATTGTAGATTCGAGCAAATTCCCGACAACAGATAGTAGAGTAATATAATTCCCCGGTTTCCATCTCTCACCATTTTTAAAAAGCAGCTTGACTTTTGCAAGCTACCAATCTAAAGGGATGCTCGCTGAATTACGAGAACTTTGGAAAATAAGAGAGAGCGAGACAGAGAGAGAGAGAGAGAGAGAATAAGAGAGAGAGAGAGAGAGATAGCGAGAGATGTCGAAAGGGAGAGAGAGCGAGAAGGTGGGAGGAGATGGAGAGAGAGAGAGCGACTTAGACAGAGAGATAGAGTTACAGGCAGGGATGGACAGGATGTATCGAAGGAACTTTAATTTTTATCTGAACAATGCTGTACCTGGCCTGGATGTGTTTGATAGAGCAGTTTACATAAAAACATAAGAACATAAGGATTTGGAGCAGGAGTAAGCCATGCAGTTCATCGAACCTTATCTAACATACAACTCCACTTTAGCACCCGATAGCCTTATCCGACGATTCCCCTGGACTCCAAAAATATTTCTATCTCGGCCTTGAATATATTCAGAGACTCAATTTCCACAGACCTCTGGGGCAGAAAATTCCAAAGATTCAAAACCCTCTGAATGCAGAAATGCCTCCTCAAATCTGCCTTAAATGGTCGACAGAATGGTGATGATTCAAAGTGGAGGGCAGAGAAACTCAAGTCAAATAACAAAAAGGGTCACTGAATATAAAGGGGCTGCAGGAGGGGTGAAAACTAGAAATCATGGTTAAAAACTAGGATTAAAATACTCTACCTAAACTCACGCAGCATTCGAAATAAAGTAAATGAGTTGATGGCACAAATCATTACCAATGGGTATGATTTGGTGGCCATTACAGAAACATGGCTGCAGGCTGACCAAGAATGGGAATTAAACATACAGGGGTATCTGCCGATTCGGAAAGAAGTACAAGAAGGGAAAGGAGGTGGGGTAGCTCTGTTAATAAAGGATGATATCAGGGCAGTTTTGAGAGACGATATTGGCTCTAATGCACAAAATGTTTAATCATTGTGGGTGGAGATTAGTGATAGTAAGGGGAAAATGTCACTGTTGGGCGTAGATTATAGGCCCCCAAATAATAACTTCGGTGGGGCGGGGAATAATCAAGGGAATAATGGAGGCATGTGAAAAAGGAACGACAGAAGTCATGGGGGATTTTAACCTACATATCGATTGATCAACTCAAATCGCACGGGCTGGTTTGGAGGAGGAATTCATAGAATGGAGACGGGATTGTTTCTTAGAAGAGTATGTTACAGAACCTACAAGGGAACAAACTATCTTAGGTCTGGTCCTGTGTAATGAGACAGGAAAAATAAACGATGTCCTAGTAAAAGATCCTCTAAGAATGAGTGATCACAGCATGGTTGACTTTTGTAATACAGAATGAGGGTGAAGAAGTTGTGTCAGAAACGAGCGTATTCTGCTTAAACAAAGGGGACTACAGTGGGATGAGGGCAGATTTGGCTAAAGTAGACTGGAAAGAAAGACTAAACGGTGGCACAATTGAGGAACAGTGGAGGACTTTGACTGAGCTCTTTCATAGTGCGCAACAAACATATATTCCAGTAAAAAAGATGGGTGGTAAGAGAAGGGATAACCAGCCGTGGATAACCACGGAAATGAAGGTGAGTATCAAACCAAAGACAAATGCGTATAAGGTGGCCAAGTTTAGTGGGAAACTAGAGGATTGGGAAAATTTTGAACAACAGCAAAGAATGACTAAAAAAGCAATAAAGAATGGAAAGATAGATTACGAAGGTAAACTTGCGCAAAACATATAAACAGATAGCAAAAGCTTTTACAAAAACATAAAACGGAAAAGAGTGACTAAAGTAAATGTTGGTCCCTTAGAAGATGAGAAGGGGGATTTAATAAAGGGAAATGTGGAAATGGCTGAGACCTTAAACAAGTATTTTTCTCCGGTCTTCATAGTGGAAGACACAAAAACCATGCCAAAAATTGCTGGTCACAGGAATGTGGGAAGGGAGGACCTTGAGACAATCGCTGTCATTAGGGGAGTAGTGCTGGACAGGCTAACCGAACTCTCAAGTTAGACAAGTCCCCTGGACCTGATGAAATGCATCCAAGGGTATTAAAAGAGATGGCGGAATTTATAGCGAATGCATTCGTTACAATCTCCCAAAATTATCTGGACTCTGGGAAGGTACCAACGGATTGGAAAGCAGCTAATGTAACGCGTCTGTTTTAAAAAAGGGGCAGACAAAAGGCGGGTAACTATAGGCCGGTTAGTTAAAAATCTGTCGTGGGGAAAATGCTTGAAGCTATCATTAAGGAAGAAATAGCGGAACATCTTGATAGGAATAGTGCAATCAAGCAGACACAACATGGATTCATGAAGGGAAAATCACGTGTAATTAATTTACTGGAATTCTTTGAGGATATAGTGAGCATGGTGGATAGAGGTGTACCGATGGATGTGCTGTATTTTGATTTCCAAAAGGCATTCGATAAGGTGCCACACAAAAGGTTACTGCCGAAGATAGAGGTACGTGGAGTCAGAGGAAATGTATTAGCATGGATAGAGAATTGGCTGGCGAACAGAAAGCAGAGAGTCCGGATAAATGGTTCCTTTAATGTTTGCAAATCGGTGGTTAGTGGTGTGCCACAGGGATCGGTGCTGGGACCACAAATGTTTACAACATACAAAGATGACCTGGAATAGGGGACAGAGTGTAGTGCAACAAAATTTGCAGATGACACAAATATTAGTGGGAAAGCGGGTTGTGTAGAGGACACAGAGAGGTTGCAAGGAGATTTGGATAGGTGAAGCGAATGGGCTAAGATTTGGCAGATGGAATACAATGTCGGAAAGTATGAGGTCATCCACCTTGGGAAAAAAAACAGGAAAAGGGAATATTATTTGAATGGGGAGAAATTACAACATGCTGAGCTGCAGAGGGACCTGGGGGTCCTTGTGCATGAATCCCAAAAAGTTAGTTTTCAGGTGCAGCATGTAATGAGGAAGACGATAGGAATGTTGGCCTTCATTGCGTGAGGGATGGAGTCCAACAGCAGGATGCTCCTGCTGCAACTAAACAGGGTATTGGTGAGGCCGCACCTCGAGTACTGCGTGCAGTTTTGGTCACCTTACTTAAGGAAGGATATACTGGCTTTGGAGGCGATATATAGACGATTCACTCGGCTGATTGCGGAGATGAGGAGGTTACCTTATGATGATAGATTGTTTAGACTGGGTCTTTACTCGTTGGACTGCAGAAGGATGAGGGTTGAACTTATAGAAACATTTAAAATAATGAAAGGGATAGACAAGCTAGAGGCGGAGAGGTTGTTTCCACTGGACGGGTAGACTAGAACTATGGGGCACAGCCTCAAAATACGGGGGCGCCAATTTGAGAAGGAATTTCTTCTCCCAGATGGTTGTGAATCTGTGTAATTCTCTGCCCATGGAAGCAGTTGAGGTTAGCTCATTGAATGTATTCAAGTCACAGATGGATAGATTGTTAACCAATAAGGAATTACGGGTTACGGGGAGCGGGCGGTAAAGTGGAGCTGACTCCACGGCCAGATCAGCCATGATCTTATTAAATGGCGGAGCAGGCTCGAGGGGCTAGATGGCCTACTCCTGTTCCTAATTCTTATGTTCTTATGTTCTTATGACCACTAATCCTGAGTCTGTGACTCCTCGTTATAGAGACTCCAGCAAGGGAAAACAAACTTTCAGTATCTACCCAGTAAATCCCCTTCAGAATATTGCATGTTTGAATGAGGCCAGCTCTCAATCTTGTCAACTCCAGAGAATACAGTTCAATTTTATGACGTCTCTCATCATAAGGAAGCCCTCTCATCCCAGGAATCAATCTGGTGAAACACCGTTGTGTCACCTCCAAGGAATATAAGAATATAAGAATTAGGAACAGGAGTTGGCCATCTAGCCACTCGAGCATGCTCTGCCATTCAATACCATCATGGCTGATCTGGCCGTGGACTCAGCTCCACTTCCCGCCCGCTCCCCAGAACCCTTAATTCCCTTATTGGTTAAAAATCTATCTATCCATCTGTGAATTGCATACATTCAATGAGCTAGCCTCAAATGCTTCCTTGGGCAGACAATTACACAGATTCACAACCCTCTGTGACTTGAAATTCCTTCTCAACTCGGTTTTGCATTGGCTCCCCCGTATTTTGAGGGTCTGTCCCATAGTTCTCATCTCCCCGACCAGTGGAAACAAACTCTCCGCCTCGATCTTGTCTATCCCATTCATTTTTTTAAATGTTTCTTTCAGATCAGCCCTCATCCTTCTGAACTGCAACGAGTAAAGACTCAGTCTACTCAATCTATCATCATAAGGTAACCCCCTCATCTCCGGAATCAGCCTCGTGAATCGTCTCTGTACCCCATCCAAAGCCAGTATATCCTTCCTTCAGTAAGGTGACCAAAACTGCACGCAGTACTCCAGGTGCGGCCTTACCAATACACTATACAGTTGCAGCTCGAACTCGCTGCTTTTGTACTCCATCCCTCTCGCAATGAAGGCCAAGATTCCATTCGCCTTCCTGATTACGTGCTGCATCTGCAAACTAACTTTTTGGGATTCATGCACAAGGACCCCCAGGTCCCTCTGCATCTCAGCATTTTGGAATTTCTCCCCATTAAATTAATATTCCCTTTTACTGTTTTTTTTTCCCAAGGTGGATGACCTCACATTTTCCGACATTGTATCCCATCTACCAAACATTAGCCCATTCACTTCACCTATCTCAATCTCTTTCCAGCCTCTCTGTGTCGTGAACTCTACCCGCTTTCCCACTAATCTTTGTGTCATCTGCAAAGTATGTAACACAACACTCTGTCCCCTCTTCCACGTCATCTGTGTATATTGTAAACATTTGTGGTCCCAGCAACAATCCCTGTGGCACACCACTACCCACCGTTTTCAACCCGAAAAGGACCCATTCATCCCGATCTCTGCTTTCTGTTCGCCAGCCAATTCTCTATCCATGCTAATACATTTCCTCTGATTTCGCATATGTCCTTCCTTAGATAAGTTGAGCCAAACAGTACGCCACGTTTGGTACCACCGGGTATGTGTCCGATTCTAGAAATGATACTTTACTCTTGGACTTCAAACACCTGCAATAAAGGACAACATGCCATTTGCCTTCCTGATTGCTTGCTGTTCCTGCATGTAGCTTTCTGTGGTTCTCGCACTAGGACAACCACATCACTCTGAACAACAACATTTAAAAATTATTCTGAGTCCTATTCTTTCTACCAAAGTGAATTAACTCACATTTCCCCACATTACACTCCATCTATAACATTATTGCCCAGTTAATTAGGCTATTCCTATCCGTTGGCAGTATTTAGAGTACAGAAGGAGTTTTACTCTGTATCTACCCGTGCTGTACATTCCCTGGGACTGGTTGATTGGACTGCATGGAGGGAGATAGGAGCAGCGTGGTGAAGAAGGAACCAGTGCTGTGGTGTATTGGGGGATTACCCGAAGACATTCGATTAACTGCCACATAAAAGGTTACTGCACAAGATAAAAGTTCACAGCGTTGCGGGTAATATATTACCATGGATAGACGATTAGCGAACAAACAGAAAACAGAGAGTCGGGATAAATAGGCAATTTTCGATTGGCAAACATTGACTAGTGTGGTACCGCAGGGATTGTTGCTGGGTCCTCAACTATTTACAATCTATTTTAGTGAATTGGATGAGGGACCGAGTGTAACTTAGCCAAGTTTTCTGATGAAACACAGATGTTTGGGAAAGGAAATTGTGAGGTGTTTACAACAAATATGCAAAGGGATATAGACAGTCTAAGTGAGTGGCTAAAAATGCGACAGATGGAGTAAAATGTTGTAAAATGTGATTTATCATCTTTTGTCGAAAAAATAGAAAATCAAATTATAATTTAAATGGAGAAAAATGCAAAGTGCCGCAGTACAGAGGGACGCGGTGTCCTTGTGCATGAAACACAAAAACATATTATGCAGGTACAGCAGGTAATTATGAAGGCAAATTGAACCTTGGTTTTATTGCAAGGTTGGTAGAGTATAAAATAAGCGAATTCCTGCTCCAACTGTGTAGTGTATTGGTAAGGCCACACCCTAAATACTGCGCACAGTTTTTGTCCCCCTATTTATGGAAGGATATAGTTGCATTGAGGCTGTTCAACGAAGGTTTACTAGTTTGTCTCCGGAGATGAGGGGCTTGCATTTTGAAGACAGATCGAGTAAGTAGTGCCCATACACATTGGAGTTCAGAAGAATGAGAAGTGATCTTATAGAAACATATAAGATAAAGACAGGGCTCGACAAGGTGGATGCAGAGAGGATATTGCCACTCATAAGGGAAAATAAAACTAGGGGACATAGTCTCAGAATAAGGGAACCCCCATTTAAAACTGAGATCAGGAGGAATTTCATCTCTCAGAGTGTTGTATATCTATGGAATTATCTGCCCCAGAGAGTTATGTAGGCTGCTTCATTGAATATATTCAAAGCGGAGATAGACAGATTATTGAGCGATAAGGGAATAAAGAGTTATGCGGAGCGGGCAGGGCAGTGGAGCTATGTCCATGATCAAATCAGCCATGAACTTATTTGATCGTATTGAATGGCGCAGCAAGGTCGGGTAGCTAAATGGCAGACTCCTAATTCTATATCTTATGTTTTTTATGTTCTTATGAGATTTAGTCTGTATCTCACTACTCGCTGTAACTTCCCTGGGAATGTTTAATTGGAAAATTTTGAAGGAGCTTTATTCTGTATCAAAAACGTGCTGTAACTGCCCTGGGAGTTTTTAATATGACAGTGTCGAGTGAGATGTAATCTGTGTCAAACCCTTGCTCAAATTATCCAGCGAGTGTTTGATGTGACAGTGTCGAGTGAGCTTTGCTCTTTATCTAACCCGAGCTGTACCTGCATTGCTAGTGTTTGATGGGAGACTGCAGAGCGACCTTTACTCTCTATCTTACCCGTGCTGAAGCTATCCAGGGAGTGTTTAATGGGAGTGTCTCGAGGGAACTTTGCTATGAATGTTACCGGTGCTTTACCTGCCATGTGATTGCTTGATGCTACATCGGAGAGGGAGCTTTACTCTGTATCCAACCCGTTTTGTAACTGCACTCGAAGAATTTGATGTGACAGTGTAGATGGAGCATTACTCTGCATCTAGCGCGTACTGCACATTCCTTGCGATTGTTTGTTGGGACAGTGTAGGGGGCGCTTTATTCTTAATGCAAACCCTGCTCTGTGTGCCCTGGTATTGTTTGATGCGAGTGAGCAAAGGATGTTTACTTTGTAGCTAACCCCCTGGTCTACCAGCCTTGCGAATTTTTGATGGGGACACAGTAGAGGGAGCTTTATATTATGAGAGAGAATCATCGATATTATCATCAGAGCAGGACGCCATTACGGCCCATCCTGTCCGCGCTGGGCGGCCAATCACTATCCAGTCTAATTTCACTTCCTAGCTTTTAGTCCATAGCCATGTAGGTTATGGCTCATTTAGGGTGCATCCAAGTATGTTCTAAATGTGGTGAAGTAACTTGCCTCTCAAGCAGTGAGTTCCAGACCCCCACCACTCACTGGATGCAGATATTTCCCCTCATATCTCATCATATCTCCCACCAATTACTTTAAATCTATGCCCCCTGGTTATTGACCACTCTGCCAAAGGAAACCGATCCTTCCTATCCACTCTATCCAGGTGCTCATAATTTTACACAGCTGAAACAGGTCTCCCCTTAGCCTCCGCTGTTCCCAAAAAAATAGATCCAGCATATCCAATATTTCCTCACAGCTAAAATTTTCCAGCCCAGGCAACGTTCTAGTAAATCTCCTCTATTTCTGCTATTGCCAAACAGGATTTTATACAGTTCAAGCACAACCTCCTTGCTCTTGTATTCAATACTTCGACTTATAAAGCCAAGTATTCCATATGCCTTAACCGAAGATTCCACTCCACCTTGTTTGACTTTGCACTCGACCATATTCGTCCCATTATCCGCAATTCTGGTCTCACCATTTCTCTCGCTCTCACGCAAAAAATTACGGGTTTACGCTTGCACTCACCTTCCACCCAACCAGCCTCCAGAATCAATGGATCACCATGTCTGCCTCCTACTGCGTGATTTAACCATCAAACTCTTCTTCTCCTCTCTTCCAATTCCAGCATTTCTGAAGAGAACGCTCCTTCTGCTACACAATGGTCCATTCCACAGTCACGCTAAGCAGTCCCTCCCCTTCCCACGGCATCTTCCCAGGCAGTCGCAGAAAATGCAACACCTGCGTTGTTATCTCCTTCCTACCCACTGTCCAGCGCCCCAAACACACCTTCCAGATAAAACATTGTTTCACTTGTATTTTTTTCAATGTGTTATATTCGCTGCTCACCATGTGGTCTCCTCTGCACTGGTGATAGCAGGGACAGATTGGGTGATCACTTTGTGGATCACCATGGGTCAGGCGAACAAGCTTGACACTGACGATCCGGACACAAAGTATTTTAATTCTCTGCCCCACGCCCCCTCTGAGATCGATGTTCTTGCTGAACTGAAGATCAATGTAAGTTCTAGGAACGGCACCTCATCTTTCGATTCGGCAGTTTACATTCTTCTGTGCTCATGATTGAGGAGAACAACTGAATGTTATAAAGACTACTCCCATTTTTTGGACACTAGCTCTTGTTAATGATTCTGCTGTTCCCATTTAGTTATCCACTAGACGCATCTTTTGTTTCTTTCCTTGTCCCAATGTTGTCCCCTTTTGCTTTGCACAATCAAACCCTTGATTCATTTCATCTCTCCTGACTGCCACCCTGTCACAGATCTTCCTCTTTGTTCCTACCCCAGCCCCCATCCGTTTCCCTGCCTCTGTACCTGTTTAAAACCTGCTACAACTCCAACTAACTCCAGTTGTGAAGATTAGTCATCGATCTGACATGTTAAATTTATTTAGCACTCCAGAAATGCTTTCTTTCCTGCTGAATATTTCCAGCAATTTATGTTTATTCGAATTTTCAGCACCGCAAGTAGTTACCATTGGAAATATTGACATCAGCTCGGTGGGTGTGAGGCACGGTAACCAAGCGGCAAGGTCTCCGTTTTATAAACTGAAAAGCACGGAATCGTTCCCTCCCCATGCATTCATACAATGTTGCTTTCAACATCCTGTTGCTCCAAAAGATTTCAAAATGAATCTAAATCTGTCAACCCATGTGCATGAAGATCCAATGAATCTCTTGGATAGGTCAGTGATCGATGCTGCTTCCTGTGTTTCTCTTGAATTTGGCGTGCGGTGAAGATCATTTCCATTGTGCCCCTCAGTGGGCAGAATGAGTACTACGAATGTGCGACCTCGACAGTCACTGGGAGAATGGGATCAAGGCGGTTTCTTCCGATGACTTTCTCTGGGGCAGGCAGCAGGGAAACTCCTCTGTAATTATCGCAAACGGACTTGACGCCTTTCTTGAAGCTAGTCACGATTACAACGTCTCCAAAATCTGCTGGTCTGCACTCCTCCTTCCAAATAAGAGAACTGAGTTAATGAATTCGCGCCTAAAGTAATTCGCCACGAATCTTTAGTGCTTCGGTGGGGATTCCATGTGCTGCTGCGGCCTTCTTGTTCTTCAATTATCGGATGGCCTTTTGAACGTTGTGTCAGGCTAAGTTGGTGACGGGTAGCATGCATTCGGATGGAATCGAGGACACTCATCACGAAGACAGAGTTTCTGATAAGCAGATCTTGAAGTACGCCTTCCAGCGGGCACTGACTGCTACTCTGTCCTTCTAATTACTCTTCTGTTTCTGGCCCTCAGTGGGGTACAAACTTCACTGCTTGATCATAATTGCCCTTGGTTGCGCCAATAAATCTTTGCACGTCGTGTTTGTCAGCTCGTTGCTGGATCTGCGGCGCTATTTCCACTCACCATCTGTTATTTAGGTCGCGAGATTTATCTTGGATCGCGCCCTTCAGACGTCTAAAGAACTGCTTTCTTTCTCTCGAAATGTGCATCAGTTTCAAATTCAACAATGACTTTCATCTGTGGCTTTTTAGATCCTGGAACTCCTGGTCATTCTCGTCGAACCAATCTTGATGTTTCCTCATGGATCTATCAAGCGTCTCTGCAGCGATGCCAACAATATAGGACTTGAAGGCCGACCAGGCACTGTGGACTCTCTGCCTCTCCGGCTGACTGGAATTCCTGAAGTTGGTTGCAAGGCGTTATCTAAATAGGACATTTTTAATAGGGTCATTGAGTGCTCCAGATTTGGTTTTCCTGTGCCAGCATTTCTGTTCCCGCTGCAGTTTTGAGTCTACATTCATTTAATATCAGGATGGATTCGCTGGAAATTCATTTAGCAATCATCAGCTATTGCCATGGTGTGCGTGATGCGGACGTGGTTGCGATCCCAAGTCAAGACAATTGCGTAGTCATCTTGTTGGAACAGTAAACCAGCCACATTGTGAATGAATTGACTTATGCCGCCCAGCTTCGGAAGCAAGCAATGCCGATTGGTCGAAAGCTGAATTTTATATGTATATCCTGTTGCTGCATGTGCAATTAAGGCAGTTAGCTTTCTTGTCACCAGAAGACCAACAACTGTTTTTAAGATGAACATAGTCCCAGCCTGGCCAAAGTATGCAGCGCGGGGATTGCAAAGCAAATGGAGCAGCGTCACAGTCCGAGATATGACGGGCTAAAACTCCCAAATGGGAGTTTTCTTTGCACAGCGCTTCATATAATTTTTAGAATGTAATATGCATACTGAACTTCATTCGAAAACCGGGGGATTGCAATTGGCCGGAAATCGAACCCATGTGTTCTCTGCTCCCGCATTTTAACAGCTGCAGCTCATTCCACCCTCCTCTAGACATGCTTTAAGGGACCGTCATCGACCTGAAACATTAACTCTGTTTCGCTCTCCGGGATACTGGATGACCTTCTGTGTATTGCCAGCATTTTCTTTTTATCATCATCATGGGCAGTCTCTCGTAGCGAGGATGACTTGCTACCACGCCAAACAGCATTGAGTATCAATGGTGTATCAATGAAGGACGTAATATTCCAGATCCCGACCTACATCGTTCTTGGAATTTTTAACGTCTGGTGGCCGTTGCATACCAGCAATCACACGGACTTGATAGAGCTGGTATTTGATCCATTGCCAAGGAATACGCAAGTCAAACTGGAGACCAACTCTGCTGCACAGACCGAGCGCGCACACATGTCGTAGTGTGGGCTGGCCCATGATGCCCCTGGGCTCTCGTCTCTTCTGGGCCCCAGATTCACGCGTCTCTTGGGAACAGTCACTTCCAGTTATGGACTCTTGCCGCTCCTTCATCTCTTCAGCTGTGTCTGCCCGCACTGCAATCAGTGACATAGCTTCACAGCCATTGCCCTCCTGCAGCAGCACGCGCTGCTCCCTGCAGTGGAATGTCGCCACACGCTTCTCCCTCCAAAGGCCTCGGCCTGCTGATGGTATTGCAGGCCTGGACTGCGACGATTTTCAGGCCAGGTCTCCGCATGCGACTTGATCCTTCTCATAGATTAGGCTGCACTTGTCGCCTTTAGAGCTTGTGCTGCAATGGTAGACATTCTGATTCCAGATCAGGCGGCAGCGGATTTCAAGCACATCTAAATCGCACGTTGTCATTGGGCCAGCTTCACGTTGAAGGAAGAGCTGTTCATTGCTGGTGCAATAAATATTGTCAGAAACAAGTGTTCTGTTACTTTAGATTTTCGCACACAGTTTTTATTAAATTTATACTTTATAATCCAACAATTTTTAAGGTATGTGTTACGTTTCTTTTTTGCACAATAACCATGTCTCCCGCGTGGCAGGTGGGAATTCTATGCCTGAACTACCACAGCTTACATTGTTTTGTTATTTAATCTTCAAGTCAGCGCAATTAATTATTGCATTTTATTAATACAAATTGAAGCACAATAAAGCACAGAGAAGTAATTCAGATGCTGAGAAATTATTTATTCAGCAACTGCTCGAAACATGCCACTGGTTCATCACCAGGGACTCTCTCTGCTCCGCTCCCGCTGTGTAAACAGCCAACTTTCTCTGCTCCCGCTCTGTAAACAGCCGCTTCTCTCCGCTCCCGCTACGTAAATAGCCGCTCCTCTCTGTTCCCGCTCTCTAAACAGCCGCTCCTCTCTGCTACTGCTCTATAAACAGCCGCTCCTCTCTGCTCCCGCTCTGTAAAATAGCCGCTCCTCTCTGCTCCCGCTCTGTGAACGGCCGATTCTCTCTGCTCCCGCTCTGTAAACAGCCGCTGCTCCCTGCTCCCGCTCTATAAACAGCCGCTCCTCTCTGCTCCCGCTCTGTAAACAGACGCTCCACTCTGCTCCCGCTCTTTGAACATCTGCTACACTCTTCTCCCGCTCTTTGAACATCCGCTCCACTCTGCTCCCGCTCTTTCAACAGCCGCTCCTCTCACCTGCCACGTGTGTAAGACATTCAATGAGATAGAGAGCCGCAAACACCCGGAAACCTACAACTTTACTTAGTTGGTTGATTTTAACTTTTATCCTTTGAAGCTCTGTGAGTTTGGATAATCACGAAAAGACTGCGCGAATGTACACATTTTTAAATTAAATTACTGATTTTTTTGCCGCGCCTTTCGGCTCTGACAACGTGATTTTTGACTAAACCCGAGCGACGGCAGTCATTCATTTGTACCCGGGATCTGTCCCATTTCAACACTGAAAATCTCAAAGTGCGAATCAAATCGCGAGGCCAAAGAGCCTCAATAAAAATACAACGCAACTCATTGCGTATTGAAATACCATATTCTTTCGCGAAAGAAGAACGTGTTATCACCCATCCTGCATGTGTTGCGTCTCCGAGAGAGATATAAAATTAGTCCCACACCCCATAATCCTACAAACGTGTTCGCTTTAATGTCCATATTAGTAATTTGAGACATGACATGTGCTGAGCTTTGCATACAAAGATGAAAAGTTGAATTTGGACGTGAAGCTTACGTTGATTAACAAAGCAAGCAAGCGCATCAAATATTTAAAGAAACAACAATGAGGATTATATTGGAATTCGTGCATGCAGGGCAAAATGGATTCGCAGTCCTACACCTTAACCTCAGATTACTACTACTATGTAATCAGTCAGTTTGCTTTCTGCTTTTTCAATCCAAAAACAAATCTGTGCGACAAACGGAACTTACCGCTAGTTCTGCCCGTGCACCCAGTTCCAACAATGTTCAAAACTACAATTCGCGTCTGTCAGTAGAAGACCTTTCGTTGCTTCAGGCGATGGAGCGCCAGAAATGTTCTGTTTTGAAACATATTCTGAACAGAGAAAAAAAAAACGTCTGACACGGTGAATTAAACGACCAGGACAGGACTTTGTTGGTATCGAACTCAGGCGCTTTTTCCATTAGCCCAGGCAGCCACTGTTGCTGCCGTGACAACTGTTGTTGGGACGATTCTAAGCAAAGGTCTGTTCTTTCTGGAAAGGAGGAAAAGCTGAGACAAGAGGCGCGATCGAATGACGAAACATGTTTGTACCCCCAACAAAATAATCTTTATTCAAAATAGTAAAGATTGATGTTTTGCTGTGTTGTATCAGCAGGTGCCATAGAGGACAAAAGGTAAAAAGCAAACATTCCCATAATTCCAATTATACCGAAATTGCTGCGATCACAACGCAGAGTACTAACCACTATACGATTAAGGCGCCCCAGATCAGCTGCTGCAAGTCTGCTCTCACCAGAGCAATATCAAACACACCACTGCTGAGAAAAGATGGATTTTTTTGATGAGGCCAAAATTAGCCCCGCAAGAAATTATGACAGCGGTGGAATTGGACTCATACCCTGCAGGGACTGGAGCGTTAATCCGAGTGGCAACTGGAGCTTCCATAGTTAAACGTAAGCCCCTTTCACCAGTGAAGAAATTCGCCATTGTGCGTTTTTGATCTAAACATCTCTCTTGTCTATTGCACCATCTGACCCGATACTGCCGCTATCTTTTTGCGTTTATCTCATTTTCAGTCATTGGGTTGATGCTGAAGGAATTCCAGTGTTTGTTTCGAACGTTAACTAAATAACAACATAAAAACATAAGAAATAGGAACAGGAGTACACAACTGGCCACTCGATTCAATTCTGAATTCAATTCGATAATGGCTGATCTGATCATGGACTCAGCTTCACGTCCGTGCCCGTACTCCATAACTCTTTAATCCCTTACCTCTCAAATTCCTGTCTCAGTCCGACATAACTATAGTCAATGACCCAGCCTCCACAGCTTTCTGGGGCAGGGAATTCCATAGGTTAACAAACCTCTGAGAGAAGACATTTTTTCTCATCTCAATTGTAAATGTGAGGCCCCTTATTCTAAGAATATCAGCCAAATCCTTGTGACATCGAGGAAAGAATCAGCCAAAGACATTTAACAGGATGATTTTTAATGTGCTGTAGCAAATACAAAATTCGGCCTCGAATGAATCAGGATCCATTATGTGCAAAACGAAACTGTCATATCAAAGCGATTGCAACTACCCTAATATCAATTGAGATATAATCAATGTGACAGGTATTGAGGGTGAAGAATTACTAAAATATATTCAGGAGAACATTTTTTATCCAGTATGTAGCAAGCCCAACAAGGGAGTGCATGGTTCTGGTCTTAGATTTCGGTGGTGAATCTGGGCTGGTGGTATGATTATCACTGTGAGAGTTTTTCCACCTAGTGATTCAGTTAGATTTGGTGTAGTAACGGAAAAGCTTCAGGATAGACCACAAATAAATGGTTCATTTGGGGAAAAGCAAACATATATCTCAGCAAACAAGTGTTATCAATGTTCATAAATTTACTGAAACTGTTTATGCAGGCAGAAATGGATAGGGCAGAAGCCACGACTCTGAAACTGCCAGCAGGCCTCTATGTTTCTATGTTTCTATGACCCAGATGACACACAGTCCCGAACTAAGGATGAATGCAAGGCAATTCACAACTTGGCGCTGTGGAGGTTTCCATTCCGCCTATTCATGCCGCCTCAAACGGTATGTTTGCAAGAGCTGTGCTACAATAGGACATCTCCAACGAGTTGCAAACGAGCTGCATGCTCTGCAAAACCTGCTAACCACCACGTGGCAGAGGACGATCGGTCCATGGTGGACCAATGCAATTTCGAGCATCAGAGAGAGGAGGCAGATGATGAAGTAACGGGATGCACACATTTTCGATGACATGTCCACTTGAAATACTAAACTTGACATTGAATGGCTTAACCGTAGCCATAGAACTGGACAATCACACTAACCAATGTATCATGAGTAAAAATATGTTTGAAACTCTGTGGTGAAACAAGGCATTCAGACCAATCCTGAGCCCCATCCACAGGAAATTGAGAACGTACACCAAAGAGTTTATCACTGTCCTGGGCAGGACCATGGTCAAGGACACGCTGAGAACTACCACTCTGGATGGTCCGGGGCGATGGCCCCAAACTGCTTGAAAGGAGCTAGCTGGGAAAATCAGTTGGAACTGGGATGAAATCCGAGCGTTACCACATGTCGATGAGGCATCATGTACCCAGGTTCTTAAAAAATATCCTTCCCCTTTTTGAGCGAGCATTGGAAACCTTTCCATGCCAACTCTGAACTAGTCACACCCACCCTGTCATTTACCCGCAGCTGTAAAATGTTATACCTTCGGATATTTATCCAACTCCGTTTTGAAAGATAAGATTTAGTCTGCCTCCACCGCCCTTTTAAGCAGTGTATTCCAGATTTTAACCATTTGCTGAGGAATGGCCAGTCCTGTTCCTGTGTATAAAGTTTGAGAAACACGGGATCTATTCCTGCCACAATCAAAACCTTGCTAACTATAGCACAGTCATTCTATTCTCATAACGCAAGCTCCTGACGTGTCGGCAAGCTGTTGAGCTTAAAGCTCTGGTTATATTCCCAACAATGATGCGACCATAGCATTTCTGTCGTGTAGTGGTTATCCTGTTCGCCGAAGACGCGCAAGGTCACTGGTTCGAGGCTGGGCAGCAACATTTATCAAACGTGTTACATTAATGATTCGAACAAGTTGAATAATTCATGTCTCTGGTTCAATATTAACATAATGCAGTGTCTCATGACGCTGTTGCATTTGCGGAGTTCTCTGCACTCAAATTCTGTGCTCACTCAAAATCTACACAGTGTTTCTCACTCCCTCCCGTTTGCAGCCCTGACGGTGGAGAAATCC
Source organism: Pristiophorus japonicus (assembly GCF_044704955.1). Taxonomy (NCBI): domain Eukaryota; kingdom Metazoa; phylum Chordata; class Chondrichthyes; family Pristiophoridae; genus Pristiophorus; species Pristiophorus japonicus. The sequence continues at coordinate 1,311,866 of NW_027250756.1, forward strand.
CATCTCAAAGCTGCACATTCCATGCATTCAGTTCAGCTGTGAGAGATTATTAAAGGATCCACAGCCCACATGAACGTTTTTTCACTGGAAACACCATTAATGAGCCGATCGCCTTGTTTTGCATCATGAAAGTAATGCTGACCGACATTATGTAATCATAGAAGTTTACAGCATGGAAGGAGTCCTTTTCGGCACAAGGAATCCACACCGGCCAATAAATGTCCAGTTTTCGGTGTGTAACCCTGCAACTTACGGCTTTTGAAAAGCAGATCCGAGTACTTTTAAATGTGATGAGGAATTATCCCTCCACCACACTTTCAGACAGTGAGTGCCATACCCCCACAAACATCTGGATGAAAATGTTCCTTTCAAATCCCCGTAACCCTTATACTAATTCCTTTAACTTTATGCCCACTGGTTGTTGACCCCTCTATTAAAGGAAATTTGCCCTTTTAATCAACAATATCTAGTCCCCTCCTAGTCGTATACACCATAATGCAGTCGCCAATCAGCACCTTATGCTCCAAGGAAAACATCACGCAGCCTATCCAATCTCTCCTGATAGCAAAGTTGCTGCACTCCCGGCAACATCTACGTCAATCTCCTCTGTACCCACAACAGCACAATTAAGTCCTTCATTCAATGAGGCGACCTGAACTGCACGCAGTACTCCAGCTTTGGTCTCACCAGAATGTTATATATTTCAAGCATAATTTATTTGCTCATCTATTCCATGCCTCTGTCAATAAATGCAACGATTCGATATGCCTTCTGAACCAACTTACCAACTAGCCAGCTAGCTTCATGGATATGTGGACATGTAATCACAGTTGCCTTTGTTCCTCTACACTTATCAATGTCATAGTATTTGATGTGTATTCCCTTTCCTTGTTAGCCCTCCAGAAATGCAACGATATCACATGTCGCTGGATTAAATTCCATTTGCCACCGTTCTGCCCACCTGTCAGTTGATTGATGTCTGCCTGCAGTCTCCAACTTTCATCTTCATTATCAAACGCACTGCCTGTTTTACTTTCGCTTCTGAACGTCTTAATCATAACCCCTATATTCAAGTTTAGATCATTGATAAATACCATAATAAGCAATGGACCTAGCACTGAAGACAGCGGGACACCACTGGAAAGATCCTTACATTCACAAAAACACCCATCAAGAATTACACTTTGCTTCCTGTTTATGACACAAAGTTGCATCCAATTTGCCACTTCGCCCTTGATCCCATGGGCTTTTACTTTCATGACCAGTCTACTATGTGGGACCTTAGCGAAAGCATTAATAAAATCCATATAGACTACATTATTCGCACTGCTTCATCGACCCATCTGGTGACCTCATCCAAAAATGAAACAAGTTAGTCAAACGCCACCATTCCTTAACAAATCGTGCTGACTGTCCTGATTAACAAGTGGCTTTCGAAATGTAGAATATGTATAATGGTTAAATGTTATCCTACTTTCACGGGAAAATATCATCAATTCAGTCATGATCTTCATTTGCACAACTAAAAAAATGTGAACTGAAGGAGAGTCCTCAATTGAATAATTTGACTGTGCTCTGCAACTTACCTCTTCAACCATTTTAGACACTGTGCTTTAGTGGTCTTCTTCAAAATGTTCATTGCTGTTAGGAATACATGAGACTGGGGATACGGTGAGATCGACTGTAGAGCAAGTGACTGGTTATTGTGAAACAGCACAGAAAATATACATCCTGGTAGAATAACATCGAAAAGAAATGTGACGCCAATATCCTGAAAGAAAAGTAAATGTTGAGTCCCTTTCAGCAAAACATTGATTTCCCAAACATTTCTCTGATCGAAACTTCACAAAACAAAAATGATGCTTTTCAAAATAATTAAACTCGAATTTTCGCGCACCCGAATCTTCTGAATCAGTTGCCTCTCGCTCTGCCGACTCAATCCATGTCCATTTGCCATATTCTACTTCCATGCACGCTATTTAATGTGCCACTAACTTATAGATTCGCAGAATAAGGGAACGTTTACAGTACGGCAGAACCACATACGGCCCGTCAAGCCTATTCCAGCTCTCAACTAGTCCAACTCCCCCGTCATTTACCCGCAGCTGTGCAATTTTATTTCTTTGGATACTTAGCCAACTCCATGTTGGAAGACAAAATTGAGTCTGCCTCCACCGCCATTTAAAGCTGTGTATTCCAGATTCTAACCACCTGCTGAGGAATGGCCACTCCTGTTCCTATGCATAAAGGCAGAGAAACACGATATCAATTCTTGCCACAGTCAAAACCTTGCTAAATATAGCACCGTCTTTCTATTCACATAATGCAAGCTCTTGAAGTGTAGTCCAGCTGTTCAGGTTAAAGCTCTGGTTATGTTCCCAACACTGCGTTTGCGACATCGCTTCCGTAGGCTAGTGGTTATTGCACGCGAAAGGAAACCAGGCTGAAATATTATGCAAACGTGTTCAATTAATGATTAGAAGCAATTGAATAATTCCTATTGGTTGTTCAATATTAAAAGAGTGCAGTGTCTCACGACGCTGTTGGATTTGCTGATTTCTTTGCACCGTTCTGTACACACTTAAACTCTGCTCAGTGTTTCTCACTCCCTCCCGTTTCCAGCACTGATCGTGGAGAAAGCCCATCTCATAGCTGCACATTCCGTGCATTCAGTTCAGCTGTGAGAGATTATTAAAGGATCCTGCCGCGCTGCATCGAAGATTAAAGCCACAAACAAAGCCATATGCAAATCCCTCTTCCCCAGCTCCAGAGTGACTGAGGGCGGGACAAGCCCCATCATTCCGAGCCCGAACTCGCAAATCAGCCGCTGCAGGCGGAAAGCGGAGAATGCAGCATCAACAGCGGTTTCCCGCCCTTCACTAAACTACAAAATGCCACGGTAGAAAAACCTGAGCTCACCTTACACCAAACCGCAGCCTCATTCGACTCTTAATCTCCGGTTCATGAATTCGAGCCCCAGCTTGCATGACCGTTTTATCACTGGACACACCATTAAGGAGCCGATTGCCTCGTTTGGCATCATGAAAGTAACGCAAGCCGCTAATTATATAATCATAGAAGTGTGCAGTTTGGAAGGAGTGCTTTTTGTCCCATCATATCCGCACCCGCCAACAAATCACTTTTAGGTGTGTAACCCTGCACGTTATGGCATTTGAAATGCACACCCAAGTACTTTTTAAATGTGGTGAGCGTTTCTCCCAGCCAGTGAGTTCCTGACCCACACAAACATTTGCATGAAGAATTTTCCCTTCAAATGCCCTTTAACCCATATACTAATCACTTGTAATTTATGCCCCCTGGTTGTTGACCCCTCTGCTTTGGGAAATAAGCACTTTTAATCTGCAATATCTAGGCCCCTCCGAATGTTATACACCTTAATGCAGTAGTCCGTCAGCCTCCTCTGTTCCAAGGGAAATAAACACAGCCTATCCAATCTCCTCATAGCAAAGTTGCTCCACTCCCGGCAATATCTAAGTCAATCTCCTCTCTACCCTCTACAGCGCAATCACGTCCTTCCTTCAATGCGGTGACCAGAACTGCAAGCAGTACTACAGCTGTGGCCTAACCAGAAATTTAAACTGTTCTAGCATAACCCATTTGCTGTTCTGTTCCTTGCCTCTGCCAATAAATGGAACCATTCCGTATGCCTTCTTAACTAACTTATCCAATTGGCCAACTACCTTCAGGGATCTGTGGACATGCAATCTCATTTCCCTTTTTTCCTCTATATTTATCAATGTCCTACCAGTTGATGTGTATTGCCTTTCCTTTTTAGCCCTCCCCAAATGCACGATCTCAAACGTCTCTGGATTAAATTCAATTTGCCACTGTTCTTCCCACCTGACCAGTTGATTGATATCAGCCTGCAGTCTCCAGCTTTCTTCTCCATTTTCAACCACACTGCCTATTTTACTATGACCTGAAAACGTCTGAATCATAACCCCTATATTCAAGTTTAAATCATTGCTAATTAACATAAAAAGCAATGGTCCTAGCACTGAAAACTGTGGAACCGCACTTGGAACATCCTTCCAGTCACAAAAACACCGATCGAACATTACCCTTTGCTTCCTGCATCTGAGTCAAATTTTGATCGAATTTGCCACTTCGCCCTGGATCCCATGGGATTTTAATTTCATGATCAGTCTGCCAAGTGTGACCTTAGCGAATGCATTAAAAAATTCATATACACTACATCATATGATGTATTCATCGGTTCACCTGGTGAGTTCCTCCAAACATGCAATGAAGTCAATCAAACGCGACCCTTCCTTAACAAATCATGCTGTCTGCTGTGATTAATCTGTGCCTTTCGAAATGTCGAAAATGTATAATCGTTTAATGTTACCCTGCTTTCACGGGAAAACATCATTAATAAACTGATGATCTTCATTTGCACAACTAAATAAATGTTAACTGAAGGAGAGTCCTCAATTAAATAATTTGTTTGTGCTCTGCAATTTACCTCTGAAACGATTTTAGACACTGTGCTTTAGTGGTCTATTTCAAAATGTTCATTGCTGGTAACAATACATGAGACTGGGGTTACAGTGAGAAGGACTGTAAAGCAAGGGACTGGTTATTGTGAAACAGCAAATAAAATATACATTCTGGAAGAATAACATCAAAAGGAAATGTGACCCCAACATTCTGAAAGACGATTAAATGCTGAGTACCTTTCTGCAAAAAAATCCATTCCCAAGCATTTCTATGACGGAAACTACACAAAACCAAAATGATACATTTTAAATCATTAAATCTAATTTCGGCGCACACGCATCTTCTGAATTGGATGCCTCTAATTGTGCGGACTCATACCATGTCCCTTTGCAATATTGTGCTTCCATGCACACTATTAAATGTGCCAGTAACTTATAGAATCACAGAATTCAGGAATAATTACAGCACGGAAGAAGGCAATTCAGCACGTAGACGCCAACCCAAATCTCAACTGGTCCCACACCCGGTCATTTACCCGCTGATGTGCAATTCTGTTTCATTCGGATACTTAACCAACTCCCTTTTGAAAGATAAGAATGAGTCTGCCGCCACCCCAATTTAAACAGTGTGTTCCAGATTCTAACCACTTGCTGAGGAATGGCCACTCCTGTTCCTATGTATAAAGACAGAGAAAGACGAGATCAATTCCTGCCACACTCACCACCTTGCGAAATGTTGCACCGCATTTCTATTCTCATAACGCAAGCTCCTGAAGTGTAGTCTATCTGTTGAGCTTGAAACTCTGTTTATGTTCCTAACAGAGCTTCTCCCACAGCATTTCCGTAGTGTAGTGGTTATCACGTTCGCGTAATACGCGAAAAGTCCCCGGTTGGAAAACTGGCGGGAACATTTTGCAAACGTGTTCTATTAATGATTGGAAGAAATTGAATACTTCATATTGGTGGTTCACTATTAACACAGTGCAGTGTCTCTTGACGCTGCCGGAGTTGCTGATTTATTTGTACCGTTCTGCAAACATTTTTACTCTGCTCAGTGTTTCTCACACCCTCCCGTTTTCAACAGTGACAGTGGAGAAACCCCATCTCAAAGCTTCACATTTCGTGTATTCAGTTCAGCTGCGAGAGAAGATTAAAGGATCCTGCCGCGCCGCATCGAAGATCAAACACACTAACAAACCTATTTACTAATCGCTCTTCCCCAGCTCCAGAGTGATTAAGGGCGGGAGAAACCCCAACATTCCGAGCCCGCACTCGCCAATTAGCCGCGGCCAGAGGTTTCCGGCGATGGCAGCATCAAAAGCGGGTTCCCGCCCTTCACTGCGCTACAAAATGCCACGGAATGAGCCAAAGCTCCCCGTGCAGCACACAGCAGCCTCATAAGACTCTTAATCTCAGGTTCATGAATTCGAGCCCCAGCTTGCATGACCGTTTTATCACTGGAAACAACATTAATTAGCCGATCGCCTCGTTTTGCATCATGAAAGTAATGCAAACCGCTAATTATATAATCATAGAAGTGTACAGCTTGGAAGGAGTTCTTTTCGTCCCATCGTATCCACACCGGCCAACAAATGTCCACTTTTAGGTGTGTAACCCTGCACATTACGGCATTTCACATGCACATCCAAGTACATTTTAAATGTGGTGAGGGATTTTCCCTCCACCACACTTTCAGCTAGTGAGTTCCAGTCGGCCATAAACATCTGGAAGAAGAATGTTCCCTTCAATTCCCCTTTAAATCTTATACTAATCACTTTCAATTTATGCCCCCTGGTTTTTGACCACTCCAATGTGGGAAATTGGCCCTTTTAATCTACAATATCTAGGCCCCTCCTAATTTATTCACCTTAATGCTGTCGCCTCCTCTGTTCCAGGAAAAACAAACCCAGCCTATCCAATCTCCTCATTGCAAAGTTGTTCCACTCCCGGCAACATCTACGTAAATCTTTCTGTACCCTCAACAGCGCAATCATGCCCTTCCTTCAATGCGGGGACCAGAACTGCACGCAGGACTCCAGCTATGGCCGAACCAGAAATTTATACTATTCTAGCATAACCCACTTGCTGTTCTGTTCCTTGCCTCACCCATAAATGCAACCATTCTGTTTGCCTTCTTAACAAACTTAGCTAATTGGCCAACTACTTTCAGTGATTTGTGGACTTGCAATCTCAGTTGCCTTTGTTCCTCTATATTTCGCAATGTGCTACAACTTGCTGTGCATTCCTTTTCCTTGTTATCCCTTCACAAATGCACGATCTCACACGTCTCTGGACGAATTTCCATTTGCCACTGTTCTGCCCACCTTCCCAGTTGATTGATAGTTGCCTGCTGTCTCCAGCTTTCCTCTCCATTTTTAACCACACTGTCTATTTTACTATCACCTGAAAACGTCTTTATCATAACCCCTATATTCAAGTTTAGATCATCGATAATTACCATAAAAACAATGGACCTAGCACTGAAAACTGCGGAACCGCACCTGAAACATTCTTCCAGTCACAAAAACAGCCATCAAACATTACCCTTTGCCTCCTGCCACTGTGCCAAATTTGGATTGAATTTGCCACTTCGCCCTGGATCCCATGGGCTTTTACTTTCATGACCAGTCTGCCATGTGGGAGCTTAGCGGAAGCATTAATAAAATCCATATACATTACATCATATGCAGTACTTCATCGGTTCACCTGGTGACTTCCTCCAAAAATGCATCAAGTTAGTCAAACGCGACTCTTCCTTAACAAATTGTGCTTGCTGCCGTGATTAACCTGTGCCTTTAGGAATGTCGAAAATGTAGAATCGTTAAATGTTATCCTGCTTTCATGGGAAAACATCAATAATAAGCTAATGATCTTCATTTGCACAGCTAAATAAATGTTAACTGAAGGAGAGTCCTCAATTTAATAATTTTTCTGTGCTCTGCAATTTATTTCTTAAACCATTTTAGACACTGCGCTTTCCTGGTCTGTTTCAAAATGTTCATTGCTGGTAACAACACATGTGACTGGGGATACAGTGAGATAGACTGTAAAGCAAGGGACTGGTTTTTGTCAAACAACAAAAAAATATACATTCGGAAAGAATAACATCGAAAGGAAATGTGACCCCAACATCCAGAAAGAAGATTAAATGCTGAGTCCCTTTCAGCAAAAAAATCCTTTCCCAAGCATTTCTCTGCCGGAAACCTCACAAAAGCAAAATTATACATTTAAAGTCATGAAACCCGAATTTATCATGCACACGAATCATCTGACTCCGATGCCTCTAAATGTGCCGACTCATACCATATCCCTTTGCAATATTCTGCTTCCATGAACACTCTTAAATGTGCCAGTAAGTTATAGAATCACAGAATTCAGGAATAATTACAGCATGGTAGAAGGCCTTTCGGCCCGTGGATGCCATGCCAACTCTCAACTCGTCCCACACCCCGGTCATTTACCCGTTGCTGTGCAATTTGTTTTCCTTCGGATACTTAACCAACTCCCTTTTGATGGATAAGATTCAGTCTGCCCCCACCCCCATTTAAAGCAGTCTGTTTCACATTCTAACTACTTGCTGAGGAATGGCCACTCCTGTTCCTATGTTTTAAGACAGAGAAACACGGGATCAATTCCTGCCACAATCGCCACCTTGCTAAATGTAGCACCGTCATTCTTTTCTCATAACGCTAGCTCCTCAAATATAATCCATCTGTTGAGCTTAAAGCTCTGGTTATGTTCCCAACACAACTTCTGCCGCAGCGTTTCCGTAGTGTAGTGGTTATCACGTTCGCCGAACACGCAAAAGTTACCTGGTTGGAAAGCTGGCGGGGACATTTTGCAAACATGTTCAATTAACAATAAGTAGAAATTGAATAATTCATTTTCGCGTTTCAATATTAACAGAGTGTAGTGTCTCATGACGCTGTTCGAGTAGCTGATTTCTTTGTACCGTTCTGCACACACTTAAACTCTGCTCAGTGTTTCTCACTCCCTCCCGTTTCCAGCATTGGCCGTGGAGAAATCCCGTCTCATAGCTGCACATTCCGTGCATTCAGTTCAGTTCTGAGAAATTATTAAAGGATCCTGCCGCGCCGCATCGAAGATCAAAGACACAAACAAACGCATCGACTAATCGCTCTTCGCCAGCTCCAGAGTGAGTGAGGGTGGGACAAGCCACAGCATTCAGAGCCCGCACTCGACAATCAGCCGCTGACAGAGGAAAGCGGCGAAGGCAGCATCAACTGCGGTTTTCCGCCCTTCACTGGGCGACAAAATGCTACGTTACGAGCCAAAGCTCCCGTACACCAAACAGCAGCCTCATATGACATTTAATCTCACGTTCATGAAGTCGAGCCCCAGCTTGCATGAATGTTTTATCACTGGAAACACCATTAATTTGCCGATCGCCTCGTTTTGCATCATGAAAAAAACGCGAACCGATAATTATATAATCATACAAGTTTACAGCTTGGAAGGAGTCATTTTCGGCCCATCGTATCCGCACCGGCCAAAAACGTCCAGTTTTCGGTGTGTAACCCTGCACCTTACGGCATTTCAAATGAACATCCAAGTACTTCTTAAATTTGGTAAGGGTTTCTCCATTCCACTTTGAGGTTTGAGTTCCTGACTACCACAAATATATGGATGAAGAATGTTCCTTTCAAATGCCCTTTAATCCTTATCCTAATTACTTTTAATTCATGACCCCTGGTTGTTGACCCCTCTACTATGGGCAATTGGCCCTTTTAATCAACAATATCGAGGCCCCTCCTAATGTCATGCACTTTAATGCTTTCGCACATCAGCTCCTCTGTTGCAAGGAAAACAAACCCAACCGAAACAAACCCCCCCACAGCAAAGTTGCTCCACTCCCGGCAACATCTACGTAATATCCTCTGTACCCTCTCGAGCGCAATCACGTCCTTACTTCAATTCTATGGCAGAGCCAGAGATTTATTCAGTTCTAGCTTAACCCACTTGCTGTTCTTTTCCTTGCCTCTGCCAATAAATGCAAACATTCTGTTTGCGTTCTTAACTAACTTATCCAATTGGCCAACTACCTTCAGGGATCTCTGGACAAGCAATCCCAGTTCCCTTTGTTCCTCTATGTTGCTCAATGTCCTACCAGTTGATGTGCATTTCCTTTCCTCGTTAGCACTCCACAAATGCACGATTTCACACGTCTCGGATTAAATTCCATTTGCCACTGTTCTGCCCAACTTACCAGTTGATTGATATCTGCCTGCAGTCTCCAGTTTTCTTCTACATTGTCAACCACTCTGCCTATTTCACTATCACCTGAAAATGTCTTAATCATAACCCCTATATTCAAGTTTAGATCATTGATAATTACCATAAAAAGCAATGGTCCGAGCACTGAAAACTGCGAAACTGCACTTGAAATATCTTTCCAGTCAAAAAACACCCATCAAACATTATTCTTTGCTTCCTGCCTGTGAGCCAAATTTGGAACGAATTTTCCACTTCGCCCTGGATCCCATGGGCTTTGACTTTAGCGAAAGCATTAATAAAATACATATGCACTACATCATACGAAGGACTTCATTGATTCACCTGGTGAATTCCTCCAAAAATGCAATCAAGTTAGTGAAACGCGACACTTCATTGAAAATCGTGTTGGCTGCCGTGATTAACCTGTGCCTTTCGAAATGTAGAAAATGTATAATCGTTCAATGTTATCCTTCTTTCATGGGAGAACTTAATTAATTAACTGATGATCTTCATTTGCACAGCTAAAGAAATGTAAACTGAAAGAGAGTCCTCAAATGACTAATTTGTCTGCGCTCTGCAATTTACCTATTAAACCATTTTAGACACTGCTTAGTGTTCTGCTTCAAAATGTTCATTGCTGGTAACAATACATGAGACTGGGTATAGAGTGAGATAGACTGTAAAGCAAGGGACTGGTTATTGTGAAACAGCAAAGAAAATATACATTCTGGAAGAATAACATCGAAAGGAAATGTGACCCCAACATCCAGAAAGAAGATTAAATGCTGAGTACCTTTCAGAAAAAAAATCCTTTCCCAAGCATTTCTCTGACAGAAACTTCACAAAACCAAAATGATACCTTTAAAATCATTAATCCCGAATTTTTCGCGCACACGAATCTTCTGAATCAGTTGCCTCTAATTGTGCCGACTCATACCGTGTCCCTTTGCAATATCCTGCTTCCAAGCACACTATTAAATGTGGCAGTAACGTATCGAATGACAGAATTCAGGAATAATTACAGCACGGAAGGAGGCCATTCGGCCCGGTGAGGCCATGCCAACTCTCAACTAGTCCCACACCCCGATCATTTACCCCCTGCTGTGCAATTCTTTTTCATTCTGATATTTATGCAAATCCCTTTTTAAAGATAAGTTGATTCTGCCTCCACCGCCATTTAAAGGAGTGTGTTCTAGATTTTAACCACTTGCTGAGGAATGGCCACTCCTATTGCTATATATAAAGACACAGAAACACGGGATCAATTCCTGCCACAATCACCACCTTGCGATATGTTGCACCGTATTTCTATTCTCATAACGCAAGCTCCTGAAATGTAGTCCATCTGTTGAACTTTAAGCTCTGGTTATGTTCCCAACACTACTTCTGCTACGGCGTTTCCGTATTGTAGTGGTTATCACGTTCGCTTAACACGCGAAAAGTCCCCGGGTGGAAACCTGATGGGAACATTTTGCAAACGTTTTCAATTAATGATTAGAAGAAGTTGAATAATTCATATTAGTGGTTCAATATTAATAGAGCGCAGTGTCTCATGATGCTGTTGGGGATGCTGCTTTCTTTGTACCGTTCCGCACAAACTTAAACTCTGATCAGTGTTTCTCACTCCCTCCCGTTTGCAGCCCTGACGGTGGAGAAACCCTTTCTCATAGCTGCACATTCCGTGCATTCAGTTCAGCTGTGAGAGATTATTAAAGGAGCATTTTTGTTTCGTGAAGTTTCGGTGAGATAATGTTTGGGAAAGGAATTTTTTGCTGAAAGGGACTCAGCATTTAATCTTCTTTCTGGATGTTGGCGTCACATTTCATTTCGATGTTATTCCTCCAGAATGTACATTATCTTTGCTTTTTCACAAAAACAAATCCCTTGCTCCACAGTCTATCTCACTCGATCCCCAGTTTCATGTATTGGTACCAGCAATAAACATTTTGTAGCAGAACACGACAGCACAGTGTCCAAAATATTTTAAGAGGCACTGGTTAGTCAGGACAGTCACCACTTTTTGTGAAGGAATGGTCGCGTTTGATTAACTTAATTGCATTTTTGGAGGAGGTCACCAGGTGGGTCGATGAAGCAGTGCGGATGATGTAGTCTATATGGATTTTATTAATGCTTTCGCTAATGTCGCACATAGCAGACTGGTCATGAAAGTAAAAGCCCATGGGACCAAGGACATAGTGGCAAATTGGATCCAAATTTCGCTCAGACGCAGAAAGCAGAGGGTAATATCTGAATGGTGTTTCTGTGACTTGAAGTATGTTTCCAGTGGGGTTCCTCAGTTTTCAGTGCTCGGTCCTTTGCTTCTTATGGTATTTATCAATGATCTAAACTTGAATATAGGGGATATAAATACGTTTTTTTCAGATGATACTAAAATAGGCAGAGTGGTTGATAATGTCGAAGCAAGCTGGAGGCTGCAGGAAGATATCAATCAACTGTAAGTTGGGCAGAAGAGTGAAAAATTGAATTTAATCCAGAGACGTTGGAGATCGTGACTTTGTGGAGGGCTAACAATGAAAGGGAATACACATCAACTGGTAGGACATTGAGACGTTCAGAGGCACAAAGGGAACGGGGATTGCATGTCCACAGATCCATGAAGGTAGCTGGCCAGTTGGATAAGTTGTTTCAGAAGGCATACGGAATGGTTGCATTTATTGGCAGAGGCAAGGAACAGAACAGCAAGTGGTTTATGCTAGAAATGTATAAACTTCTGTTTCGGCCAAAGCTGGAGTACTTCGCGTCGTTCTTCACCGCATTGAAGGAAGGACGAGATTGTGCTGCAGAGGGTACAGAGGAGATTTACGTAGATGTTGCCGGGAGTGGAGCAACTTTGCTATGATGAGAGGACTGCATAGGCTGGTTGTTGTTTTCCTTGGAACAGAGGTGGCCGATGGGCGACTGCATTAAAGTGTATAAAATTCGGAGGGGCCCAGATAGTGTTGATTAAAAGGGCCTATTTCCCATAGAAGAGGGGTCAACAACCAGGGGGCATAAAGTAAAAGCAATCCACATAAGGATTATAGGGGATTTGAAGGGAACATTCTGCAACGAGATATGTGTGGGTCTGGAACTCCCTGCGTGAAAGAGTGGTGGAGGGAGAAACCCTCACTAAATTTTAAAAGTACTTGGATGTTCATTTAAAATGCCGTAAGGTGCAGGGTTACACAACGAAAACTGGACATTTTTTGGCCGGTGCGGATACCATGGGTCAAAAACGACTCCTTGCAAGCTGTAATTTTGCCCCAACATTCCGAGCCTGCACTCGCCAATCAGCCGCTGCCAGACCAAAGCGGCGAAGGCAGCATCAACTACGATTTCCCGCCCTTCACTGGGCTACAAAATGCCGCGGTTCGAAACAAAGCTCTCCGTACACCGATAGGAACCTCATAAGGCTCTTAATCTCAATTTCTTGAATTCGAGCCCCAGCTTGCATGGACGTTTTATCACTGGAAACACCATTGATTAGCCGATCGTCTAGTTTTGCATCATGAAAGTAATGCTATCCGATAATTATATCATACGAACATAAGAACATAAGAATTAGGAACAGGAGCAGGCCATCTCGCCCCTCGAGCCTGCTGCGCCTTTCAGCAAGATCATGGCTGATCTGGCCGTGGATTCAGCTCCACTTACCCGCCCGCTCCTCATAACCCTTAATTCCCTAATTGGTTAAAAATCTATCTATCTGTGACTTGAATAAATTGAATGGGCTCGCCTCAACTGCTTCCATGGGCAGCGAATTCCACAGATTCACAACCCTCTGGGAGAAGAAATTCTTTCTCAACTCGATTTTAAATTGGCTCCCCCGTATTTTCAGGCTGTGCCTCCTAGTTCCAGTCTCCCCGACCAGTGGAAACAACCTCTCTGCCTCGATCTTGTCTATCCCTTTTATTTTTTTAATTGTTTCTATAAGATCACACGTCATCCTTCCGAACTCCAGCTTGTAAAGACACAGTCGACTCAATCTATCTTCATAAGTTTACCTCCTCATCTCCGGAATCAGCCGAGTAAATCATCTCTGTAACCCCTCCAAAGCTAGTATAACCTTCCTGAAGTAAGGTGACCAATACTACACGCAGTACTCCAGGTGCGGCCTCGCCAATACCCTATACAGTTGCAGAAGGACCTCCCTGCCTTTGTACTCCATCCCTCTCGCAATGAAGGCCAAGATTCCATTCGCCTTCCTGAATAACTTTTGCACCTGCAAACTAACGTTTTGGGATTCATGCACAAGGACCCCCAGGTCCCTCTGCACCGTAGCATGTTGTAATTTCTCCACATTCAAATAATATTCCCTTTTACTGTTTGTTTTGCCAAGGTTGATGACCTCACACATTCCGACATTGTATTCCATCTGCCAAACCTTAGCACATTCGCTTAACCTATCTAAATCTGTTGGCAGCCTCACTGTTTCCTCTACACAACCTGCTTTCCCACTAATCTTTGTGTCATCTGCAAATTTTGTTACACAACACTCTGTACCCTCTTCCAGGTCACCTATGTATATTGTAAACAGTTGTGGTCCCAGCACCGATCCCTGTGGCACACCACTAACCACCGATTTTTAACCCGAAAAGGAGCCATTTATCCCGATTCTCTGCATTCTGTTAGCCAGCAAAATATCTATCCATGCTGATACATTTCCACTGTCTTCGCGTAACTTTATCTTCTGCAGTAACCTTTTGTGTGGCACCTTATCGAATGACTTTGAAAATCTAAATACATCACATCCATCGGTACACCTCTATCCACCATGATCGTTGTATCCTCAAATAATTCCAGTAAATTAGTTAAACATGATTTCCCCTTCATGAATCCATGCTGCGTCTGCTTGATTGCAATACTCCTATCTAGATATCCCGCTATTTCTTCCTTAATGTAGTTTCAAGCATTTTCCCCACGACAGATGTTAAACTAACCGGCCTATATCTACCTGCCTTTTGTCTGTACACTTTTTTTAAACAGAGGCGTTACATTAACTGCTTTCCAATCAGCTGGTGACTCCCAAGAGTCCAGAGAATTTTAATAGATTATAACGAATGCATCAATATAACTTCCGCCATCTCTTTTAATACCCGGGGATGCATTTTATCAGGGCCAAGGGACTTGTCTACCTTGAGTCCCATTTGCCTATCCAGCAATACCCCACTAGTAATAGTGATTGTCTCAAGGTCCTCCCTTCACACATTCCTATGACCCGCAATTTCTGGCATGGTTACTGTGTCTTCCACTGTGAAGACAGAAGCAAAATAATTGTTTAACGTCGCAGCCATTTCCACATTTCCCATTATTAAATCCTCCTTCTCATCTTCTAAAGGAACAACATTTACATTAGTGACGCTTTTCCGTTTTATATATCTATAAAAAATATTACTGTTTGTTTGTTTGTTTTGCGCAAGTTTACCTTCGTAATCTATCTTTTCTTTCTTTATTGCTTTTTTCGTCATTCTTTGCTGTTGTTTAAAAATTTTCCAATCTTATTTTCCCACTAACCTTGGTCACCTTATCCGCATTGGTTTTTAATTTGATACTCTCCTTTATTTCCTTGGTTATCCACGGCTGGTTATCCCTTCTCTTACCGCCCTTCTTTTTCAGTGGAATATTTTTTTGTTGAACACGATGAAAGAGCTCCTTAAAAATCCTCCACTGTTCATCAATTGTGTCACCGTTTAGTCTGTGTTTCCAGCCTACTTTAGCCAACTCTGCCCTCATCCCACTGAAGTCCCCTTTGTTTAAGCATTGTACGCTCGTTTCAGACACTACTTCCTCATCCTCAAACTGTATTAAAAATTCAACCGTACTGTGATCACTCATTCCGAGAGGGCCTTTAACTAGGAGATTGTTTATTATTCCTGCCTCATTACACAGGACCAGATTTAAGATAGCTTGCTCCCTTGTAGGTTCTGTAACATACTGTTCGAAGAAACAATCCCGTCTGCATTCTATGAATTCTTCCTCCAGGCTACCCCGTGCGATTTGATTTGGCCAATCGATATGTAGGTTAAAATCCCCATGATTACTGGCGGTCCTTTTTCACATGCCTCCATTATTCCCTTGATTATTGCCCGCCCCACCGTGGTGATTATTTGCGGGCCTGTAATCTACGCCCACCAGTGACTTTTTCCCCTTACTATCTCTAATCTCCAACCACAATGATTCAACATTTTGTTCATTAGATCCAATATCGCTCTCACAACTGCCCTGATATCATCCTTTATTAACAGAGCTACCCCACCTCCTTTCCCTTCTTGTCTATCTTTCCGAATCGTCAGATACCCTTGTATGTTTAATTCCCAGTCTTGGCCCCCCTGCAACCATGTTTCTGGAATGGCCACCAAATCATACCCACTTGTAATGATTTTTGCCCTCAACTCATTTACTTTATTTCGAATGCTGCATGCATTTATTAATTTACCTTCCTGGCCATGGGCTGTGAGCTCTTCACTAAAAGTGAACTCCTCGCTGACCACCGGGCGACCTGCACCTCGGACTCCTAACCATCCGAAAACACGGAACTCTGGGCCTCACGAACTAACAGGGCCTCCCGTAATCAGAGGAACTCCTGACTCAACGAACTCACGACACGCCGAACTCCCTACTACCAAACGCTCAGGCTTTCTTGAAAGATAAGGGAATAAGGGGTTTTGAGTATCGGGCAGGGAATTAGAGCTGAATGCATGACCATCTCAACCATGATCGTATTAAATCATGGAGCAGGCTTGAGGGGCTTATGGCCTACTCCTGGTTATATTTCTCATGTTCTTATGTTATTAAATTCTTATTGGAGGGTCTCCAGTCCTCCGAAATCACACCTGTACCCTGTAGCCAGAGAGGGCTGGAAAATAATTGTCAAAATCTCTGTTAATTCCCTTTTGGTTCTCTTAACAGCCAGATACATTACGGCCGGGCCTGGGGATGTATCCATAGAAACATAGAAACATAAAAAATAGGTGTAGGAGTAGCCGATTCGGCCCTTCGAGTCTGCATCACCATTCAATAAGATCATGGCTGATCAGTCCCTCAGAACCCCTTTGCTGCTTTCTCTCCATATCATATGAGCTCCTGGGCCATAAGGCCATATTAACTCCGTCTTGAATATATCCAATGAACTGGCATCAACAACTCTCTGCGGCAGGAAATTCCACAGGTTATCAACGCTCTGAGTGAATAAGTATCTCCTCATCACAGTCCTAAATGGACTACCGCTTATCTTAAGACTGTGTCTCCTGGTTCTGAACTTGCCCAACATAGAGAACATTCCATCTGCACCTAACGTGTCCCGTCCCGTCAGAATCGTGTGTATTTTTACGAGATCCCCTCTGATCCTTTTGAACTCCAATGCAAAAAGGCCCAGTTGATCCAGTCTCTCATCATACGTCAGTCCTGCCATCCCGGGAATCAGTCTGGTGGACCTTCGCTGCACTCCCTCAATAGCAAGAACGCCCTTCCTCAGATTAGGAGACCAAAGCTGAATACCATATTCCAGGTGAGGCCTCACCAAGCCCGGTATAGTTGCAGCAAGACATCCCTGTTCAAAAAATCAAATCCTCTCATTATGAAGGCCAACATACCATTTGCCTTCTTCACCGCCTACTGCACCTGCATGTCAACTTTCAATGACTGATGTACCATGACAAACTAAATCTCGTTGCACTTCCCCTTTTCCTAATCTGCCACTGTTCAGATAATATTTTGTCTTCGCGTTTCTGTCTTCCACTGTGAAGACCGAAGCAAAATAATTGTTTAATGAATCAGCCATTTCCACATTTCCCATTTTAATTCCCCATTCTCATCTTCTAAAGGACCAACATTTACTTTAGTCACTTTTTTCCGTTTTATATATCTGTAATAGCTTTTACTATCCGTTTTTATGTTTTGCGCAAGTTTACCTTCAGAATCTATCTTTCCTTTTTTCATTGCTTTCTTAGACATTCTTTGCTGTCGTTTAAAATGTTCCCAATCTTCTATTTTCCCACTAACCTTGGCCAACTTAGACGCATTGGAATTTAATTTGATACACTCCTTTATTTCCTTGGTTCTCCACGGCTGGTTATCCCTTCTCTTACCGCCCTTCCATGTGTATAAGCTGTAAAAAATGCACAAGTACCTGTTTGGCAACAAATTTGCGCTGGGGACAGATCACAAACCCCTAATGTCCCTTTCGGCCGACAGCAAGGCCATAAATCCAAATGCTTCAGCCCGCATACAGCAGTTGGCATTCACATTAGCTGCCTCTGATTATACAATTCGGCACATACTTGGCACTGAAAACTGCGCCGAAGCAGTCAGCAGGCTCCCACCAATCACTACCGATGGGGCAAGCGAGCAAGCTGCTGAGATGGTCATGGCTTTTGAAGCTTTCGAAAGCGAAGACTCAGCTGTGACAGCCCGTCAGATAAACGTCTGGACTAACAGAGACCCGCTACTGTCTTGATCAAGAAATGTGTCCTGAATGGGGAATTGGCAGCCACGTATGAGGCATGCTCTGAGGAATTCAAACCATTTCTCAAGCGCGAGGATGAACTCTCGATTCAGGCCGATTGCCGACTATGGGCAGAGAGATGTTCATCAGAAAACTCCACAAAGAGCACCCGGGCATTGTCAAGATGAAGACAATTGCCAGGTCACACGTTTTGTGTCCAGGGATAGATGCAGACCTGGAACTTTGTGTTCGCAGGTGCAGCACGTGTGCCCAGCTGGACAATGCGACCAGGGAAGCACCCCATCGCCCCTGGTCCTGGCCTGCCAAGCCATGGTCACGCATCAATGTGGACGACACAGGTCCTTTCATAGGAAACATTTTATTATTTGTAGTAGACGGCTACTCCAAATGGATCGAGTGAAACATTGTCAATTCAAGCACATCCTCTGCGACCGTAGAAAGTCTGCAAGCAATATTCGCTGCCCATGGTCTACCAGACGTCTTGGTCAGCGAGAATGGCCCATGCTTTAAAAGCACTGAATTCGAAGACTTCATGGCAGGGAATGGTATCAGATATGTCAGAATGGCACCGTTCAAGCCGGCTTCAATCGGTCAGGCGGAACGAGCAGTTCAGATAATCATAGAGTGGATGCTCTGAATCAAAGAGGGGTTTCCTGCAAAGCCGCTGATGACGCCTCCTGTTGGCCAATAGATACCGACCACACTCGCTCACAATGGTCCCACCCGCATAGCTGCAAAGGCAAAGGAGGCTCACATCTAGGTTATCGGTTATACACCCCACCATGATAGAAATGTATGAGAACAGGCGCCAGTCACAATGTGACTAGCACAACAGGAATGCGAAGGCGCGATGTATCGATGTCAATAACCCTGTCTTTGTCCTCAACTACGTTGCAGGGCCTAAATGGCTTGCAGGCACTGTGATTGCCAAAGAGGGGACCATGATTCTGGTCTTAAAACTTACCAATGGAAAAATCAGCTGCAAACACGTGGATCAAAGAAAAAGGAGTTTGACCAACACTATTCAAAAAGCAGAGGAAGAACACGATGCAGAGTTCAATCCAGCACAGGTCACCGAACACCGGAATCAAGTGGAGGAAAGCCCAGACATTGTGGGCAGTCCAGAGAGGCCTGAGGCACCGCAAACAGCCGACACTCAGGCCAGCGCCCAACAACCGGAGCCTCAAGTCAGGCACTCTAAAAGGAACCGTAAACCACGAGAGAGACTTAACCTGTGATCCCAATAAGATTTGGCGGGTGAAAGGGGGGGCGGGGGGGGGGGAGGTGATGTCATGTATTTAACTGTCATTGTAACCCATGTACAAACTGACCTAAGTTGTATACTGTGAGAACATTGACCACAAGGTGGGGAACTTGTGGGAGACACTCCTTACCGACACTTTCAGTTAAAAAGGGCAAGCTCCACCCACCTTCATCACTTCAGTGCTTGCCAATAAAGTAAGGGGCTCGTATGCATTTATACTCTATAGTAAGGACTTATTATTGGCGACGAGAAACTGGGATTTAAACCACGCGAGCATGGCTACTATCAGCACAGACGAAAGGTACGGTGTTGGTGATGATTGGGACGATTTTATTGAGAGACGACAGCAAAGTAAGGAGATATTAATATCGCTCGCGGTAATGCCCATTTTAAAAAATGCAGATTAGCGGCTTTGATATTGTACCACATTCCGGCGTTCTGAAAGCTCATTGTAACCATCCACACCGGAAGTAATGACAATTTTTGGTTCATCTCATCAAAAGCAGAAAATCTAGCCAATAATCTCAGGAAAATGGGCCGCCCATTTAAAACTGAGATGATGAGGAAGTTCTTCTCTCAGGGAGTTTTAAATCTGTGGAATTATCTGTCCCAGAGAGCTGCGGAGGCTGGATCATTGAATAAATTTAAGGCAGAGATGACAGATTTTTGAGCAATAAGGCAATAAAGGATTATGGGGAGTGGGCATGGAAGTAGAGCTGACTCAATTATCAGATCAGCCATGTTCCTATTGAATGATAGAGCATGTTCGAGGGGCCAGGTCGCCTCCTATAGCAACTTATTGTTGTTTTCCTGCCAAAATACCACACTTATCTATTTTACATGTTAAATTTAAACTGCCATCTGTTTGCTCTTCTCAATCAGAGTTAGGGTATTGTTGTAAGCAAAAGGATTGAATTTGGACAGAAATGCCACCCGCGAATTGTATGATCAGGTTAGAGACTTCTCCGAAGTTCTCTGGCTCTCCAGCCTGAATACATTTCATGAGAGTCAAGACCCAATCAAATCTTCTGGTGGCTTAGGATCTGTTTTCGACAGCAATGATATTGTAATCTTTCAATGCAAAATATATATATCAGTTAACAGGGTAATGAGTTAACTTAACGTGCAGGAATGTGTGTCAGTTGGACGGTTTAAATGATTGTCCATTTTTACGGATGATCAGCCACGATCGTAGTGTATAGCGGAGCAGACTCGAAGCGCTGAACTGCCTACTCCTGCACCTATTTTATAATTTCTAATGTGCAACAGTCAGGCTGTTCCCTCCTGAATTCTAGTACTATCGTCCTCATTGGATACACCATTTCCTAGTCTCGTATCATCTACAAAGGTTAAAATGATGCAGTTTATACACAACTCTAGTTCACGGATATATATCAAACAGAGCAGCCCTCCAATCCAGACCCCTCGGGGAGACAGCAGTAGAGCTCGCGCCAGTCTGAACAACAACCAATCACCAATGCTTTCTTTTATCTGTCAATTCGACAATGACATTATCATACTGCCCTGTCCCTTTAATCCCATGGGTTAGAATTTTATCAACAAGTTAATTAAGTGGCTGTTTGTCAAAGGCCTTTCAACAGTCCTTATAAACATCATCAAAATCTTAATATTTCTATATACATCTAGATTCCTACCAAATTGTATCACCTCGTATTCATCTTGAATTCACTTTCCACTTCAGTGCACAGTCTAAATGTCTCCGAGTGTTTATTGTGAGATGAACTTTCGAGAATTGCGTCTTAAATATTTGAAGCAATGTATCAAACAAAATACTGAATAAAACAATTGCTAATGCAATAAACAGCCATTTATCTGCGTGAGATTTTGGAATTAATAAGGAAACCAAACGGTTTATTGCTATTCGGTGAAGATGTTATTTATTTCATCTAACAGGGCCACTGCACCGATTACATAAACGTCACTTTGTGTCTTCACATATCTAATTATGCACCCAATATTCTTAGACCGTCCCCAATCACCCAATATCCTCAGCTCCTCCTCATCCCACCCAATACCCTCATACCCTCCCCACCCCACCCAATATCCTGAGACCTTACTCACCCCACCCAATATCCTCAGCTCCTCCACACTCCACCCAATATCCGCAGACCCTCACCACACCATCCAATATACTTGCGCCCTCCAGACCCCACCCAATATCCTCAGACCCTCTCCGCCCCACCCAATATCCTGGGAACCTCCTCACCCCATCCAATATCCTCAGCCCCTCCGCACTTCACCCAATATCCTCAGACCCTCCCCTCACCACCACACATCCTCCGCTCCACCCCACACCACCCAATATCCTCAGACCCTCCCAATCCCACCCAATATCTTCAGACCCTCCCCACAGCACCCAATATCCTCAGACCCTCCCCACACCACCCGATATCGTCAGCTCTTCCCCACCACACCCAATATCCTCAGACCCTTCACATCACACCAAATATCCTCAGCTCTACCCCACACAACCCAATATCGGCAGAACGTCCACACTCCACCCAAAATCCTCAGACCCTCCCCTCCCCACCCAATATCCTCTGGCCCTCCCCACCTCACGCAATATCCTCAGACGCTCCTTACACTACCCAATCTCCTCAGCTCCTCCCAAACCCACACAATATCCTCAGACCATCCCCACCATACCCAATATCCTCAGATACTCCTCACACCAGCCAATCACGTCAGCTCCTCGAAACCCCACACAATATCCTCAGACACTCCACACCCCACACAATATCCTCAGACTCTCCCCACCCCACACAATATCCCCGCTCCTCCCCACCAATATTGCCTCTAATTGTTTGTATTGAGCGCGTCAGAAACTACTTTTAGCGTGAACTTTTAACACTGGGAAAAGTTTACAACAACAATATTTACAACAACTTTTACATCAACGACAGCAGCATCAACCACTTTCAGAACATAAGAACATAAGAACATAAGAATTAGGAACAGGAGTAGGCCATCTAGCTCCTCGAGACTGATCCGCCATTCAACAAGATCATGGCTGATATGGCCGTGGTGTCAGCTCCACTTACCCGCCCGCTCTCCATTGAAATCGTATGTAGAGTTATGCCATATTGGCAGTCCACCGTCTCAGATCATTAGACAATCAGAAAAGGTTCGATATAGGGTTTACATATCTTCTCTTCTGTTTAATTATAATCCTCTATAAATGATCTCCAGTTCTTCATTTGCACTTGTATGGCCTGATTATCCTCCATTGCTACATTTAATGTCTTTTGTATCTGTACCCAGAGATCCCTTTGCATTTCAATCCCATTTGTACCAGTACTTTCCAAATGTAGGTTGGGTATTTATCTCTCCTACCAAAATGCTCCAACTCACACTGATCCATATTGAAAATCGTTTGATATTTACATCAATATTATGCACGTTGGTTACGATAGAATTAATTAAATATTTTTAGTTCGTCATGTACAAAATCTATTGATGTGATCACAAATGAGTGGGATATAAATGTACTGCATAAGAATGCAATAAGACGACATAACCATCACTCAGTTACTCGGTTATGCATCGACAAACAGTCCAAAAGTCCAATGTGAGCTGAAAGAGACATATATTTTCGTGCAATTAGTCTTATTTTAAAGTTGTCAACTTATTAGCCGCATCTCTCATATGACCAGAACAAATGCAGCACAAGCAGCAGGAACAGTGACTTTCCTAGGATGCTGATATCCTGTATGTCCACATAAGCAATTACAATATTAATCATAAAACAATCAGCCAACCAGAACATAACATTGCCGTAATTCTTTAGTTAATGGTATAAAAAAGATTGAACAAAATAAACCGCAATCTCCAACTGCAGTCACTTCCATTAATACAGGTTGCCTCCTTGTTCCAGCATCACCCCATGTAACATGTCGGAAATGAGACACTTATACACAAGTGCAGAATAACACACACAAAATGTGCGTCACCGAATTAAAAACAAAACGGAGGGAGAGCTATGATTTAACAGAAATATACATTCATCTTTCTTCCTGGATAGGAAAACCAGTCTGACTTGGATATGTCTACTAATATGGTGAATTAAAGTTGTTAAAATACAAATTTTACTTCCAATGTTTTTCTCTCAAACACTCGGCAATATATTAATCCCTGCTCTTATTACCTAAAGTGTGGAATTATTTTAGGTAGTTCCCAATTCTAATGTCCGAAACAAAATTAATTGTACTCTCAATTTTTATTCTCCTATTTCAAACACATGCACCAAATCGAAATTATACGTTGTCTGTTTAATCAAAGTATTTTCTGTGTCGTTTTCAAAAAACAAATAGTGCTTTGTTCTAAAATCACTTCCTGCTATTTTATACATCATTACATTACCCTTGTTTCACTTTAACATTCCATAAAACGTTTTGGAGGAATCTATTTTTAAATTTTTCCTGAGACTTGTTTGGCGTGTAGCACGACAGACAAAATAAAATAGTTCTCAATAGTAAAAAATAGTGGATGCTGGAATTTGAAACTCAAACACAAAATGCTGGAAATACTCAGAAGCTCAGGCAGCTTCTGTGGAGAGAAAAACTAAGTTAGCCATTTAGGTCTGTGAGCTTTCGGTCAGCACTGGAAGAAGTGAAAGATGTAACAGTTTTTAACCATGTTCAGAGGCAGGATTGAACCTCGCCTGCCTTACATCAAAACACAGATCTTTCCTTTTGTTCTTTACCTTCCTCCCGACTTTTTCTGCCCCTGCATCTGGTTTAAGTCTGTTACATCTCTATCATTTTTCATTTCTGATGTAAGTTGACAGACCTGAAACATTAACTCTGTTTCTCTCTCCACAGTAGTTCCTGCAATTTTTTTTTAATGTTATATACAATAAAATTTTTTGTGTTTTTACCTCTTTTTTTCTTCTCTCCAAACGTCTTAATGATAATTATTAACGTTAATAAAAAGTAACGTGCAACTCCGACATCTCCACCCCTGCCCTCCCCTCCTCAACAGCATAGGGAGCGTGTTTGTGCAAAGCTGCTCACTTTATTCAATCGCTCAAAATCAAATATTGAACGCCTTCATTTTTAATCGTGTTAAGCAACTCGGAGCCTCTTTAGAAGTGTCTGGATTCACGACCAGGTTGGGACTTGTTTAGAGGAGGCGAAAACTGATTTTTGCCTGTTTCGTCCGAAATCATCTTCGAAACTTAGAAGGTAACGTGTTTTCAACGTTCCTTTTTTGTGAAAGTTTCATAAAAAATCTTTAAACTGTTTCTAGTCTCATTGTAGCATTCTGAGAATAATTTGCTCCGAGTTTCTCTTTCCTGCTTCAAAGCTGTCGTTAAACACTCAACAAGAATAATAAAATAAACGGATTCCAAACGGAGCTCAAATAAGAAGGTGAAGAAAGTGGTGAAACTTCCTAAGAAGGCGGTGAGCTTATCAACCCTCAGATTTGGCGATGAATTGGCATCAGTTTTGTAGAAGTTGTTTTCTCTTTGCCTGCTGCCGTTCCCTCCGTCTCTCACAGACTCTGAGGTAAAAACGGGCCCACAAACCTTATCTTGTCTCTCATGACATGATTTGAATAACCAGGAGAAATACTTTCAAAAAGGGACCAAAACCTCGGAAAATGTAACTGGAACTGAGCTCGGCACTCTTTAAGCCGACGGATTGTTGTCTTTAGCCACCTCCCAGCGGCCACAGAACATGTGCTGCTCCTCCACCTGTGTTGTTCCGGATGAGCAGAAATTTATCCAATTGAAGATTGGGAAGACCGAATCATTATTTTCGGTCCCCACCACAAACTCCGTTCCCTAGTGACTGACTCCATGCCTTTCCCCATCTACGGTCTGAGACTGAACCCGGCAGTTCGCAAACTTGCTGTTACATTTGACCGTGAAATTAACTTTTGACCACATATCCGCTGCTAACTAAGACCACCTATATCCATCTCCCTAAGATCGCCCATCTCCGCCCCTTGTCTCAGCTCGTCCGCTGCTGAAATCCGTCGTGCTGTCCTCCGTTTCCTGGAGACATCACTATTCCAACAGTCTCCTGTTTGGCCTCCCACATTCTGCCCTGCGCATGCTAGAGGTGATCCGAAACCGGGATGCCCATTACACCTGTGGTCGCTGAACTATATTGCTTCCTGGTTAAACATCGCCTCGCTTTCAAAATCCTCATCCTTGCTTTAAAGTCCCTCCATTGCCCTTACATCCTCTCTACTATGTAACCTCCCCAACCACTAATCCCTAGACATGTCTTCAATCCATTAATTCTGCCCTCTTGAGCAGCCCTGATAATAATCGCTCCGCCATTGGTGGGCGAACCTTATGTTGCCGAGACCCCAAGCTCCGGAATTTGGCCCTAATCCTCTCCACCTCCCAACATCTTTTTCCCCTTCAAGATGTTCCTTATAACGTTCTTCTTTCAACAACGTGTTGATCACATGCACTAAATGCTACTTGTGCGGTTCAGTGTCAAGTTTGTTTTGTCTCATTGTACACCTGTGGAGCCAGTTGGGACGTTTCGCCACGTTAAAGGCTCTATATACTTTAAGTTGTTGTTGTAGTTCCAAAATGCGACCGATGTGCAGTCCCTGGGAACGGACTAGACAAACCTCAGTCTCACCCGTCTTATGCTCTCTTTCCCCCTCTTTTCCTGCCTATCTCTCTCTCTCGATTTCTGTATGACGCTGTATCTCACTCCCCATGAATTGTCTCTCAATCTCTCCCATTTACTCGCCTCAATCTCATTCTCTTCCACTCTATCTCGCTCCCCACTCACGATTTGCCCCAGCCTCACTATCCAACATTTTCTCTCTCCAATATTCTCCCACAACTGCACCTGATGTTCTAGGGCCTAAAGTGTTCAGTGTGCCGACGCACTTTATAATATAACCGTCTTTCAAGCCATAATTCGCAGCACAGTACCTGCATTCTGCTGCTCTTCACATACTCAGTGGTTCAGGGCTCCAGCCTCTAGCGGCTTCCAGGTAACTGGCTCCATAATGGGCTCAGCCCGCTCGCACCGAAGTTTGCACCAGCAGATCTGAGGAACGAACCTGTGGAATATGATTGTAACGAGTGCCTGCATGTTGAAGCCTGTGCCAGCCAGAGTACGTGGCATGCAACCCTGATGTGGGGAAGCATCGAGATAAACACATAACTGCACTGCTTTGGAGAAACAGTGTGTAATACTCTTCCAGATACATCACTGACCTAACTCATACTGTCACTACCCATCCAGATACATCAGTACCCTCACTCAGACTGTCACTACTCATCCGGGTACATCACTCACCTCACAGTACTGTCACTACCCATCCAATACATCACTGACCTCACTCATACTGTCACTACCCATCGAGATAAATCAATGACCTCACTCATACATTCACTCCCATCTAGGTAAATCACTGACCTCACTCATCCTATCACGACCCATCCAGGTTCATCATTGACGTCACTAATACTGTCACGACCCATCCAGATTTATTACTGTCCTCACTCATACTGTCTCTACCCATCCCGATACAACATTGACCACACTCATTCTGTCACGACACATCAAGATACATCAATGGCCTCATTCATACTGTTATTGCCAATCCACATACATCACTGACCTCACTACTATAGTCACTACCCTTCCAGATACATCACTGACCTCACTCATACTGTTACTGCCCATCCAGATACATCACTGACCTCACTCATACTGTTACTGCCCATCCAGATACAAAGAAACACAAAGCCATGAAAATTAGGTGCAGGAGTAGGCAATTCGTCACTTCAAGACTGCACCAGGATTCAATATGATGATGGCTGAACATGCAAGTTCAACATCCCATTCCTGCTTTCTCTCCATACCCCTTAATCCCTGTATCCGTAAGGGCCACATCAAACTTCCTTTTGAATATATCTAACGAACTAGCCTCCACAAATGTCAGTGGTAGAAAATTCCGCAGGTTCAAAATTCTCTGAGAGAAGAGGTTTCTCCTCATCTCGGTCCTAATTGGCTCACCCCTTATGCTTAGACTGTGACCTCTGGTTCTGGAGTACCCCAACATCGGGGACATTTTTCCTGCATCTATCCTGTGCAATCCTCTCAGAATTGTATATGTTTCGATGAGATCCGCACTCATTCTCCGAAATTCCAATGAATGCAAGCCTCGTCGATACAGTCTTTCTTCCTATGTCAGCCCTGCCATCCTGGGAACCAGATTGGTGAAGTTTCGCTGCACTCCCTCAATAGCAAGAATGTCCTTCCTCGGATTAAGAGAGCAAAACTGCACACAATTTTCAACGTGCGGCCTCACCAATGCCATGAACAACTGCGTAAGACGTCCTTGATCCTGTACTCTAATCGACTCGCTATAAAGGCCAACATAGCTTTTACCTTCTTCACAGCCTCCTGTACCTGCAGGCTAACTTTCAATGGCTGATGTACCACAAAACCCTGGTCTCGTTGCGCGTCCCTTTTTCATAATCTGTCCAGATTCAAAAAGTGTTATTCCTTTCTGTTTTTGCCACCAAAATGGATATCCTCAAATTTATCTACATTAAACTGCATCTGCCACGCATTTGACCATTCACATAACCTGTCCACGTCACCGTGCAGCCTCTTAGCAGGCTCCTCGCAACTCACACTGCCATCCAACTTAGTATAATCTGCAAACTTGAAGACATTACATTCAATTCCTTCGAGTAAGTCAATGTGTATATTGTAAATAGCTGGGGTCCCAGCACTGAACATTGTCGTACCACACTACTCAGTGCATGCCATTTTAAATTGGTATTAATAATTAATATTATAAATTTACCTGTTCAGTTCCTCCTGTTGATCCCTGATTATTTCTAAATAATCATCCGACCAAATACATGTTCTGAGCCATCTGCTGGAAAAAGTGTACAAATCAATTTCCTTTGGATTGCTCGTAATTCCATCTTTTACCCGAATCTTTGCAGGCTACCCCTGCCAATTTCCGTTGGATTAGTGGCAAGCTACTTAAATTTGTTTTTGTACATACAGAGCATAAGCTTGAGGGATTTAATTGTTTCACTAACGTGTTCCAAAGTCCCTATGATTCCTACATTACATGGGCTGTTGGCTGTTCGGCCAGAACCACGCAATTGCATATCCCTCGGATCTTACACATCAGATATTGTTGGATAACGATACATATCCCTACCGGTACCAATATTACCACAATTCGGTGCCAAATTAATTTGAGGACCGCGTAGGCCTTAGGTGACAAGCCCTTAAAAATGTCCCACCAGTGTTAAACCGTGAGGTCACTTAGTTCCTCCGTCACGCGGATCAGTTCTTGTTTTGTGTAATTCATTACGACCTTTTGTCTGAGTAACCGTTCCCTTTCTTCTCCCAGGTACTTGGTCACCTGAACGTATTTTTCGATAAAGGCCCTTAACTTTCGCAAGTTCAGTACCGGAGGTAGAAGGATAATCCTTTGGTGCTCGTACGTTGTGCCATGTTTTTCCATTGTCGCACTAGGTCGGACTTGGTCGTTTTAACGTCGATGATGACATATATTTTTTCCAGCATTCATTTACCAGGGCTTACAATCCATCCGCGTTCAAATATACCGCGTGGGTATTGGTTACACATATGTAGTTTTGTCTGATTTCATGTATTACGATATCATTTAAGGTTGCAGCCGCAATTCACAAGCCCCTGTTGTGCCTTCAATGCTGCATGGTTCCACCTCTGGAGCATGTAGCGTGTATACTTGTCCTAATGGCCACTTTACGCAGGCCATCCCTTTGTGCATTTTATTCTTCAGGTCTGTCCAATTTACGTAAAACTGTGGCTTCCATTAATTTTTCCCGAATATCTGTGGTTGAGTCAAAAACTCACACCATATCTGACTGCTAATAACATAAGCCAACAAAATCGTCATATTACATCCCTCTTCATCACATCACGTATGCGTCATATCTGGCCTGAGTGTAAGATTTCGGTGTCCAAACTGAACTGTTTAGCCCATGTGGGTCATTCCCAGAGAATGCTATTCTTTCTAATTCAGCACGTTGTCCTTCCTTGATCAGACCCATTATAAGTCAGTGAAACTTATTGGCTTCCCGCGTTGAATTGACCAATACCTGTTGCTGTTCCCAGTTAGTTTTGTTGACGGTTGCCGTATCATATTGTCTGACAGCCGTCCGCACAGGCGATTGACCTGTAAAGGTTCTTCCCACACATCTGACAGCCTTATGGAATCTTTTGTCCATTGTCCAGCTTTTTGTATTTTAATCCGCAGCGTTTCAATATCCATTGAATTTAATGCTCCTAGTCCCGTTCCTAACACTTCTACTACTCGATCTATTACGTTACACCAATTGCGAGCTTTAGTTATCTGTAGGGCAAGATCCGGGTTCTTACAAACTGGTAACCATCTAATGATCATACTGTATATTTATTTGTACATTTTTTATTGTAGGGACTATCATTGTGCTCATATGTTTATTGTGCAGCTTTTGTAAGTGTGGCATCCGTTCCTGGTTCAGACGGAGATATTTTACACTTATCATGACCAGTCATTCACCCATCCGGCAAAACTGAATTGTTCCTACTACACAAGACCCAGTCTCCATCTCCCAAGGTTGCGTGACTCCACTCTTTACTATCGGTACACTCCGTTTTTTTAGTATCCCAGGCTTCTTTACGTATTCTGCTAATATTCTGGGGAGTATTGTCGCTTACACATCATCCCTGGACCGTCGGCCATCCATGTAAAGTTGAAGGTTACATTCTCATTCTTATGGGTGATCAGTATGATATTGCCAGAGACTGGTGTCGAATAGGTCCATCGTTTGCAGTCAAACGTTAAATGAAAAACATGACCTTAACTTCCCGCGGGGCATGTATAGTTTCCTGGGTTGCTTCTCGGTGGGCCTTCCACTAATAATAACGTCGACGGCCTTTTCCTTCGAAACGTTTCTCTGGAGGCACTGGGAGGGCAGGACGGCCAGAAACCCAATTGCCACCACCACAGGTCCAACCAGTTGATTTCTGGCTTGCTTCCGGATCGGACGCGTCCGTGGTCACCGGGTGCACTGCCACTATACATTAAAACACACGGGGGTTGTTTAGTGTTATATGGTTTTACCTGTGTCCAGTATTTCCATATAATCCTAGTGGGCTCTGTGTACAAACACAAGTATCGCTCATTATGAGTATCGAGTATGGTCCCATTCTTCGGAGCGCCATTCCCTTTCACAACCCTGTCACATTTATCACGAAATGTTCTCCTATTTAGGTAGCGTAACGAGTCTCACTCTCTCATTTTGAATTTCTAGTTCTCTTATCTGCTCTTTGCTCCTATCTTATTTATTCATAGCATACACCTCCTGGTTTCGATGGACCAAGTACTGCTTCACCTGCCCCTGCATCTCAGGCCTTTGGTGTCTCATAGCCCTTGCAATCGTCAGCTCCTATGGTGTTGTCCCGTGGTTCGCCCTCGGGTGCGTATGAGCCGCATTAACATTTCTGCAAGCAGCCCGGTGCATCCGTTACCTATCTCCTGCGTTGCTTTGGACAGGGCCGTGTTTAAGGTCTTATTCATTCTTGCCACCATTCCCGAACTTTGGGGATGATATGGTATGTGGTACCTCTGTTTGATTCGCAGCTGTGCACATGTTTCTTCCATTAATTTGCCCGTGAAATGTGTCTCATTGTCTGAATCTATCTGTAGGAATACTCCCCACCGAGGTATCACCTCGCTAGCCACGATCCGTGCTACCATTCGAGCAGAGCAGTCCCTGGTAGCGAAGGCTTCCACCCATCGTGTGGACTGGTCTATAACTACCAGGCACTAACTTTTGCCAGTATCCTATCGCAGGGGACTGGTGAAGTCGATCTGTAAATTCATCCAAGGTCCCTCTGGCCTTGGCCCATGTCCCATTCGTACCTTGCATCTCCTGCCTACGTTTTGTTGGGCACAAATAATGCACTTTTGGCAACATTTATTTACATCCTTCCACTTTGCTGGCCACCACGAGTACTGCGAGAGCAAGTACAGCATGTTGCTTCTCTGGATATGTGTTATCCCGTGAAATAATTTTCGTAGTTGTTGCCCACAACATTGTGGTACCACAACTTGCTCCTGGGGATCCCATATCCATATTTCACATTCTTGCTGGACTCCTTTCAGGTCTTTCTTCCTGATCGACACTCTTGTGGACTGATACCATATTTATGTCAGTATGAACACTGTTGACATTACTGGTTTAATTTCAGCCTTAAATGCTGGCTTTGGCTTCCGTTCACCTGCCGCTCGTTTGGCTCCGAGGTCGGCGAACCTATTCCCGACGATGGTTAGGTCTTGCGGGAGCTTTTGCCCCTTACTAGTTAGTTCTGTGTGTGCTTTTACCTTTATTGCCGCTGCTCACCATGGTTCTTTTGCTGCTTTCACTTGACTTTTTACGAGCTTTCCATGTTTTACCACATCGCCAGCCGATGTCACAAACCCTCGTCGTTACCAGGCTGTCATATAGTGGTGAACCACCCCGAAAACGTATTGATCTTCTGTAAACTTGTTTACTCCCTTTCATTTAGCTAACTCGAGAGCTTTTATACCAGTTCTGGCACCTGAGCTGACTTGTCTCCTGGGAGTTTTTTACCATTATTTCCTCTCGCTCCTGTGTTACCCTGCCAACCTAGTATGGGTTTCTCCATCAATGTATTTTCTGGATTCATCAGGATTGTCCAATGGCTCTTCCTTTACCCCGCTGTGGGTTTCCTCCTATACCTGTTCCTGAGAGCTAAGTCCCTCTCCTTCTGTCGGCGAGGTTAACTCCATTATGCTTTTTTACTGTTACTGAATTGCCTTTGGACATGAATACGGCCAACCACTAAGCTTTTCGGCTGTCCGAGATCGACCGCAGCTTTCCAGTTTTTAGTAC
This sequence comes from Pristiophorus japonicus, assembly GCF_044704955.1. NCBI lineage: Eukaryota > Metazoa > Chordata > Chondrichthyes > Pristiophoridae > Pristiophorus > Pristiophorus japonicus. Next base: position 1,344,205 of record NW_027250756.1, read on the forward strand.
TTAGTAGTTCTACCAGGGAATGTTGTGGGTGCAAAATGATCTGTCCCATCATCATTACTGGTTGGCTTACTTTGACCATCCAAGTCGCACAGGTCAAGGCGGACACACATCGGGGCATTCCACTAACCACATGGACTTTTTTCGTCGAGTAGTAGGATATATGTCTCTGTTGGCTCCCATGTTCCTGCATTACCACGGCGGAATAGCGTCCATCATCCTGATTACAATGGAGTTGGAAAGGTTTATTGGGATCTGGCAATCCTAGGGCGGGGGACGACATCAGATCTCTTTTTATTCACCTTATGCCTCTTACTGCTCCGGTCTGCAATCTACCTGACGTAGGGGTCCATGTAATTAATTTCTGTATGGGTTCCGCTATTGTTGTGTATCGAGGTATAACATTCCGACGATAGTTAAAAAGTCATAATACGTTCCTTACTCCATGAAATTCTGGGGCTTAGGCATGTCCCTTATTGCCATCCGTCTTTCCTCTGTCATGTATTTTTTGCCCTGACTGATCCAATGTCCAAGGTACCGCACTGTAGTCTGGGCCACCTGCGCCTATATGGGTGATGCCTTGAACCCACCTGCACGCACACAGACACTCACACACACAGTTACACACAGATAAACACTGACACACAGTCACGCACACAGCCACTCATTCACTCACACACAGACACAATCTCACAGACAAACACATATCCAGACACACACATACACACATACACACACTCACACACTTTCTCAATCAAATAAACCTGCACTTAGCCAGGCACGCATTTACCCAGAGACGCATTTACACTAGCACAGTTGACTCATGAGTTGGCCAGTTGGGACAAATTCTTAAATGAACAATTGTGTGTCAGCAGTTTAATTAGCGCAAGTTGCCATTACTGAACGGGGCAGAGGAGCAGAGAGGTGCCGCTACACATATCACTATAAACAGCGAAGCAGGTAAATGAGGCCATAATAAACATCAAATGAAGCTACAGGGTGCATTTCAAGAAGGTCAGATTTCAAAAACACAATAACTTTATTTATTGGCGCCTTTATCAGAGTGAATCATCCGAAGGCGCTTCTCAGAAGTGTTATGCGACAAAACATTTGACACCAAGATCTATCAGGAAAAATTAGGGCAGGTGACTGAAAGCTTCATTAAAGAGGGAGATTTTAAGGAGAGTCTTGAAGGATGATGGAGAAGTGCAGGTATGGAGAGGTTTATGCAGGGAGTTCCAGAACTAGGCAACAGAAGGCTTGCATCAGAGTGAATATTAACGCACTCACTTACGCACTATCCACACAGGGCTGCCTGTGTGAGGCTTGTGATCAGGGTGAATATTAACATACTCACTCACACACGATCTACACAGGGCTCTTAAATGAGGCCTGTGGTCAATGTGAATATTAACACACTCACTCACAGACGATCGACACAGGGCTCCATAAATGAGGCCTGTGATCAGGGTGAATATTAACACACTCACTCACACACTGTCTACACTGGGCTCCCTGCATGCGGCCTGTGATCAGGGTGAATATTAACACACTCACTCACACACTTTCTACACGGAGCTTTCTGTGTGAGGCATGTGATCAGGGTGAATATTAACACACTCACTCACACCCTGATACACTGGATTCGCTGTGTGAGGTCTGTGATCAGGGTGAATATTAACACACTCACTCACTTAAACCCGGTCTACACTGGGCTCCCTGTGTGAGTGCTTTGATCAGGGTGAATATTAACACACTCACTCACACACTTTCTACACGGAGCTTTCTGTGTGCGGCCTGTGATCAGGGTGAATATTAACACACTCAATCACACCCTGTCTACACTGGGCTGCCTGTGTGAGGCATGTGATCAGGGTGAATATTAACACACTCACTCACACCTTTTCTACACTGGGCTCCCTGTGTGAGGTCTGTGATCAGCGTGAATATTAACACACTCGCTCACTTAAACCCAGTCTACACTGGGCTCCCTGTGTGAGTGCTGTGATCAGGGTGAATATTAACACACTCACTCACACACTGTCTACAAAGGGCTCCCTGTGTGCGGCCTATGATCAGGGTGAATATTAACACACTCACTCACACACTTTGTACACAGGGCCGCCTGTGTGAGGCATGTTATCAGTGTGAATATTAACACACTCACTCACACCCTGTCTACACTGGGCTCCCTGTATGAGGCCTGTGATCAGCGTGAATATTCGCCCACTCTCTTACACACTTTCTACACAGGACTCCCTGTGTGAGGCATGTGATCAGGGTGAATATTAACATACTCACTCACACATGTTCGAAACGGGACTCCCTGTGTGTGGCCTGTTATCAGGGTGAATATTAACACACTCACTCACACACTGTATACACTGGGCTCCCTGTGTGAGGCCTTCAATTCGGGTGAATATTAACACACTCACTCACACACAGTCCACACTGTGCTCCATGTGCGATGCCTTCACTCACAAACAGTCCACACTGTGCTCCATGTGCGATGCCTGTGATCAGGGTGAATATTAATCCACTCACTCACACACTGTCTACACTGCGTTACCTGTGTGCAGCCTATGAACAGGGTGAATATTAACACACTCATTCACACACTGTCTACACGGAGCTCCCTTTGTGAGGCCTGAGATCAGATTATTACGAACACATTCACTCACACATTGCCTACACTGGGCTCCGTGTGTTAGGCCTGAATGTGAAATTATGTCGGGAAGCACCGCCACCACCACCATTGAAAGCCTGAAGGTCATGTTTGCCACCCACGGCATGCCTGACATACTGGTCAGTTACAACGGGCCATATTTCACCAGTGCCGAATTTAAAGAATTCATGACCTGAAATGAGACCAAACATGTCACGTGGGACCCGTTTAAAGCAGCCTCCAATGGGCAGGCAGAGCGGCCATTACAAACAATAAAACAGAGCCTTAAATGTGTCACAGAAGCCTCACTCCAAACGTGCCTGTCCCGAGTACTGCCCAGCTACGGCACGAGACACATTCACTCATAGGAGTGCCCCCGGCTGAGCTACTCATGAAAGGGACACTTAGAACGAGATTCTCGTTGGTTCACCCCAACCTGCATCATCAGGTAGAGAGCAGGCAGCAGCACCAAAATGTAAGCGATGGTCGCGCCACTGTGTCATAGGTAATTGATCTGAATCACCCTTTGTATGTACGACACTATGCACATGTTCCCAAGTGGACCGCCTGCACGGTGATAGTTAATTAAGGGAGTAGGGAGTTTGTGGTCAAACGAGACAATAGACAAATTGCAGAAATCACCTGGATCAAACGAAGCTACGGTTCACAGACTGCCCTGAACAACCCACAGCAGACACCACCTTTTTAGAGCCCACAACACACACCCGAAAGATCAACGACACCACCTCGGACTAGGAAATCGAACCTATAACGCCCAACATCCCAGCTAGGCCAGGCTCACTCAGCAGCCTTGCAGCGCCGACAACATGCCAACCCAGCGAGGGCACAGCCAACACATATTAACATACATTTGTACCGAGGCGATGAACCAGAGAAAGAAATTCTCCCGACCGCCTCACCTTCTAAATAGTTTTCCATTTGCCTTTGGGGGAAGTGACGCTGGGCATCGATAAAGCATACACTTCCATGCTCCGCCACCAGGGAGTGCATCCCCTGAAGACTCAAGGGATCGCAGCATCCCTTGGGAGCACTGTATGTAATCCAGCCCCGAAGGCTTGTTCCTCACTCTGGAGTGTCTTAATAAAGACTGAGATCACTGTTACTTGAACCTCACTTTGTGCAGTCTCAACTGTGTTAGGAACACAATAAATTGGAAAAGAAATGTGACACCGAAAGCCAGGAAGAAATGAAAAGCTGACTCCCTTTCTGCGAAATATTCGTTTCACAAAAATGTCTCTGACCGAAAATTCACAAAAGAAAAATGTTCCTTTCAAATTTCCACGCAGCCGATTCTTCTGAATCAGATGACTCTCGTTGTGCTAACTCAATCCATGTCGCTTTGCAATATTGTGCTTCCATGGACACTTTTAAATGTGCCACTCACTTATATAATCACAGAATAAGGGAATGGTTACAGCATGGAAGGAGTCCATTCGGCCCATTGAGCCCATGCCAACACTCAACTAGTCCCAATTACCTATCATTTACCAGCAGCTGTGCATTTTTTTTTCATTCAGCTCCTTATCCAGCTGCCTTTTGAAAGATAAGATTAAATCAGCCTCCACCGCCCTTTAAAGCGTTATATTTCAGATTCTAACTGCTTGCTGCGAAATGGACACCTTCAGTTCCTATCTATAAAGTGTAAGTAAAAAGGGATCAATTGCTGCCTTTTCAATAAAGCACCTTCATTCTATTCTCGGAACTCAAGCTCCTGAAGTGCAGTCCAGCTGTTGAGGTTAAAGCTCTGGTTATGTTCCCAAGAGCGCTTTTGCCACAGCGTTTCTTCAGCGTAGCTGTTATCACGTTTGCCTAACATGCAAAGGATCCCCGGTTCGAAACCGGGCGGAAGCATTTTGCAAACGTGATCAGTGAATGATTGGAACAAATTGAATAATTCATATTCGTGGTTAACAGAGTGCAGTGTTTAATGACGCTGTTGCATTTGTTGATTTGTTACACTGTACACACTGAAACTCTGCACAGTGTTTCTCACTCCGTCCCGTTTCCAGCCCTGACGGTGGAGAAACGCCATCTCAAAACTACACATTCCGTGCCGTCAGTTCAGCTGTGAGAGATTATTAATGGATCCAGTCGCACCTGCTCGCTTCACAACAGAAAATCAAAGCCACAAACAAACCCATTGACGAATCGCTCTTCCCCAGCTCCAGAGTGAGTGAATGCGGGACAAGCCCCAACATTCCGGTCCCGCACTCTCCAATCAGCCGCTGCCGGCGTAAAGCGACGAATGCTGCATCAACACTGGCTTACCGCCCATCACTGAGCTGTAACATGCCTCGGTTTGAGCTAAAGCTTCCCGTAGACCGAACAGCAGCCTCATAAGACTCTTAATCTCAGGTTCCTGAGTTTGAGCTTCAGCTTACATGAACATGTTTGCACTGGAAAGACTCTTAAATTAGCTGATCGCCTCGTTTTGCATCATGAAGTAATGCGAACCGATAATTATATAATCATAGAAGATTACAGCATGGAACGAGTCCTTTTCGTCCCATCGTATCTGCACTGGCGAACAAATGTCCAGTTTTAGGTATGCAACCCTGCACATACGGCATTTTAAGTGCACAACCAAGTACTTTATAAATGTGATGAGGGTTTCTCCCGCCACCACGCTTTCAGGCAGTGAGTTCCAGACCCCGACAAACATCTGCATAAAGAATTTTCCCTTCAAATCTCCTTTAACTCTTTTACTAATTACTTTTAATTTATGCACCCTGGTTGTTGACCACTCACATACGGCAAATAGGCCCTTTTAATCAACAATATTTAGGCCCCTCCTAATTTTCTACATCTCAATGCTGTCGCCCTTCAGCCTGCTCTGTTCCAAGGAAACCAAACCCAGCCTATCCAATCTGTCCTCATAGTAAATTTGCTCCACTCCTGGCAACATCCTACAGAGATCTCCTCCATACCCTCTTCAGAGCAATCACGTCCTTCCTTCAATACGATGACCAGAACTGCACGATGTACTCCAGCTGTAGGCTAACCAAAATTTGGCATATTTCAGACATAACCCACTTGCTCTTCTATTCCATGCCTCTGCCAATAAATGCACCCATTCGGTCTGCCTTCTTAATCAACTTATCCAACTGGCCAGCTACATTCAGAGATCTGTGGACATTCATTGACAGTTCATAAGAACATAAGAACATACGAATTAGGAACAGGAGTAGGCCATCTCGCCCCTCGAGCCGGCTCCACCATTCAAAAAGATCACGGCTCATCTGGCCGTGGACTCAGCTCCACTTACCCGCCCGCTCCCCATAACCCTTAATTCCCTCATTGGTTGAAAATCTATCTATCTGTGATTTTAATACATTCAATGAGCTAGCCTCAACTGCTTCCCTGGGCAGAGAATTCCACAGATTCACCACCCTCTGGGAGAAGAAATTCCTTCACAACTCGATTTTAAATTGGCTGCCCCGTATTTTGAGGCTGTGCCCCCGAGTTCTATTCTCCCCGACTAGTGGAAACAACCTCTCTGCCTCTATCTTGTCTGTCCTTTTTATTATTTTAAATATTTCTATAAGATCACCCCTCATCCTTCAAAACTCCAACGAGTAAAGACCCAGTCTACTCAAACTATCATCATAAGGTAACCCCCTGATCTCCGGAATCAGCCGAGTGAATCGTCTCTGTAGCCACTCCATGGCTAATTTACCCTTCCTTAAGTAAGGTGACCAAAACTGCATGCAGTACTCCAGGTGCGGCCTTACCAATACCCTATACAGTTGCGGCAGGACCTCCCAGCTTTTGTACTCCATCCCTCTCGCAATGAAGGCCAACATTCCTTTCGCCTTCCTGATTATCTTCTGAACCTGCAGACTAACTTTTTGGGATTCATGCACAAGGACCCCCAGGTCCCTCTGCAACGCAGCATGTTGTAATTTCACCCCATTCAAATAATATTCCCTTTTACTGTTTTTTTTTTCCAAGGTGGATGACCTCACATTTTCCGACATTGTATTCCATCTGCCAAAGCTTATCCTATTCGCTTAATCTATCTAAATCTCTTTGCAGCCTCAATGTATCCTCTACACACCCCGCTTTCCCATTAATATTTGTGTCATCTGCAAATTTTATTACATTACACTCTGTCTCCTCTTCCAGTTCATCTATGTATATTGTAAACAGTTGTGGTGCCAGCACCGATCCCTGTGGCACACCACTAACCACCGATTTCCAATCTGAAAAGGACCCATTTATCCTCACTCTCTGCTTTCTGTTCGCCAGCCAATTCTCTTTCCATGCTATTACATTTCCACTGAATCCGCATACCTTTATCTTCTTCAGTAACCTTTTTTGTTACACCTCATCGAATGCCTTTTGGAAATCTAAATACACCACATCCATCGGTACACCTCTATCCACCATGCTCGTTATATCCTCAAAGAATTACAGTAAATTAGTTAAACGTGCTGTCCCCTTCATGAACCAATGTTGCGTCTGCTTGATTGCACTATTCCTTTCTAGATATCCCGCTATTTCTTCCTTAATGACAGCTTCAAGCATTTTCCCCACTGCAGATGCTAAACTAACCGGACTATAGTTACCTGGCTTTTGTCTGCCCTCTTTTTTAAACAGAGGCGTTACATTAGCTGCTTTCCAATCCACTGGTACCTCCCCAGAGTCCAGAGAATGTTGGTAGATTATAACGAATGCATCTGCTATAACTTCCGCCATCTCTTTTATTACACTGGGATGCATTTCATCAGGATCAGGGGACTTGTCTACCTTGAGTCCCATTAGCCTGTCCAGCACTACCTCGCTTGTGATCGAGATGGTCTCATAGGTCCTCCCTTCCCTCATTCCCTTGACCAGCAATTTGTGGCATGGATTTTGTGTCTTCCACTGTGAAGACCGAAGCAAATGAATTGTTAAATGTCTCAGCCATTTCCACATTTCCCATTTCTAAATCCCCCTTCCCATCTTCTACAAGACCAACATTTACTTTAGTCACTCTTTTCCGTTTTATATATCGGTAAAAACTTTTACTATCTGTTTTTATATTTTGCGCAAGTTTACTTTCGTAATCTATCTTTCCTTTCTTCATTGCTTTCTTAGTCATTGTTTGCTGTCGTTTAAAATTTTCCCAATCTTCTAGTTTCCCTCTGACGTTGGCCACCTTATGCGCATTGGTTTTCAAATTGATACTCTCCTTTATTTACTTGGTTATCCACGGCTGGTTATCCCTTCTCTTGCCGCCCTTCTTTTTCATTGGAATATATTTTTGTTGAGCACTATGAAAGGCCTCCTTAAAAGTCCTCCACTGTTCCTCAGTTGTGCCACCGTTTAGTCTCTGACCTCATCCCTCTGTAGTCCACTTTGTTTAAGCATAGTATGCTCGTTTGAGACACTATTCCTCACGCTCAATCTGTATTACAAATTCAACCAGACTGTGATCACTCATTCCGAGAGGAGCTTTTACTAGGAGATCGTTTATTATTCCTGTCTCATTACACAGGACCAGATCTAAGATAGCTTGCTCCCTTGTAGGTTCTGTAACATACTGTTCTAAGAAACAATACCATATGCATTCTATGAATTCCTCCTCAAGGCTAGCCCATGCGATTTGATTTGACTAATCGATATGCCGGGTAAAATCCCCCATGATTGCTGCCGTTCCTTTTTCACATGCCTCCATTATTATCTTGATTCCCTTGAAGTTATTATTTGGGGGCCTATAAACTACACCCACCGGTGACTTTTTGCCCTTATTATCTCTAATCTCTACCCACAATGATTCAACATTTTGTTCAATAGAGCTAATATTATCTCTCACAACTGCCCTGATATCATCCTTTATTAACAGATCTACCCCTCCTCCTTTCCCTTCCTATCTACATTCTCGGGTGGATAATTCCAATTATTTACAACTCTTTGAGTGAAGACATTTCTCCTCATCACAGAATTAAATGGCCGTCCCGTTAATCTGTGAGATTGACCTCCTGTTTTAGATTCCCCAGACAGGAGGAACATTTATTCTGCATTAACCCTGTTAACCCCCGTTTATATGTTATATATTTTTATATGTTTCAATGAGAGCCAATATCATCTCTCACAACTGCCCTGATATCATCCTTTATTAACAGAGCTACCCCACCTCCTTTCCCATCCTGTCCATCCTTCATAATTGTCAGATAGCCCTGTATGTATAATTCCCAGTCTTGGCCACACTGCAACCACGTTTTTTTAATGGCCACCAAATCATACCCATTTGTAATGATTTGTGCTGTCAACTCATTTACTTTATTTTGAATTTCGCGTGCGTTCAGGTAAACCATGATTTTAAATTTTTACACCTCTTGCAGCCCCTTTATCTTCATACATATTGTCCCTTCCTTTCACCTTGTGGTTTACACTTTCCCCAGTGCTACTCTGCTCTGTTGCCTCCTGCCTTTTGCATTCTTTCTTGGGGTCCTGTTCATCTGCGCTCTCACCCACTCTAACTAGCTCAGAGCCCTCTCCTGGGTTTCGAATACTCCTCGCATTGAGGCACCGAGCTTTCAGGCTTGCCATTTAATTACACTTAACCCTTTAGAATTTTGCTGTACATTGGCTCTGATTGTTTTTTGCCTTGGGTTTCTCTGCCCTCCACTTTTATTCATCTCCTTTCTGTCCTTTGCTTCTGTCGTCGTTGTGTTTCACTCTGTCAACCTGCATTGGTTCCCATCCCCCTGCCATATTAGTTTAACTCCTCCCCAACAGCACAAGCACACACTCCCACTCGGACATTGGTTCTGGTCCTGCCGAGGTGCAGACCATCCGGTTTGTAATGGTCCCACCTCCCCCAGAACCTGTACCAATGCCCCATGAATTTGAATCCCTCCCTGCTGCACCACTGCTCAAGCCACGTATTCATCTGCGCTATCCTGCGATTCCTACTCCTACTGGCACGTGGCACTGGTAGCAATCCCGACATTACTACTTTTGAGATCCCACTTTTTATTTTAGCTCCGAGCTGCTTAAATTCGTCTCGTAAGACCTCATCCCTTTTTTTACCTATGTCTTTGGTACCAATGTGCACCACGACAACTGACTGTTCTCCCTCCCTTTTCAGAATGTCCTGCACCCACTCCGAGACATCCTTGACACTTGCACCAGGGAGGCAACATACCATCCTGAAGTCTTGGTTTGGCCGCAGAAACACCTGTCTATTCCCCTTACAATTGAATCCCCTATCACTATCGTTCTCACACTCTTTTTCCTGCCCTCCTGTGCAACAGAGCTAGCCACGGTGCCATGAACCTGGCTGCTGCTGCCCTCCCCTGGTGAGTCATTCCGCTCAACAGTACTCAAAGCAGTGCATCATTTTTGCAGTGGGTGACTGCAGGGGACCCCTGCAATACCTTCCTTGCACTACTCTTCCTGCTGGTCTTCCATTCCCTAGCTGGCTGCGAACCCTTCACCTGCGGTAAGACCAACTCGCTGCACGCGCACGTCATTCTGAGCATCGTGGATGCTCCAAAGTGAATCCACCCTCAGCTCCAATTCCGCAACGCGGTCCGTAAGGAGCTGAAGGCGGATACACTTCCCACCTGAAGTGTCCCTGAGTTCCCACATGGTACAGGAGGAGCATATCACGTGACCAAGCTCTCCTGCCATGAATTAACGCTTAGATTAACTTAAATTGGTGAAAACACTGTTATCATGTTACTTACTGATATTAAAAAGAAAAAGAAAAGCTACTTTCCAATCACCAGCCAATCACTTACCCCTTTGGCTGTGACATCACATTTTGATTCCTTTCTCCTTCTTTGCTCCTCTACACTTCTCAATGTCCTAGAGTTGATGTGTATTCCCTTTCGTTGTTCGCCCCCCAGAGATGCTCAATCTCACACGTCTCTGGATTAAATTCCATGTGCCACTGTTCTGCCACCTTACAAGTTGATTGATATCTTCCTGCAGTCTCCAGCTTTCTTCTTCATTATCAGCAACACTTACCTGAAGACTTCTTAATCATAACCCCTATATTGAAGTTTAGATCATTGAAAAATACCACAAAAAGCAATGGACCTAGCACTGAAACTGCGGAATCCCATTAGAAACATCCTTCCAGTACAAAATCACCCATCAAACATTAACCTTTGCTTCCTGCGTCTGAACCAATTCTTGATCCAATTTGCCACTTCGCCCTGGATCCCATGGGATTTTACTTTCATCACCAGTCTGCCATGTGGGACCTTAGCGAAAGCATTAATAAAATCGATATACATTGCATCGTCCGCATGACTGATCGACCCTACTGGTGACCTCCTCCAAAAATGCATTCAAATTAGTCAAACGCGACAATTCCTTAAAAAAATCGTGCGAACTGTCCTGATTAACCAGTGCCTTTTCAAATGTAGAGAATGTATCATCGTTAAATGTTATCCTGCTTTCACGGTAAAACATCATTAATTAACTGATGATCTTCATTTGCACAACTAAAGAAATGTTAACCAAAAGAGAGTCCTCAATAAAATAATTTGTCTGTGCTCTACAATTTACCTCTTAAACCATTTTAGACACTGTGCTTTAGTGCACTGCTTCAAAATGTTCATTGCTGTTAACAATACATGAGACTGGGGATACAATGAGATAGACTGTAGAGCAAGGGAGTGGTTATTGTGAAACAGCAAAGTAAATATACTATCTGGAAATATAACATCGAGAAGAAATATGACGCCAAAATCCAGAAGGATGATTAAATGCTGATTGCCTTTCAGCAAAAAATTCCTTTCCCAAAGATTTCTCTGACCGAAACTTTACAAAACAAAAATAATGCTTTTTCAAGGCATTAAACCCGAATTTTCGCGCACCGACTCTTCTGAATCAGATGCCTCTAGCTCTGTGGACTCAATCCATGTCGCTTGCTATATTCTGCTTCCATGCACACTATTAAATGTGCAACTAACTTACAGAATCACGGAATAAGGGAATAGTTACAGTATGGAAGAACCACATTCGGCCCGTCGAGCCCATGTCAACTCTTAACTAGTCCCACCCGCACTGTCATTTACACGCAGCTGTGTATTTTTTTCCTTCAGATCCTTATGCAACTGCCTTTTGAAAGATAAGGTTAAATCAGCCTCCACCGTTCTTCAAAGCATTGTATTTCAGATTCTAACTGCTTGCTGCGAAATGGCCACCTTCAGTTCCTATCGATAAAGTCTGACAAACACGGGATCAAATGCTGCTGCACTCACAACCTTCTGAAAAAAAAGCACCTTCATTCGATTCTCGGAACGCAAGCTCCTGAAGTGTCGTCCAGCTGTTGAGGTTAAAGCTCTGGTTATGTTCCCAAGACGGCTTTTGCCACAGCGTTTCCGTTGTGTAGTGGTTATCACGTGAAAGATCCCAGGTTCGAAACCGGGCGGAAACATTTTGCAAACGTGTTCAATTAATGATCAGAAAAAAATTGAATAATTCATATTCGTGGTTAACAGAGTGCAGTGTCTCATGACTTTGCTGCATTTGTTGATTTCTCTGTACAATTCTGTACAAATTGAAACTCTGTATAGTGTTTCTCACTCCTTCCCGTTTCCAGCCCTGACAGTGGAGAAACGCCATTTCAAAAGAGTACATTCCGTGCCTTCAGTTCAGCTCTGAGAGATTATTAAAGGAACCAGCCGCACCGCCTCGTTTCACAAAAGAAAATCAAAGCCACAAACAAACCCATCGACAAATCGCTCTTCCCCAGCTCCAGAGTGCGTGAAGGCAGGACAAGCCCCAACATTCCGGTCCCGCATCTCCAATCAACCACTGCAGGCGGAAAGCAACGAATGCAGCATCAATATTGGATTACCGCCCATCACTGGGCGATAACATGCCACGGTTCAAGCTAAAGCTTCCCGTGCACCGAACAGCAGCCTCATAAGACTCTTCATCTCAGGTTCCTGAGGTTGAGCTCCAGCTTACATGAACATGTTTACACTGGAAACACTATGAATTAGCTGATCGCCTCGTTTTGCATCTTGAAAGTAATGCTAACCTATAATTATACAATCATAGAAGATTACACCATGGAAAGAGTGCTTTTCGGCCCATCGTATCTGCACCAGCGAACAAATGTCCAGTTTTAGGTGTGTAACCCTACACCTTAAGGCATTTCACTTGCACATCCAAGTACTTTATAAATGTGGTGAGGGTTTCTACCGCTACCACACTTTCAGGCAGTGAGTTCCAGACCCAGACAAACATCTGCATGAAGAATGTTCCCTTCAAATCCCCTTTAACACTTATACTAATGACTTTTAATTCATGCCCCCTGGTTGTTGACCACTCACCGATGGCAATTAGGCCCTTTAAATCAACAATATTTAGGCCCCTCCTAATTTTATACACCACAATGCTGTCACTCATCAGCCTCCTCTGTTCCAAGGAAACCAAAGCGAGCCAATCTAATCTACTCATAATAAAGTTGCTCCACTCCCGGCAGCATTCTACAGAAATCTCCTCCATACCCTCTTCAGTGCAATCACGTCCTTCCTTCAATACGGTGACCAGAACTGCACGCAGTACTCCAGCAGTAGGCTAACACGAATGTTGCACATTTCAGACATAACCCACTTGTTCTTCGATTCCAGGCCTCTGCCAATAAATGCAACCATTCGGTCTGCCTTATTAATCCACTTATTCAAATAGCCAGCTACATTCAGGGATCTGTGGACATGCATTGAAAGTTCCCTTTGCTCCTCTACACTTCTGAATGTCCTACAGTCGATGTCTATTCCCTTTCGTTGTTTGCCCTCCACAAATGCACAATCTCACACCTCTCTGGATTAAATTTAATATGCCACTGTTCTGCCCAACTTATCACTTGATTGTTATCTTCCTGCAGTCTCCAGCTTTCTTCTTCATTATCACCCACACTGCCTAGTTTACTATCACCTGAAAACTTCTGAATCATAACCCCTATATTCAAGTTTAGATCATTGAAAAATACCACAAAAAGCAATGGACCTAGCACTAAAAACTGCGAAACCCCACTGAAAATATCCTTCCAGTTAAAAAACTTTGCTTCCTGCATCTGAACCAATTTTGAATCCAATTTGCCACTTCGCCCTGGATCCCATGGGCTTTTACATTCATCACCAGTCTGCCATGTGGGACCTTAGCGAAAGCATTAATAAAATCCATATACACGACATCGTATGCACTACTGATCGACCTCCTCCAAAAATGCATTCAAGTTAGTCAAACGCGACCATTCCTTAAAAAAATCGTGCGGACTGTCCTGATCAACCAGTGCCTTTCGAAATGTAGAGAATTTATCATCGTTAAATGTTATCCTGTTTCACGGGAAAACATCATGAATTAACTGATGATCTTCATTTGCACAACTAAAGAAATGTTAACTGAAGGAGAGTCCTCAATAAAATAATTTCTCTGTGCTCTGCAATTTACCTCTTTAAACATTTTAGACACTGTGCTTTCCTTGTCTGCTTCAAAATGTTCATTGCTGTAAACAATACATGAGACTGGGGATACAGTGAGAAGGACTGTAGAGCAAGGGACTGGTTATTGTGAAACAGAAAAGAAAATATACATTCTGCAAGAATAACATCGAGAAGAAATATGACGCCAACATCCAGGAGGAAGATTAAATGCTGAGTCCCTTTCAGCAAAAAATTCCTTCCCCAAACATTTCTCTGACCGAAAATTCACAAAACAAAAATGAAGCTTTAAATGTAATTAAACCCGACTTTTCGCGCGCCCGAATCTTCTGAATCAGATGCCTCTTGTAAAGCCGACTCAATCCATTTCCCTTTGCATTATTCAACTTCCACGCAATTATTAACCATGCCACTAACTTATAGAAGCACAGAATAATGGAATGGTTACAGCACGGAAGAAGTCCATTCGGCCCGTCGAGGCCATGCCAACTCTCAACTCGCCCCACACCCCCGTTAGTTACCCACAGCTGTGCAATTTTATTCCTTCGGATATTATCCAACTCCTTTTTCAAAGATAAGATTGAGTCTGCCTCCACCGCCCTTTTATGTATTGCATTCCAGATTCTAACCACTTCCTGAGGAATGGCCACTCTTGTTACTATGTATAAAGTCTGAGAAACACAGGATCAATTCCTGCCACACTCAAAACCTTGCTAAATAAAGCACCGTAACTCAATTCTCATTCCGGAAGCTCGTAAAGTGTCGGCCAGCTGTTGAGCTTAAAGCTCTGGTTATGTTCCCAACACTGCTGCTACCATAGCGTTTCCGTAGTGTAGTGGTTATCACATTCGCCTAACCCGCTAAAGCTTCGTGGTTCGAAACCGAGTGGAAACATTTTGCAAACGTGTTTCATTAATGATTGCAACAAATTGAATAATTCATATTTTTGGTTCAATTTAACAGGATGCAGTGTCTCATGACGCTGTTGCATTTGCTGATTTCTCTGCACAGTTATGCACACACTCAAGCTCTGCACAGTGTTTCTCACTCCCTCCCGTTGGCAGCCCTGACGGTGGAGAAACCTCATCTCAAAACTGCACATTCCATGCATTCAGTTCAGCTGTGACAGATTATTAAATTAGTGCAGATATGTTAGCTGAACATTCATGCTTCGATGGTTTTTAGGCAGGAGAGAGAGGGGGAAAAACGAGGGGTGGGGATAGGTCGCAGTGTTGATTAAAAAAGCAATTGCAGCATAGGAGAGTTACTGTGCATGATGGATGATCAATTCAAGACATATGGGATGAATTGAACAACATAACAACGGCGATCATACTGCTGGGAGTGTACTATAGACTCCCAAACAGCCAGAATGAGAGAGAAGAGCAACATTGTTGGCAAAGTTATAGGGGAGGAATAGAAGTCGTTTTCAACTACAATAATTTTAACTGGGATATAATTTGTTCGAAACACATAGAGGGACGGAATTCGTAAAATCCATTCAGGAGATCATTATTAGAACGTAAGAACATAACATAGCCATTATATTGCAAGCCAAAGAAGGGAGGGGGCGATTCTGATATCGTTTTACCTAATGAAGCTGAATGGGTGGAAGGGGTATCAGTGGCAGAGAATTTTGTTACGAATGATCATAATTCAGTTAGATTTAGTGTAGTTCTGGAAAAATACAAATATAGACACGGAATCAATAATCTCGTTTGGGGAAAAGCCAATTCTGTTAAGCAGAGATAGGATTTAGCCAATGTTTACTGGAAATAGATAATTGAAGGCAAAACTGTGTCAGAGCATTGGAGACATTCAAGGAGCAGATCCTCAGGGTTCAGAGCAAGTACGTTCCCTTAAGGAAAGAGGGTGGGACTAGCAAATCCAGAGTCGCCCTGGATGCTAAGTGGCTTACCGGGTAGAATAAAATAAAATATTGGGGCTTATGCCATAGCGATGCATCACTGCTTCAGAAACTCTAGAAGATTATAGGAAGTGCAAAGGTGAATTTAAAAATGAAATTATTAAAGCAAAGTGAGAGCATGAAAATATTTTTCAAGTAAATTCAAAGAAAACCCAAAAATTTATAAATACATTAAGAGCAAGAGGAGATCTAAAGAAAGAATAGGGCTCATTAGAGAGACCGTAAAATAATCTATGAGTGGAGGTGGAATATTAATTTATGGATCTTCAAGAATACTTTCCATCTGTTTTCACAGAAATGTGCGGCGATGCAGACGTTGCAAATGGGGAGGAGGAACGTGAAATATTAAGTTAAATAGACATAGTAATCGAGGAAGTATTATGGGGTTTAACAGCTTTGAAAGTGAAAATATCCACAGAGCCACGTGAAATGTACCCAGGCTGTTAAGAAAAGCAAAAGAGGAAATAGCAGAGGTTCTGACAATCATAATTCTCTGTCTGCAGTTGTGGTGCCAGAAGACTGGAGGACTGCTAAGTCGTATCTTTGTTGCAAAAAGGGAGAAAGGGATCGATGATCAATTATAGAACAATCAGCCTAACCTCGGTTATGGAAAGATTATTAGAAAAATGTTTGAGGAACAGGACAAATATTCATTACAAATGCTCGGTTTGATCAAGCACAGTCAGCATAGATGTTTTCAGGGAAGGTCGAGTGTGACGAAATTGATTACATTTTCTGACAAGGATTGTCCGTAAGGGTAGTGCATTTTATGTAGTGTATATGGATTTTAGCAAGGCTTTTGACAAGGTTACTTATGGCAGAATGCTCACTAACGTAAAAGCTCTTGGAATCCAATGCAAATTGGCAAGGTGGATCCAAAATTTTCCTGGAGGCAGGAAGCAAAGAGAAATAGATGTTTTCACAACTGGAAGGCTGTTCGAGTGGGGATCCTCTTGGCTCAGTAGAAGGTACATTGCTTTTTGTCATATATATCAATGATTTAGACCTGAATGAAGGGGTTATGATTAAAAAAAATTCAGATGACACAACCACTGGCTGTGTGGATGATAATGAAGAAGAAAGATCCTGAATGCAGCTAGGTATCAATGAACTGTTCACCTGAGCAAAATTATGGTGAATGAAATGTAATACGGAGTGGTATTATGTTATGTTTTTGGGGATGGTTAACAATACAAAGTAATACACATTAAATGGTAGGGCAGTGAGAAGTGTACAGTAACATAGGGAATGTTGAATGCATATCCACATTCCCAGAAATGTAGCAGCACAGGCAGAAAAAGGCGTAAAGAAGGCATCCAAAATTCTTTCCTTAATTAGCGGAGGCATAGACTACAAGAGCAGGGAAGTTATTCTTGAACTGTGGAAAGCATTGGCAGGTCACAGATAGAGTACTGCGTGAAGATCTGGTCACCATATTACAATAAACACGTGATTGCACGAGACAGGGTATATAGGAGATTTACCAAGATGTGGCCTGGAATGGAGAATTTTAGCTATGGGGAAAGATTAGACACGCTGGGTTTATTTTCTCCAGAACGCAGGAGGCTGAGGGGAGAACTTTAAAGTTGTTTAATTATGTGGTGCTGAGATAAAGGGGAGAGGAAGGACCTTTTACCCTTATCAGAGGCTGTCAGCTACCAGGAGGCCTAGCTTTAAATTAATTGGTAGGAGGTTTAGAGCGGAGTGAGAGGAAATTTCTTCACACAGATATTTGTGGCGCCGATGGGGGGAGGGGGGCTTGGAACGCATTGCCTGAAAGGATGGTAGGTGCAAAAATGGTCACCATATTTAGAAAGTACTTTGATGTCTATCTGAAGTGCCGTAACCTACAGAGCTGTGGACCAAGAGTTGGAAAGTGGGATTAGGCTGGATAGCTCTTTATTGGACAGTGCAAACACGACGGGGAGTAATGGCCTCTTTCTGTGCTGTAAATTTCTGTGATTCCATGATTCGATGAATAGAAAAAGTGGACGTGAAACAGCCCACTGAAGG
The DNA here is from genome assembly GCF_044704955.1 of Pristiophorus japonicus. NCBI lineage: Eukaryota > Metazoa > Chordata > Chondrichthyes > Pristiophoridae > Pristiophorus > Pristiophorus japonicus. Next base: position 1,362,221 of record NW_027250756.1, read on the forward strand.
TAAATCAGTGTCAGAGCAATGGGAGGCATTCAAGAAGGAGATACAAGTTCAGTGTCAACATTTTCCTGGAAAGAAAAACTGCAACATGTGCCAAATCTAGAGCCGTCTAGATAATAAGGTGCACACAGTGAAATGTAATGCTAAGAGAGGAAGCTTATATCAGCAACCGAGATCCCAGTACTGCAGAAAGCCTCGAGGTGAAATTAAAAATGAATTTTGGAAAGAAAAGCGAAAACATGAAAAATACTTGCACGTTGAATTAAAGAAAACACGGAGATATTTCACAATTGCATAAATAACAAGAGGATAACGAATGGCAGAATAGGGCATTTAGCGACCAAAATGGTAATCTATGTGTGGATGTGGAGTATGTGGAAATGGTATTTAACAAAAGTATTGCAGCGGTTTAATAAAGGAGGGTGACGATGCTAGCGTTAAAGGTAAGGAAGAAGGGAATGTAATATTGGATGGGATAAACATAGTAAGGAAGCAATGATTGAGGGGTTTGGCATCTACGAATGTAAATAAATCTCCAGGATGCAATGAAATATATCCTAGGCTATTAAAAGAAGGAAGTGGCGAAATTGCGGAGGCTCTAACCATCATTTGAGCAACCTCCCTTGATGCAGTAGAAGTAAAAAAACATTGCTAACAGCTAACGTTGTATCATTATTGAAAAAGGGATAAAGTGAAACAGCGAATAATTAAAGACAGTTAGTGTCATCCTGGTTGTGGGGAAATTATTGGAATCAACGCTGAGGGACAGTACAAACCTTCATTTTGAAAGGCATTGATTCAAATGAACAGTCAGCATCGAATTGTTGAGGGAAGGTCGTGTCTGACATATTTCATTGAATTGTTTGAGGAGGTAACATAGAGGTACGATACGTGGAGTGAATTTGAAGCAATCGACAAGGATTTTAACAAGACTTTTTACAAAGTCTCACACGCCAGGCTGATCAAAAAAGCTAAAGACCATGGGATTTAAGCGAGTGTTGGAAATCGGATCGAAAATTGGCTCAGTGGCAGAAAGAAAATAGTTGATTCGAATAGAAGACTGTTTCCAATGGGTTCAGTGCTCAGTCCCTGGTTTTCTGCAGTTTACAATAATTATTGAGACATAAATGTAGGGAGCATGGTAAAAAGGTTCACAAATGATAAAAAAAATTGTCTGTGTGTTTGACAGTGAGGAAGGAAGTTTAGACTGCAGGAAAATATCGATTGATCAGTCAGTTGGGTAGAAACGAGAAACATGGCAATCAATCCAGGGAAGTGTGAGCTAATACAATCGGGGAGGTGCAACAAGGCAAGCGAATTCACACAAAATAGCAGGATACTGCGATTCCTTCAAGATCAAAGGGACCTTCGAGTGTATGCCCTCAGATCTTTAAATTTAGAGGATAGGTCGATTATGTAGTTCAAAAGGCATATGGAATATTTTACTTTATGAGCCGAGGGATAGAATGTAAGAGCAGGGAAGTTATGGAACAACTGCAAAACAATTGTTAAGGCGCAGCTAGAGTATTGCTGCAGTTCTGCTCACGAGATTACAGGAAATATTTGATTGCACTCGAGAGGGCACAGTGGAAATTACGAGGATGTTGCATAGACTGGAAAATTGAAGCTATGAGGAAAGATTGGCTGAACCATGTTTTATTTTAATTGGAATTGACGAGGCTGTTGGAAGATTGAATTGAGGTGCATGAAATACGAGGGCCCTAGATAGAATGGGTAGCAAGGACATTAGAAAGAACATTTGCCTTAGGTGTGTGGTCAAAACCAGACGCATCGAGGCAAAGTAGTTGGTATCATGATTAGAGAGGAGATAAGGGGAATAAATTTATCCAGGTGATGATGGGTGTCTGGACCTCACTAGCTGAAAGGATGGTAGACGCAGAAACCCTCACCATTATTTATAACGTATTGGAAGTGCACTTAAAGAACCGTATCCTACAGGCCTACGGTCCTCGTGTTGGAGGTCGGGACTGGCTGGTTAGCTACTTGTCGGCGGTAGAGACACAATGGGACAAATGGCTTCCTTCAGTGTTGTATTATTTATATTATTCTATGAGGAGAAAGAGTTAGAAAGGTTCAGAGATTTCGTAAGGAAATTCTAGAGCTAAGAGCCCAGGCAGCTGAAGATACTGCCACGAATGGTTGAGTGATTATAATCACCGGCGTTCAACGAGACAGGATTAGAGGAGTGAAGATTTGTCAGGGATTTATGGAGCTGGATGAGCAGACAGAGATAGGGAGGGGCGAGGAAATGGAGCGGTTTGAAAGCAAGGATGAGATTTTATAATCGATGAGTTGCTGAACCGGGAGTGAATGTAGTTCAGTGAGCACAGGGGCGATGGGTGAACGGGCTTGGTGCCAGTTGGAAACAGGCTGTCTATTTTGTGGATGAGCACAAGTTTTCATAGTGTAGAACGTGGGTGGCCACCCAGGAGTGCATTGGAATAGTCCAGTCCAGGCAACAAATGTATGGATAAGGATTTCAGCAGCAGACGCGCTGAGGCAAGGGTTGAGATGGCTGATGTTATGCACGTGGGATACTCCATAATTCAGAGGTAAAAGGTTGGCAGCCACGAGGAAGGATTTGGTTGCATGCAGTCAGCGGTTTTGTTTATTGGACTGTGATTTAAGGTATGGGATTGAGGAGGATTTGGAAGGAATTCAAGAAGCAAAGCAACTTCCTGACGGCAGCAGAAAAGCTGTCGAGGAGGAAGTGCACGGAATGGAGATTAACTTTGGAATTCTCGTTTCTCGATCAGTAAACGGTTCACAGCCGTTGATTTGTTTGCAGTGCACGGAATGTGTACAGTTGAGGTCTCATAGCCTCAGGAAGGTTAGAGAGGGAGGAAGGAAGGTTCGCCAGACTGATTCCTGGGATGTTGCGATCGTTCGATGAGAAGAAATTGAGCAGACCAGGAAAATATTCGCTCGAATTTAGAATAATGTGAGGTGAACTCATTGAAATATACCACATTCTTACAGTACTTGACAGCACAAATGCAAAGAGGACGTTTACTCTGTCATGGGAGTCTAGAACCAGCGGGCACTGTCTCAGAATAAAAGATCTGCTCTTTAGGACAGAAATCAGGATAAACGTTTACAATCAGAGGGTGGTGAATCTTTTGAATTATTTACTCCAGAGGGCTGTGGAGGCTCAGTCTTTGAGTATATACATGACAGCGGTCGATAGATTAAGGAAAATTAAGGGCATTAAGGGATATGGGTCAGTGCAGGAATGTAGATTTGAGGTAGAAAAACAGCCATAATATCATTGAATATCGCAGCAAACTCGAGGGGCCGAATGGCTGGCTCCTGCTCCTAATTCTTCTGTCTTTTTGAAAGAAGTGGAAATAAAAACTGACACGGTGTTTAATCATTAATTGTTCCCATTAGTCTCACACTTCATCCTTGCTCACGCTGGACCATGGCTCACGAGCGAACATCAGGTCATCGTTACCAAGAAGGTCACTGATCTCAGCTCCGCTGGGGATCTTCCCACAAGGCCGCAAACCTCATAGTTCCCTAACCCGCGCAGCCAAATACAAAAATCGCTTCAGCCTGTTCACGCCCCATGGAACTGATGTCCCCTGTCTCAGCTCAATTTTTCACCCCTTGTCTTACCTGTTCCCACCTCCTGGGACATTTGGAATAGCGTGATGCAATAATGCAGAGACAGCATGGATTCTGAAAGGGAAATCATGCTTGCCATTTTGCAGGAGTTCTTTGAGGATGTAACGAGCAGATGGATATGGAGGAACCAGTGCACGTGGTGTAATTCGATTTCTAGAAGGCATTCGATAAGCTGCCACATAATAGATTGCTGATCAAGAAAGAAGTCCATGGATTTGGCGGTAATGTATTAGCATTGGCTAAATAACAAAAAAACAGAGAGTCGGAATAAATGGGACATTGTACGGGTGGCATAGCCGACTAGTGGGGTGCCGCAGGGTCAGGGTACTGAGTCTTCAACTATTTACAGTCTGTATTAATGACTTAGATGAAGAGACCGAGTGTAAATCAGCCAAGTTTGCTGATGATACCAAGATGGCATGGAACGCAAATTGTGAGGAGGATATAAAACATCTGGAAAGGGAGATAGACAGGCTAATGAGTGGGCAAACCTTTGGCAGGTGGCGAATCATGTGGGATATTGTGAGATTATCCAATTTGACAGAAATACTAGGTAAGCAAATTATAATTTAATTTGAGAAAAATTGCAACCTGCTGCAGTACAGAGAGACCTGGGGAGCTGTGTGCATGAAACACAAAAAGTTAGTATTCAGGTACAGCAATTAATCAGGAGCGCAAATGATTTGTTTGCCTTTATTGCAAGAAGGATGAAGTATAAAAGCAGTGAAGTCCCGCTACACATTTGCAGGGTATTAGTGAGGCTACCCCAGGAGGACTGCATAGAGTTTTGGTATCCTTAGTTACAAAGATATACTTGCATTGGCGGCTGTACAGAGAAGGTTCACCAGAATGATTTCGGAGATGAGAACGTTGACTTATGAAGATAGGCTGAGTAGGTTGGACCTATACTGATTGCAGTTCAGAAGAATGAGAGCTGATGATATTGAAATTTGTAAGAAAATGAGAGGGCTCGAAAAGGTGATGCAGAGAGGATATCTCCACTCATCGGGGAAACTAAAACGAGGGGACATAGTCTCAGAATAAAGAACCTCCCACTTAAAACTGAGATTAATGTTTTTTTCCTTTGCGGGTTGTAAATCGAAGGAATTTTCTGATCGAGAGAACTGTGAAGGTTTGTTCATCATATATATTTAAGGCGGGGATGGACATATTCTTGAGCGATAAGAGGGCAAAGGATTAAAGTGTGCGTGATGGGAAGTACAGCTTAGTCCATGACCAGATGAGCCATGATCAAACACATTGACAGAGTGGGCTCGAGGGGCCAAATGGCCAACTTCTTCTCCTATTTTTTATGTTCTTATGGTATAAAACGATAATTTGATATCGAGCCACATCAGGAGATATAAGAATAGATGAGCAAAAGCTTTGTCACAGAGCTAGGTTTCAAAGCGTCCTAAAGTAGTGGAAATAGATGAAGAGGTTTAGCTCGGAATTCCAGAGATTCGGGCTCACGCAGCTGTAGGGATGACCAGCGATTGTTGAACGATTATAATCAGGGATACATTAGATGGCAGAATTAGAAGAGTGCCTATATCTTCAGTGGTTATGGGGATCGAGGATATTAATGACATTGGGAGGGGCGAGGCCATGACGAGAAGTGAAAACAACAATGAGAATTTTGAAATCCAAGCATTGCTTCAGCGCGAGCCAATATCGGTGAGCGACCATCAGGTGCTGGGTGAATGGGATTGATGCAAGTTTTGGGACAGAGAGTTTTGGGACAACCTCAAGTTTACATAGGGTAGATCGTGGGAGGCCAGTAAGGAGTGCGTTGGAGTTGACAAGTCAGAAATAACGAAGGCATGGTCAGGATTTCAGCAGCTGATGGGTGACGGTAGCGGCGGTGTCGGGCGATGTTACGGATGGGGGACATTCCTCAAGGAGGCAGCTCGGGAGCAAAAGATTGGCACTGACTGGGGAGTGAGTTGGTGAAATGCCATCTGCGGCTTAGATTAAGAGCCTCAGCTGTGGATTAATTTAATTGAATTAGGAGGTTTTACGTGGAGGTCAAGATTAAAGAGATAGCCCAAGGGCAGCAGAAAAGCAGGAAAGGAGGCGGTGAGGAAACGCTTTGATTGTGGTTCGACTTTCGAACTTTTTGTATTTCAAGCAGTGAATGGTTCACATCCGCTGTTGGAGTGTACATAATGGAACTGAAATAAATACAATCAGGGGCGTTAATCTATCATTATCGTCATTACATGAATGTTAATTGCAGATACGATGTGACTTAAATAATAAGGTGAGTGATTCTTGTGCAAATCAGAATATTATCAAAAGTTTTCAGGTTCGAGTCTTGCCCTAGATGCGCTAGTTAATTACATTTTAACTTTATAAAACCAAACCACAAGTCAAATCATTAGATTGATGAATGGTTGATGAATAGCGGTGTACATAAAATGAGATATTTCACAACTCTCAAGAAAAATATAATTCCACTGAGGAGGAAACGGCGAAAGCGAAACGATAGCATTCCATGTCTAACTAATGAAATAAAGGACGGTATCAAATTCAAAATAAGGACATCAATATGGCCAAAACTAGTGGGAGGCAGAAGATTGGAAAGCGTTTAAAAGCCAACAAAGAATTACAAAAAAATTATTAAGAATGGGAAGATAGACTATGAAAGTAAACTAACCCGAAATATAAAAATACATAGCAAGAGTTTCTATACGTATATAAAAATGAAAATTGTGGCTAGTCTAAATGTTGGTTCCGAAGTGGACGAGACCGGAGAATTAGTAATGGGAAACAACGAGATGGCAGAAACTCTGAACAACATTGTGTTTTATTATTTACGGTAGTGGACACTAATAATATGTCAACAATGGATAGTCAAGGGGCTATAGGGGGGAAGGAACTGAACACAATCAAAATCAGTAACGTTGTGGCACGAAGTAAGCTAATGGGACTAAAGGCAGAAAAGTCCTATGCACCCTATGGCTTGCATCCTAGGGTCTTAAGGGAAGTAGAGGCAGGAATAGTGGATGAATTGGTTGTGATTTACCAACAGTCCCTGGATCCTGGGATGGTCCCAGCAAATTGGAAAACAAGAAATATAACACCCCTATTTAAAAAAGGAGGCCGATAAAAACGCAAATAACTGTAGACCAGTTAGCCTAACTTCTGTGGATGGGAAGATGTTGAAGTCCATTATTAAATAAGAAGCAGCAGGAAATCTGGAGAAGCAAAGTTAGGTCAGGCAGAATCAGCATGGATTCAAGCAGGGGAATTCATTTTTGGCACATTGGCTAGAATTTTTTGAGGACGTAAGGAACAGGGTGGATGAAAGGGAACCAATGGATGTGGTGTATCTGGATTCTAGAAAGCCTTTCACAACCTGCGATGTAAAATATTACTGCACAAGATAATGATTCACGTGCGAGGCGGTAATATACTAGCATTGATAGAGGATAGCCTAATGAACAGAAAACACAGAGTAGGAATAAATGGTTCATTCTCAGGATGGCAATCTGTAACCAGGGGGGTGATGCACGGGTCAGTGCTGGGCTCAAACTATTTACAATCTATATGAACAACTTGGAGTAAAGTAGCGAGTGTAACGTTGCTAAGTTTGCCGACGATACAAAGATGGGAGGAAAAGCAGTGCATGAAGAGCACACTAAAAATCTGCAAAAGGAAATAGACAGGCTAAGTGAGTGGGCAGATGGAGTATAATGTTGGAAATTATGAGGGCAGCAAAAATTAAGAGCTATTTATTATTTAAATGTAGAATGTTAGCAAAGTGCTGCTGTACATGCGGAACTGGGGGTACTTGTGCATGATACACAAAAAGCGTAGTGTGCAGGTACTGCAAGTGATCAGGAAGGCCAATGGAATCTTGGCCTTTCTTGCAAAGGCGATTGGAGTATAAAAGCTGGGATGTCATGCTACAGTAGTACAGGGTATTTGTGAGGCCACACCTGGAATAATGCGTGCAGTTTTGTTTTCCATAGTTACGAAAGGATGTACTCGTTTTGCAGGCAGTTCAGAAAAATTACAAAAGGTTGATTGCAGAGATGAGGAGGTTGACATATGTGGTAAATATGAGTCGTGTGGGACTCTACTCATTGGAGTTCAGAAGAATGAGAGGTGAGCTTATCGAAACGTATGAGATTAAGTGGGGGCTTGGCAAGGTGGAAGCAGAGAGGATGTTTCCACTGATAGGGCAGACTAGATCTAGATGGCATAATCTTTGAATCAGAGGCCGCCCATTTAAAACTGAGGTGAGGAGAAATGTCGTATTTCAGTGGGTAGTGCATCTGAGGAATTCGCTGCCTCAGAGAGCTGTGGAGGCTGGGTCATTGAATATATTTAATGTGGAGATAGAAAGAATTTTGAGTGTTAAGTATTTAAAGTAGTATCGAGAGCGGGCAGAGAAGTGTAGCTGAGTCCATGAGCAGAGCAGCCATGATCTTATTGAATGTCGGAGCTGGCTGGAGTGGTCAAATGAACTACACCTGCCCTAATTTCTTATGTTCTTACGTTTTCATTTTGTTCATTGTCGAAAGAAACTTTGGAATTCCTTCAGCATCAAACCACAGATTGCAACTGAGATAAACGCAGCGAGAGGTAGCTGCAGAATCGAGTCAGATGGCAGAATAGACAAGAGAGATGGTTAGATCCAAAAAAGCCTCCGAATCCAAAAGGCAGTGACAGGTAGCTGACTGAAATTAGTCAGTGAAGGCGAGCCGGTAAAGTTGTGGTTTGTCTCCGTGGCTTAAGTGGTCAAAGCACTTGTCTAATTAACACGACAGTCTTGGGTTCAACCATTAATACGGCCTAATTTATTTTCACTACGCACAATGGACGAAATTCTTCCCGCGTGAAAGGGTTTTTAAATATAACTACCACAGCACCAGTTTCCATTCTGGATTGACATTCCAATCGCTGCAGGGTGTCGGTGGAATTCCACCGGTGCCATAATTTCTGGTGGGGCTAATTTTTGCTTGATCAATATAATCCAGCAATGCTGTTTATGACTGTGTTTTTGTCAAAACAAATTTGCAGTAACTGATGTAGGGTGCCGTGAACGTATAGTGGTTAGTACTCTCCGTTGTAGCTGCAGCAGCCTCGCTTCAATTCCGATTTATGGTACAGTTTACTTTTTATCTTTTGTCCTCTGCGGCAAATGTTGATAGAACACAGCAGCACATCAATCTTTATTTTCTAAAACACGTATTATTTTGTTGCCAGTAGAAACATGCGTACTCTTTCAAACGGGCCTGTTTTCTCAGCTTTTTCTGCCTTCCAGAAACAATAGCCCTTTCCTCAAAATGCTCCCTTCAATAACTGTAATGGCAGCAGCAGTGGCTGCGTGGGTTAATGGAAAAGGCGCCTGACTTCAATACCAAGGAAGTTCTGTCGTGGGCATTTAATTTCCCCAGTCAATCGTTTCTTTTTCTCTGCATTGAAACTGTTTCACTACATAACATTTCTGGCGCTGCCTCACCTGAATCAAGAAAAGGCCTTTTACTGACAGACGCTAGTTGTACTCTTTCAACATTGTTCCAACTTCGTGCATGGGCAGGACAAGCGTTCAGTTCCGTTTTTCGCTAGAGATTGCTGTTTGGATGCAAAAATCAAAACGCTGAGAGACTGATTACACTCTTGCAGCAAAACGTGCTGGCCGACTGGTTCAGGCAAATGTCTGCTAATGCATTGTGCGCTAATGCGCGGATGCGAATATAACCCTCGTTGTTATTGTCTTCAACATTTAATGCTTCAGTTTATTTTGTTAATCGCTTAAGCTTAATGTCCATATTCACCTGTTGCTCCAAATATGCTATACTCAGCTCATGTCATTTCACAAATTACTAATATTTACATTAAAAGGAAAACAAATTGTACGATTATGGGGAGTGGGACTAATTTGATAGCTCTTTCATGGACACAGCACAGGCAGGATGGGCTTTACATTTAAATCTTTACCGACAGTATATAAGATTTGAATACGTAATGAGTTGCGTTGTTTCTTTTTATCGGGGGCTCGTTGGTCTACCGATTTGATTCTCGCTTTGGGATTTTCAGCTTTCAAATGCGACAGATCCTGGATGCAATTCCCTGACTATTGTCTCAAGGGTTTAGTCAAAAATCACATTTTCACAGCCGAAAGGGACTGCAGAAAAGATTAATAATTTAAATTAAAATGTATGAATTTGCACTTATTTTTTACATCGTCCAAAATCACACAGCTTCACAGGAGCAACGTTAAAATCAACCAACTGAGTAAAGTTATTGGATTCCGGGTGTCTGCGGCTCTGTGTCTCATTGGATGTGTTGCACACGTAGGGGTTGTGAAGAGGCAGAGCGTGATGAGCGGAAGTTCAAAGAGCGGGAGCAGAGAGGATCGGCTGGTTACAGACCGGGAGCAGAGAGGAGCGGCTGTTTACAAAGCAGGAGCAGAGCTGATTGGCAGTGCCCTAGTTCTGGACCTGTGAGGTTTTCGAGCAGTTGCTGAAGAAATTCTTTTTTAGCATCTGAAGTACTTTGCTGTGCATAATTGTGCATCACTTTGTATTAAAATAAATGCAATGATTAATTGCGCTGGCTCGAAGATTAAATACAAAAGCTGCTATGTATGAAACTATGTTATACTTGCCATCAGAGGACGCGACTGCTAGATTCCTAGTGGTCATCTGCAGACAAGGGCAGGGCCAGTATACAAGATTGGCTGCCATGCTGTTTCGGCACTCTGGTGTTGCAATAAAGAATTGTTAATGAAGAATACAAAGAAAAACAAGCTCTCTCTAGTCCACCTGGATCTAATTTATCACGTACAAACCCGGCGACACCGGCAGAACATGTACCACGAACACGTGGCTGTTTCACGTAACATTGATGTTAACGACCCTCGATTTGTCCTGAATTAAGGTCATGATTCCAAGTGGATTGCTGCCACTGTTTTTGCCAAGGTAGGGAATAGGGTGTTTACACTCAAACTGTTAAATGCCGAAACGTGCAGAAAGCATTTAGATCAGACCAATTTGCGATTACTGACAGCCACGTACGACTTGAAGAGGACATCACCATCGACGATCCACCAAAACACACACAACCAGCAATCGAACTCGTTGGCAATCATGAGGATGAATCCACCGTTCCTGACAGTCAGGTTAGAGCAGCCGCGTTGCAGCGCAGAAATGATCTGTCCAACTCACACGGGCCAGGGTTTGAACTTAGACAATAAACCAAGGGGCGAAATGTTCTGGATCGCCGCAACTTGTTAATAACTTGGACCGAAGGTGGGAGTGATGGTATGCATTTAACGATGTAATACTTGCCACCAGAGGGCGCGGATTATGGAGTCCTAATGGTCCTCTGCACACACGTGCAGGGCCAGTATAAAATGTTGACTGGCATGTTTTTACGCACTCTGGAGTTATAATAAACATAGAAACATAGAAACGTAGAAAATAGGTGCAGGGGTAGCCCATTCGGCCCTTCTAGCCTGCACCACCATTCAATGAGTTCATGGCTGAACATGCAACTTCAGTACCCCATTCCTGCTTTCTCACCATACCCCTTGATTCCCCTCGTAGTAAGGACTTCATATAACTCATTTTTGAATATATTTAGTGAATTGGCCTCAACAACTATCTGTGGTAGAGAATTCCACAGGTTCACCACTCTCTGGGTGAAGAAATTCCTCCTCATCTCGGTCATAAATGGCTTCCCCCTTATCCTTAGACTGTGTCCCCTGGTTCTGGACTTCCCCAACATTGGGAACATTCTTCCTGCATCTAACCTGTCTACCCCCGTTAGAATTTTAAACGTTTCTATGAGGTACCCTCTCATTCTTCTGAACTCCAGTGAATACAAGCCCAGTTGATCCAGTCTTTCTTGATAGGTCAGTCCCGCCATCCCGGGAATCAGTCTGGTGAACTTTCGCTGCACGCCCTCAATAGCAAGAATGTCCTTCCTCAGGTTAAGAGACCAAAACTGTACACAGTACTCCAGGTGTGGCCTCACCAAGGCCCTGTACAACTGTAGCAACACCTTCCTGCCCGTGTACTCATATCCCCTCGCTATGAAGGCCAACATGCCATTTGCTTTCACTGGAGTTCAGAACAATGAGAGGGGACCTCATAGAAACATTTAAATTTCTGACGGGGTAGACAGGTTAGATGCAGGAAGAATGTTCCCAATGTTGGGGAAGTCCAGAACCAGAGGTCACAGTCAAAGGATAAGGGGTAAGCCATTTAGGACCGAGATGCGGAGGAACTTCTTCACCCAGAGAGTGGTGAACCTGTGGAATTCTCTACCACAGAAAGTTGTTGTGGCCAATTCACTAAATATATTCAAAACGGAGTTAGATGAGGTCCTTAGTACTAGGGGGATCAAGGGGTATGGCGAGAAAGCAGGAATGGGGTACTGAAGTTGAATGTTCAGCCATGAACTCATTGAATGGCGCTGCAGGCTAGAAGGGCCGAATGGCCTACTCCTGCACTTATTTTCTATGTTTCTTTGCACCTCCCCTTTTCATAATCTGTCACCATTCAGATAATAGTCTGTCTCTCTGTTTTTACCACCAAAGTGGATAACCTCACATTTATCCACATTATACTTCATCTGCCATGCATTTGCCCACTCACCCAACCTATCCAAGTTGCTCTGCAGCCTTATAGCATCCTCCTCGCAGCTCACACTGCCACCCAACTGAGTGTCATCCGCAAATTTGGAGATACTACATTTAATCCCCTCGTCTAAATCATTAATGTAGAGTGTAAACAGCTGGGGCCCCAGCACAGAACCTTGCGGTACCCCACTAGTCACTGCCTGCCATTCAGAAAAGTCCCCATTTACTCCTACTCTTTGATTCCTGTCTGACAATCAGTTCTCAATCCATGTCAGCACACTACCCCCAATCCCATGTGCTTTAACTTTGCACATTAATCTCTTGTGTGGGACCTTATCGAAAGCCTTCTGAAATTCCAAATATACCACATCAACTGGTTCTCCCTTGTCCACTTTACTGGAAACATCCTCAAAAAATTCCAGAAGATTTGTCAAACATGATTGCCCTTCACAAATCCATGCTGACTTGGACCTATCATATCACCTCTTTCCAAATGCACTGCTAGGACATCCTTAATAATTGATTCCATCATTTTACCCACTACCGATGTCAGGCTGACCGGTCTATAATTCCCTGCTTTTTCTCTCCCTCCTTTTTTAAAAAGTGGGGTTACATTGGCTGCCCTCCACTCCATAGGAACTGATCCAGAGTCAATGGAATGTTGGAAAATGACTGTCAATGCATCCACTATTTCCAACGCCACCTCCTTAAGTACTCTGAGATGCAGTCGATCAGGCCCTGGGGATTTATCGGCCTTCAATCCCATCAATTTCCCCAACACAATTTCCCGACTAATAAGGATTTCCCTCCTCCTTACTAGACCCTCCGACCCTTTTTATATCCGGAAGGTTGTTTGTGTCCTCGTCAGTGAATACCGAACCAAAGTACTTGTTCAATCGTTCCGCCATTTCTTTGTTCCCCGTTATGACTTCCCCTGATTCTGACTGCAGGGGACCTCCGTTTGTCTTTACTAATATTTTTCACTTTACATATCGATAGAAACTTTTGCAATCCGTCTTAATGTTCCCTGCAAGCTTCTTCTCGTACTGCATTTTCCCTGCCCTAATCAAACCCTTTGTCCTCCTCTGCTGAGTTCTAAATTTCCCCCAGTCCCCATGTTCGCTGCTATTTCTGGCCAATTTGTATGCCACTTCCTTGGCTTTAATACTATCCCTGATTTCCCTTGATAGCCACGGTTGAGCCACCTTCCCTTTTTTATTTGTACGCCAGACAGGAATGTACAATTGTTGTAGTTCATCCATGCGGTCTCTAAATGTCTGCCATTGCCCATCCACAGTCAACCCCTTCAGTATCATTCGCCAATCTATCCTAGCCAATTCACGCTTCATACCTTCAAAGTTACCCTTCTTTAAGTTCTGGACCATGGTCTCTGAATTAACTGTTTCATTCTCCATCCTAATGCAGAATTCCACCATATTATGGTCACTCTTCCCCAAGGGGCCTCGGACAACGAGATTGCTAATTAATCCCCTCTCATTACACAACACTCAGTCTAAGATGGCCTCCCCCCTAGTTGGTTCCTCGACATATTGGTCTAGAAAACCATCCCTTCTGCACTCCAGGAAATCCTCCTCCACCGTATTGCTTCCAGTATGGTTAACCCAATCCATGTGCACATTAAAGTCACCCATTATAACTGCTGTACCTTTATTGCACGCACCCCTAATTTCATGTTTGATGCCCTCCCCAACATCACTACTACTGTTTGGAAGTCTGTACACAACTCCCACTAACGTTTTTTTGCCCTTTGGTATTCTGCAGCTCCACCCATATTGATTCCACATCATCCAAGCTAATATAATCCGAACTATTGCCTTAAAGGAGTCTAAGGACACATTAAGTTTAGCTCCCTGTACTCAGACTCGTGGAGTTCTTCTGTACACGACAAAAACAAGGTAAGCTTTGGTGATTCAGGGGAAGAATACTCGCCTGACACGCGGGAGACATGGTTATTGTGCAAACAATAAACGTAACACATGCCTTATACATTGTTGAAATATAAACTATAAATTAAAAAAAAACTTTGTGCGAAAATCGATAGGAACAGATCACTTGATTCTGAGAATATTTATTTCACCAACAATGGATAGCTCTTCCTTCAAAGTGATGCTGGCCCAATGAAAAAGTGCGATGTGGACGTGATTGGAACCCACTGTCTGATCAGGAATCAGAATCACTACCATTGCAGCACAAGGTCCAAAGCCTACAAGTGCAACCGCATCTATAGGAAGGGTATAAACAGGACATGATGGCAATTCACAGACGGTCAGGCAATATCCGTGGGAAGCAAAGCACAGTTTATGTTTCAGGTCCATGATGATCCCTCAGAACTTGTCTACAGGAGGGTGCAGTGACGAGCAGCTGTTTAAATATGGAGCAGAGAAGACGCGGGTCCGATACGAGGTCAATCCCGATCCCTGGTTTTACTACTGAATTTCAATATACAAATTACATTTAAAAAGTTACATGAAGCACTGTGCAAAGAAAACTCTCAATTATGGCTTTCAGCCAGTCATATCACGGTCTGTGACGCTGCTCCATTTGCGATGGAATCCCGGTGATGCATATATCGGCCAGACTGGGACGATGTTCATTCTGAAACAGTTCAGTTGTCGATCTTATGAAAGCTGACTGTTATAATTGCTCAATCCAGCAAAAGAATATATATAAAAATCCACTTTTGACCAATCGGCATAACTCGATTCCGAAGCTGGGCATTCTGTGTTTCAATGCTTTCACCGGGTTGGTGGGTTATTGTTCCAACAAGATGAATATGGCATCGTCTGGGCGATGGATCGCATCAACGTCCACATCACCCACGCCATGACAGGAGCTGGTGACTGCTGGATGGGCCACAGCTAATCCATTCTGTTACTTAAATTAACGTAGACTCAAAACAGCAGCGTGAACAGAAACGCTGGCGCAGGAAAACCAAAGCTTGATCACTCAAATACTCTACTAAGGAAGCTCTATTCAGACAATGCCCCACAACCATCTTCAGGAATACCAGTCAACCGGAGGCACAAAGTGTCCGTAGTGCCTGGTCTGCGTTCAAGGCCTCTCTACTTAATACCTGTGTCGAGACGCATGGTAAATCCACCAGGAAACATCAAGACTGGTACGACAAGAATAAGCAGGAAATCCAGGAGCTCATAAGCCACACCACAAATGCAAGGCATTTTTGAACTGGAAGCAGAAGCAAAACTCGAGAGCAAGAAAGCAGTTATTTAGACATCTGGAGGCCGAGGTCCAAGATAAAACTAGCGAAGTAATGAACAGATGAAGAAGAGAAATAACACTGGAGATCCAGCAACTTGCTGATAAATACGGTGTGCATGGCTTCATTGGCGCAGTCAAGACCAACTACGGTCCAAGCAGTGAGGTTTGCACCCCAATGAGGGCCAGGATCCGAACCGTACTTATCAACGACAGAGAAGCAGTCAGTGCCCGCTGGAAGGAGTATTTCGAGATCTCTTAACAGAGACTCTTCCTTCGAAATAAGTGTCCTCGATTCCATCCGACAGCATGCTACCCACCACGAACTCAGCATAACCACAGCCCGGCATGAGATTCCAAAGGCCATCCGATAATTGAGGAACAACAAGATATCGTGAGCACATGGAATCCCAGCTGCAGCACTAAAGAATGGCGGCGAATGACTGTTGGCGCGAATGCATGAAATAATTTATCTCATTTGCAATGCGGAGATCATGCCAGGGGATCACGGAGACGTTGTAATCATGGTCCTCCTCAAGAGAGGTGATAAGCCCTATTGCGGTAATTACAGAGGAGTGTCCCTGCTGTCTGCCAAATGGAAAGTCATCCGAAGAATCCTCCTCAATCACATTCTCCAAGTGGTGCTGATTCAGCCCACTAAGGGGCACCGTGGTCATGATCATCACTGCATGCCAAATTAAAGAAAAACGCAGGGAGCAGCATCGAACACTGGATAGGACCTACTTTGACCTCAAAAAGGCCTTCGACACCGTCACAGGTGAGGGATTATGGAGTGTCCTCTTCAACTTCAGCTGCTCTCAAATTGTTTTCATTATCCACCACCTGATTCACGATGACATGCAAGCCATGATGCTGAACAACTAATCCACCACACACGTGCGAACAGGGGTCAATCAAGGCTGAGTCATCATATCAACGCTCTTCTAGATCTTACTTTCTGCAATGATCTATCTCACTCTCAATATGCTCTCCCCTACTTTTGAGCTCATCTACAGAATAAATGTAAAATTATTCAAACTCCGTCGCCTCCAGTCCAGATCCAAGTTCGTCCCACCATCTGCGAATTAATTATAGTATGCAGAGGATGCTTGCCTCTGTGCACTGTGGAAGGTCGAACTCCATACATTCCTCAATACCAGCAGTGAAGCGTACCAGGGCATGGGCCTTACATTAACCATCCATAAGACAAAGGTTTTCGACCAACCTGCACCGCCATACAATACGGCCATCTTATTAACAAGAACCATGTCGAGGCCTTGGACAACGTGGACTATTTTGCATACCTCGGAATGCTAATGTCAGCAAGGGAAGACGTCGAAGACAAAGTCCAACACCGCCTTCAGTGTGCCAGTGCAACGTTCTGTCGCCTGAGGAAGAGAGTGTTCAATGAGCAGGATCTGAAGCCCGGCACCAAGCTCAATGCCTACAGGGCAGTAATGATGTTCGCACTCCTCCATGCTTCACAGACATAGACTTTATAGAGCAGGCACTTCAAATCACTGGAGAAGTAGCAACAATGCTTTCTCGGCAAGTTCCTGCAAATACATTGGCAGCATAGGAACACCAATGGCACTATACTCGCTCAGGCAAACATCTCCAGCATGGAAGCATTGACCACACTCCATCCGCTCTGATGGACAGGTGACTTCGTCCTCATGTCTGATATTAATCTGCCAAAATAAGCTACTCAGATCACGAACAGGGCAAGCGAGTCCATGGTGGCAGAAGAAACTCTTCAAGGACATTCTCAAAACATCCTTGAAAAATTGCTACATTCCCACCAACATCTGGAAATATTTGGACTAAGGCGGCTCAAAGTGAGGCAGAAACATTTGGGAAGGCGCCAAACACCTCATGTCTCTTCGCTGGAATCACACAAAAGCCAAGCACAAACAGGGGTAGAAGCCCACGACAAGCCAAGCACCACACCCATCCGTCCTTTCTACCACCGCCTGCCCAACTGGTGACAAAGACTGTGGTTCTCGCATTTTCTCATCACTCACCTGAGAAAAAATATTAGTGAGGAAGCAAGTCTTCCTCGACTCCGAGCGAGTGCCTAAGAGGAGACAAACAGGGGAAGACCGAAATACATAGATGCATTCAAGGAAGTATATATACGCATACGAGTGCTGACATTGAAGGTGTTAGATGCAGATGGGAGGAAGCAGGCCCTTGCGGAGCATAAACATAGACATTGACCTGAATGGCCGAATGGCAGTTTATGTGCTCAAAATATTTTGTATTACATTTTGTACATCAGTAGCCTTTATATTTCCAATATAACTAACCCATACTCTATTTTGATACTTTACTGATGTATGACAGATTTTTCCTCTCCATGTGCTCTCTCTAAGCCATAGTGCCCACTGAACTTCCAATACACACAGCCCATTTCCCAACATGGGATGGTTTCATTCTATGAGTATAATTGCTGAACACTCAGTAAACATTCACGTTCCAACATGCACAGCCCATGACCGGATATTGATTCATTTTTCAGATGGGAGGGATTTCTCTTGTGACTATACTGGTATTATTCCGTACCTGTTATATTTCCAACATATAGAGCCAATGCCCAATATTGACTTTACTGTTATGGGAGAGATTTATCTTCTCAATATTCCTGCATTTAATGGACACTAACGTGGATGGTAATAGGGCAGTAAAGAAAAAAAGATGCTCCAGAGAAGGTGTTTGTGGGAACAGCAGAATATTTCCTGCATCTGCTGCCCGAGAGCGGGAGCACAGGTTAAGCTCCGATTTATTGAACTTACTGTTGAGACCGGAAGGTTGTCAAGTGCCGAATTGAAAGATATGATCCGCAACCCATTTACTCAGTGCAGGAAGCCTGGTCAATCCGGTTTGATTCCTGGCCAATACAGAACCCTGTACCGTTTGTATTCGGAATCATGGGACCAATACAAATGCCAACTTCTCACATCTTTTCAGCCCTAGAAAAAACAAGCCTGACTGATATTCTGGGCAGTCGATGTTTCATGAAGATGGAGGTTTGAAGCTAAATGTTAGTTTCTGCCAAATCAGCGAGCTCATGAATACAGAAAGCCAAATGTCAAGGTGTTGCATTGGCCGGAATCGAAAATGGGTATAAGGCATTCAATGAGACACAGAGACGAATACAGCTGGAAACATTTAACCTTACTGAGTAAGTTGAATATCATATCGCTCCTGTGCAGATCTGGGATTCCAGTAGACGTGAGAAAATCGCACGAGATCACGTAAATTTAATTTAAAATATTTATGTTTTCTGGAATGTCGATCGGATTTGAAAAGGTAATTTTTGACTAAAATTGAGCCTTGTTCGTCCGGGGTTTGAACTCAGGACTGCTTGAAACTCAGCTGTAAAATCCCGAAAGACAGAATCATGCCCATAAAGCAAAGCAACCGCGTATCGAAATTTCAGATTCTGAAGAAGCTTCAGTATGTTATTCGGTTCATCGTGCCTGTGCTGGCTCTCTGAGAGTCCCACACCCCTTGGTCCAACAAAGGTTATCCCTTTGAAGTAAATATTAATAATTTGAGTCGTGATATGAGTGGAATGTAGCATGCTTAGTATATAAAGGTGAATTTGGATATGTGGTTTAAGGTGAATGACAAAATACAATAGTTATCGAATTTTTGATGCAATAATGACGAAAATGGGATTGGAAGCCACCCGTGAAGAGCACAATGATTTGCAGTTCATCGCCTTGACCTCTCAAACTATTCCTCTCCATGCTCAAGTTTGAATAGCCATCCCGTTTCCTGCTTTTTGCATCCAAACTAAATCAGCTGTGGCAAAGTCTCCTTCGCCGCTTGTCCTGTCCGTGCACCTTGATCGACAATGTTGAAAATCTACAACCAGCTTCTGTAAGTAAAAGGCCTTCCGTTACTACAGGTGAGGGAATATCACAAATGGCCGGTTTTGAGACAGAATCGAAAAAGAGAAGAAAAATGTTCGACGGGTGAGTTAAATTATGACGACAGGTTTTCATTAGCATCGAATTCAGGCGCTTTATCCTTTTGACCAGGCGGCCGCTGCCGTCGCCAGAAGTATTGTTGTGGAGCGAATTGTGAGTAAAGGGTGACTGATTGTGGAAGGCAGAAACAGCTGTGAGGTGAGGCGGGTTTAAAGGAGTAAATAGGTTTTCAACACCAATAAAATAGTATTTGTTTAATGCAGTAATGACAAATATTTCGTTGAATTCTATTAGCAGGTTCCACAGTGAACAAAAGTTATAAAGTAAGCTGTGCTGTAACTCGGATTCAAACCAAGGTTGCTGCGGCCGAATACGACGCAGAACACAAACCACTTTCCGATCACTGCGCCACACATCATCTCCTGAAACTCTGCTCTGACCAGAGCAAAGTCTCACAAAACACTTAGAAAACAGCGATTTTTTTTGAAGAGGCCTGAATCAGCCCCGTCAGAAATGATCACAGCAGTGGAATCCGACCCACGCACCGCAGCGACTGGAGCGTTAATCCAGAATGGGAACTAATGCAGCCGTAGTTACATTTAGAATGATTGTAGGCCGTTCACTCAGACAAAATTCGCATATCGTGGGATATAACGAGAAAAAGTGCAGGAGTTTTGGAAGTCGATGCCTGGATCTTTAATTGGCTCAACAGGCCCTTCGACCTGTTGAGTCATGGAGTCAAAATCATGCCTTTGATGCATCGCCTCCAGATACTGATATCTATCAGATGTCTGTCACTACCGGTTGAAGTTTGAGACCATTTTTACATCAATGCATCTCTCTTGTCTAATCCGCCATTTGTGCCGATGCTGGTTGTATCACTCGCTGCTTTTATCTCAGTGTCAATCTCTGAATTGATCCGGAATGTATACCTGAGTTTGTGTCCGGCATGAATAAAAAGTGGTGATCACACAATTCCTCCTCTGACGTAGTGGAACTAATTTCCCAACAGTTATAAAAATATATTGTTTATTGTGATTCAGTAAATAAAATATTCCATCTTGAATGATTTCGGTTCAATTCTGTTCAAATCGACACTATGACGCCAACATGCTTTAATGAATCCTCTTTATTTGACGACAGATGCTCTATCTTTGCACCTTATGTTGATTCATAACTGATAAATACAGGTTTCAAGCTGTAAAACCGTTTTTATTCAAACTGTGGCAAGCACTGGCCCAGGGCAGCAGATTGAAAACAAGGTTTAAAAATGTCAACGTGTGGGAGGAATTGGAGAGTGAATCAAGAGAACCACGATAAGGTCACACAGCAGCTTGGAGAATTTCCCTCTGACCATAGATTTGTTGCGGATAGCACGGATTTTTTGCTGTTAAATATTCATAAAATGCAATGTTTATTTGCAGCTGTTTATATTTCTATCATATTACAGTTATAGGCAATTAGAAACAGGAGGGGGCCAATCAACCCTTAGTCCTGTTCTGCCATTTAATTATATCATGGCTGATATATGTGATTTGCCCGTGATAATTCCATAAATTTTAATATTCTCTCCGAACAAAATTCTACAAATCTGTATTTTGAAATTGTCATTTGACTCTCAGCCTCAAAAGCTTAGTAGGGAAGAGAGTTCCAGATTTCCGCTACCCTCTGTGTGAGAAACTGATTCATCACTCATCACTGAATGTGATCTTTCTAATTTTACTGAATTCCGCTATTGAGCTGGACACTCGCACCAGAGAGAATAATTTATCTCTACCTGATAGCAATTTATCTCCAGCACTTCCTGAAGTCCACTCCCCAGAACATTAACTGTTCCTCTGATCCTGTCTCTCGCTTTCAGATTTTGAGCTCTTGCCTCTCTACCTGATGATTCTTTGCGCCCAATATTAGCAGATGGGTATTTAACCGGAGTATAAATTTAATGTAGTTGGTAGAAGGATTAGATGGGTGATAAGGAAGCAGTTCTTCACCAAGACAGATCTGGGAGTCTGGAACTCACAGTCTGAATGGATGGCAGATGCGGAAACCATCATCACATTTTTAAAAAGTACTTGGACGTGCTCTTAAAGAGCAGTCATTTGCCTATCCCTATCCCTACCGCTGTAACCCATCCATGCACCACCTATTCCTACTGCTATCTTTGTAAACCTTCCATGGACAGCCGAACCCCTATGCCTTACAGAGCAACCGATCCACGGAACACTTATTCCTATCCCTATCGCTATAATCCATCCATGGACAGCCGATCACTATCACTACGGCTGCAATCTTCCATTGACCACCTACCCCTATCCCCATAACTGTTACCCATCCATGGACCGCCAATCCCTATCCCTATCACTATAACCCATCCATGGACCCCCTACACCAATCCCCATCACTGTCACCCATCATTGGACCGCCTATTACTATCCCTATCTCTGTAAACTGTCGTTGGACAGCTTGACCCTATGCCTAACGTTGTAACCCATTCTTGGGCCGCCTATTGCTATCCCTAACTATGTAAGCAATACATGGACTGCCAACCCCTGTCCCTATCGCGGCAACCCTTCCATAGACTGCCTATTGCATTCACTATCTGTAACCCATCCATTGATCACCTACACCTAACCACATCACTGTAACCCATCCACCCACCCATGTATTGTCTATTCCTATACCTAACTCTGCAATCCTTTCATGGACCGTCTATTCCCATCGCTTTCGGTGAGGCCCATTCATGGACTTCATATCACTATCTGTATCTCTGCATCCCATTCAGCGAGTGCCTGTCCCTATCCCTATCGCTCTACCCCATCCAGAGACTGTCTAATCCTATCCCTAGCGCTGTAACCCAACATGACCTGCCTATTCCTATTCCTATCTCTGTAACCCATCCAGGGACTCACTATTCCTATCCTTATCGCTGTGACCCATCCATGGACCGCCTATTCCTATAACCGTTTCTGTAAACCTTGCATGGACAACCTATCCCTATGCCCTTTCCTTTATGCAATCCATCGACCGTGTATTCCTATCCTTATCACTGTAACAGAATATGGCCTGCCCATTTCTATCCCTATCTCTGTAACCCATCCGTGGACTGTCTATTCCTATCCTGAATGCTGTTACCCATCCATGAACCGCTGCGTCCTATACCAATAACTGCAATCTATGCATGGATTGCATATCCCTATGCCTATCTCTTTAACCCATCCATTGATTGTCTATTCCTTTCCTTTTCGCTGTAACCCAACATGGCCTGCCTATTCCTATGCCTATCTCTGTAACCCATCCATGGATTGCGCATCCCTAACGTTGTCAATGTAACCCATCAATGGACCCGCTAGTCCTGTATTTACTGCTCTGATCCGTCCATTTTCTACCGACAAATCTACCTATCGCTGTAACGCATCCACGGACAGTCTATCTCCATCCCGACTGCTGTCACATATCCATGGATTGACAACTGCTATCCCTATCTCTGTACCTCATCCATGGACCTCCTAATCCTATCCGTATCGCTTACAGCCATTCACAGACTGATGATCCCTATCTCTGTTTCTCATCCATGAGCTACCTGCTCCGATCACTATTCCTGTAGCCCATCCATGGACCGCCTATTCCTATACGTATTGCTGTGACTGATGCAAAGACTGCCTATCCCTATCTCTGTAACCCATCCATGGGTCACCTGACTATATCAATACCTCTGTAACTAATCCAAGGACTGGATATTCCCATCGCTATCTCTGAAACCCAACGATGGACCGCCTAACACTATCCCTATTGCTGTACCGCATCCATGGGCCACCAGCCCTATCCGTTTCTCTGAAATCCATTCATGCTCCTCCTATGCCTATCTCCATCGCCGCTGTAACCCATAGATGGACCGCCAATACATATCCCTGTCTCTGCAACCCATCAGTGGACTTTGCATTCCAATCCCTGGTTTACGTCATCCATGGACTGCCTATCCCTATCACTTTCTCTGTAACCCATTCATGGACTGTTTATTCCAATCCCTATATTTAACCCATCCATGGACTGCCTATCGCTATCTCTGCAACCCATGCATGGACTGTTTATTCCAATCCATACCTGTAACAAAACCATGGAACCCCTATCCCTATTTACATAACCCATCCATGGACTGCCGATCCCTATCCTTTTCTCTGCAACCCATCCATCGACTGCCTATCCATATCTAACCCATCCATGGACTGCCTATCCCTATCTCTATTTGTGTAACCCTTCCTTGGACTGCCTATCCCTATCACTGTAACCCATCCATCGACCACCTATCCCTATTGCTTTAATCTTCTATAACAGTGCTTCCAATAGGCCATCCTTTTGTCATAACAGAATGTTCCCCTCCACCATGGTTGTCTTTACCCTCGAACATGTTCGAACTATTTCCCACAAATCTGCACTCACGCATTCTCGCCCTTTCACGCAAAAAATAAGGGTTTGACCTTGCACTCAACTTCCACCCTACCAGCCTACACAATCAATGCAATATACTCCGCCACGTCTGCTTCCTCTAGCGTGACTTAACCACCAAATCTTCTTCCCCTCTCTTACCATTCCCATTCTGAAGAGACTGCTTCTGCCGCGACATGCTGGTCCATTCCGTAGCCATTCTAAGCAGCGCCTTCCCTTCTCAAACATCTTCCCAGGCAAGTGCAGGACATGCAACACCTGCATTGTTATCTCCTGACTACCCTCTGTCCAGGCCCCCGAACACACCTTCCAGGTAAAACAGTGTTTTACTTGTATTTCTTTCAATGTGTTATACTGTATTCGCTGCTCACCATGTGGTCTCCTCTGCACTGGGGAGAGCAGACACAGATTGGGTGATCGCTTTGTGGGGCACCTTGGTTCAGGCGGCAAACTTGACACTGAGCAGCCAGTCACAAGTTATTTTAATTCTCCGGTGCACTCCCCTACTGAGATCGATGTTTTTGGTGAAATTAAACTCAATGTAAGCTCGAGGAATGGCACCTCATCTTTCGATTCGTTAGTTTCCAAACTTCTGTACTCAAGATTGAGTACAACAACTGAAGGTCTTAAACAATGCTTCAATTTTTTGGACACTAGCTGCTGTTAATGATTCTGCAGTTCACATTTAGAGATCCACTGGACCCATCTTTTGTTCTTTAATTGACCAATTTTATCCCTTTTGCTTTGCAAAATCAATCCCTTGATTCATTTCATCTCGTGCCTTCCATCCTGTCACAGATCTTCCCATTTGTTCCGTCCCCAGCCCCCATCCATTTTACTGCCTCTGAACCTGTTTAAAACCTGCTACAACTCGAACTATTTCCAGTTGTGATGATTCGTCATCAATCTGACACGTTAAATTCACTTCGTTCCCCAGAAATATTTTCTGGCCTGCTGATTATGTCTAGCAATCGCTGTTTGAATTTCGGATTTTCAGCACAGCCAGTGCTTTCCCTTGGAAATATTAAGATCAGCTCCTTGGTTGTGAGGCACAGTGACCAAGCAGCAAGGTCTTGTTTTATAAACTGAAAAGAGCAGACTCGTCCCCTCTCCATGCATGCATAAAATGTTGCTTTTAAAACTCCTGTTCCTCCTAAAGATCTCGAATTGCAGCTAAATCTGACAATCCATGTGTCTGAAGATCTAATGAATCGCCTGGATATGTCGGAGATCGACGTTGCTCCATGCATTTTTCTTGAATTTGGCGCGTGGTGAAGATCATGTCCATTGTGCCCCTCAGTGGGCAGAATCCATGCTACGAATCTGTGACTCGACAGTCTCTGCGTGAAGCGGATCAGGAGGCTTCTTCCGATGACTTTCCCTGGCGCAGACAGCAGGGAAGCTCCTCTGTAATTGCCGCAAACGGACTTGTCGCCTTTGCTGGAGCTCGTCTCTATTACAATGTCTCCGGAATCCTCTAGTCCTGCTCTCCTCATTCCAAATAAAATAAATCAGTTCATGAATTCGCGCTAACAGTAATTCCCCGCCATGCTTTAGTGCTTTGGCGGTGATTCCATGTGCTCCTGAGGCCTTGTTGTTTTTCAATTGTCGGGTGGCCTTTTGAACATTGTGCCGGGCTGCGATTTTTCTGAGTTGGTGACGGTTAGCATGCTGTCGAATGGAATCGAGGTCACTCATGTCGAAGACAGAGTCTCTCATAAGCAGATTTCGAAGTACGCATCCCAGCGGGCATTTACTGCTTCTCTCTCCTTGATAATTACACTTTCGTTTCTGGCCCTCAGTTGGGAATAAACTTCACTGCTTGAACGTAATTGGTCTTGAATGCTCTAATTAATGTATGCACGTCGTGTTTGTCAGCTCATTACTGGATCTCCTGCGCTATTTCTACCCACCATCTGTTCTTTAAGTCGCGAGTTCTATCTTGGATCGCGGCTTTCAATTGTCGAAAGAACTGCTTTCTTGCTATGAAATTGTGCATCTTTTTCCAATTCTAGAATGATTCTCATTTTTGGCTTATTAGCTCGTGGATCTCCTGGTCATTTTTGTCGAACCAGTCTTGATGTTTCCTGAAGGATTTATCAAGCGTCTCTGCACAGCTGCTAACTATAGAGGCCTTCAGGGCAGACCAGGCAATGTGGACACTCTTCCTCTCCGGCTGACTGGAATTCCTGAAGTTGGTTTCGGGGCGCTGTCGGAATAGCGGTTTCTGAATAGGTACTTTGAGTGCTCTAGCGTTGGTTTTCCTGCGCCAGCGTTTCTGTTCCCGATGCTGTTTGGAATCTACGTTTATTTAATAACAGGATGGGTTAGGCCTTGATTCATCCAGCAGACATCAGCTACTGTCATGGCGTGGGTGTTGCGGACCTCGTTGAGATCCCTAACCCAGACAATGACGAAGTCATCTTGTTGGATCAGTAAACCAGCCATCTTGTGAATGAATTGAAACATACACCGCCCAGCTTCGGAATCAAGCAATGCCGATTGGTCGATTGCTGATTTTTATATACATCCTGTTGCTGCATTTTGCAATTCGGGCAGTTAGCTTTCTTGTCACCAGAAAACCAACAACTGTTTTTCGGATGAACATAGTCCCAGGGGGCCGATATCTGCAGCAGCGAGATTGCAAGGCAAATGGAGCAACGTCACAGACCGAGATATGACGGTCTGAAATCCGCAAATGGGAGTTTTCTTTGTGCATCGCTTCATGTAAATTTAAATTTAATTTGTTTACTGAAATTCATTAGTAAAACGGGGAATTGCAATATGTCGGGAATCGAAACCCTGTCTTATCTGCTCCCTCATTTAAGGTGCTGTTCTTCATTGCACCCCCCTCGAGACATGTTTTGCGGAAGCACCATCGAACTGAAACGTTAACTCTGTTTCGCTCTCCACGGAAACTGCCTGACCTTCTCTGTATTTTCAGCATTATTTTTAACATCATCGTAGGCAGGCTCTTCAAGCGAGGACGACGAGCTTCCACACCAAAAAGCAATGAGTACACAGGTGTATTAATGTATGTCCTATTATTCCAGATCCCGAAATATATCGTGAAGGTTCGAACTTGCCTGTGCTTGGAATTCTTAACCTGTGGTGGCCGTTGCATACCAGAAACCACACAGGTTTGACAGAGGTAGGTCTTGATCCAGTGGCAAGGTATACGCAAGTCAAACTGGAGAATAGCTCAGCTGTCCAAGCCGAGCGCGCACACATATCGTTGTGGGGATCGGCCCATGCTGCGCTTGGGCTCTCGATTCTTCTGAGCCCCAGATTCATGCCTCTATTGGGCCCCAGCCACTTCCATCTATGGATTCTTGCCGCTCCTTCATCCCTCCTGCTGTGCCTGCCCGCACTGCAATCAGTGACCTGGCTTTGTAGCCATCGCCCTCCTGCAGCAGCACGCGCTGCTCCCTGCAATGGCATGCGGCTGCAAGCTTCTACCTCCAAAGGCCCCGGCCTGCTTATGGTCTTGCAAGATGGGACCGCGCCGATTTCCAGGCCAAGTGTCTTCATTGTGCTCGATCCTTGCTATAGATGCGGCTGCATTTGTCGACTTTAGACCTTGTGCTGCAATGATAGCGCATCTGATTTCAGTTAAATGGCAACGGGTTACAATCAAGTCCTCATTTACAGAGCGGGAGCAGAGAGAAGTGACTGTTTACAGAGTTCATTGGGCTAGATTCACTTTGAAGGAAGAGCTGATCATTGTTGGTGCAATAAGTATCCTCAGAATCAAGTTATCTTTAATTTAGATTTTCGCACACAGTTTTTATTTAATTTATATTTTATAACCCAACAATGTTTAAGGGATGTGTTATCCTTAGTATTTGCACAATACCCATGTCTCCCGTGTGGCAGGCGAGAATTCTACCCTTGACCCACCAAAGCTTACATTGTTTTGAAATGTAATCTTCATGCCAGCGCAATTAATTATTTCATTTGTTAATACAAAGTGAAGCGCAATAAAACACTTCAATGTTCTTCAGATGCTGAAAAATAATTTATTCAGCAACTGCTCGAGACATGCCACAGGCCCAGCGCCAGATACTGCCACTCAGCTGTGCTGACGCTCTGTAAATAGCCGCTCATCACTGCTCCCGCTCTGTAAACAGCTGCCTCTCTCTGCTCTCGCTGTGTTAACAGCCGCTCCTCTCTACTCCCGCTCTGCAAATAACCGCCCCTCCCTGCTCCCACTGTGTAAACAGCTTCTTCCCTCTTTTCCCGCTCCGTAAACAGTCACTTCTCTCTGCTCCCGCTGTGTAAATAGCCGCTTCTCTCTGCTCCCGTTCTTTAAACAGCTGCTCCTCTCTGCCCCCGTTCTGTAAACAGCCGCTCCTCTCTGATCCCGCTCTGTAAATAGCAGCCCCTCCTTGCTCTCGCTTTGCAGATAGCTTCTTCCCTCTGATCCCGCTCTGTAAATAGCAGCCCCTCCCTGCTCTCGCTTTGCAGATAGCTTCTTCCCTCTTTTCCTGCTCTGTAAATAGTCACTTCTCTCAATCCCGCTCTGTAAATAACCGCTCCTCTCTGCTCGTGCTCTGTAAACAGTCGCTCCTCTCTGCTCCCGCTCTGGAAACAGCCGCTACTCTCTGCTCCCGCTCTGTAAACAGCCGCTCCTCATGCTCTGTCTCTTTACACAGCCGCTCCTCTCACCTCCCACGTGTTTAAAATGTGCAATGAGACACAGAGCCGCTCAAACCCGGAAACCTATAACTTTACTCAGTTGTTTCATTTTAATGTTGCTCCTGTGAAGTTCTGTGATTTCGTACTATGTACAAAATATGGCGCAAATTCTCAAGTTTTTAATTTAAATTATTGATCTTGTCTGCAGTGCCTTTCAGCTGTGAGAAGGTGATTTTTGACTAAACGCTGACGACGACAGTCTGGGATTTGCACCCTGGATCTGTCTCATTGCAACACTGATAATCCTAAAGTCAGAATCGAATCACTAGATCAATGAGCTTCCTTCAAAAAAAAACGCAATACATTGCATATTGAAATCCCATCTAATGACGGTAAAGAAGAAAGTGTGAACTCCCTCCTGCCTGTATTGTGTCGTTGAGTGAACTATCAAATTAGTCCGCCTCCCCATAATCCTACACATGTTTTCCCATTAATATACATGTTAATTGTTTGAGACATGACATGAGCTGAGTGTAGCATACTTGGAGTAAAAGGTTAATTTGGACATGAAGCTTACGGTGATTAACAAAACAAACAGAGGCATCAAATGGTCAGCACAATAACAATGAGGATTATATTCGAATCCGCACGTGTAGCGCACAATGGATTTGCAGACTTTCGCTTCAACCATTCGGCTACCTCGGATTACTGGTATATACACTAAATCTGCTTTCTGCTTTTTTAACCAAAACTGAAATCCTCTGCTACAAACGGTACTCACCGCTAGTGCTGCCCTTGCACCCATTTGCAACAATGTTCAAAGTGTACAATTAGCGTCTGTCAGTAAAAGGCCTTCCGTTGCTTCAGGTTAGGAAGTGCCAGAAATGTTCGATTGTGAAACAAATTCAGAACAGAGAAAAAAAAATACGTTTGACGCGGTGAATTAAACGACCACGCAGGACTTTCTTAGTATCGACGTCCGGCGCCTTTTCCTTCAGCTCATGCAGTCACTGTGGTGAGGAGAATTGTAAGCAAAGGGCTATTTTTTTCTGAAAAGCAGGAAAATCTGAGACAAGAGGCGCGTTTGAATTAGTAAAAATATATCTACCGCCAACAGTATAATATTTGTTTCATATAGTGCAGATTGATGTTTTGCTGTGTTCAATCGGCAGGTGCCGCGGATGACAAGAGATAAAAAGCAAACTGTGCCGTAACTCTGATTCGAACCGAGGTTGCTGCGGCCACAACACAGAGTACTAACCACTATAGGATCACGGCACCGCACAGCAGCTGTCGCAATGTTACTCGCACCACAGCAAGGTCACACGCAGCACTTCTTAGAAAAGATGGATTCCTTTCATGAGGCCAAGATCAGCCCCGCCAGAAATAATAGCAGCAATGGAATTCGATCCACACCCGAAAGCGACTGGAGCGTTAATCCAGAATGCTGCAGCCAACGGCAAATTTAAAAGGATTGTAGCCATTTCACCTGGGAAGAAATGAGACTCTTGAGCGTTGTGAAAAAAAGCCTAGGGAGTGGTGGCTGGGTCCTTGAATATATTTAAGGAGGCGACTTAGAGATTTTTGAGCGATAAGGGATTAAAGTGTTATGGGGTTCGAATGGAGATTCTATTGTTGACTCGACAGGCGCTTTGATCAGCTGAGCCACGCGGCCAAACCACGCTTTTACCAGCTAACCTTCACTGAGTCCACTGTCATCGCATTTTGGAGTGTAAGGCCTTTTTGGATCTAACCATCTCTCTTCTCGATTCCGCCATCTGTCCCGATGCTGCTGTTATCACTCACTGCATTTATCTCAGTTTCAATCTCTTGTTGATCTGAAGGAAGTCCAATATTTGTTTCGAACATGAACTAAATGAGAACACACCAACATAAGAAATTGGAGAAGGATTAAGCCATTTGGCCACTCGAGCCAGCTTCGACATTCAATTAGAACATGGCTGATCTACAACTGTACATGGAATTGCGAAGACCACACCGAGAGTACCAAATACAGTTATGGACTCCATATATTAGGAAGGATATACTTGCATTGGTGGCTGTTCAGAAAAGCTTCACTACGTGGTGAAGAAAGGTTGAATTGGTTGGGCCTATACTCATTGGAATTCAGAAGAATGAAAGGTATTCTTATCGAAACATATACGTTAATGAAGGTGCTCGAAAAGATGAATACAGAGTGGATATTTGCAAACGTAGGGAAATTGAAACTAGCAGACATAGTCTCAGAAAATGCGGCAGCACATTTAAAATAGAGATGAGGGGTAATGTATTCTACCTAACAATATAAGGAAATAAGAACATAAGAAATAGGAGCAGGAGTAGGACATTTGGTCCATAAAGCCTGTTCCACCGTTCAATAAAGTCGTGGCTGATCTGATCATGGATTCAGCTGCATTTCCTTGCCTGCTCCCCATAACACTTTACCCCGCTTATCACACAATATTCTGTATATCTCCGCCTGAAATGTATTCAAACAGCCTTCACAGCTTTCTGGGGCAGAGATTTGCAAAGATTTACAACCTTGTGAGAGAAGCAATTCCTCCTCATCTCAGTTTTAAATAAATGGCGACTTATTTTCAGACTGTATCCCCTAGTTTTCTTTTTCCCATATAAGCGGAAACGTCCTCATTGCATGCACCTTGCCGAGCCGCCTCATTATATTATATGTTTCAATGAGTTGACCTCTCATCCTTCTGAACTCCAATGTGTACAGGCGCAATCTACTGACCCAAAATTCACAACAACCTCTTATTCACCCTGTTCGTTGTTTCCTCAAAGAACTCCAGCAAAATTGTCAAACATGGATTCTCTTTGATAAAACCATGATTGTTTAAATTATGCTTTTCGAAATGACCTGCTACTGCTTCCTTAATAATGGACTCCAGAATTTTCCCAACGACAGATGTTACGAAAACTGATCGATAGTTAACTGCTTTCTGTCTGCCTCCGTTTTTACACAGGGTGCGTTACATTTCCGGTTTTCCAATACGCTGGGAGCTTCCCAGAATCCAGGAAAATTTGTCAGTTTACAACCAATGTATTCACTATCACTTTAGCCATTTGTTTTAAGATCCTAGGATGTAAGACGTCAGGTCCAGGGACTTGTCCGCCTTTATGCCCATTATTTAACCGAGTACTATTTGTTTCGTGATAGTGATCCATCCCTCCCGAAAGCCCATTGAGTATCCGCAATTGGGATATTTTAGTGTCTTCTACCGTGAAGGTCGTTCCAAAATATTTGTTCAACGTCTCTGCCATTTCCGGGCCCACCATTATTAATTACTCAGTCTCGCTCTCTAGGGGACAAATATTTACTTTAGTCATAGTTTTCCTTCTTTTGTACCGGAAGAAACTCTTGTTATCTGCCAGTTTACTTTCAGGTGGACAGGAGCATGGCAAAGGGAATTTATTCCGAACAAGTTTGGGGTAATGCGTTTGGGGAGGGCTAACAGGGCAAGGGAATGCACATTAAATGATGGAACATTTAGAAATGTAGAGGAATAAAGGGAGCTTTGAGCGCAGGTCAACACATGCCTGTAGGTAGCAGACCACATCAGCCATGATCTTATAGAATCAAGGGGCCAAATGGCCTACTCATGCTCATATTTCATATTTTCTCATATTCTGAAAATTTGTTTCAATGGAATATGGAACACATGGGCCAAAACTAGCAAACTGCGCGTAGTTCTGCTTATTTCATTACAGGGACGAGGTGATTGCCGTAGAGCTGGTGGAGAGCAGATTTACGAGCATGTTGCCTGGATTGGAGGATATTAGCTATCAGGAAAGATTACATGGGATGGATTAATTTTTTCAGAAAGCAGATGGTGAGAAGTGAACTCATTGAGGTGTAGGCAATTATGAGGGTTTAGATCAAATGGACAGTAACGACCTATTACCCTTAGGATATGGGTCAACAACAAGAGGGAATAAATTAACAGAATCAGTTGGGACTCAAATGGATGTTTTCGCCCATTGAAAGGTTGTAGAGGCAGAAGACTGTACCCTATCTAAAAATGACCTGGATGTGCAATAGAACTGCCCTAACATACAGGGCTACGGACCCAGTTTTTGAAAGAAGTATTCGGCTGGAACCAACTAGGGGGGGAGGCCATCCTAGACTGGGTGTTGTGTAATGACAGGGGATAAGTTAGCAATCTCGTTTGCGAGGCCCCTTGGGGAAGAGTGACCATAATATGGTGGAATTCTATATTAGGATGGAGAATGATACAGTTTATTCAGAGACCATGGTCCAGAACGTAAAGAAGGGTAACTTGGAAGGTATGAGGCGTGAATTGGATAGGATACATTGGCGAATGATATTTAAGGGGTTGTCAGAGGATGGGCAATGGGAGACATTTAGAGACTGCATGGATGAACTACAACAATTGTAAATCCCTGTCTGGCACAAAAATAAAAAAAAGGGAAGGTGGCGCAACCGTGGCTATCAAGGGAACTCAAGAATAGTATTAACGCCAAAGAAGTGGCATACAAATTGGCGAGATATAGCAGCGAACCCTGGGACTGGGAGAAATTTAGAACTCAGCAGAGGAGGATAAAGGCTTTGATTAGGGCAGGGAAAATAGATACGAGAGGAAGCTAGCAGGGAACATTAAAACGGACTGCAAATGCTTTTCTATATATGTGAAGAGAAAAAGGTTCGTAAAGACAAACGTAGGTCCCGTGAAGTCAGAATCAGGGGATTTCTTAACGGGGCACAAATAAATGGTAGACCAATTGAAAAAGTACTTTGGTTCGGTATTCATGAAGGAGGACGCAAACAACCTTTCGGATATAAACGCGGTCAGAGGGTCTAGTAAGAAGGCGGAACTGAGGGAGATCCTTATTAGTCGAGACATTGTGTTGGGGAAATTGATGGGATTGAAGACCGATAAATCCGCAGGGTCTGATAGTCTGCATCCCAGAATATTTAAGGAGGTTGCCTTGGAAATAGCGGATGCATTGACAGTCATATTCCAACATTCCATAGAATCTGAATCAGTTCCTCTAGAGTGGAGGGAATCCAATGTAACCCAACTTTTTAAAAAAGGTGGGAGGTAGAAAACAGGAAATTATACACCGGACAGCCTGACATCGATAGAGGATAAAATGATGGAATCAATTCTTAAGAATGTCATAGCAGCGCATTTAGAAAGAGGTGACATGATAGGTCCAAGTTAGCATCGATTTGTGAAAGGCAAATCATGCATGACAAATTTTCTGGAATTTTTTGAGGATGTTTCCAGTGGAGTGGACAAGGAAGTTGATTTGGTGTATTTGGACTTTCAGAAGACTTTCGCCAAGGTCCCACACAAGAGATTAATATGCAAATTTAATGCACATGGGATTGGGGGTACTGTGCTGACGTGGATTGAGAACTGGTTGGCAGACAGGAAGCAAATAATAGGTGTAAATGGGTACTTTTCGGAATGGCTGGCAGTGACGTTTGTGTACCGCAAGGTTCTGTTCTGAGGCCCCAGCTGTTTACATTGTACAATAATGATGTAGACGAGGGGATTAAATGAAGTATCTCCAAATTTGCGGATGACACTAAGTTGGGTGGCAGAGTGAGCTGCGAGGAGGATGCTATGAGGCTTCAGATTAACTTGGACAGGTTAGGTGAGTGGGCAATTGCTTGGCAGATGAAGCAATATGTGGATAAATGTCAGGTTATCACCTTTGGTGGTAAATACAGAGAGACAGACTATTATCTGAATGGTGACAGATTATGAAAAGGGGAGGTGCAACTAGACCAGGGTGTCACGGAACATCAGTCATTGAGTTTTGGCATGCAGATACAGCAGGCGGTTAAGAAAGAAAATGGATTATTGGCCTTCATAGCGAGGGGATTTGATTACAGGGGCAGGGCGGTGTTACTACAGTTGTACATGGCCTGGGTGAGGCCACACCTGGAGTATTGTGTACAATTTCGTCTCCTAACTTGAGGAAGGACATTCTTGCTATTGAGAGAGTGCAGCGAAGGTTCAGCAGACTGATTCCCGGGATGGCTGGACTGACATATCAAGAAAGACTGGATCAACTGGACTTTTATTCACTGGAGTTCAGAGGAATGAGAGGGGATCTCATAGAAACGTTTTTAAATTCTGACGAGTTTAGACAGGTTAGATGCTGGAAAAATGTTCCCAATGTTGGAGAAGTTCAGAACCAGGGGTCACAGTCTAAGGATAAGGGGTAAACCATTTCGGACCGAATGAGGAGAAACTTCTTCACCCAAAGAGTGGTGAACCTGTGGGATTCTCTACCACAGAAATTGTTGAGGCCAATTCACTAAATATATTCAAAAAGGAGTTGGATGTAGTCCTTACTAATCGGTGGATCCAGGGGAATGGCGAGAAAGCAGGAATAGGGTACTGAAGTTGCATGTTCAGCCATGAACTCATTGAATAGCGGTTCAGGCTCGCAGGGCTGAATGACCTGTTCTTGTACCTATTATCTATATTTATACTCCTCCAGCCACGTATTCATCTGATTTATCCTGCGATTCCTACTCTGTCTAACACGTGACAATTTTAGCAATTCTGAGATTAGTTTTTTGAGGTACTACATTTTAATTTAGCTCCTACTCCCTACTTGCGTCTCGTAGGACGTCATCACGTTTTTTTTTACCTATATCGTTGGTAACTATCTGCACCCCGACAAGTGGCTGTTCAGCCTCCCTTCCAGAATGTCCTTCATTCGCTCCGAGAAATTTTGGACCCTTGCACCAGGGAGCCAACATACTGTCCTGGAGTCTCGGTTGCGGTCTCCTTCCAATTGAATCCCCTATCGCTATCGCTCTCCCACTCTTTTTCCTGCCCTCCTGTGCAGCAGAGCCAGACAAGGTGCCAGGAACTTGGCTGCTGCTGCCTTCCTCTGAAGATTCATCCGCCTCCACTGTACCCAAAGCTGTGTATCTTTTTTCAGGCGTCAGAGGCGTTCCTGAGTTCACATATAGTACAGGAGGAGCATAAAATGTGTCCGAGCTCTCCTGCCATGACTTAACTCTTGGATTAACTTAATTGGGCAACAACAATGTTCAAAGGTTACTTACTGATAAAGAAAGAAAAATAAAAACTACTTACAAATTACCAGTCAATCACTTACCACTTTGTATGTGACGTCACCTTTCAATTTCTTTCTACATCTTCTTTGCCTTCTCAGTGTAGCTGCACCAGCTGGCCTCAGCGATGCGTTGGGCCTTTTTATAGGTCTCTCTGACGCACATCGCGAGCCGCTCCGACTTGCTAAGAACTCCCGAGCCTCAGCGATGTGTTGAGCCTTTTTTTAGACCTCTCCGACGCACCTTGCGACCATTCCCAACTCACCACGACCTCTCCAGCCTCAGGTACATGTTGGGTCTTTTACTGGGCCTCTCCAGCGCACCTCACAAACCTCACCGTCTCACTAAGAACTCCAGAGCCTCAGCGACACGTTGGGCCTTTTGAAAGCCTCTCCGATGCACCTATAGAGCCTCTCCGACTCACCACGAATTCCAAGCCTCAACGACGTGTTGGGACTTTTTATAGGCCTCTCCGACTCAAGTCCAGAGCCTCCTCGTCTCACGACGAACTTCAGAGTATCAACGTCGTGCAGGATCTTTTTATAGGCTTCTCCGACCACCTCCCCAATCTCTCCGTCTCACCATGAACTCCCAAATCTCAGCGACCCGTTGTGCCTTTTTATAGGACCCTCTGACGCACCTCCCGAGACTCTATGACTCACTACGAACTCCCGAGCCTCAGCGACGCGTTGGGTCTTTTTGCAAGCCTCTCCAACGCATCTACCGAGGCTCTCCAACACAACACGAACTCCCGAGCCTCAGCTACGTGCTGCGCCATTATATAGGCCTCTCCGTCTCAACTTCCGAGCCTCAGCGATGCGTCGGTCCTGTTAATAGGCCTCTGCAACTCACCGTGAGTTCCCGCGACTCAGCGACGCGTTGGACCTTTTTATAGGGCTCTCCGATGCACCTCCCCAGCCTCTCCGACTCACCACGAACAACATACTTATCTGTTTCATAATGGAAACGGGTCACTCCTTCAAATAGAAACAAGTAAATACCAAAGCGCTGTCAAAGAACTGTCACCTGCCCCTGAATCATTGTGGCTCTTTGGAATCTAAATGCTCACATGGAACCACTAATAAGTAGATAAAATGTGAGGGAAACACCAATTATCATTTCAACATCGAATCATTGCCTGATCTTAGCGAGGATTGAACAACCCTGGCGTTTGCATCTGCCTGCACTATCATGCAAGTACTTCACGCTAGCCCATTGTGCCACGAGAGCCACACTATGGTAATCTGAGGCATCAGTGCTCCCATGTTACTTCTGCATTTTCTACTGATCTTATATACAAGAGTGCATAAAGACATTCCGCTCAAAAATACGCCATTAATTCCATCGTCTCTGTGCCACACTCAGAAAATGTTTTCAAATTATTCCCACGTCAGAGATTTTGCGCCAAAGCCCTGCTTTATATTTCTGTGTATCTGTTTATTATTTACAATGCAGGAAGGATATATTCACCTTGGACTGAGTGCAGCGTAGGACTTTCCAAATGACACCTCGAATCCAAGGCGAGATTACAAAATTACAGTTGTATTCTATTCAACTTAGAAGGATAAGGTGTGATTTGTCCAATCAATTCAAGATATTAAGAGGAAATGTTAGTATAAGCAGAGATAAATTTTTCCCGCTGTCTGTGAAATCTCGGATTAGGGGACATAGTCTACAAATTAAAGCCAAAGGTGAACTTAGCCAACACGTCTGCTCAAAAAGGATGATAAAGTTTGGAACTCTCTTCTGCAAACTGAAATTGATGATCGATGAACAGTTAATTGTAAATCTGACGTTGAAATATTTGTGTCAACAAATGATAGGATATGGGCCAAAGGAAGCCAAATAAAGATCAGCCATTTTCTCATTGAGTGGCAGAACAGGCTCGATGTGCTCAATCGTCAACTCCTGTTCCTGAGTACACATCCTCTCGTTTGTGCATTTGTACACATTTAGGGAGTAGGCAGATGTGAATGATTTACAGGGAAAAATTCAGATCATATCTTCATGTCTACCACTCACACATAATGATGCACAGTCTCACAGATTCATTCATTCAGAATCAACCGAGATATAGAGAATCCGAGATAATCACAGCCAGGCGGACCTGCAATACTCTCAATGATCAAAATGCTGTTATCAGAGATTGCAGGTACATATCCTGCGGCTGCTTTTTTATACATTGGTCAATAGCTTTCGCTATATGCACCGGATCCAAATAACACCCGACATTACTAAATCAGTGTACTTCGTCCATCCGGAATCAATGGTATCCACTGGCGTGAGTGCTCCTCCAATGAAGTTTACTGACACAAGATGATCCTACATTTTCACCATTGTCGAGTGCCCATTTCCTCAAAGAACGAAGCCAAACAGAATGAGGGTTATACATTGAATTAACACTCAGGAATCTATGGCTCACTGGCGAAAGCTCCATTTGAACCCGACCATCACAGCCTTGTAAGGGAGAGATTTTATCTAAGAGAAGTCATGTTTCCTTAAATGTTTTAGAGTTTTTGAGTTTGCAACTCGTAGAATAGGTAAGAGGAACTAGTGAATTTGTTTAATAGGGTTTTCAGAAGTCATTCAATAAGCTGCCACTTAAGAGAGTATTAATGAATATAGTGCTCAATGGATTGGGGTTATTACACTAACGTACATTGAGGATTGGTTAACGGCGAGTACAAATGAATTTTGGTTTGCTGTAAATTGTGGGATTCCGCAATGTTCGGTGCTTGGGCCTCAGCAATTCTCACAATATATCAATGATTTGATTCACGGGACAAAGTGTAGTGTATTGAAGTTTGCCAATGATATAAAGTTAGGCGGGAATTTAAGTTGTGAGCAGGATGCAAAGATGCTTCAAGGGAATATAGACAGGCTAAGTTAATGGGCAAGAACGTAGCAAATGGAATATAGTGAGGAGAAATGTCATGTTTTGCACTTTTTCAGAAACAATAGAAAAGCAGAGATTTATTAAATGGTGAGAGAGTGGAAACTACTAGTGTTCAGAGGAACCTGGGTGTCTTTGTACACGAATCACGGAAAGATAAAATGCATGTAGAGCAAGCGATGACGAGAGGAAAAGGTATGTCCGCCTTTATTACAAGAGGACTTGAATGTAAGAGTGAAGAAGTCTTACTATAATTATACAGGGTACTGGTGAGTGCACAGCTGGAGAACTGTGTACAGTTTTGGACTCCTTGACTAAGTCATGGCGTGAGTGTTCCTACATGGAACGATTAAGTAGACTGGGGTTATATTCTCTACAGTGTAGAATAATTAGATGTGATCTCATTTACTAATACACAATTCTTACTGGGCCAGAGAGTGTTTTTGTATGTGGGATGTTACTCCTGACTAGAACGAGGGATCACATTTCCTGAATTTAGGGTCATCTATTTAGGACAGTGATGAGGAGAAATATTTAAACTTAGAAAGTTGTGAATATTTGTAATTTTCTATCGGCGAGTGATGAGGAGGCTCTGTCATTGAGCATCTTCAAGACGGAAATCAATACATTTTTGAAATTAAGGGAATCAAAGGATATGGCAATAGTCCGGACAGGTTAAATTGTGGTAGAGGTTCATCCATAATCTCGATAAATGCCGGAGCATGCCAATGGATCCAAATAGCGTACTCGTGTTCCTATGTCTCATATTCTTATCTTCTTATGTTCCAGAATCTGGAATTCAGATGAACATTACCATTCTATGAAAACGTGCTCAACGATTTTGCTCCTGGAATTCTTCGTTCGAACGTTAAGGAGAAGTGTCCTTTCTTCTTCATTCACCCAACATAGAAACATAGAAACATAGAAACATAGAAACATAGAAAATAGTTGCAGGAGTAGGCCATTCGATCTTCGAGCCTGCACCACCATTCAATAAGATCATGACTGATCTTTCCCTCAGTACGCTTTCCTGCTTTCTCTCCATACGCCTTGATCCCATTAGCCGTAAGAGCCATTTCTAACACGCGCCTGAATATATCCAATGAACTGGCATCAACAACTCACTATGGCAGAGGATTCTACAGGTTAACAACTCTCTGAGTGAAGAAGTTTCTCCTTATCTCAGTCCTAAATTTCCGACATCTTATCCTTAGGCAATATCCCCTGGTTCTGGACTGCCCCAACATAGGGAACATTCTTCCTGCATCTAACCTGTCCAATCCCGTCAGAGTTTTAGATGTTTCTATGTGATCCAATCTCATCCTTCTTAACTCCAGTAAATACAGGCCCAGTCGATCCAGTTTCTCCTCAGATGTCAGTCCTGCCATGCCGGGAATCATTCTGGTGAACCTTCGCTGCAATCCCTCAATAACAAGAACGTCCTTCCTCAGCTTAGGAGACCAGAACTGAACATAATGTCCCATGTGAGGCGTCACTAAGGACCTGTACAACTGCATAAGATATCCCTGCTCCTATAATCAATTCTCCAAGCTAAGAAGGCCATTTTACTTCTTCACCGCCTGCTGTAACTTAATGCCGAATTTCAGTGACTGATCTACCATGACACCCAGGACTCGTTGCACATTCCCTTTTCCTAATCTGCCGCAATCTGATAATATTCTTCCTTGGTGCTTTTGCCGCCAAAGTGGATAACATCACATTTATCCATTTTATACAGCATCTGCCATGCGTTTGCCCACTCATCTAATCTGTCCAAGTCAATCTGCAGCCTTTTAGCGTCCTCCCCACAGCTCTCTCCATCACCCAGCTTAGTGTCATCTGCAAACTTGGAGATATTTCACTCAATTCCTTCATCGAAATCATTAATGTATATTTTAAATAGCTGGGGTCCCAGCATTAAGCCCTGCTTCTCTGAAAAGGTACCGTTTATCGCGACTTTTTCTTCCTGTCTGCCGAACAGTTCTCTATCCGCATCGGTACATTAGTCCCACTACCTGGTGCTCTAATTTTGCAAGAGAATTTCTGGTGTGGGATCGTGTCAAAGCCTTTTGAAATGTCAAATAAACCACATCCACTGGTCCTCCTTTGTCAACTCTACCAGTTACATCCTCAAAAAATTCTAGAAGATTTGTCAAGAGTCAATTCCCTTTCATAAATTCATGCTGACTTGTAATTATCCTTTCACTGCTTTCGAAATGCGCTGCTGCTATTTCATCTTTAATAATTGATTCCAAAATTTCCACATCACTGACGACAGGCTAATCGGTCTAAAATTATCCTTTTTCTCTCTCCCTCCTTTCCTAAAAGGTGGCATTACATTAGCTACCCTCCAGTCCATAGCAACTGATCTAGATTCGATAGTTTGCTGGAAAATGATCACCAATGCATCCACTATTTTTAAAGCCACAGCCTTAAGTACTGTGAGATGCAGTCTTTCAGGCACCGGGGAATTATCGACCAGCAATCCTATCAATTTCCCCAACACAATTTCCCACCTATTAAACATTTCCTTCAGTTCCTTCTTCTCACTAGACACTCGGTCCCTAATATTTATGGAAGGTTATTTGTGTCTTCCTTCGTGAAGACAGAACCAAAGTATTTGTTTAACTTGTCAGCCATTTCTTTTTTCCCATTATAAATTCACCAGAATCTGACTGTAAGGGACCTACGTTTGTCTTCACTGATCCTTTTTCTCTTCACATGTCTATGAAAGCTTTTGCAGTCGGTTTTTATGTTCCCAGCAAGCTTCCTCTCATACTCTGTTCTCCCCCTCCTAATTAAACCCTTTCTACTCCTTTGTTGAATTATAAAATCTCCCAGTCCTCAGATTTGCTATTTTTTCTGGCCAATTTATATGGCTCTTCCTTGGATTTAATACTATACTTAATTTCCATTGTTAGCCACGATTATTCAATCTTCCCCGTTTTATTTTTACTGCAGACAGTGATGTACAATTATTGAATGT
This sequence comes from Pristiophorus japonicus, assembly GCF_044704955.1. Taxonomy (NCBI): domain Eukaryota; kingdom Metazoa; phylum Chordata; class Chondrichthyes; family Pristiophoridae; genus Pristiophorus; species Pristiophorus japonicus. The sequence continues at coordinate 1,403,681 of NW_027250756.1, forward strand.
CACCCATGTGATCTTTAAATATTTGCCATTGTCTATCCACCGTCAACCCTTTAAGCATGACTCGCCAGTCCATTGTGGCCAATTCATGCCTCATACCAACTGGAAAGTTACCTATTCTTAAGTTCATGTCCCTAGTCTCTGAATAAACTGCGTCACTCTCCATCGTAATAATGAATTCTTCCCTATTATGGTCACTCTTCCCCAAGTGGCCTCGCAGAGCAAGATTGCAAATGTGTCCTTTCTATTAGACATGCAGTCTATGATGGCCAGCCCTCTAGTTGGTTCCTTGAAATATTGGTCGAGAAAATCATCCCAAATACACTACAGAAGATCCTCCTCTACCGCATTGCTACCAGTTTGGTTAGCCCAATCAATATTTAAAATAAAGTCGTTCATGATAACTGCTGTACCTTTATTGCACGCATTCCTAATTACTTGTTTGATGCTTTCCGCAACCTCACTGCTATTGTTTGTTGGTCTGTACACAATTCTTACCAGCGTTTTCTCTCCTTTGGTATTCGGTAGCTACAACCATACCGATTCCACTTCATCAAAGTGAATGTTCCTTCTTGCTATTACTTTAATTCCCTCTATAACAAACAGCGCCGCCGCCTCCGCCTCCTTTTCCTTTCTGTCTATCCTGGCTGAATGTTGAATACGCCTGGATGTTCCGTTCCCAGCCGTTATCACCCTGGAACCATGTCTCCATGATGCCAATTAAATCATATCCGTTAACTGCAATCTGCGCAGTTAATTCGTCCACCTTATAACAAATACTCCTCCATTGAGGCACAGAGCCTTCAGGCTTGTCTTTGTAATAGAGTTTGCCTCTTTAGAAACTTGCTGTAATGTGGGCTTTTTGATTTTGCCTTGTGTTTCTCTGCCTTCTACTTTTCTTTTTTTTCTTTATATCTTTTGCTCCTGCCCCTATTCTACTTTCCTCTATCTCCCTGAATAGGTTCCCATCCCCCTGCCATATTAGTTTAAACGCTCCACATCAGCACTAGCAAAGGCTCCCCCAAGGATATGGGTTCTAGTCATTTCCAGATGCAAACCGCCCAGTTTGTACTCATCCCACCTCCCCCAGAACCGGTTCCAACTCCCCAGGAAGCTAAATCCCTCCCTTCTGCACTACTCCTCAAGCCACGTATTCATCCGAGCTATCCTACGATTCCTACTGTGACTAGCACGAGGCACTGGTCGCAATCTTGAGATTTCTAATTTTTATGTCCTACTTGTTAATTTAGCTCCAGCTCCGCAAATTAGTCTTGTCCGCACTCATTCCGTTTTTTTATCTATATCGTTGGCACCTATATGCACCGGATAACCTTCCCGCACATGAAGCGTTCCTGCCTTCCCACATATCACACGAGAAGCATGACACGGGTCTGGGATCTCTTGCCATGACTTACCCTTAGATTAACGTAATTTTGCAACAGCAATGCAAAAATTTTTTACTGATGAAGAAAAAGAAAAACTGCTCGCCAATCACCAGCCAGCCGCTTTCCCGCTTGGCTGTGACATCAGCCTTCTATTTCTTTCCAATTCTTCTTTGCTTTCACTCCCTGCAGCTGTACCAACTGGCCTATCCGACGCTGCCGCCTCCACGAAATACCCGCTGGCCGCCCGGCTGGACTTTAGGCATTTTGTAGGTCTCTCCGACGCTGCTCCGCCTCCTCGAACTTCCCTGAGTTGTTTGTAGAGCTCCTAATTTTCCGTTTTTTGAAACTCCAAATTGCGCTGTTGATGAAGCAGCAATTTCCTATTTAAGTGTCAACTCGTTCAACATATATCGCTGAAATGTCCTGTTTATGGTGCGATCTACTAAATCCTCTACTGCTGGGAAAACTAAGTCACCTCTTTGTAGCGCTAACTCTGGTCTTTCTAAAAGCTATTCAACTGTTTATGGAGCAAATTGTGCTATTTCTGGAGCAAATTCCAATGTTCGTGTGGCTGCTAATTTCCCAGTCCGTGAAGCTCCGAATTCAACTGTTTCTCAAGCAACTTCCCCTGTTGCTGGAGTTAATCGCCTTTTATCTGTAGCTGAAAAGCTGTCTGTTTTTCGAGCACCTGACTCTCCCTCTTTCTGTAGCAAATCAACATATTTCTAGACGTAATTACTCTCGTTCTGGAGCACCAAATTCCGGTGATTCTGGAGCACTTAATTCCCCAGTTGGGGGAGTTAACTCCAGTATTTCTGGAGCTAATTCCCCCATTTATGGAATTAATTCCACTAATGAATAATAACCTATTCTCCCTGTTTCTGGAGATATTTCCCTTATTCCGGGGTTAGTTTCAATGTTCTTGGAGCTGCTAAATCCCACCTTACGGCAGCTCCGATTAACGCTGTTGCTGGAGCTCGTACTACCCCAGGTTATGCAGGTCCTATTTCCACTGTTTCTGGACCTATTTCAGTTGTTTGTGGAGATAATAATTCCACTGTTTCTGGAGCGTCAAACTGTGCTGTTTATGAAATATCAAATTGCGCTTATTTATATGACTCCCATTTCCCTATATATTTATCTCCGAATGATTCTGCTTATTGTGCGCTCTCCTAATTCCCCTGCTACAGGAATAAATAGTTTACCTGTTTCTTCAGCCAACACTTATCTTTTTAAATGTAATTTATTTTGTTTCTGGAGCTACTTCCTCTGTACTTCACAGATTCCTGTGTTTCTTGGACTCCTAATTCCTCTGTTTCTCCAGTGCCCAATTCTCTAGTTTCTGCATCTGATAATTCTCATCTTTCTATACCCAAGTCCCCTGTTACTGGAGTTAATACCCATGTTTCTGAACCATTCCGGTATTCATGGAACTCCGAATTTCCCTCTCTGCAGCTCCTAATAACGTGGGTCCTGGCGCTATTTCCTTGTATCTGGAGCTAATTGCCCTGTTTCTGGAGTTCATCTTTTTTCTGGGCTTCCTAATATCCCAGATTGTGAATCTCCTAATGCTTATATTTCTGGAGGTAACTCCCCTGATTCTGTTGCTAATTGAACTGTTTCTCGAACTAATACATTTTTGTCTGGGGAAAATTAATGGAGATAAAAATTTCCCTTTTTGTGGAGCTCCATATTGTGTGGTTTGTGAAGCAAAAAAATTGTCCTTTTTACATGTGCAGTAGTTTGCCGATATCTATGGCTCCGAATTGTCCTGTTTATGATGCGCTCTCCTAATTAGCCTCAAACATGAACAGAAAATTCACCTTTTCTGGAGGTAACTCTCCTCTTTCTAAACATAATTCTCCTGTTTCTGTAGCTAATTGCGCTGTACTGTGATTATCCCTGTGTTCCTGGAGATCGCCTCCCCTGTTTTTGTAGCTCCATATTGGCGTGTTTCTGGAGCGAATTCAAATCTTTCTGGAACTTCTAATTTACCAATTTCTGTCATTTCTACGTTTCAACTTTCAAGACCTAATTCCACAGTTTGTCGACCTAATCCCGCTGTTTCTGGCGCTTATTCCCTTGTTTCTGCGCTAATTCCCGTGTTCCTGGCGCTCCTACTTGCTTTATTTCTGCGACTACTACTTTTCCTGTTGCTGTAGGGAATTCCCCTATTTTTCTCACTAATTCAGCTGTTTCTGGAGTTAATATGACCTTTTTTCCAGAGCAAATTCCATAGTTGCTGAAATTCCTAGTTGCTCACTTTCTGGAGAATCTGAGTTCTTTGTGGAGCTTCCAGTTGTCCTTTTTCTGTAGCTCCAAATTAAGCTGTTTATGAAGCATATAATTATCCTACTTAACTGTCCACTAGATATATATATATATATATATATTTACTACAGAAGTCCTGTTTATGCTGCACTCTCCTAAATTCGCTGCTGCAGTGCCAGCTAAATGTGGGGATTCTAAGTTGTTTGTGTAGTTCCGATTTGTCTTTTTTCTGGAGCTCCAAATTGCACTGTTGATGAAGCACCCAATTGTCCTATTTAAGTGTCTACTAGTTATATATATAGCTCCGAAATTTGCTGTTCATGATGCGCTATCCTAAATCCCCTGCTGCAGGGACACCTCTTTCTAGAGGTATCCCTGTTCTATCTAAATATATTGTCCTGTTTCTGGAGCTAATTGCACTGTTTCTGGCGCTAAATCCACTGTGCCTGGGGCTGCTAATATCCCAATCTGCGAGCTCCTAATTCCGCTGCTTCTGCTGCAATTTCCCCTCTTAATCGAAATCATCACCTTGTATCTGCAACTGAAAAGTCCTCTTTTCTGGAGCACCTGATGCTCCCACTATGTGGAGCTCATCGCAATTTTTCTGCATATAATTTGCCTGTTTCTGGAGCTCATAATTCTGGTGTTTCTGGAGCACTTAATTCCTCATTTAATGGCGTTAACTCCAATATTTCTGGAGCTAATTCACCGCTTTATGGCATTAATTCGTGTAATTAAAGATATCCCAGTCCCCCTCTTTCTGCAGATATTTCCCTTGCTCTAGGGTTAGTTTCAATGTTCTTGGATCTGCTAAATCCCATCTTATGGGAGCCCCGAATGCCATTATTCCTGCAGCTCCAGCTACCCCAGGTTATGTAGGTAATATCCCTCTCTGAAGCTTCCAACTCCCTGTTCCTTGAGCTAATTCCCCAGTTTCTGGAGCTCAGTTTTTTCTGGAGTCCCTAATATCCCAGATTGTGGATCTCCTAATGCATCTGTTTCTGGAGGTAACTCCCTTGTTTCTTTTGGTAATTCAACGGTTTCTGCAGCTAGGTTTTTTCCTTTGAAAAATTAATGTGGTGCTCCTAATTTCCCTTTTTTGTGGAGCTCGAAATTGTGAAGTTAATGGAGCAAATAATAGTCTTTTTTACGTATCTAGCATTTTGCCAATACATATGTTTTTGAATAAATTCCAGTATTCCTGAAACTCCGAATTCACCTCTCTGCAGCTCCTAATTACGCGGGTCCTGGAGCTAATTCCCTTGTTTCTGGACCTAATTCCACTGTTTCTGTATTCGAATTGTCCTGTTAATGATGCGCTCTCCGACATACCCTGCCAAATGAGTAGAAAATTCACATGTTCTGGAGGAAACTCTCCTCCTTCGAAACTTAAATCCCCTCTTTTTGAGCTAATTTTGGTACTATGATTATTCCTGTGCTCCTGGAGCTTGCTTCCCCTGTTTCTGCAGCTCACCATTGACCTGTTTCTCGAGCGAATTCCACTGTTTCTGGAGCTGTTAATATACCAGTTCCTGCAACTCTTACGTTTCATCTTTCGAAACATAATTCCAAGTTTCCAGAACTAATAATCCTCTTTCTACCGCTAATTCCCTAGTTTCGGCGCTAGTTCCCGTGTTCCTGGAGCCACTACTTCCCGTCTCTGCGACTCATAACGTCCCTGTTCCTGGAGGGATTATGAAATGAGCAGCTGCAGGAAAAATGGAATTAGCAGCTCCAGAAACAGAGGAATTAGCTCCAGAAACAGTGGAATTTTCAGCTTCAGGAACAGCGGAATTAGCAACAGAAACAGTGGAATTAGCTGCTACAGAAACAGGGGAATTTGCCACAGAAACAGTGGAATTAACACCGGAAACAGTGGCGTTAGCTCCAGAAAAAGTGGAATTAGCTCCAGAAACAGGGAGGAATTAGCAGCTGCAGAAATACTGCAACTAGCTCCTTAAATAATGGAATTAGCACCAAAAACAGTGAAATTAGCAGCTCCAGGAACAGGGGAATTAGTCCCAGAAATCGAGGAATTAGCCCCAGAAACAGAGGAATTAGCTCCAAAAACTGGAATTCGCAGCTTCAGAAACAGTGGAATTAGCCCCAGAAACAGGGGAATTAGCTTCAGAAACAGTGGAAATGGTAGGACTAGAATTAGAGGAATTAGCGCCAGAAACATGGGAATTAGCAACAGAAACAATGGAATTAACTCCAGAAACTGTGGAATTAGCTCGAGAAATGTGGAATTAGCTCCAGAAACAGAGGAATTTGTTCAGAAAGAGGGGAATTAGCCCCAGAAACATTGGAATTAGCCGCAGAAACAGTGGAATTAACTCCAGTAACTGTTGAATTAACTTCACAAAGAGTGGAATTAGCTCCAGCAACAGTGGAATTACTTCCAGAAAGAGGGGAGTTAGCCCCAGAAACAGTGGAATAAGCTAGAGAAACAGTGGAATTAGCGCCAGAAACACAGGAATTAGCTCCAGAAATATTGGAATTAGCAGTCACAGGAACTGTGGAATTAGCAGCCCCAGTAACAATAGTATTAGCTTCAGAAATATTGGAATTAGCAGCTCCAGGAACAGTAGAATTAGCGCCAGAAGCAGTGGAATTAGCAGCTCCAGAATTTGCTCCAGAAACAGTGGGATTAGCTTAAGAAAGAGTGTAATTAGCTCCAGTAAAAGGGAGGAATAGGCAACTCCATAAACAGTGTAACTAGCTCAATCAACAAAGGAATTAGCTCCAGAAACAGGAATATTAGCAGCTCCAGGAACATTAGCAGCTGCAGAAACGATGGAATTAGCAGTTCCACCAACTTTGGAATTAGCAGCTCCAGAAAGAGGGAGGAATTAGCAGCTCGAGGAACAGTGGAATTAGAAGCTCCAGAAATAGTGGAACTAGCTTCAGAAACAGTGGAATTAACTCCAGACAGTGCAATTAGCTCCAGAAACAGTGGAAATAACTGCAGAAACAGTGGGATTAGCTCCAGAAACAGCGGGATTAGCTCCAGAAACTATGGAATTAACTCCAGAAACAGTGGAATTAGCTGCAGAAACAGTGGAATTAACTCCAGATATTATGGAATTAGCTCCAGAAATAGTGGAATTAGCTCCAGAAAAAGAGGAATTAGCTCTACAAATAGTGGAATTAACTCCAGAAACAGTGGAATTAACTCCAGAAACAGTGGAATTAGCTCCAGAAACAGTGGAATTCAATCCAGAAACAGTGGAATTACCTCCAGAATATATGGAATTAACTCCAGAAGCAGTGGAATTAGCTCCAGAAAGAGTGGAATTAGTAGCTTCAGAAACAGTGGAATTAGCTCCAACAACAGTGGAATTAGCTTCAGAAATAGTGAAATTAGTTCCAGAAGCAGTGGAAGTAGCAGTTCCAGAGACAGTGGAATTAGCTCCAGAAATATTGGAATTAGCCGCAGACACAGTGGAATTAGCGCCAGAAACAGAGGAATTATCTCCAGAAATATTGGAATTAGCAGCCACAGGAACTGTGGAATTAGCAGCTCCAGTAACAATAGTATTAGCTTCAGAAATATTGAAATTAGCAGCTGCAGGGACAGCAATATTAGCGCCAGAAGCAGTGGAATTAGCAGCTCCAGAAACAGTGGAATTAGCTCCAGAACAGTGGAATTAGCAGCTGCAGAAAGAGGGGAATTAGACCCAGAAACAGTGTGATTAGCTTAAGAAAGATTGGAATTAGCTCCAGTAAAAGGGAGGAATAGGCAACTCCAGAAACAGTGTAATTAGCAGAATCAACAATGAAATTACCTCCAGAAACAGGAATATTAGCAGCTCCAGGAACATCGGAATTAGCAGTTGCAGAAACGATCGAATTAGCTGTTCCAGCAACTTTGGAATTAGCAGCTCCAGAAAGAGGGAGGAATTAGCAGCTCCAGGTACAGTGGAATTAGGAGCTCCAGAAAGAGTGGAACTAGCTTCAGAAACAGTGTAATTAACTCCAGAAACAGTTGATTTGACTACCGAAACAGTGGAATTAGCTCCAGAAATAGTGGAATTAATTCCTGCAACAGTGGAATCAACTCCAGAAACAGTGGAATTAACTCCGGAAACAGTGGCATTAGCTCCAGAAACAGTGGAATTAACTCCAGAAACAGTGGAATTAACTCCAGAAATAATGGAATTAGCTCCAGAAATAGTGGAATGAACTCCAGAAACGGTGGAATTATCTCCAGAAATAGTATATTTAGCAGCTGCAGAAACAGTCGAATTAGCTCCAACAAGTGGAATTAGCTTCAGAAACAGTGAAATGCGTTCCAGAAACAGTGGAATTAGCAGTTCCAGGGATAGTGGAATTAGCTCCAGAAACAGTTGAATTGACTCCCGAAACAGTGGGATTAGCTCCAGAAATAGTGGAATGAATTCCAGAAGCAATGGAATTAACTCCAGAAACAGTGGAATTAACTCCAGAAACAGTGGAATGAACTCCAGAAACAGTGAAGTTAGCTCCAGTAACAATGGAATTAGCTCCGGAAATAGTGGAGTTAACTCCAGAAACAGTGGAATTAACTCCAGAAACAGTGGAATTAGCTCCAGAAACAGCGGAATTAACTCCAGAAACAGTGGAATTAGCTCCAGAAATAGTGAAATTAACTCAAGAAACAATGGCATTAACGCCAGAAAGAGTGGAATTAGCTCCAGAAACAGTGGAATTAACTCCAGAAATAGTGGAATTAGCTCCAGAAATAATGGAATTAATCCAGAAACAGTGGAATTAGCTCCAGAAACAGTGCAAGTAACTCCAGAAGCAGTGGAATTAGCTCCAGAAAGAGTGGAATTAGCAGCTTCAGAAACAGTGGAATTAGCTCCAACAACAGTGGAATTAGCTTCAGAAACAGTGGAATTAGTTCCAGAAGCAGTGGAATTAGCAGTTCCAGAGACAGTGGAATTAGCTCCAGAAATACTGGAATTAGTTGCAGACACAGGAACTGTGGAATTAGCAGCTCCAGTAACAATAGTATTAGCTTCAGAAATATTGGAATTAGAAGCTCCAGAAACAGCAGAATTAGCGCCAGAAGCAGTGGAATTAGCAGCTCCATAAATAGTGGAATTAGCTCCTGAATGGTGGAATTAGCAGCTGCAGGAACAGGGGAATTGGCCTCAGAAACAGTGGGATTAGCTCCATAAACAGTGGAATTAGCTCCTGTAAAAGGGAGGAATAGGCTACTCCAGAAACAGAGTAATTAGCACTATCAACAATGGAAATACCTCCAGAAACAGGAATATTAGCAGTTCCAGGAACATCAGAATTAGCAGTTGCAGAAACGATGAAATTAGCAGTTCCAGCTAATTAGCAACTCCAGAATGAGTGAGGAATTACCAACTCCAGGAATTAGAAGCTCCAGAAACAGTGGAACTAGCTTCAGAAAGAGTGGAATTAACTCCAGAAACAGTGGAATTAGCTCCAGAAACAGTGGAATTAACTCCAGAAACAGTGGAATTAACTACAGAAACAATGGAATTAGCTCCAGAAATAGTGGAATTCGTTTCAGAAACATTAGAATTAGCAGTTCCAGAGATAGTGGAATTAGCACTCGAAAAAAGGTGAATTACTAGAAAAAGTGGAATTAGCCGCAGAAACAGTGGAAATAGCTGCAGAAATATTGGAATTTGCAGCCACACGAATTGTGGAATTAGCAGCTCCAGGAACAATGGAATTAGCTTCAGAACTACTGGAATTAGCAGCAACAAGAACAGTGGAAATGGATGCTCCGGAAAAAGAGGAATTAGCTCCAGAAACGTGGAATTATCAGTTCCATGAACAGCCCAATTAGCGCCAGAAACTGGAATTAGCAGCTCCAGAAACAGTGAAATTAGCTCCAGAAAAAGTGGAATTAGCATCCCTAGAAACAGAGGAATTAGCCGCAGAAACAGTGGAATTATCTGCAGGAACATCGGAATTAGCAACTGCAGAAACAGGGAGAAATTAGCAACTCTAGAAACAGGGTAATTAGCAACAGAAACAATGGAATTAGCTCCAGAAATAGTGGAATTAATTCCTGAAACAGAGGAAATAACTCCAGAAACTGTGGAATTAACTCCAGGAACAGTGGAATTAGCTCCAGAAACAGTGAATTAACTCCAGAAACAGTGGAATTAGCTCCAGAAATAGTAGATCTGGCAGCTGCAGAAACAGTCGAATTAGCTCCAACAAGTTGAATTTGCTTCAGAAACAGTGAAATTCGTTCTAGAAACAGTGGAATTAGCAGTTCCAGAGATATTGGAAATAGCTCCAGAAAAAAGGTGAATTACCAGAAAAAGTGGAATTAGCCGCAGAAACAATGGAAATTGCATTAGAAACAGTTGAACTAGCTCCAGAAATATTGGATTTTGCAGCCACGAAAATCGTGGAATTAGCAGCTGCAGGAACAATGGAATTAGCTTCAGAACTATTGGAATTAGCAGTTCCACGAACAGCCGAATTAGCGCCAGAAACTGGAATTAGCAGCCCCAGAAACAGTGCAATTAGCTCCAGAAACAGTGGATTTAGCAGCCCTAGAAACAGGGGAATTTGCCCGAGAAACAGTGGCATTATCTGCAGGAACATCGGAATTAGCAGCTGCAAAAACAGGGAGAAGTTAGCAGCTCCATAAACAGTGGAATTAGCAACAGAAACAATGGAATTAGCACCAGAAACTGTGGCGTTCGCAGCTTCAGAAACAGTGGAATCAGCTCCAGAAAGAGTGGAATTATGCAGCTTCAGAAACAGTAGAATTAGCTACACCAACAGTGGAATTAGCTTCAGAAACAGTGGAATTAGTTCCAGAAGCAGTGGAATTAGCAGTTCCAGAGACAGTGGAATTAGCTCCAGAAATATTGGAATTAGCCGCAGACACAGTGGAATTAGCGCCAGAAACAGAGGAATTATCTCCAGAAATATTCGAATTAGCAGCCACAGGAACTGTGGAATTAGCAGCTCCAGTAAAAATAGTAGTAGCTTCAGAAATATTGGAATTAGAAGCTTCAGGAGCAGCAGAATTAGCGCCAGAAGCAGTGGAGTTAGCTCTCGTAAAAGGGAGGAATAGGCTACTCCAGAAACAGTGTAATTAGCTCTATCAACAATGGAATTACCTCCAGAAACAGGAATATTAGCAGTTCCAGGAACATCGGAATTAGCAGTTGCAGAAACGATGGAATTAGCAGTTCCAGCTAATTAGCAACTCCAGAATGAGTGAGGAATTAGAAGCTCCAGGAATTAGAAGCTCCGGAAACAGTGGAACTCGCTTCAGAAAGAGTGGATATAGCAGCTCCACGAACAGTGGAATTATCAGCCTCAGGAATAGAGGAATTAGCTCCAGAAACAGTGGAATTAACTCCAGAAACAGTGGAATTAACTGCAGAAACAGTGGAATTAGCTCCAGAAACAGTCGAATTCACTCCAGAAACAATGGGATTAGCTCCAGAAACAGTGGAATTAGCTTCAGAAACAGTGGAATTCGTTCCTGAAACATTGGAATTAGCAGTTCCAGAGATAGTGGAATTAGCACTCGAAAAAAGGTGAATTTCTAGAAAAAGTGGATTAGCCGCAGAAACAGTGGAAATAGCTTTAGAAACATTTGAATTAGCTCCAGAAATATTGGAATTTGCAGCCACACGAATTGTGGAATTAGCAGCTCCAGGAACAATGGAATTAGCTTCAGAACTATTGGAATTAGCAGCAACAAGAACAGTGGAATTAGCTGCTCCGGGAAAAGAGGAATTAGTTCCAGAAACAGCCCAATTAGCGCCAGAAACTGGAAATAGCAGCTCCAGAAACAGTGCAATTAGCTCCAGAAACACCGGAATTAGCAACTGCAGAAACAGGGAGATTAGCTCTAGAAACAGTGTAATTAGCAACAGAAACAATGGAATTAGTTCCAGAAATAGTGGAATTAATTACAGAAACAGAGGAATTAACTCGAGAAACTGTGGAATTAACTCCAGGAACAGTGGAATTAGCTCCAGAAACAGTGAATTAACTCCAGAAACAGTGGAATTAGCTCCAGAAATAGTATATTTAGCAGCTGCAGAAACAGTCGAATTAGCTCCAACAAGTGGAATTAGCTTCAGAAACAGTGAAATTCGTTCCAGAAATAGTGGAATAAGCAGTTCCAGAGATAGTGGAATTAGCTCCAGAAACAGTTGAATTGACTCCCGATACAGTGGAATTAGCTCCAGAAATAGTGGAATTAATTCCAGAAGCAGTGGAATTAACTCCAGAAACAGTGGAATTAACTCCAGAAACAGTGGTATTAACTGCAGAAACTGTGAAATTAGCTCCAGTAACAGTGGAATTAGCTCCAGAAATAGTGGAATTAACTCCAGAAACAGTGGAATTAACTCCAGAAACAGTGGAATTAGCTCCAGAAACAGCGGAATTAACTACAGAAACAGTGGAATTAGCTCCAGAAATAGTGAAATTAACTCCAGAAACAGTGGAATTAACTCCAGAAAGAGTGGAATTAGCTCCAGAAAGAGTGGAATTAACTCCAGAAACAGTGGAATTAGCTCCAGAAACAGTGCAATTAACTCCAGAAGCAGTGGAATTAGCTCCAGAAAGAGTGGAATTAGCAGCTTCAGAAACAGTGGAATTAGCTGCAACAACAGTGGAATTAGCTTCAAAAACAGTGGAATTAGTTCCAGAAATAGTGGAATAAGCAGTTCCAGAGATAGTGGAATTAGCTCCAGAAACAGTTGAATTGACTCCCGAAACAGTGGAATTAGCTCCAGAAATAGTGTAATTAATTCCAGAAGCAGTGGAATTAACTCCAGAAACAGTGGAATTAACTCCAGAAACAGTGGAATTAACTGCAGAAACAGTGAAATTAGCTCCAGTAACAGTGGAATTAGCTCCAGAAATAGTGGAATTAACTCCAGAAGCAGTGGAATTAACTCCAGAAACAGTGGAATTAACTCCAGAAACAGTGGAATTAACTGCAGAAACAGTGAAATTAGCTCCAGTAACAGTGGAATTAGCTCCAGAAATAGTGGAATTAACTCCAGAAACAGTGGAATTAACTCCAGAAACAGTGAAATTAACTCCAGAAACAGTGGAATTAACTCCAGAAAGAGTGGAATTAGCTCCAGAAACAGTGGGATTAACTCCAGAAATAGTGGAATTAGCTCCAGAAATAATGGAATTAACTCCAGAAACAGTGGAATTAGCTCCAGAAACAGTGCAATTAACTCCAGAAGCAGTGGAATTAGCTCCAGAAAGAGTGGAATTAGCAGCTTCAGAAACAGTGGAATTAGCTGCAACAACAGTGGAATTAGCTTCAGAAACAGTGGAATTAGTTCCAGAATCAGTAGAATTAGCAGTTCCAGAGACAGTGGAATTAGCTCCAGAAATATTGGAATTAGAAGCTCCAGAAACAGCAGAATTAGCGCCAGAAGCAGTGGAATTAGCAGCTCCAGAAATAGTGGAATTAGCTCCTGAACAGTGGAATTAGCAGCTGCAGGAACAGGGGAATTGGCCTCAGAAACAGTGGGATTAGTCCAGAAACAGTGAAATTAGCTCCTGTAAAAGGGAGGAATCGGCTACTCCAGAAACAGTGTAATTAGCTCTATCAACAATGGAAATACCTCCAGAAACAGGAATATTAGCAGTTCCAGGAACATCGGAATTAGCAGTTGCAGAAACGATGGAATTAGAAGTTCCAGCTAATTAGCAACTCCAGAATGAGTGAGGAATTAGCAGCTCCAGGAATTAGAAGCTCCAGAAACAGTGGAACTAGCTTCAGAAAGAGTGGAATTAGCAGCTCCAGGAACAGTGGAATTATCAGCTTCAGGAACAGAGGAATTAGCTCCTGAAACAGTGGAATTAACTCCAGAAACAGTGGAATTAGCTCCAGAAACAGTGGAATTCACTCCAGAAACAATGGAATTAGCTCCAGAAACAGTGGAATCCGTTCCAGAAACATTGGAATTAGCAGTTCCAGAGATAGTGGAATTAGCACTCGAAAAAAGGTGAATTACTAGAAAAAGTGGAATTAGCCGCAGAAACAGTGGAAATAGCTCCAGAAATATTGGAATTTGCAGCCACACGAATTGTGGAATTAGCAGCTCCAGGAACAATGGAATTAGCTTCAGAACTACTGGAATTAGCAGCAACAAGAACAGTGGAAATGGCTGCTCCGGAAAAAGAGGAATTAGCTCCAGAAATATTGGAATTAGCCGCAGACACAGTGGAATTAGCGCCAGAAACAGAGGAATTATCTCCAGAAATATTGGAATTAGCAGCCACAGGAACTGGGGAATTAGCAGCTCCAGTAACAATAGTAGTAGCTTCAGAAATATTGGAATTAGAAACTTCAGGAACAGCAGAATTAGCGCCAGAAGCAGTGGAATTAGCAGCTCCAGAAACAGTGGAATTAGCGCCTGAACAGTGGAATTAGCAGCTGCAGAAACAGGGGACTTGGCCTCAGAAACAGTGGGATTAGCTCCAGAAACAGTGGAATTAGCTCCCGTAAAAGGGAGGAATAGGCTACTCCAGAAACAGTGTAATTAGCTGTAATAACAATGGAATTACCTCCAGAAACAGGAATATTAGCAGTTACAGGAACATCGGAATTAGCAGCTGCAGAAACGATGGAATTAGCATTTCCAGCAACTTTGGAATTAGCAGCTCCAGAAAGAGTGAGGAATTAGCAGCTCCAAGGAAAGTGGAATTAGAAACTCCAGAAACAGTGGAACTAGCTTCAGAAGTAGTGGAATTAACTCCAGAATCAGTGGAATTAACTCCAGAAACAGTGGAATTACCTCCAGAAACAGTGGTATTAACTCCAGAAACAGTGGAATTAGCTACAGTAATAGTGGAATTAGCTCCAGAAACAGTGGAATTAACTCCAGAAACATTGGAATTAGCTCCAGAAACAGTGGAATTAACTCCAGAAACAGTGGAATTAGCTCCAGAAACAGTGGAATTAACTCCAGAAACAGTGGAATTAGCTCCAACAAGTGGAAATAGCTTTAGAAACAGTGCAATTCGTTCCAGAAACAGTGGAATTACCAGTTCCAGAGATAGTGGAATTAGCTCAAGAAAAAAAGGTGAATGACCAGAAAAAGTGGAATTAGGCGCAGAAACAGTGGAAAAAGCTTTAGAAACAGTGGAATTAGCTCCATAACTATTGGAATTTGAAGCCACGAGAATTGTGGAATTAGCAGCTCCAGGAACAATGGAATTAGCTTCAGAACTATTGGAATTAGCAGCAACAAGAACAGTGGAATTAGCTGCTCCGAAAAAAGAGGAATTAGCTCCAGAAACAGTGGAATTATCAGTTCCATGAACAGCCCAATTAGCGCCAGAAACTGGAATTAGCAGCTCCAGAAACAGTGCAATTAGCTCCAAAAACAGTGGAATTAACAGCCCTAGAAACAGGGGAATTAGCCCCAGAAACAGTGGAATTATCTGCAGGAACTTCGGAATTAGCAACTGCAGAAACAGGGAGGAATTAGCAGCTCCGGAAACAGGGTAATTAGCAGCAGAAACAAGGCAATTAGCTCCAGAAAGTGTTGCGTTCGCAGCTTCAGAAACAGTGGAATCAGCTCCAGAAAGAGTGGAATTGGCAGCTTCAGAAACAGTGGAATTAGCTCCAACAACAGTGGAATTATTTTCAGAAACAGTGGAATTAGTTCCAGAAGCAGTGGAATTAGCAGTTCCAGAGACAGTGGAATTAGCTCCAGAAATATTGGAATTAGCCGCAGACACAGTGGAATTAGCGCCAGAAATAGAGGAATTATCTCCAGAAATATTGGAATTAGCAGCCACAGGAACTGTGGAATTAGCAGCTCCAGTAATAATAGTAGTAGCTTCAGAAATATTGGAATTAGAAGCTCCAGGAACAGCAGAATTAGCGCCAGAAGCAGTGGAATTAGCAGCTCCAGAAACAGTGGAATTAGCTCCTGAACAGTGGAATTAGCAGCTGCAGAAACAGGGTAATTGGCCCCAGAAACAGTGGGATTAGCTCCAGGAACAGTGGAATTAGCTCCCGTAAAAGGGAGGATTAGGCTACTCCAGAAACAGTGTAATTAGCTCTATCAACATTGGAATTACCTCCAGAAACAGGAATATTAGCAGTTTCAGGAATATTGGAATTAACAGCTGCTGAAACGATGCAATTAGCAGTTACAGCAACTTTGGAATTAGCAGCTTCAGAAAGAGTGAGGAATTAACAGCTCCAGGAACAGTGGAATTAGAAGCTCCAGAAACAGTGGAACTAGCTCCAGAAATAGTAGAATTAGCAGCTGCAGAAACAGTCGAATTAGCTCCAACAAGTGGAATTAGCTTCAGAAACAGACGAATTCGTTCCAGAAACAGTGGAATTCGCAGTTCCAAAGATAGTGGAATTAGCTCCAGAAAAAAGGTGATTTACCAGAAAAAGTGAAATTAGCCGCAGAAACAGTGGAAATAGCTTTAAAAACAGTGGAATTAGCTCCAGAAATATTGGAATTTGCAGCCACAAGAATTGTGGAATTAACAGCTCCAGGAACAATGGAATTAGCTTCAGAACTAATGGAATTAGCAGCAACAAGAACAGTGGAATTAGCTGCTCCAGAAAAAGAGGAATTAACTCCAGAAACAGTGGAATAATCAGTTCCATGAACAGCCGAATTAGCGTCAAAAACTAGAATTAGCAGCTCCAGAAACAGTGCAATTAGCTCCAGAAACAGTGGAATTAGCAGCCCTAGAAACAGAGGAATTAGCCCCAGATACAGTGGAATTATCTGCAGGAACATCTGAATTAGCAACTTCAGAAATAGGGAGAAATTAACAGCTCGAGGAACAGGGGAATTTGCTTTAGAAACAGAGGAATTAGCTCCAGAAACAGGGAAATTAGCTCCAGAAACTGAGAACTCAGCAGCTCCAGAAACAGTGGAATTAGCAGCTTCAGACACAGGTTAATTATATTCAGAAATTGTGGAATTAAGTTCGAAGCAGGGGAATTAGCTTCAGAAATAGCAGAATTTGCAGCACCAAGAAAAGGTGGAATTAGCAGCTCCAGAAACAGTGGAATTAGCTCCTGAACAGTGGAATTAGCAGCTGCAGAAACAGGGGAATTGTCCCCAGAAACAGTGGGATTAGCTCCAGAAACAGTGTAATTAGCTCCCGTAAAAGGGAGGATTAGGCTACTCCAGAAACAGTTTAATTAGCTCTATCAACAATGGAATTACCTCCAGAAACAGGAATATTAGCAGTTTCAGGAATATCGGAATTAGCAGCTGCAGAAACGATGCAATTAGCAGTTCCAGCAACGATGGAATTAGCAGCTCCAGAAAGAGTGAGGAATTAGCAGCTCCAGGAACAGTGGAATTAGAAGCTCCAGAAACAGTGGAACTAGCTCCAGAAATAGTAGAATTAGCAGCTGCAGAAACAGTCGAATTAGCTCCAACAAGTGGAATTAGCTTCAGAAACAGTGGAATTCGTTCCAGAAACAGTGGAATTCGCAGTTCCAGAGATAGTGGAATTAGCTCCAGAAAAGAGATGATTTACCAGAAAAAGTGAAATTAGCCGCAGAAACAGTGGAAATAGCTTTAGAAACAGTGGAATTAGCTCCAGAAATATTGGAATTTGCAGCCACAAGAATTGTGGAATTAGCAGCTCCAGGAACAATGGAATTAGCTTCAGAACTAATGGAATTAGCAGCAACAAGAACAGTGGAATTAGCTGCTCCAGAAAAAGAGGAATTAGCTCCAGAAACAGTGGAATAATCAGTTCCATGAACAGCCCAATTAGCGCCAGAAACTGGAATTAGCAGCTCCAGAAACAGTGCAATTAGCTCCAGAAACAGTGGAATTAGCAGCCCGAGAAACAGGGGAATTAGCCCCAGATACAGTGGAATTATCTGCAGGAACATCTGAATTAGCAACCTTCAGAAACAGGGAGAAATTAGCAGCTCCAGGAACAGGGGAATTAGCTTTAGAAACAGAGGAATTAGCTCCAAAAACAGGGAAATTAGCTCCAGAAACTGAGAACTCAGCAGCTCCAGAAACAGTGGAATTAGCAGCTTCAGACACAGGTGAATTATATTCAGAAATCGTGGAATTAACTTCGAAGCAGGGGAATTATCTTCAGAAATAGCGGAATTTGCAGCACCAAGAAAAGGTGGAATTAGCAGCGCCAGAAACAGTGGAATATGATGCATAAATGTGGAATTACCAGCTCCAGAAATAGTGGAATTAGCCCCAGAAACAGTGGAATTAGCTTCATAAACAGTGTAATTAGCTGCTCCAGAAACAGTGGAATGATCATCTTCAGACATAGAAAGAATCGCTCCAGGAACAGTGGAATCAGCTCCAGAAATAGTGGAATCAGCTGTAGAACAGAGTAATTATCAGCTCCGGAAACATTGGAATTATTTTCAGCAACAGTGGAATTAGCTCCAGGAACAGTGGAATTAGCAGCTCCAGATTGAGTTGCATTAGCTGCAGAAACAGAGTAATTAGCTCCCAGAACAGAGAAAAAGTGGAATTAGCTGCAGAAACAGAGTAATTAGCTCCCAGCTCGAGAAAAAGTGGAATTAGCAGCTCCAGGAACTTTGGAATTAGCAGCTCCAGAAAGATGGAGAAATTAGCTGCTCCAGGAACAGTGGAATTAGCGCCAGAAATAGTGGAATTAGCTCCAGAAACGGTAGAAGCAGGTCTAGAAAGAGGTTAATTAGAAATTAAAGGAACTGGTGATTAGCAGATCCAGACACACTGGGATTATCTCCAGAAACTGAAGAATTGTGCGCTGCAGAAACAGGGGAATTAGGAACTCAGGAACAGAGGACTTCGCTCAGTGCAGCGGAACTATCTACAGAAACATGGTAATTCGGTTAGACAGAGAAGAGTTAGCTCAATAAATAGGAAAATTAGCTGTTCCTGTAGCAGGAGAATTAGGGCAGCGCGCCACAAGCAGAACACTTCAGAGCTAAATAGATCGGGACAATATTAGCAACATGAATACAGAATTAGACGCTGCATAACAGTGCATTTGTAGATCCAGAATCATAGGAATTAGAATCTCCACAACAAGTGAAATAATTACAGAAACAAGGAACTAGGCCCTAAATAAGATGTGGTATTAGAAGGTACAGCAACATGGGAATTAGCAACTCCCAGAACAGAGAAATTAGCTCCAGAATGAGTGAATTAGCTCCAGAAATAGGGGGAATAGTATCTCCTTAAATATATGAATTAATTCCAGAAACAGGAAAATTATTTGCATAAATACTGGAATTTATTCCACAAACCAGTGAATTATGTGCTTCAGATACGCCCGAATTAGGAGCAACAGAAAGACGAATTATGGCCTAAAATACGGTAATTATCTGCAGACATTGGGAGAATCGGGTGCTCCCGAAACAGAGGGAATTTCGGCTACAGAAACAGGGGAATCATGAGATCCAGAAACCAGAGAAGTGTGGATCAGTAAACAACGTAATTCGGAGCAAAATAAACAGAATATCGATGAGATCCAGATAGAACATAATTAGGGGAGCACCGCATCGACATGGAACAAAGATCCAGGAACTGGGAAATTGGGGCACAGCTCCATAAAAATGCGTCTTAGATTTTCCTTTAGCAGAGGAATTAGAAGAGAAAACCTTTGAACAAGACAATTCGGTGCTATATATATATAGGGGAAATAGTAGCCACATAACTTAGGTGTTCCACAAACATTGCTATTTGCAGCTCCAGAAACTGTGCAATGATGGGCTCCACAAACAAGGAAAAGTTGGATCTCTCTAAATTCGGGTATTAGGAACTCCGGAAACATTGACGATAGCAGTTCCAGAAATAGAAGGATTAGCCCCAGAACAAGAAAATTAGTTACGGAAACACTGGAGTTAACTCCACAAATCGGGGAATTAGTAGGTCCATAAACACAGGTATTAGCAGCTCCCGAAACAGGGGAATTGTCCTTAGAAATATGGGAATTAGCTCGATCAAGGGGCAGAAACAAGTGGTCCGGAAACAGTAGACGTTGAAGCAAAGAAACAGGGTGTTTAGCTTCAGCAGCGTGAGATTCCGATTTCCAGTGACAAGGCAATTGTGGTTCCATAAAGAATGTAATTTGAAGCAAAAGATACAGGAGATTTAGGAGATCCAGATGCAGGGAATTTGGGAGAAGGCTCCATCAACATGGAACATAGGAGAGGGCACAAGAAAGTAGGAAATGTGGAGACAGCTCCGGAAAAAGGCAAATTAGCTGTTCCTATAGCAGGGGTAATGGGAGAGCGCACCATTAACAGGACAATTCGGATTGATAGGGGAACATGCAGCTACAAGAAAACGATAATGATGTGCTCCATGAACTGCGAAATATGGAGCTCCATTGTCAGCGACATTAGAAACTGCACAAACAAATAAATCATTTCCAGAACTGAGGGACTAGGACATCCAGAAACTGGGGAATCTGCACCAGAAACAGAGTATTACCTACTGAAACAGTTGAATTAGCTACAGAAACATGGGAGTTACCTCCAGAAACAGAGGAATTAGGATCTCCTCAAACTGCGATATCAGGAGCTCCAGAAAAATATGATTTACCTCCACAACCAGGGGTATTAGATTCAGAATCAGGGGAATTGGCAGCTGCAGATCGAGGAGCTCCAGTAACACGGGAATTCGATCGGAAATAAGGGCATTAGCTTCAGAAACAGGGGAACTAATTCCAGAAAAATTCCTGAAACTGGGGAAATATAAGTTCCAGAAACAAGGGAATTGTGGTTCCATAAACAAAGTACGTTGGAGTAAATGATGCGGAAGTTTTTGGAGATCCAGATGCAGGGAAATTAGCTGAGGGCTCCATCAACGTGGAACTTAGGAGCAGGCTCCAGAAAGTGGGACATTTGGAGCCAGCTCCAGAAACAGTTGTATTCGCTGTTCCTGTATCAGGGAGTTTGGAGTGTGCACTATAAATAGGAAATTTCGGAGCTATCTCTATAGGGGAACTAGTAACCACGTACGAACACAATTATGTGCTCCAAAAACAGCGCAACTTGGGGTTCCAGGTTGTTTTTTTTTGGTAGCTTCACAAGCAACTGAAACATCTCCTGCATTAATAAAACTAGTGCCTGCAGAATCTCGGGATTTAGCTCAAGAGGCAGAATTATTAGCCTCTGAAACAGGTGAAATAGCTACAGAAACAGGGGCTTTCCCTGCAGAAACTGAGGAATTCGGAGCTTCACAAACTGGGATATTAGGATCTGCAGAATAAAGAAGAATTAGCTCCGGAAACATGGGAATTAGCACCCGGAACACCGGACTTAGCTCATAAACAAGGAAATTAACTCCATAAACAGGGGATCAACTCCAGACACAGTGCAATCATTTCAGAATCAGGGAAATTAACTCCAAAAACAGGGGAATTATACGATCCAGAAAGAAGGTCAGTCTGGTTCCATAAACAAATTCATTTGGAGCAAAAGAAACAGGAGATTTAGGAGATCCAAATACAGGGTAATTAGGAGAGGGCAGTATCTCCGTGGAACGTTGGTGCAGGCTCTAGAAACTGGGAAATTTGGAGCCAGTTCCAGAAACAAGTGAATTAGCTGATCCTGTCGATTGGGAATTAGGAGAACGCACCAAAAACAATACAATTTGGAGCTATATATATCGGAGAACTAGTGGCCTCATGAAAAGGGCAATTAGGTGCAATATAAACAGGGCAATTTCGAACCCCAAGAAACAGAAGAATTAGGATCTACAGGAACAGGAGAACTAGGAACTACAGAGATTGGAAATAGCTCCAGAAACATAGGTTCTGGAGAAACATTAGCTCCAGAATCATTCGCTCCACAAACAGCTGAATTAGCTACCGAAACAGGGGTATTAAATCTAGGAACAGGGTAATTTGGAGCCGCAGAAAGAGGGGAAGTTGGAGCTCCTGGCTCACGGATATTCGCGCAGAAAGAACGGAATTAGCTCCAGAAATAGAGCCATTGACTCCAGAAACAATGGAATTAGCTCCAGAAGGAAGAAAATAAGAGTTACAGGAAGTGGTGAATTATCAGCTCCAGGAACAGTGGAATTCGCTCCAGAAACAGGGCATTGCGGAGCTGCAGACACAAGGGAAGCAGGGGCTCCAGGAGCACGGGAATAATCACAGTACAGCCCAGATAGATCCAGAAACAGGGAGTTGTGTTTAGAAATAAGATAGTTTCATTCAAAAACAGAGAATTAGCTCTTCCTCTAGCAGGAAAATTAGGGGAGCGCACCATAACAGGGCAATTCGGAGCCATATATACCGGCAAACTACAGAGGTGTAAACGACAATTACGTGCTTCATAAATTGCACAATTTGGAGCTACACAAAAAGTGAAACTATGATCTCCACAGGAATTTCCCCCAGAAAAAAACGTATTCTCTTCAGAAACAGTTGAGTTAGCAACAGAAACAGGGGAGTTACCTCCATAAACAGAAGCATTAGGAGATACACAATCTGGATATCTGGAACTCGAGAAAAGGATGAGCTCCAGAAACAGGGGAATTAGTTCCAGGAACAGGGGAATTAGGAGCTGCAGAGAGGGGAATTACTAGTTCCAGGATTACTGGAATTAGTTCAGCAACAAGGGTATTAGCTCCAGAAACAGAGGAATTAGGTCTAGAAAGATGTGAATTAGGAGTAACAGAAACTATCGAATTGAGCACGGCAGAAATGGGAAATTAGGAGCTCCAGAAACATGGGATTTTAATCAGTACAGCTAAAGTTGCTCCAGAAATAACCGAACTACATTTAGAAAGAGAAGCGTTGTCTCATGAAACAGATGAACTAGTTTTTCCTGCAGCAGGGAATTAGGAGAGCGCACCATAAGCAGAATACTTAGGAGCTAAATATAGTGGGAAATGGTAGCCACATAATAAGCACACTGAGGTGCTTCATAAACAGCGCAATTTAAAGCTCCAGAAACAGGGGAATTAATTTCTCCACAAACAACTGAAATAGCTTCAGAAACAGGTGAACTAGAACCTGCATAACCTGGGGTAGTCGGAGATCCAGCAACAGCGGCATTGTGAGCTCTGGTAAGATTTGATTTCGCAGCTCCAAGAACATTGAAATTAACCCCTAACAAGAGAAATAGCTCCAGGAACAGTGGGAATGGGATATTCTTATTTACCGGAATTAATTCCAGAAACCGGGGATTTAGCTGCAGAAATATTGGCGTTAACTCCACAAACTGTTGAATTGAGTGCTCCAGAAACACGAGAATTAGGAGCTGCAGAGAGAGGGGAATTATGCCCAGAAGGTTCGCGATTATATACAGAAAGAGAGAATTAGCTGCTCCAGAAACAGAGGACACTTCAGCTACAGATACAAGATGATTTGCTCCAGGAACAGGGGAATTTGCTCCAGTCGCAGAGGAAATCGGAGCTCCAGAGACTGCGAAATTGGTAGCCTCGGGAATATTGGAATTAGCTCCAGAAACAATGCAATTTTCTCCAGAAACAGGGGAATTGGTGTTAAAACGAACAGAGTAAGCTCTAGAAAGAGGAGACTTAGCTGTCCCTGCAGCAGGGGATTTAGTAGAGCGCACCATAAACAGGACATTTCGGAGATATATATATATAACTAGTAGACACTTAAATACGACAATTAGGTGCTTCATAAACAGCGCAATTTGGAGCTCCAGAAAAAGGACAATTAGGAGCTCCACAAACAGCTCATAATCTCCAGAAGGAGGGAAACGAGGACTTCCAGAAACGACAGGTTTTCTCCGAAAAGAACGGTGTTAGGTCCTGACACAGATGCATTAGCTACAGAAACATGGGAATTCCCTCAGGAACCAGGGAAATTAGGAGTCTCAGAAAGAAGACAAGTTGTAGCTCCAAGAACACGGGAATTAGCGCAGAATTAAGCGAATTAGCGCCGGAAACACCGGAAATTAGTGCCGGAAACAGTGGACCTAAACCGAGAAACTGTGGAATTAGGCCTTGAAAGATGAATACAAGGAGTCACAGAAACTGGTAAATTAGCAGCCCCAGAAACAGAAGAATTAGCTTTAGAAACAGGCAATGTGGAGCTGCAGAAACAGGGCAAGCGAGCCGCAGGAACATAGGAATAATCACAGTACAGAGAAATTACCACCCAAGCTCTCCGACACCAGCAAACACTCATGCCCAGAAACCTATCCTACGCTGCCCAAACTCTCCTGCTCCCCACTAAGCTTTCCTAACCCGACAAGCTCTCCAACCCAGCCCAAGCTCTCCTACCCCCAAAGATCTCTGAACCCCCAACTCTACTAGCCTACCAAGCTCTCCTACCCGCCAATCGCTCCTGCACCCCCAAGCTCTCCTAACCCCACATGCTGCCCTACCCCTCCAAGCTCTGCTACCCCACCATGCTCTCCTGCCCCCATTACTCCTACTCCCCAAACGCTGCTACCCCCCCAAGCTTACCTGCCCCTCAAGCTCTCCTACGCCCTCCAAGCTCTCCTAACCCCGCCTCTAAGCTCTCCGAACCCCCAAGCTCTCCTACCCACAAACTCTCGTAAAATTCCAAGCTCTCCTACACACAAGCTCTCCTACACGAGAAAGCTATCCTCACCGGCCCCCATGCTCTCCTACCCCCACCAAGATCTCGTTCCCCCGCAATCTTTCCTAACCCCCAAAGCTCTCCGACATTCCAAGCTCTCCTACCCCGCAAAGCTCAACTACCCCGCCAAGCTCTAACACCCACCAAGCTCTCCAACCCTCCAAAGCTCTTAGAACCCCCAAGCTCTCCTGCCCCCCAACTCTCATAGGCCCCAAGATTTCCTGCTCCGCAAGCTCTCCTATACCGCCAAGCTCTCCTACCGCCACAAATTCTCCAACACCCCGCAAGCTCTCCTACCTCGCCAAGCTCTCCTACCCAACCCCAAGCTCTCCTACACCTCAATCTCTCCATCCCCACAATTTCTCGTACCACCCCAATCTCTCCTACCCGCCAATCTCTGCTACCCCACCAATCTCTCCTACACACCCAAGCTCACCGAACCCCAAAGCTCTCCTTTTCACCCCAAGCTCTTCAACCCCCTAAACTCTCCTCGTCCACAGCTCTCCGACCACCTCAGCTCTTCTACCAACTCCACCAGCTCTCCTACACACCCAGAACTCCTACCCCAGGAGCTCAATCCAACCCCCCAAGCTTTCCTACCCGCAAAAGCTCTCCTACCCCAAAAACTCTCCTACCACACCCCCCAAGCTCTACTAAACCCCCACACTCTCCTACCTCCCAAGCACTCCCATCCCCCAAGATCTCCAACCGCCTCCCAAGCTCTCCTACCCCCCTAACCTGTCCTACCCCGCTCCCCAAGATCTCGTACCGCCCAAGCTCTCCAATCCCGCCAAACTCTCCTACACCCCAAGCTATTCTACCCCGCAAAGCTTTCCTTCCCCCTCAAAATATCCTACATCCCCAAGCTCACCTACACCCAAATCTCTCCTACACCCCGAAGCTCTCCCATCCCCCCAAGTTCTCCAACACCCTCCCAAGCTCTCCTACCCATCATACTTCTCCTCCTCCCCTCCCCAAGATCTCGTAGCACCCAAGCTCTGCAAACCCCCCGAACTCTCCTGCTCCCCAAGTTCTTCTAATGCCAAAGCTCTCCTCCCCCCTCATAATCTCCTACATCCCCAAGCTCTCTGACCCCGCAAGCCCTGCTGCTACCCAAGCTCTCCTACCCACCAAGCTCTCATACCCCCAAAATGCTTAATTACCCACCAAGCTCCCCTACCCACCAAGCTCTACTACCCCGCAAGCTGTCCTACCACCAAGGTTTCCTACCCCCGCAAGCTCTACTACTCTAAAACACTCCAACACCCCAAGCTCTCCTACACACCAAGCTCTCCTGCCCCTTATGCCCTCCATCCCCCCAAACTCGCCTACCCAACGCTCCACTACCCCGCAAAGATCTCCTTCCTCGCCAAGCTCTCCTATCCCCACAAAGCTCTCCCACCCCCCAAATCTCTCCTACCCACCGCCAAGTTCTCCTCCTACCGCCCCAGCTCTCCTACCTCAGCAGCTCTGCTTCACCCCAGCTCTCCTACCACCCACCAAGCTCTCCTACCCGCCCAGCTCTCCTACCCCCGCCAAAGCCCTCCTACAACCAGAAGCACTCCTACCCCCCAAGCTCTCATACACCCCAAAGCTCTTCTAGACGTCAGGCACTCCTACACCGCGCCCCCAGCTCTCCTACACCCACAATTTCTGCTACCCACCCAAGCGCTCCGACTCACCAAGCTCTCCTACCCCCCAAGAGTTCTTACCCCCCGAAGCTGTCCTACCGCCAAAAGGTCTCCTACCCCTCAAGCTCTCTTACCGCCCCAAGATCTCCTACACCCCCTCCACCAAGCTCTCCTACCACTTCTAAGCTCTCCTACACTCCAAGCTCCCCTACACCCTATGTTCTCCTATCATCACATGTGGTACAACCCCCAAGCTCTCCTAAACCCGCAAGCTCTGCAACCACTCCAAGCTCTCATATCCCCGGACCACACCGACCCCGCAAAATCACCATCCCCGCCCCCCCCAAGCTCTCCTAACCCCCAAGCTCCACTGCACCCCATGCTCTCCTACCCCGTCAGCTCTCCTAACCCCAAACTCTCCTCAACTCCAAGCTCTCCGACCCACCAAGCTCTCCTACTACGCAAGCTCTCCAACACCCACAAGCTGTCCGATCCCCCCGCCCGGCCAAGCTCTCGTTACCCCCGAAGGTCTCCTAACCCCCAAGCTCCCCAAGCCCGCAAGCTCTCCTAACCCGAAGCTCTCCTCAACTCCAAGCTCTCCGACCCACCAAGCTCTCCGACCCCGCAAGCTCTCCAACACCCACAAGCTGTCCTATCACTCTGCCCCGCCAAGCTCTCCTAACCCCCCCAAGCTCTCCCACCACCCCAAGCTCTGCTACCCCTCCCCAAGCTCTGCTACCCATCCAAATTCTCCTACACCCCAAGCTTTCTTACTGCCCTAGCTCTCCTACCACCTGCAAAGCTCTTCTACACTCCCATGCTCTCTTACCCCATCATGCTCATAACCCCCACAAACTCTCCTACACCCAAAGCTCTCCTGCCCCACCAACCGCTCCTACCCCGCCAAGTTTTCCTAGCCCCCAACGCTCTCCTATCTCCCCCAAGCTCGGCAACCACCCACGCTCTCCTACCCCCCAAAGCTCTCCGTGCCCCCAAGCTCTCCAACCCCCCAAGCTCTCCGAACCCCAAGCTCTCCTACCCCTTCCAGCTCAGCTATTCCTCCCACGTTCTCCTATCCCCACACCCCCAGCTCTCCTACCACCCCAAGCTCTCTGACACCCCGCAAGCTCTCCTACCCCGCCCAAGCTCCCCGAACACCCAAGCTATCCTAGCCCCGCAAGCTTTCTTCCCCCAAACTCTCCTACCTCCCATGCTATCCTAAACCCCAAGTTCTTCTTCCCCCCAAGATCTCCTACCATCCCAAGCTTTAGTAATCCCCTCCAACGTACTACTATCCCTCCCCAAGCACTCCTACCTCCACAAGCTCTCCAAGACCCCCAACTCTCCGAGCCATCCCAAGCTCTCCTGCCCCCAAGGTTTCCTAACTCCCCAAGCTCTGCTAACCCCTAAGCTCCCCTACCCCCACAAGCTCTCCTACACCCCAAGCTCTCCTAACCTCCCCCCCAAAACTCTCATACTTCCCCAAGCTCTCCGACCCCTCAGGATTTCTAACCCCCCAAACTCTCCTACCCCACGATCCAATACCCCGCCAAGCTCTCCTGCCCTCAACAAGTACTCACAACCTCCAAATCTCACCTCGCCGCCGCCAAGTTCTCCTCCTACCGCCCTAGCTCGACTACCCCAGCAGCTCTGTTTCACCCCAGCTCTCCTACCCCGCCCCCCCACTAAGCTCTCCTACCCCACCATCACTCCTACCCGCCAATCTCTCCTACCCCCGCCAAAGCCCTCCTACAACCCCTAAGCTCTCCTACCCCCCATGCTCTTCTAGCCGTCAGGCTCTCCCACCAGCCCCCCAGCTCTCCTATACCCCTAAGCTCTGCTACCCACCCAAGCTCTCCGACTCACCAAGCTCTCCTACCCCCCAAAGGTCTCCTACCCCTCAAGCTCTCTACCATCTCAAGCTCTCCGATCGGCCTAATTCCTACTACACCCCCAACCTCTCCTATCCCTCCCCAAGCCCTCCTATCCATCAAGCTCTCCTACCGCCCAATATCTCCTATCCCCCCAAACTCTCCTAAAACCCTCAAGCTCTCCTGCCACATCAAGCTCTCCTACCCCACAAGATCTCCTACACACACCAAGGTCTCCTACACCGCCCATGCTCTCCTACACCCCGCAAGGTCTCCTACTCACTCAAGCTCTCCTTCGCCTCCAAGCTTTCCAACACCCACATGCTCTCCTACCTCCACAAGCTCTCCTACCCCAGAAGCTCTCATACTCGCCCAAGCTCTCCGACCCCACCAAGCTTTCCGACCCACGCGAGGACAGCTCATCCCCAAGCACTCCTACACTCCAAGTTCTCCTGCCCCGCAAGCGCTCCTACCCACCCAAGCTCATCTACCGCACAAGCTGTCCTAGCCTCCGAAGCTCTCCTGCACGCCCAGCTCTCCTACAGCCCCAAGCCCTCTTACCCCCCAAGTTGTACTACCCCCGCAAGCCCTCCTAACCGGCAAGTTCTCCTATCCTCACCGCCCAAGCTATCCTACCCCCCAAGCTCTCCTATCCCCCTAAGCACAACTACCCCCACAAGCTCTCCAAACATCCCAAGCTCTCCTACACCCGAAAAGTTCTCCTATCCCCCTCCCAAAGCTCTCCTACCCCCACAAGCTCTCCTACCTCCCACAAGCTCTCCTACACCCCAAGCTTTCCTACCACCCAAAGCTATCCTACACCCCTGCAACAACTGCTATCCCCGCAAGCTCTCGTGCCACCCCAGCTCTCCTAACCCACAAGCTCTCCTACACGTCCAAGCTCTCCTAACCGCACAATCTCCCTTACCGCCCCAAGCTCTCATGTCCCCCAAGCTCTCCTAACCCGCACGCTCTCCTACCCTCACTCCAAAGCTATCCGACCCCCCAAACTCTCCTACTGCCACCCCCCAGCACTCCTAGCCCTCCAAGCTCTCCTACCACCTAAAATCTCCCACCCCCCAGCTCTCCTACCTCCCCAGCTCTCCTACAACCTCAGCTCCCCTACCACACAATGCTCTCCTACACCTCTAAGCTCTCCCACTCCCCAGCTCGCCTATCTCCAAGCTCTCCTAGCCACCCGCAAGCTCTCCTTCCCCCGTAACCTCTCCTACCCCCAAAGGTCTCCTGCCCCGCCAATCTCTCCTACACCCCCATGCTCTCCTACACACTCCAAGCTGCCCTACCCACCCAAGCTCTCCTACCTCCGCAAGCGCCCCTACCCCACCAAGCTCTCCTACTCGCCAAGCTCTCCTAACGCCATAAAATTATCGACCCCGCCAAGCTCTTCTACCCCATCCAAGCTCTCCGACCACACCAAGCTCTCCTACACCCCTCCCAAGATATGCTACCCATCCAAGCTCTCCTAACCCCACCAAGCGCTCCTATCCCCTCAAACATTCCTAACCCACAAAGCTCTCCTACACCCCCGAACTCCCCGACCCCCGAAGCTCTCCTATCCCCTCAAGCTTTCCGAGACCCCCAAGCTCTCCTACCCCACCACGCTTTCCCACCGCCCAAGCTCTCCTAAACTCCCCAAGCTCTCCTAGCCCCAAAACTCTCCTACACACCAAGGTCTCCTACAGCCCAAGTTCCCCTATCCCCAAGCATTCCTACCCCTCCAGCTCTCCTACCGCCCCAGCTCTCCTACCTACCCTGCTCTCCTACCCTGCCAAAGCTCTCCAACATCCGCCAAGCTCTCCGACCCACACAAGATATCCTACCACACCAAGCTCTCCTACTCGCCCAAAGCTCTCCTACACCGCTCCACAAGCTCTCCTACACCCCAGTGGAATCCAACAGCCCCAAGCACTCCGACTCCACCAAGGTCTCATACCCGCCAAGCTCTCCTAGCCGCCCAAGCTCCACGACACCCCAAGCTCTCCTAACCCGCAATCTCTCCTTTTTGCAAGCTCTCCTACCCCACCAAGCTCTCCTATGCACACGCTCTCCTACCCCGCAAGCTCTCCTAAACCTCCAGCCCCCCGAATCCCCCAAGTTCCCTTATCACCCCATGCTCTCCTAAACCCCCTACCTCTCCTACCCCCTCAAGTTCTCCTACCCCCCAATGCTCTCCTAACCCCAGACTCTCCTACCTCCCAAACTCTCCTACCCCCAAACTCTCCTACCCCCAAGCTCTCCTACCCCCAAGCTCTCCTAGCCCCCAAGCTCTCCTACACCCCGAAAACATTCCAACACCACAAGCTCTCATACGAGCCGCAAGCTCACCTACACCCCCAGGCTCTCCTAACCGCCCCAATCGCACCTACCTCCAAAAGGTCTCCTATCCCCTCAAGCTCGCCTACCAATCAAGTTCTCCAACCCCCACAAGCTCACCAATCCCCCATGCTATCCTACTCCCACAAGCTCTACTCACTCCAATCTCTCCTACCCCTCCAAGCTCTCTTACCCCACCAAGCTTACTACAACCCAAGCTCTCCTACC
Source organism: Pristiophorus japonicus (assembly GCF_044704955.1). Lineage (NCBI taxonomy): Eukaryota > Metazoa > Chordata > Chondrichthyes > Pristiophoridae > Pristiophorus > Pristiophorus japonicus. The sequence goes on from NW_027250756.1 coordinate 1,433,930, forward strand.
CCCCAAGCTCTCCTACCACCCACCAAGCTTTCCTACAAACCAAGCCCTCCAACCGCCCAAGCATTCCCACCCGTCAAGTTCTCCTACCACGCCAAACTCTCGTACACACCCCTCAAGCTCTCCTGCACCCCAAGCTCTCCTACAACCCCAAGCCCTCTTACCCCCCAAGTTGTACTACCCCCGCAAGCTCGCCTAACTGCCAAGCTCTCCAACCCGCCCAAATTATCCTAACCCCCTCGCTCTCCTACGGGCCAAGCTCTCCTGCACCCCCAAGCTGTCCTACATCCCCAGCTCTCCAACCCCCCAGCTCTCCTACCGTCCCAGCTGTCCTAACCCCAAATTCTCCTACCCTCCCAAGGTGTCATACTCAGAATGTAGATAGAAGGTTTGCGAATGATTTAGTAAAGGATCGCGGGAAAATGGCCAAGAGAAATGGTCCAGCTGCGATATTTGCCCTGTCAACACAAACAAAGGATTACTCAGATTTGTGGTCAAACAGGAGTTATGTGAAAAAGCAAAAGTCAGACATGAATCAGACGAGGAGCTGCTATAAACAGCCGTAAAATAGGGAAATGTGATGAAAATCGAAACAATAAACACATCCCTGGAGCCCGCCCTATTTGGAGAGTTGTTAGCCTGCAATTGGGCATGCTATGGGGGAAATCGCCCAATGATTGTATAAACTGAGTGTCACTCAAATGTGTTCTGCTGTAACAATGTATAAGTGTTGAGCTTTTGTACAATTACTGGACTTGTCAGGAGAGAGGAGGACAGGCTCGAACCGAGACTGTTCCCTTTAGCCTAACAGGTCCCGGCCAGAGAATCTGCAGAATAAAGGTCTTATGTTGCAAAGACTAAAAGTGTTCGTGTGTCAGTGAATTCGCTGAAACAGATTGAAGGGAAAAGAATCCATTATCAACATTTGGTGTCAGATGTGGGAACTCAACGGACGACTGCCGAAAACTTGCGAATTAAGAGCTAGACTAGCCTTGGACGAGACGAGAGGAAAATGGCCACTGGAGTAAGTATAATTTCAATACTGCTCCAGTTTCCTCCGGTTTCAAAAGTCTGAGGAAAGTTTAGCCACTCACTGGTTCTCAGGTGGTGTCTGAACGACATCCAGGTCAATCTGGCGAACACTTTCTAAACTTAGGAAAAACCGTGCAGCGACACAAAGAGAAAAATCGCATAGCCGTGTAGCGACACAAAGAGAGAAATCAAGTATTAAGCCGTGTAGCGACACGAAGAGTAAAATCGCGCGAACCGCGTAGGGAAACGCGGAGGTTAGGAAATTACGTAAAATTAAGCTGTGGGACTACGCGGGACTGTGTAAATTTTCAATTGTACTTATGCCAGGTGCGGTGTCGATCTTGCATATCACTTGGTCCGCCTCGGCTCTGGGTAAGATAACTGAAAACCACACGGGGCGACGTGTAGACAATTGGGACAATTAGGACCACGATCCAACGTGCGGCGACACAAGGATGGGTAATTTAGTTAAAACTACGAATTCCCTGAAAAGTCAAGGATCAAAAAAAAATACTCTTGTGAACGTCTGTTTTAAATGCATGTATGCTTTTTACTGTGGAGAAGGAAGCTTGTGTGGGGAAACCGGGGAGTTGTGGTTTTCTTTAGCTCCACTCACTTTTTCAAACAGTGAAAGATTTTTTAACCCTTCGTAGTGTTGTCCTGTATGTGGGAAGTTTAAGAGTGTGAACCTTATTGAATTACGTATAGTCCGATGATAAGTTACGGAGCCAGGAAATGCACAAAGGATAGGTTTGTTGAGTAAAAACAAAATATATGGTCCCGGTGGTTAAAAAAGGGATAAGGATTTACGAGCCAAATGGAGACAGTACTGTCAAAAGCTGAAAGGTGAGTCCCTTCTGTCAAGCTGGCAGGAGAACGCCTTTAAACTAGGACTTTCCTTGACAGAAGGAGGACATGTTAAAACTGTAGGCGTCTTAAAGAAAGAGTGCGCACACGAGAAACGTACTAAGAGTTCCCCTGGGACCTCTGAGAAGGGTATTGATAGATTACGTAGTCGAATGGTTGGCTTTGCGTTGACCGAGGCTGATGATGAATTTGATGAATGGTCACTGACTCGGCGCCCAACCCCAACAGCGCCTCCCGCAGCCTCTCACCACAGTCCCCTTCCCACCAACCTCCACCCTACACTCCGGCGGTAGGAGGTGATGATAACCGTAACCCCACACCAATGAACCGACTAGCCCAGACGGACTCTTCCTCTTCAGATAGTGACTCAAGTCCTCAGTTCACCGACCCTGTGGCCAGTAGGATCAAATCTAAGACTAAAGGACGTAACCTGACCGTTCAGACCCCTAGTCCAGAGAGGCGACGCGGGCGCTCTCATCAGCCCCGCTCTCAGTCTGAACCTCGAGGCCATCAGCAACGACCCACTCGTCATAGCCGAAGCTCCAGCATTAGTTCTGCAGGCTCGGAGTGCTCTTCAGATAGAGAAACGGCCTCAGGAAATAATAATTCTGTCCAGAAAACTAGGGTAGCAACTAGGCAGTTCCCAGTTCGACTCATGCCAAATCCCAATCCAGAGCAGGTTGTGGACCACACCACCATAGAAGTATATATGCCATGGAAACCGAAAGAGATTATGGCTATCCTGGCTACCATACCAGATCGAAAAATAAAAATAACCTCTCAAGTTTATAGATCGCCTCCGACTCACCATTGGGGTTTATAATGCAGAATCAAGAGACTTGAGGTCCTTAGTGCAGCAGATCCTGAGCCCGATTGAACACGTCCGGTTCTTAGAAAATTTGGGGCGAGCCACCCATGATGAATTAGTGACTGCGCAGGATTGTCTAGACGCTATCTTTAATGCTCTCAGCAGAACCTTCAGAAGCCCATCAGTATGGCAGCAGTATTAGAAACTAAACCCAAACTGAAGAAACTGCCGACGTATTCATGGAAAGATTTATTGAAATATACGGAGGTCAATCAGGAAATAATGCCTTCAGGGCAGGGGACAATTCACCTCAATTCTGCGCTATTCTACTTCAGTGCCTGCCCTATTCGATTACTCACGCTATCCGGACAAATAATATGAATTGGGCAGATAACAGTAGAGCCCAAATGGAAAGAGCGGTAAAATATTATTGGCAGGAGAAGAAAGGAGGGGAAGGAGGAGGCGCATCCCTGACACGGGTCAAAACCGAATATGTGACGAGAAAGGAAGAACCCCCACGGAGAGGACCCTGGTCCGACTCGAGGGGATAAAAGATGGAACCACAGTACTGTGTAAAGGGATGGGTGGATAACCAAGGATACGGATATACCCAACACCCAAATGGCCCAGGGCCCTGCTAATTACGGACCGCCCTACTGTCCCCGGCCTGGTATAGGAAGAGGTCGGGGCTGGGAAAGACGAGATGGATGCTTCAATTGTGGGCAAGAAGGACTTTGGAGCAGAGAGTGTCCCTCCCGTCGGCACGAAAGAGGAAGAGGAGGAAGAGGAGGGGGGCAAGGGGGGAGAGGACGGGGATCTTACATTAACTTCTCCCAGAACAACCGCTTGGCCAACCGTCCCCCGATTACGGAACTTGATTGTGCAGAGAACCTCACCGGATGACGAACCGATTTGCCAGTTTCCAGTCCCTAGCACGGCTAAACAAATGCGACAGTGGTTGGGGATGATCAATTACTGCAGATCCTGGATCCCTAACGTCGCCCTGATGACTAAGCACCTTACCCCGTATACAAATAAGGAAGGCAGCTTTGAAATATAAACTGCAGACGTCCAAGCCTTTAAGGAACTAAAGACAGCCCTGCTGCAAGCTCCGGCTTTGGGCCGGCCCCTCGATGACCGGCCCTTTCAACTGTATTGTACAATCCTGAAAGACTGTGCTACCGTTATCTTAACACCTCTCACTCCGTAGCTGCCCTCCTGGGCCAACTTCAGACTCAACACCTTACCATGGTCAGGCAAAGCAGATATGAGATCTACCTACTGAATAATCCTAAGCTGACCTTTCGGCAATGTACGGCCATCAATCTGGCCTGTTTTCTTACTGAGCCACCCCAACATGAGGAACAACCCAGTCATGATTGTTTATCTTTAATTCAGGAGTCCTAATCGGTCAGGGAAGATTTAGTTGACGTACCAGTGCAAGACCCAGACTGTATTATGTATGTTGACGGAAGTTCTGCTATTAATCCAGAAGGTACACGAATCTCAGGATACGCCATAGTAAACCAGGAGTGTCAGGTCTTGGAATCTGCCGCCTTTGAAATCGCCTATTCTGCCCAACAAGCTGAACTATTCGCCCCCACCGAGCCTGTATCTTGGCCAAAGACCTCAAAGTCAATATCTATACCGACTCTAGGTATGCCTTTGGGGTAGCCCATGATTTCGGACAGTTATGGAAAAATAGGGGATTCCTAACCTCACAGGGAAATGAGATATCTCATAGGCAACTAGTATACGATTTGTTGCAAGCCCTCATGCTCCCTAAACGTATTGCTATTGTCAGGTGCACTGCCCACACTACCAGAAACTCTCCGATCGATATAGGAAACCGCCGTGCTGAAAGAGAGGCTAAACAGGCCTCTTGCGGGCAACAAATGGTGGTGCCTAGAATAATGAGTCAAACTAAAAGTCCTGCCAAGGATAAGTTAGCCTCGGAAAAACCAATGGCAACCATCCAAAATGTCATTAAAGCACAGGAGGACGCTCCTGAAAAAGATAAACTGTTGTGGAAAGAATGTGGATGTACTTATGACAATGTTTCTAAACTCTGGACCACTCCCGCGGAACAGACTAGCATGTCTGACGAGTTGGCTCTATGGGTTATTGAATGTATTCATTTTGCTACTCATTGTGGAGCAAGGACAAGTGACACGCGTTTGGCCACGTGGTGGCACCCTAGACTCCAGATGCTATCCCAGAATTTCAGTAGTCGCTGCCTTGTTTGCCAACAGCATAATCCAGGGAAGGGAGGTCCCTGTGATTGGGGTAAGACGCCCCTACCAGAAGGCCCCTTTGAGATCTTACAGTTGGACTACATTGAGTTTCAAAACATTCAGTGTTACAAATATGTGTTAGTAATAGTAGATATGTTTAGCAGATGGATTGAAGCCTACCCTACCCTGGACATTAAGGCTCAAACTGTTGTTAAGGTGTTAATGAGGGAAATTGTTCCTAGATATGGTATCCCAGCTCGATTGATGACCACCTATGTTCTTTCTCTGACTCAGGCTCTGCGACTAGTTCACAACGAGGTTCGAGAGGCTCACCTCAACCTCCCAGTTTTACCCGAATCGTCCCTCGTGGCACCAAGGAAGTATGTCCTGATTAGGAAATGGATTCGAAAAGGGTTGGAGCCACGATGGGAGGGGCCTTTTCAGGTGTTACTCACTACCCCTACCGCAGCTAAGGTTGAAGGGAGAAGTGCCTGGGTTCACCTGCACCACTGTAAACTTATTACTTCATAATGAGCCTCTCACTGGTCGTCCTAACCCTTCTTTCTGTTCCAGACGTCCTCTCCACCATAGCTGAATAAACCACTTCCTTGGGGCAGGAAGAAAAACGTCAATAACACAGCAGGAGAAAGGAACAAGCAGATGTAGCTGTTTTCTGATCTACCCTTATCATATTGTTAAATAATGTACATTATGGTCTAAAATTATTTAAACATGTGTAAGCTAGCAGGTATAATTGTGCTATCTTGTGCTATCCTAGCTGAACTGGAAGGGCTACAGGATAACTTATTTTATCAGACCCATATCCGATTGCATGGCAATCGAACTGTGTATTAACCACTAGCCCAATCAGTAGAGGCCCTGTTCGTGGCTACCCCTGGGTGGACTCCCCGCGATTATAGGGGACAAATGTATAACACATGTCACGGACGAATCGTACAACATCGCCCAGGCTTTTGATGCCATGAAGAAGCAGCTGGATGAGTTTAGCAGGGCCCAAAGAAAGGAGATGGTTGGTTAGATTGGTTACTTGGAGGATCCTGGGGATCTTATTTAATGCATGGACCAGTCATTCTCGTTGTTATAATAGTTACCTGTTGTCTGCTTATTGGCTGCTTTAATGTCTTTTGTAAGGTGATGATGGCGAAATTGGAGCAAACTCTTAGTCACGAGCTCCCGGAATTTGATTGAACAAACTAAAGGTTTACTCGAGAATCAAGAAGAGTATGTAAAACAAGAATGCGAACGGCTGAATGCGATACTCCTGGAATAATCACCAGGTTTATCATGGAATGATAAAAGGGGGGGAATGAGAAATTAGATAGAAGGCTTGCGAATGTGTTAGTAAGCGATCATGGGAAAATGGCCAAGAGAAATTGTCCAGCTGCGATATTTGCCCTGTCGACACAAACAAAGGATTACTCAGAGTTGTGGTCAAACACGAGTTACGTGAAAAAGCAAAAGTCAGACATGAGTCAGACGAGGGGCTGCCATAAACAGCCGTAAAATAGGGAAATGTGATGAAAATCGAAACAATAAACACATCCCTGGAACCCACCCTATTTGGAGAGTTGTTAGCCTGCAATTGGGTATGCTATGGGGGAAATCGACCAATGATTGTATAAACTGAGTGTCACTCAAATGTGTTCTGCTGTAACAATGTATAAGTGTTGAGCTTTTGTACAGTTACGGGACTTGTCACGAGAGAGGAGGACAGGCTCGAACCGAGAGTGTTCCCTTTATCCTAACAGGTCCCGGCGGAGAATCTACAGAATAAATGTCTTATGTTGCGAAGACTAAATGTGTTCGTGTGTCAGTGAATTCGCTGAAACAGATTGAAGGGAAAAGAATCCAGTATCAACAATACCATCCAAGCTCTCCTACCCATCAAGCTCTCCAACCACCCAAGCTCTCCCAACCCCTGAAGCACTTCTTCCCCTGCAAGCTCTCCTACCCACGCTAGATCTCCTACCTCCCCCAATCTCGACTACCCGCTATGCTCCCGTACCACAGCAAGCTCTCCTACCCCCGCCAAAGCTCTCCTGCTGCCCTATTCAAACTCTCCTACCCACCCAATATCTCTAATCCCCCAAGCTCTCCGACACTCTCAAGTTCTCTTAACCAGCCCCAAGCTATCCTACACCTTCAAGCTCTCCTATCCCCTCCAAGCTGTCCTATCACCCCCAAGCTCTCCTATCCCACCAAATCTCCTACTGCACCAAGCTCTCCTATGCTACCAAGTACTGCTACCCCTCCAAGCTCTCCTACACCTCAAAGCTCTCCTACACCCCCAAACTCTATTACATCCTCAAGCTCTCCTACCGTCCTTTGCTCTCCTACTCCCAAACTCTCCTACGTCCCAAGCACTCCTACGCCCCAAGTTCTCCTACCCCCTAGCTTTCCTACACTCCCAAGCACTGCTACCTCCCAAGCTCTCCTATCCCCAGCCTCTCCTACTCATCAAGCTCCTCTACCCCCCTAAACTCTCCTGAACTCCAAGCTCTCCTACTCCCGAAGCTCTCCTCCCCACAAGCTCTCCAACCCCCCAAGCTCTCCTATCCCTCCCAATCTGTCCTACACCCCAAAGCTCTCCAACCCCCAAAGCTCTCCTACACCCCAAGATCTCCAAGCCTACCAAGCTCCCCTACCCAAATCTCTCCTAAGCTCCAAGCTCTCTTATCTCCCCAAGCTCTCCTACCTCCCAATCTCTCCTACCCCAAGTTCCCATAACCTCCAATCTTTCCTAACCCCCATGCTCTCCAACCCCCAAGCTCTCCTATCCATTAAGCACTCCGAATTCACAACGTCTCCTGTCCCACAAGTTCACCTACCCACAAACTCTCCTGCCGCTCCAAGCTCTCCTACCCTAAAAGCCCTTCAACCCCACCAAACTCTTCTAACCCCAATATTTTCTGAATGCCGCAAGTACTTCTCCCCCCAAGGTCTCTCTTCCCCCAAGTTCTCTTTCTCCACACAAGCTCCCATAACCGCCAAGCTCTCCTTCCTCTGCACGCACATTTACTTCCATAGCTCTCCTACCACCCGCCAAGTTATCCTGCCTCCCATTCTCTCCTATCCCCCCAAGCTCCCCTACCCGCCCAAGCTCAAACCCTCCGAAGCTCTCCTATGCCCCAAGCTCTCCTACCGGCGAAAGCTCTCCTAGCCCACCCCCAAGCTCTCCTACCAGCCCAAGCTCTCCTACCAACCCCCCGAAGCACTCCTACCCCCCAAGCTCACCTAGCACCCAAACCTCACCTACCTCACCAGCAAGCCTAATCCACCCAAGCTCTCCTACGGCGTTAAGCTCTCTTAGCCCCATCCCAACCTCTCCTAACCCCAAATCTCTCCAACCACAAGCTCTCCTACCCCCGCAAGTTTTTCTATACCCCCAAGCTCTCCTAACACCCCAATCTCTGCTATCCGCCCAAGCTCTCCTAGCCCCCCACGTTCTCCTACCCCCAAGCTCTCGCACTCCACAAGCTCTCCTAAACACCCCAAGCTCTCCTACCCCCCCAAGCTGTGAAGCACATCATTATCCTTCATATGTGCCTTGTCGTTTGCCGATATATATTGCTCCGAATTGTCCTGTTAATGGTGCACTCGCCTAAATATCCTGCAACATGAACAGAAAATGCAGCTTTTTCGGAGGTTACTTTCCACTTTCTAAACCTAATTCCCCTGTTTCTTGAGCTAATTGCTCTGTACTGTGCTTATTCCTGTGTTCCAGTAGCTCGCTTCCCCGATTTATGCAGCTCCCCATTGCCCTGTTTGTGGAGCTTATTCCACTGTTTCTGGAGCTGCTAATTTACCAGTTTTTAAAACACCTACTTTTTTTCTTTCAAGACCAAATTCCACAGTTTCTAGACCAAATTGCCGATTCTGTCGCGAGCTCCCTTATTTCTGTGCGAACAATGCTCATTGAGCCGCGAGTCTGATGCTGCCCATTTTGGACCACTGTGCAAGATAATTTTCTAGGCCTTACCTTGCAATATTTTGTAGCATTAAAAATGCTTCATGTAATGATTGGTAGCCATTCTTTTCACCGCTAAATTGAAAATAGCAGTCAAAAAAGATCGTTTACTCCTGAAAAGTGTGTAGTATTCACTATTCTCCAATCACTTTAGCATACCTTAGATCTAATGCTCTGTTCCAGTGAACACGAAGGCAGAATATTTTCTGAATGGCGGCAGATTAGGAAAATGAGAGGTGCAACGAGACCTGGGTGTCATGGTGCATCAGTCGTTGAAATTTGGCATGCTAGTACAGCTGGCGGTGAAGAAGGCAAATGGTATGTTGACATTCATAGCGAGGCAATATGAGTAGAGGAGCAGGGAGGAATTACTGCAGTTGAACAGGACCTTGGTGAGGTCTCACCTTCAATACTGTGTTCAGTTTTGGTCTCCTAAACTGAGGTAGTACGTTTTTGCTATTGATGGAGTGCAGCGAAGGTACACCAGACTGATTACCGGGATGGCAGGACTGACATATAAGGAGAGACTCGATCGACTGGGCCTGTATTTACTGGTGTTTAAAAGGATGAGAGTGGATCTCATAGAAAAATATAATATTCTGAGGGGGCTGGAAAGGTTGGATGCAGGAAGAATGTTCCCGATGTTGGGGAAGTCCAGAACCAGTGGACACAGTCTAAGGATAAGTGGTTAGTCATTTACGATTGAGATGAGGAGAACTTCCTCACTCAGAGAGTTGTTAACCTGTGGAACCCACTTCCGCAGAGAGTTCTTCATGCTGGTTCGTTAGATGTATTCAAGGTGGACTTGGATATGGCCTTTATGGCTAAAGAGATCAAGGGGTATGGAGAGAAAGCAGGAAAGGGGTACTGGGGTGAATGTTCAACCATGATCTTCTTGATTAGTGGTGCAGGCTTGAAGGGCCGAATGGCCTTCTCCTGCACATATTTTCTATGTTTCTATGTTTCTAATCCCCATGTTCTTGGAGCTCCAAATTCACCTCTTTCTGCGACTCCTAATTTCCCTATACCTATATGGAATGGCCCTGTTTCTCTAGTTTCTCCAGGTAATTGAACTGTTTTGGAAGCTAATTCCTTTATTTACGAAGTACATTCCATAGTTTCTTGAAGTCCACGTTCCCCACTTTCTGGACATTATGTGTTGTTTGTGGAGCCCCTGTTCGTCTGTTTTTGGAGCTCCAAATTGCACTGTTGATGAAGCAGCTAATTGTTCTATTTTCGTGTCTACTAGTTATATATATAACTTTCGGAGATGTGTTGTTTATCGTGCGCATTCCTAAGTCCCCTGCTGCAGGAACCGCTAATTCACCTCTTTGTGAAGTAAACTCGCTAATACCTTTGTTGCCAGAAAAAATTCCATAGTTTCTTGAAGTCCTAGTTCCCCACTTAATATTTAAGTGTCTACTAGTTTTATATATATATATATAATATATCTCTGAAATGTCCTGCGCATGGTGCTCTATTCTAATTCACCTGCTACGGGAATAGCTAGTTTCCTGTTTCTTGAGCAAATTCTTCTCTTTCTAATTGTAATTTCTTTGTGTCTGGATCTACTTCCGCTGTACTGAAAAAATTCCCGTTTTCTAGAGCTCCTAATTCGCCAGCTTCAGCAGTGTCCAATTCCGCAGTTTCAGTAACTCCAAATTGTCATGTTTCTCGACCTAATTACCATGTTTCTGGTACTAATAACCTTGTTTCTGAACTAATTATAGTATTCCTGGAACTCCTACTTTCCCTCTCAGCAATTCCTAATATCACTGTTCCTGCAGCTAACTCCCCTATTTTTGGAGCTCAGGTTTTCTCTGGAGTTCCTAATATCCCAGGTTGTGGATTTCCTAATGCATCTGTTTCTGGGGGTAATTATCCTGCATCTGTAGCTAATTCAACGGCTTCTGGAGCTAATATTTGTTTTCTAACATTACTAACCCCAGCGTCTGCTTCACCTCCATCCTACGGGTAAGCTTAGGACACTCATGAAACTACATTCATGCACGGTGATCTATTGCTCTGAATCTAACGGACGAATTTAGGGCAGATCTGGGGCTGTATGAGGAACACCTCTCAGCAACCATACCCTATCTCCCAAAGGACAAAAATGAGATAAAGGATCCCCTGAAGGAAAATATACAAATTTAACACATCCTAAAGCATCATCTCTCATATGCTGGTAGCTCTACAATTGTTATTGTCCTTAGCTTGGCATGTATAGACAGGGGCAGCTTGGTCTAACTGTAGGAATAAAAGCAAGGTTAAAGCAACAGTAAAGAAGAAGAGTAACCTACTGAGACAGAGGGAGTAATATGGCTACATGTGCACTTGGCTCATTCCCGCAACTGTTGAATTTAGAAGGGCTGGTTACGTTGAGGTGGGTAGTCAAGGACCAAAAGGGGGAATTGGGGCCTCCATTGTGTCTGATTCATTGATAGAGTTATAAAGTTGGTGATAGCAACATACGTCATCAATTCCATATTTAGACTGATATGGTTCAGACGAGTGTTGCATTACAGGAATCCTCGCTCACAGCTGCTTAGAATTAAGGATGTAAGCCTCATGCTCAAGACGTAAAGTGTCCAAACAGTCCAAATTGTATCATATGAGCGAAATAGATCATAAATCTGACTGAAAAAAGCCATGTACAAGGACAATGGCTGTAATGTACGGTACACAACTACTAGCTGCAATGTATAACTGTCCCAGACCACGAGTTTATCGAAGAGATCGGGGCGGAGAGCTCAGTGAAGGGCTAATTATCAACTACCCGATTTTCCCTTGCAAGTGAATAATTTGATTCTTTGCCATTCAATAGTCTTCGAGTGGTGTATTCATTTGTTACAATACATCATAGTTAAAATAGTTACAGAATCAGGGGAGTTACCTGAAGAAACAGAAGAATTCGGGGCTCCACAAACTGGGATATTCGTAACTCCCCACAAAAAGATGAATTAGCTCCGGAAACCCGTGAATTGCTGCAGGAAAATGCGAATTATCCTCATAATCAGGAGAATTAGCTGCAAAAACCTGGGAATTCAGAGATACAGAAACAATGAAAGTATGGTTCATTAACCAAAGTAAGTTGGAGCAAAAGAAAGTGGAGATTTAGGTGATACAGATATGAAACAGGGGAATTCGGAGAGGGCAGCATGAACATGGAAATTAGGAGAGGGCTCGACAAACTGGGAAATTTGGAGACAGTTACAGAAACTAGTAGATTTTTCCGCAGAAACAAAGGTTTTAGCACCAGACAGTTCAATGAGCTACAGAACCAGGAAAATTACATCTAGAAACAGGATTTCGGAGCTTCACAAACTGGGATATTCTGACCTCCAGAAAAAAGATGAAGTAGGAGCTTCAGGAACACGGGAATTAGCGCAAAACAAAGGACTTAGCTCCATAAACAGAGGAAATGGGTCCAGAAAGTGGATAATTAGGAGTTACAAGAAGTGGTGAATTAGCAGCTCCGGAAACAGTGGAATTAGCTCCAGGAACAGAAGAATTGTACGCTGCTGAAACTGGGGATTTATGAGCTCAGGAACACAGGACTTCGCTCTGTACAACGGAATTATATACTGAAACATGGGAATTGGGTTTAGACAGAAGGGAGTTAGTTTAATAAATAGGAAAATTAGCTGTTCCTGTTGCAGGGGAATTAGCACAGCGCGCCATAAGCAGAACCCTTCGCAGCTATATATATCGGTGGAATGTTAGCCGCATGAAAAAAGAATTGGACGGTTTGTAAACAGTGCATTTCAGCTTCAGAAAGCGGGGAATTAGGATCTCCACAACAGGAGCAATATCTACATAACCTGCGGTATTAGAAGCTCCAGCAACAGGGGCATTAGTAACTTCCTAAAGATGAGAATTTACAGTTCCAGGAACAGAATAATAAGCCACAGAACAAGGGAATTAGCTCCAGAATAGACGGAATATTACCTCCTTAAATATATGAATTAATTCCAGAAAGAGGAAAATTAGCTCCATAAACACTGGTATTTATTGCACAAACCAAGGAATTATGTTTTTCAGAAACCCCGGAATTAGGAGCTACAGCAAGAGGGGAATTATGTCCTGAAATATGGTAATTACCTCATGAAAGAGAGAGAAACGGGTGCTCCAGAATCAGAGGACATATCGACTATAGAAACAGGGGAATCATGAGATCCAGAAGCAAAAGAAGTTTGGTTCCATTAACAATGTTATTTGGAGCAAACTAAACAGGAGATTTATTAGATCCAGATAGAGTGGAATTAGGAGAGCGCCTCATCTGCATGGAACATAGCAGAAAGCACCAGGAACTGGAAAATTGGGTACAGCTTTATAAAAAGGCGACTTGGGTTTTCCTTTCGCAGGAGAATTAGGAGAGTACACCATAAATAGACAATTCGGTAGGATATATATCGGGCAAATAGTAGCCACATAAAAAAGGATAATTAAGTACTCCATAAACATTGCAATTTGGAGCTCCTGAAATTGCGCAATGAGGAGTTCCACAAACAAGTGAAATAGCTCCAGAAACAGGGATAATTGGAACTCTCGTAACTGGAATATTAGGAACTCCAGAAACATTGAAGATACCAGCTCCAGAAATAGAAGTTGAATCCGCAAAACAGGTAATTAGTTATAGAAACACTGGAATTAACTCAGCAAATTGGGGAATTAGGAGTTCCAGAAACACAGGTATTAGGAGCTCTCGAAACAGGGGAATTGCCTGCAGAAATATTGGAATTAGATCCACCAAGGGGCAGATCAAGAGTTCCAGAAACAGAAGACATCGCAGCTACAGATTCAGGTTGTTTAGCTTCAGAAACTGAGATTACGAGATCCAGAAACAAGGCAAGTATGGTTCAATAAAGAATGCAATTTGAAGCAAAAGATAAAGGAGATTTAGGAGATCCAGATATAGGGAAATACGGAGATTGCAGCTTCAAACTGGAAACATAGGAATGGGAACAAGAAAGTGGGAAATTTGGAGACAGCTCTGGAAAAAGGCGAATTAGCTGTTCCTAAAGCTGGGGAAATAGGAGAGCGCACCATTAACAGAACAATTCGGAGATATAGGGGAATCATAGACTCAAGAAAAGGACAATGGTGTGCTCCATAAACTGCGCGATTTGGAGCTCCAGTGACGGGGATATTAGTAACTCCGCAAACCATTGAAACATTTCCAGAAACAGGTGCACTAGGACTTCGAGAAACTGGGGAATCAGCACCAGAAACTGAGGTATTACCTACATAAACAATTGAATTAGCTAAAGAAACAGTGGAGTTACATCCAGAAACAGAAGATTTAGCATCTCCTCAAACTTTGATATTAGGACCTCCAGCATAATATGAATTACCTCCACAATCAGGGGTATTAGATCGATAAACAGGGGACTTGAGTGCTGCAGATCGAGGAGCTCCAGGAACACGGAAATTAACTCAGAAATAAGGCCATTATCTTCAGAAACAGGGGAATTAAATCCATAACATGTGGAATTATATTCTGAAACTGGCGAAATATAAAGTCCAGAAACAAGGGAAGTATGGTTCCATAAACAAAATAAGTTGGAGCAAAAGATACAGGCGCTTTAGGAGATCCAGATGCAAGGGAATTAGGAGAGGACTCCATCAACATAGAACTTAGGAGCAGGCTCCATAAATTGGGAAATGGTCTGGGGAATGGACAGGAACTTGGGTTGCCATGGTGCAGAAAATTGGGCTGGAATGGGGACGAACTTGCGCTGGTGGATGGGACATGAACCATGTAAAAACGACAATTACCTGCTCCATAAAGAGCGCAATATTAATGCAGAAACGGGGTAATTGCGATCTTCAGAAACAGCTGATATATCTCCAGTGATAGGTGAACTAGTACCTCCATAATATAGGGATTCAGCTCAAGAGGCAGAACTATTAGTTCCAGAAGCCGTTGAAATAGCTGCAGAAACAGGGGTTTTCTCTCCAGAAACTGAGGAATTCGGAGCTTCAGAAAAAAGCTAAATCATGTCTGGAAACATGGGAATTAGCGCCAGGAAGACGGGAATGAGCTCATAGTCAAGGAAATTAGCTCCAGAAACAGGGGACTCAACTCCAGAAGCAGTGCAATCATGTCCAGAATCAGGGGAATTAGCTCCAAAAACAGGGGAATTATACGATCCAGAAACGAGGGAAGTATGTTTCCATAAACAAATGTATTTGGAGCAAAGGAAATAGGAGATTTAGGTGATCCAGATTGAGGGTAATTAGGAGAGGGCAGCATCAACGTGGGCCTCTGGAGCAGGCTTCAGAATCTGCGAATTGTGGAGCCAGCTCCAGAAACATGTAAATTAGCTGATCATGTAGTAGGGGAATTCGGAGAGCGCACCATAAACAATACACTTTGGTTCGAGATATATTTATCAGAGAATGAGTGGCCACATGAAAAGCGCAATTAGGTGTAAAATAAACAGGGCAATTTAGAGACTCAGAATCAGAGGAATTAGGAACTGCAGATACAGGAGAACTAGGACCTCCAGATATTGGGGAATTAGCTCGAGAAACATAGGCATTAGCTCGAGAAACTGTTGAATTAGCTAGCGAAACTGAGGAGTTATCTCCGGAAACAGGGATTAGAAGCTCCACAAACTGGGAAATTAGGATATCCAGAAAAAAGTTACATTAGCTCCAGAAGCAGGGAAATTAACTCCAGGAACAGGGGAAT